>NC_089492.1:246128506-246793819 GCF_036850765.1 Saccopteryx bilineata | reverse complement strand
CTTCAAGGGGCCTTGGCTGGGGGAAGAGAAGAGAGAGATAGAGAAGAAGGAGAGGGTGAAGGGTAGAGAAGCAGATGGGCATTCCTCCTGTGCACCCTGTCCAGGAATCGAACCCCAGACTTCCACATGTTGGGCTGATGCTCTACCGCTGAGCCAACCGGCCAGGGCTTAGTAGCTGTCTTATATATTTTGGTGCTCCCTGGTTCAGTGCATATATATTAAGAGTGTTATATCTTCTTGATACAATGTCCTCTTTATCGTTATGAAATGTCCATCTTTGTCTCTGGTTACTTTTGTTGTCTTGAAGTCAGCATTGTCAGATATGAGTATGGCTACACCTGCTTTTTTCTGGATATTATTTGCTTGGAGAATTGTTTTTCACCCTTTCAGTTTGAGTCTATTTTTGTCCTTGCAGTTTAGATGTGTCTCTGAAGGCAGCATATGGTTGGGTTTTGCTTTTTGATCCAGTCTGCTACTCTGTGTCTCTTTATTCATGAGTTCAGTACATTTACATTTAGGGTAATTATTGACACTTGAGGATATGATCATTTTATGTTTTGTTTTCTGGTAACTCTGTGTCTTGTTTGGTTCTTCTCTTTTATGTTTCTTTCAGTTGTTTTTGTTTTGTGGTATTCCATACTTCTTTCCCTTGTTTCTTTTTTTTTTTTTAAAGCCATATATTTCAGTAGTGGCTTTTTTGTGAGTGGTTACTGTTAGGTTATTAAGTGAAGAATGTTCATATGTGTAAGAGCCCTTTTTCTTATGATGCTTCTACACTCCATCCTCCTTTGCTACTGCAGATCTTTATCCTCTCTTTTTTTACGTTATTGTTGTCACAGATTATCCTTGTTTTTACTGTGACCTCCCTGGAGCTTTTACTTGTAGTTTTGATTTGTTTTGTTCTTTGTGTCTGGTTGAATAATCTTGAGTATTTCCTGCAGTGGGGATTTCTGGTGATAAATTCCTTCAGCTTCTGTATGTCTGGAAAAATTTTTATTTCTTCTTCATATTTGAAGGATAACTTTGATGGAAATAGTAGTCTTGGCTGGTAATTCTAGTTTTCAGTACTTTGAGTGTTTCAGTTCACTCTCTTCTGGCTTATAGAATTTCTGCTGAGAAGTCTGATGGTTATCTAATGGGCTTTTTTTTATATGTTATGTTTTTTTTTCCCCTAATGGCCTTTGTCATTGACTTTTTTTTTTTTTTTTTTTTTACAGAGACAGAGAGAGGAATAGATAGGGACAGGCAGACAGGAATGAAGAGAGATAAGAAGCATCACTCATTAGTTTTTTGTTGCAACACCTTAGTTGTTCATTGATTGCTTTCTCATATGTGCCTTGACTGTGGGGCTACAGCAGATCGAGTAACCCCTTGCTCAAACAAGTGACCTTGGGTCTAAGCTGGTGAGCTTTGCTCAAACCAGATGAGCCTGTACTCAAGCTGGCGACCTTGGGGTCTCAAACCTGGATTCTCTGCATCCCAGTCCAATGATCTATCCACTGCGCCACCGCCTGGTCAGGCTGTCATTGATTTTTGATAATTTTATTATGATGTGTCTTGGAGTAGGTCTGTTTTGGTTGAGATAACTTGGCATTCTGTTTACTTCTTGGATTTAAGGCTCTAACTCTTTTCATAGACTTGGGAAATTCTCATAAATTATTTGAATAGGCTCTCCATTCCCTTTTCCTTCTCTTCCTCTTCTGATATAGCCACTATTCTTATATTTCTCTTTCTGATGGAGTCAGACAATTCTTGTAGAGCTCTCTTAGTTTTTCTTAAAACTCATGAATCTCTCTCCTCTTCTCTCTATAGCATCTCTGGTTGCCTATATTCAATATCACTGATTCTTTCCTCTGTCTGGCTTGTTCTAATAGATAAACTTGCTACCTCAGTTTTCAATTTATGTATTGAGTCTTCTTCTCTATTTTTAAAGTTTCAATCTCCTTGGTGAGGTGTTTGTTTGTTTTCTAAATTCATCATCTTGCCTATTGGTGTCTTCTCACATCTCACTGAGTATTTTCAGAACTTCAATTTTGAATTCTTTATTATTTAACTCCAAGGTTTCAATGTGATTGAGATTTTTTTCTGGAGATTTTTCATTTTCTTTCTGAACTACATCTCTGTCTTGTGTATCCATGGTATTTGATTTCTTCTTCCTTGATGGCATTTGAGAGTGGTGTTTTTAAGAACCCTAAAAAATAACTAAAAAATTAAAAATGAAAATAAAAATAGTATAAATATATGAAAAATTTAAAAAGTATTACAAAAAGAGAAAACCACAGAAAAGATGAAGTAAAAACAAAACAAAATAAAAAAACACCCACAGAATAAGAATAAAATATATAACAAAGAAAACAAAATTCAAAAGAGAAAAAGAGAATAAGAAGAAAAAAAGAAAAAAAAGAAAAAATGTAAAAAAAAAAGAAAAATAAAATTTGATTTTGAGAAGTTTCTTCTAGTAGGTGTCACTGTACAGTTGTTCCACACCATATTGCGGTCAACTTTTCCCAGTCTCACTGTATCACAGATTTAAAAATTGTATCTATCTAATTTTGTGTCATGGATTTTTTGCTATATCCTTGGATTTTATGGTATATAGGTATTTTTAAAATATTTACTATTTTAATGGTAAAATAAGCAATATAAGTGTGGGAAAGATTAATAACAGTATGGAAAGGTATATAAGAGTGTGGGGAGGGTTTATAAAGCATATATATATATTTTTTTTAATAATAAAATAAATATAAGGTTGCTACTTTGTGGATTTTTGCCTATCATGGGGGTTCTGGAACCTAACCCCCACAATAGATGAGGGACCACTGTATTACAAATTTTAGCTCTTTGAAGTTCCTGGGCTATCCCCCACTGAGATGTTGCTGTTGCAACATGTAGGTGGAGCAGCTTCAGTTTTATGGCTTCAGCTTTCTGGCTTTACAACTCTAACAATTGTGATCTCAGGCTTCCAGGTGTTCCTCCCCATGTTTCACAGACCCAAGGACCAGGTACAGAGCACCTCTGTTCTTCAAGAGGGAGAGTGGCTCTAGAGAACTATCTGTGGGGTTTGTCTCTGCCACTGTCCATACCACGAGGTGAGGGAAGCACTATCTGGGAGGCTGGGGGAGCACACTTTAGTTTTCTCTGTCTCTGCCCAATGTGGGCTGTAGGCAGACTAGGGGAACACTGGCTGTGACCCTGTACTCTGGCAGCTTTGGTTAATTTCCCCCTCTGCCCCTTTATCTCACCACTCTTTCCAGCAGAAGGAGACCCAGTCACGCCAGGTTTCCCTCTCTGTACCCCTCAGACAAAATCCAAACAGCCTGAGCCTCCTTTCTCCAAGTAGTCCAGCAGAGAAAAAAAACCCCAGTCACTCTGGGTTTGTCTCCTCCCCAGAGCCAACTGAAAATGTGTTTTATCTTCCACCCCTCTTTGCAAACCCATCTCACCTTTAGTCCATTCAGTGTGTGGATCTTATGGGCATGCCTGTGAGCCCAGCTGGAATTCCTTTGCTGCATTATAGTTGTTCAATTTGTTGAAATTTCAAGGGGAGAGACAGGAGTATCTTCATGCTGCCATTACTCTGACGTCATCTCCATATTTATCCAATAAAAACAAAATCCACAATTTTCTCCTTTTCTTTTTTCTTTCTTTCTTTCTTTCTTTCTTTCTTTCTTTCTTTCTTTCTTTCTTTCTTTCTTCCCCCCCCATCCCAATTTACTTTCTAACCAAAGACATCCCATTCTTTTTTCAGCTGTTACACCACAAATGCAAACTAACTGGCAGCCTGGCCGGGTGCTCTCCCTGGCGAGGATATAGGCTAGGCTCTGGCCTCATGCCTGGCTTTCAGGAGCTGCAAGTGGTTATAAAAGGATCATCCCAACCATGGGGTTGTGGTCATAGTGTGAGAGGGTGCTTCCCAGCAGGCTCTGCAAATGCAGCAGATATAAGCTTTGCACTGGACAGTTCAAGGACACCTGAGTTTGTCAGCTTGGGGCCCTAACAGCCCTAGTCTCATGAGAGTTGGTCAGTGACGAGGCTTCTCCTACAGGATCTGTCCCAGAGTCTCCGAGACATTCTGAACAGGGTGTAAGTCCAGCTCTTTGGCCTCAGCTGTCTTACCTCTGTGAGTGTGGGGAGAATCTCACAGCCCGGAATAAGCCTGGGGTTGCCTGTGTGCATTAGGATGATGGCGACATCTAACGTTTACTAAGACTTTATAGTCTGCCTGGCATTGTTGAAAGGGCTTCACATGAGATAGTCTATTTAATCTTCCTGACATCTCTAGTAGGGAGGCACTATTTTGAATATTTGTCACACAGACGAGGAAACTAAGGCAGAGACAGTATCTCTCACAGTCAAGAAATTACCTAGCCAAGGCTCAAACCCAGGCAACATGATTTCAGAGAGCATGTACTTAACTATTATTATTCAGTACACTCCAAATTATAGCCCTTTTCCCATCATCTCATACACCTAGGCTTTTACCTCAGTTACCCTAATCTGTACCTCAAATCTTTGACGGAATTTAAGATCTTCTACATTAGTCAGAACTCTTAGTTGCATGTGTCAGAAACTCAGATTGGTTTAAGCACAGGAGGAACTGGACTGGCCTCCTTCACTAAAAAGTCCAGGGGTTGAGTTGAATTAAAGCATGACTGAAACTAGGTGGTCAGCTCAGAATTTTTCTTCATTTTCTGTTTCAACTCTGAGCTCCTTTGTATTTTCTGCCTCTCCAGACAGGCACTTCCCAAGTGAGGGAAAGATGGCTTCCAGCAACCCTTGGCTCATGCTCTGTTAGCTGGGGCTTCCCGCCCTGTTTTAAGAGAAGCCCACGTGCTGATTCTTATTTTGTACTAACTCCAGTCATGTGCTCATCCTGAACCAATCACCAGAAAAGGACCATTCCCACCTAAGGATTTCACTGGCAGAGTCCCCCAAGTCAGGGTAGAGCCCTATTTGAACCACTTGGACTGGGAGTGGTTTGAGGTTGCGGTTTTCTCAAAGGGAAATAAAGATGCTATAAGGACAAAGAGGAGAAATGGATGTCAGGCAGGTGGAAATGCGAGTTGCTCCTGATACCCGCACTGGGTCACCACTCCAATGTCTGGGCCCTGAAACTCCATGTAACCTTTGCTAGCCCTTTTTGCCTGAGAGCTACATGTCCTATTGCCCCAAACCAGCAGGGGCAGCTTGCTTTATTTGCAGAATGCCCCATTCAAGCCTGTCTCTCCAGACTTTGAGTTTTTCTACTTTTCGGATCATTCTGCAGTGGCCCACCCATCCAGAGCAGGTGTGCTAGAGAGGAGCAGGTGCAGGGGACAGAGCCTCATTAACCAGAGTTCTGATCTCCAGCTCATCGGGCCCTAGTTTCTGGTCTGTAAAACGGGGGTAATACCACAGACCTTGCTGTCAGGTTGGCTGTCAGGATTAGAGAACATGTGTGTACCAATCAGTTTTGGTGTCTGAGAAGTCACTCAGGCTATGTGTTTGGAAACCATCAGTGACCGAGACTGACAGCTCTGGAGGATTGGCTTTAAACTTTAGAATCATTCCTAATGGTAATCCCAAAGTTACATGGTAAACCCTCAAGTGAGCTGGTATCCTGGAGTTTGCTGGTTACTATGGTGATCCTGGCTAGCTTTTTAGAAGGGACGCTATCAGTGTCTGTCTTAGCCTACCTGGCTTATGGCAGGGTGCACAACTCAGAAGTTTAAGTACTAGCTTGTGCATCAGTCAGGAAATGGACAGCATTCTCAAATAGGGTACATCTAGACAAATAAAAGAACCACTCATGGCGCTATGCCAGAGCATAGGGAAGTCACCAGGGATGCTGTAGAACCCTGGAGCAAATAACAGTGAGGCTTCCTGAGTAACCTTAGCCCTGATGGGCAAGGGGTGAGGATGGTAACTGGAGCCCAGGAAGCCAGGCCTGCGTGGACGGGTCCCTCTCACAGCTGGATCTGTAGGTAAGGGTTCAGCCAGCCTGCGGTGACCAAAAGAGAAGAAACAGGGGAACAAATATCCCAGCCTTTCTTTTCTCTTCCTCTAATCTCCTGATCATATTTTCCATTATTCTTATTGGCCCGAAGGCAAGAATGTCCAGTGATATAAACCATAAAAGGCAACAGGGCCTGAGAGCTAAGTACAGAAAGGTGGTGAGCAGAGAAGGAGCATCGGCTGACACATTGGCATGTGACTTTGTTGTTTCTGTCTCAAGGTTATTGGAGACAGGAGCATTTATTTAGCATAAGAAAAACATGTTAGTTTTCCTCCCTGGTATATGGTCAGTGCAGACAACTGGCTCTTTAAGACTGAAGGAGGGCTCTGGGTAGAAGAGAGGTGAACCCAGTCCAGTCCAAAACAAACCAAAAATTTTAAAAAGTGGGCTTTACATTGGTGAATAGATTCTGCCTTTTGGAGGAAGTGCGGTTAGAACTCAGGGGTTGGACATTTAAATGAGTTAAAACACTGAAAACACTTAGAGTATAGTTAGTAAATGCTCAATACTTGTTAGCTGCTATTTTTATTATTACTGGCAAGAGCACTGAACAGACCATCTTCTGACTTCCCTACCAGTTCTTGCTCTGCTAGGATTTGCTTTGTGACCTTGGGCAAGCCGCTTTCCCTTTCTGACTTTAGTTTTCTCTAAAGTTAAGAGGTTGGATCCCAATGTTCTAAGGACACATTTTGGCTAGAAAGTTATGAATTCTGCAACTCCATCACAAATTTTGCAAAAGCCCCCAAAGGGGAAATGTGTTTCCAGGGCCCCCCTGGCTCCAGCCAAAGAGAGTTCAGAATTTTTTCTCTTAGCATCAGCTGGAGGAGTTCCCAGTAAAGGGACCTGGAAGGCTCCTACTGCAGGTGTCTCTAGACCATGTGCTAATCTCTTTTTGATGGCCTCCACCTGCAGGGGATCTCCTGGATCCCTTGGGGCAAATTACTGCCTCTGAAGGTCTCTCCCCTGAGGCCTGAAGCCTGCCTTAGGGAAGGCCCTGAGCTGGCTGGGGAGGTGCTGGAGCATTTCACCATCCTTGGCTGGTTGAGATGGCCCGTGGCCATTTAATGCTCTGAAATTTCATCCTGGGGGTTTCAACTGCCAGTAAGATCTCAGACAGCCAACACAGGAAATTTGCCTTCTAATTCTCTTTTCCCACTTCCTCTTTGTGTTTCTTCTATCCCTTTCTCTTCATAGAATGCAAGCCCCTTGTCCAACCTCCCGGTTGCCATTGTGGTCCTTGCTCTCTGAGCTCTGGCTACTCTGGGGGCTTTTGTTCCTTGATTATACCTAGTATTTTGCACTTCAGGGACTTGGTATTTATTCCCATTCAGGGAACACATTTTCTTATCATTTTTTTTTTTTGTATTTTTCTGAAGTTGGAAACGGGGAGGCAGTCAGACAGACTCCTGCATGCGCCCAACCAGGATCCACCCAGCATGCCCACCAGGAGACGATGCTCTGCCCATCTGGGGCATTGCTCTGTTGCAACCAGGGCCATTCTAGCACCTGATGCAGAGGCCATGGAGCCATCCTCAGCGCCCGGACCAACTTTGCTCCAATGGAGCCTTGGCTGCGGGAGGGGAAGAGAGAGACAGAGAGAAAGGAGAGGGGGAGGGGTGGAGAAGCAGATGGGCGCTTCTCCTGTGTGCCCTGGCCCGGAATCGAACCTGGAACTCCTGCACGCCAGGCCGATGCTCTACCACTGAGCAACCAGCCAGGGCCTTATCTTTTTTCTTACTAGCTAATTCCACCCCATCCTTTGGGTTTCAGCTTAAAGCTCATTTCCTCCCTGAAGCCTCCCCTGTTACCATGGTTACCAGTGATTCCAGGTTTTGAGCATGTGGCCAAGGTCTATTTTTTCCCCAGGACTGTGAAGGCAGGGCTGTTTCTACCCATCACCCTGGACTCTCTGAGCCCAGGACAGTCTGGTCCTCAGTCACTCTTGGTAATTAATTGACCCTTTTCCATTTGTTTCTTCCTCTCCTTCTCTTCCTCTGTCTTGTCTTTACTTCCCACTTTCTCTTTCTAAGTGGTAAACCTGATGATATTAGTTACCTACGAAAGACTGGCTGATTTTCCCACCTTCTTGGATAAAGGTTTGATCTTTGAGGCTCCTCAGGACTGCTTCTTGTCTTCTTCCCACCTTATCTGTCCCCCTAGGCACTTTCCTCTCCACCCGTGCCCTCCCACAGTTTCCCAAATGTATTCTTCTTTTCCTATCTCCAGGCTTTTGCACGGGCTGTCCATGTTGTCAGGACTACCCTCCCTGACTAGTGCTTGGTTACACTAGATCTCTTAGTTTAAAGCTCATGGGTCCCTTCTTTTGAAAATCTTCCCATAACCTTCTGGACTGGCCAGCTGTCTCTCCTTCCCCCACAGTCCTCTGAGCCTCTTTTCCTCATGGTTCTGGCCATGCTGGGTTGGACTTGTTTCTCTACTTGGGTGTATTCCTTACTAACTGTGAGAAGGGCCTTAATGGATTATGCCCTTTATTTCAGAATTCCTGGTACCCTGTGTATGTTGTCTTGCACATGGTAGGTACTCATCAGAGGTTTACTGAATAATGAGTTCTTTTAATGATCTAAGTTGACAAGGTCATGTCCAACTTTGTATTAAGATAACATCATTTACTACCTGGACAGGCATCGTTGGGTGCCTACATAATAGTTACTCCTTACTCCAACCCTTGCCCATGCCACTCTACTTTTGGGGTATCAGGTGCCTGGGGGAGATGGCTGTATTCTCATACCCAGAAGGGTAAATCCTGATTGGTTTAATCCATTTATGGCAGTCTCAAACTATTTGTCAGTAATTGCTTTAGGTATGAACCTGTGATCCAATCAAATAGTCAATAGGACCCGAAAAAAAACCCAATGTGGGCTTTTGGGAAGTGATTTCATTGTTATAGGGAAGATTCACAGGAATAAATGTTCTGCTTTTTGGATAGTGTGTCCTTAGGTGACCCTTGCTGCAGCCATCTTGTGACCATGAGGAGAGACATCAGCAATGTGTTGAGAATGCAAAGCACAAGTATACTAGGCACCTAAGCTTTGATGACATCTTGCCTCTGAATCAACCAAATGGAGAATTTCCCCATATTTCCCGACTTCTGCTATGTGGGTTAATATTTACTGTTTAAGATACTGTATTTTAAAGAAAATATTCTCTTATTTTTACCTGAAAACATTAACTGTCTATGTGTTCTTGGGCAAGTCATTTATTCTTGCTAAGCTTTAGTTTCTTTCTCTGTAAAAAGAGACACCAGCCTTTCTGTACATCTGTGCATTGGTGATCTTGTATAAAAAGTGAATTTACTTGGAATGAGGCCAGAGCTGTACAAATAGAATAAGGGGTTGGCCTTAGCCCCCATTAGGGACTGGGTGGCCTAAAAACATTGTAGAGGGTTTGTTCTTTCTTTCCTCTTCCTCCTTTATTTTTTTGGCCAGGTAATAGATTTAAATCTCAAAAAGTATAGGAAGAGGTTCTATGAAATAGGAGGCTGGGTTTCACTCACTTGAGAAGAAGCTGTCCTTCTCACCAAGATACAAAATCCAGAAACCAACGGGAAAGTTAAGCTCTGACCCTTGTTTTAATGTCTTGACTAGATTGACCTGGTCACATTAATAATTCTTTTTTTTATTCATCAGAAATAAACTTTTAAAGAAATGAAAAAAAATTATAGAATGACATAAGGTGAAAATTTCCTATCTGCCTCTTTCTCCCATCTGCTAATTGATACTGTTCACCAGCACTCCCAGCAAGCAACCACTGTTGCTCGTTTCTTTTTTCTGCCTGAGATGTTTTATGTACATACAAGCATGAGGTACACTTAATGCAGTACTATTCCCTCACTTTTTAAAAATTTTTACTTAAAAAGCACAGTTTATCATTGTTCTGTACTTTAGTGTTTCACGAGGCAGTATATCTTGAGATTTTTCCAGAACGGCACATACTAAACTTCTTTTTGTTTTTGTTTTTTTCATTTATAGTATCATAATATTTCATTGTAGGGATGTATCCATATTTTTACTCAGTTCCTTATTGATTATCCTTTGATTGTTTCTAATCTTTTGTTATTGCAAACACTGTTTAGTGAATAACCTCATGATAAGTCTGGTTTAACTGCAGGAAATATTTTCAGGAGTGCAACTGCTGCAGCAAAAGATATAGGCATTTGTAGCATTCCAAAAGGTAGCCCGTGCAAAGTATTAATTACTGAACAAGGCCCAAAGGAAAGCAGCTTCAGATTTCCTTTTTCTCTACCTCCATGCCATCTCTATTTCAAATACCATTCTGGGCCAATCTGACTACCTTTCTTTGCTGCACAAACGTTCACTGTGGACATCAGCGGAGTATTCTTGTGGGCGTGGCTCTTTCCTGAGTGAATAAGCCAGATAGGAGCACAGAAGCCCTACAAGGTAGACGATGCTCTTGTCCCCACTTTAGAGGTGGCAAACTGGCTAGCTAGGTTGCTCAGGAAGCTGGCTTTGAGGCGAGAGGGGCATGAAGGCTGCTTATGAGGGAGTGCTCTTAGGACCAGCACCTGTGGAAGAAGTGGAGCCAGGAGAAGTTCAGCTGTGACATGGCCTCAGCCAAGAGCTCAGCTGCCCTCAAGGGGCAGTCGGGAGTGTGGGCAGCTCTTCAGTTGATCCAAGCTGGGGTGAGGGGACTGGGCTTTGTGCCCCTGTGTTAATTGGACCTCGGATGGAAGCATGAACTTCAGTGAGGCAGTTTTCTTCAGTTACGGCCATCCCCAGAGAGGGATGACAACTGTGGGCTGTCCAGAGGCAGCACGCCCGTCATTGGGGGGCACTCAGCTCTTCACTCCATGAAGGGTACCTGGGGGCACTCACAGCATTGGGAACCCAGGCATAGAAAGGTCAAATGAGTGCCCCAAATTCACGCAGCTTTAGAGGGGATGGGAGCTCATGCTCTACTGCCTCCCAGGGAATCCTTGTGGTTAGAATAGTGCCTGACATGAAAAAATGCTTAATAAAGCTTAGCTGCTCTTATTATTATTTTATAGGTGAGAAAACTAGATATTGGTGAAGTTGAATTGTGTTACCAAAGTCACAGCTTTTAGGGAGTAGAGGTGGGGCTTTAACCCCATTCTGTTAGCTAGAGAATTAGTAAATAAAAGCTTCATTAGCGCAAGGACTTATTTATCACTGTTATTAGGGCCTAGAATGACTGGCACATAATAGGTGCTCAGTACAAATTTGAGGTGTTAATTATTTAGTGGAGTGTGACTTCCTAAGCCTCTGTTCCCTCAATGGCTAGTGTCCCCTCAGAACGTATCTGGTCTAAGTACCCTCATTTTACAGATGAGGAAACTGAGGCTCAGTGAGGAGAAGAAACTTGGCCAAGGTCACAGAACCCCTCAGTGGCTGGTGAGGACTCTTACCTCAGTGCTTGCACTTGTGGGCCAGTGCTCCTTCTCCTGTGTCGCCCTGAACACAAGTCACCTGTAGATTTTGTTCAAGTGCAGTTTCTGATTCAGGAAGTCCAGTGAGGCCTGAGGTTCTGCATTTTTAATAAGGTCCTGGGTAGGGCTGAGGCTCCTGGTCTACCGACCAGGGTTATGGAGCTGGCTGGTGGGGACCACAAACTTTTAGGAGCAAACGAAGACTCTGAAAGCCCGAGCAGGTTGGTGCCGCGGTTCTGTGTAGAAAGGCCGAGGCCTGGTCCTCTTCCTGCCACACGTAACCCAGGTGCTGTCAGCAGGCAGCAGGAACACCTGGTTGTGGGGTCACAAAGTCACTCCGGCGCCCGGCTGTTCCTGACGAGTCTCCCCCTCAATCAGTCTTCTGACAGAACTGGTGAGACCGCCCGGAGTGGGGGTGTGGAGCAGCTGGGCCTCACACTCCCAGCAAGGGCGTCTGCAACCTCGGCAGCTCGGGCATCAGGCCGGCGCTTGAGGCTCGGATCTGCTACTTTTTCGCTAGGAGGTCTAAGGGGAGCTGCTTTTCCTCCAGAGCCTCAGTTCCCTCACTTACAAAATGAGATAATACTACTTACTACTTGCCTCCTCACAGGGAGTTCGGAGGCTTGCCAAGGCCAGAGACTCCTCTTCCCTGATTTAATTTTGGATAATGTCATATGTACTTTTTTAGGATATGAAACAGAGGTGAGAGCAATTTTTCTCTTGCTTGAATTCAATGTCAGAGGCCTTTAGAAGTTGAAGGAAGCTTAATAGGACCCAAGCGATTCCTATATCGTATGAATGGGAAGTAGGGGTCCAGAGAGGGGAAGCAGGTGTCTGAGGTCACATTGCTGGGTGTTGGTAAGGACAGGAGCACAGCACACGTCTCAGGCTCCCCTCTCATTTTGTAACTGATTCTTACTCCTCCTTTCTATTTAAATGACATGTTTTTACAGGAGTCTTTCTTCACCCCCCCCCCAACACCTCCATACACACTGTCACATTCTAAGCTGCAGGTGTTAGGACTTCAACATAGAAATTTGGAGGGGGGGTCACAATATAGCTCATTGCAGTACATAATGAGTAGGGAGTTTCTGAATAACTGGATGATGAGGTGTGGTGAGGCGAGGTAATTAAAACAGCAGGCTCTGGAGTTAGTCTGGGCTGGAGTACTGGTTCTATATCTTACAACAGTGGAAATTTTTCCAAATCACAGACCAGCATCTGGCATATATTTTTCTTCAAGGAGCCAGATAGTAAATGCGTAAGGCATTGTGGGTTCTGCATTCTCTGTTACAACCATTCGCCTCAGCTGTTGTAGTGCAAAAACAGCCGTCAGCAACACATGAATGAATGAGTGTGGCTGTGTTCCAATAAAACTTTATTTACAAAAACTGGTTAGAGGCCAGATTGCTGATCCTCTGAACTTCAGTTTCCTCATCCACAAATGGTGATAGTAATACTTTCCTCCCTGGGTTCTTGCAGAGGTCAAGACCATAGTTAACAGCCCTTAGCTAAATTTTATGAGCACTTGATCTGTGCCAGTTCTGTGTTGTTGTTGTTGTTATTTTGTTGTAGTGTTATAAAGAAAAATCTTGGTACTATTGTCCTGGATTAGGAGTCAGGAGATTTGAGACTATGACTGTTTGTCACTGTTTATGTGGTTAGGAAAGCAAGTGCTTTCCCTCCTTTGAACTCAGTGCCTCTGCGAGACGGGGAACATGATGCCTGGCTCAAACGCAAGAACAGAGATATGGGGACTGCAAGACCCACCACCACAAGGAAGGGGAAGGAAGTTGCCTGATCTGCTGATGTCAGGTGGGCGTGGGAGGGTTTTTACTCAGGATGCTGATTAAGTGGCCTCCTGGCACGCCCCCCTTTTTTTTAATCTGTCACCTTGAACCCTCCTCCTGACCCTTGCCTTACTCAGGCCTCAATACCTCACGACTGCTGTGGAACCAGCTTCTCCAACAGATTAGGAAGGAAACTTGCGTAGGAAGTGCTTTGACTGGCCACAGTAGAAACATTTGTCAAGGCTTTCCAAATTGGACAGTGTCCAGGGCCTTGAGGGAGAGTTTTTTTTTTGGGGGGGGGATTGGGTGGGGTTTGAATGGAGGAAGAGGAGACAGTGTGAATATTCCGTGTAGCAATGCTTCTCACCGCACTGGCTGTGACGCAGAAGTCTGTTCATGGGTCTTTGGGGTCAGAGACGAAGGGAGGGCAAAAGACTGTGGGAGGGAGAAGGTGATGAAACCACACTGCTGTTTCTATTTCCTAATCCAAGTCCAAGGTTTAGGTCCTAGTCTTCTGAATAGAGAGTTCCAAGGCAGAGGCTAAAGATGTGATTTTTACAAAGTCCTTTGTGAGGTTTGGGTTCTAAGCGGTGCTACTTTGGGGCCCCGCGGGCAAGATGAGACCCAGGTTTGGGGGAGAAGGCCCCTACCCCAGTGAAGCATGAACGGTGGACCCCTCTGGGCTGCCCTGGGGACAGAGGGTGTATGGCTCTGGGAGTCCCGGGAGGGAAAGGCTGTGCTCACTGGTAGGAATGGTGGCTGCCAGGAGCCCTCCTCCAGAAGATTGCAAGCCACAGGTGTCATTGAGGGGAGCACAGAACCCAGTGTTTGTGAAATATCTCAGAAAGACCCAAGGGAGATGTTGAGGAACACCAAACGCCTTCATCAGCAGATGAGGGCTCTGAGCCTGTAAAATCTGAACTTTTAATGTCACCTCCTCTGTCCCAACAGCCTGCTGAGTGTCCCTGGGGATGTAATTGTATCAGTCTTGATTCCAGAACTTACTGGGGGTTGCAGGGGGCACCCCGATCAGTGGCAGTGGGCTGAGCTGCCCAGAGGAGCTCTGACTGGACTCTGCAGCAGGCCAGGCTGCGGTGGGTGAAGGAGGGAGCGGGGCCATGCAAACTGCCTTCAGCCAGGCCCCGGGGAGTGTGAGCGAGAGTCCTGGCCTCAAACTTATAGGCTCAGATTCAGGGGCGGTGTTTGGTCTAAAATTAGAGACTAGGCCGGGCTACAAGAGCATGTCAAACTGTGGAGCAGTGACTAATACTCGGTTAAACAGCACTATGGCCTAGTGGTTAAGTGCAGGGAGTGGTGCTCGACTACCAGGGTTCAAATCTCAGCTCTACCACTTCCCAACTCTGTAACCCCAGGAAATTACTTGATCTGGCTGGGCACTTAGAACATATTAAGTAGGCATCACATACATGTCAGCTTTAATTACTCTCTATGACTTATATGCTGATGATCAGACATTCAAGGTAGGTATAATCTAATCCTACAGTTGAGCCTTCATTGGATCTGCCTGTGAGAAGATGGAAATATGAGGCTCAAGGAACAGGCTACAGATAAGCAGAATCTGGGCTTCTGAAAGCCCCCTACTAAACAAATAACAATAAACATTAAAAATACACGAACGGGCAAAAGTAGGCTAACAGTTGTGAGTATGTGAAACAGTTTATTCTTGTATTATTATTTATTAATTATAGTATTATTTTCCATATGAACAAGCTTTCCATAAGTTGCCTATGTATGTGTATTGCTGTAAACATTTAAATAGTATAAAAGGTCTAGTGTGAAAACCACATTTTCTTCTGACTCCACGACCTTCCCTAGTCCTTCTCCTTGGGAAGAGAGTCTCTTGAAGTAGACGTTGCATATCCAAATGGGTATGAATGTGTGTGTGTACAATACTCATATTATTACGCCCCTCAAACTCATGTGAGTCGGCTAATATTTATCGAGTTCTCATGTTTTACCAAACACAATGCTGGTATGATCAGATGCGTTTTCCCATTAAGGCCTGTGATAACCTTGTGTGGTGTCTGTACCTTTGACTGCTGTACAGATGGGGAAAAGGAAGCTTAGCAAGGGAAGCTGCACAGTTGCTCACGGCCAAAGCACTGAGGATCGGAGGAGCTGGGAGTCAAATCACGTCTGACCGACATCAAGGGGTACAAATCCTGCTACTTCCTGCTGCCTCTCCAATGCTTAGTGGGAAAATGCCTTCTATGAAATTTCTAACTTAACATCAGGAGGTCTAAAATGAGCTCTCAATGCTTACAGCTGTAATTAGAAACTCAAGAGACAATCTAGGGTAGTTATTCACTGGGGCTCTTGACTCATTCATGTGTCAGTGTCTGTTTATTAATTGTCACCTGCAGAAGTTGTGCTGGTTCCCATGGAACATGGCCGGGCCTTGTTCTTAGGTCCACTTGACCTGAGATTAGTGTTTGGGCGTATATATGTGTGTACGTGTGCGTGTGCACATGCGTAGGTGTGACATTTGCATCAGAGGGACCTGACAAGCAGCGACATTGTAGGTGTGCCCTTGGTAAATACCAAAGGGGTTAGTGAAATAAACTTTGCCTGACCCCTCACCCCATTGTTTTTATTAATTTTCATAAACAATCAAAGGCCTATCCCAGAGAAAGGAGTTACCCCTGATTTTGGGAAAGCTCTAAAACAGAATGATGACAACTATTTTCTCTGTCATGGTGAGGACTGGAGATAATAGTACATGTTTGTGCTTCTCCAACTGGGTAGTCATAACTCTGATTACACAGTGAGTAGTACATGTCCGTGCCTTGAGAAGGCATGGGACGGCTACAGTGTTCTCAACAATGGATGCACAGTAAATTAGAAGATACAACTGGACAGCTACAATGTTCTAAAGTATGGATGCATAGTAAATTAGAAGATATAATTGATTTTTTAATTTAAAGAGAGCATGGATACACTAGGGAGGAAATATACCATCGTGGTTAAAGGTACCATCCCCAGAGCCAGACTATCTGGGTCCAAATTCTGGCTCCAACACTTGGCTGGCTGTGCAAACTCGAGTAAGTGACCTCACCTCCATATCCCTCAGTTTCCTCACCTAGAGGATGGAGGTGATGCAGCTTCAGTGTCACAGGAACATCATAAACCCAGGGGAATTAATGTATGCATAAAACTTAGAACAGCATCTCTTGTAAGTGCTCAATGAATGTTAGTACTATTGTGTGGAAGAAAACATAAAAATCACACTCATTTAAAAGATAAAATGGGAAATTTCAACAATTTTTTACAACTTGCTGCCTTCAGCCTTGGGCTGTATTTTTACAACAGGCTGGTTGTAAAAATACATTTTTCTATTTTATCATATTCATATACCTATTGATATATTCATATACATTTTATGATATATATTTTGTGCATTAAAGGGCACTTTTCTGGAAAATTATGGGAGGTGCCGTGTCTATACTGTACCTAGCACATAATTGGTGCAAAATGCATTATAGTTGTTATCATTAATATTGTTAGTATCATTCAAAGGAGAGTTAGATCTGTCACAGTGGAGTGGTTGTTCAGGTATTTTGAAGAGCTGACGTTGTCAGCGGCAGGTGCTTGCGTGTCCTGGTGGAACAGGGCCTCCCGAGGTGCGTGCACAGCCTAGGAGCCAATCTGAGCTAGTCCATTTTAAGACTTGGGGCTTAAAAATGGGGTCTGACTATTCTCCCTGTTGACTCGTTCACCAGTTAGCTATGAAGAGCTTTTTGTGGTTTTTAAAAATCACATCGATTCTGGGAGGACAAAGATTAAGCACTTTGAAAGAGCTACTAAAAATTCCTAAACATATGAAAATAATTTAACTTTATTAAAACCTTCCAAATGCCTGACCTGTGGTGGCGCAGTGGATAAAGTGTCAACGTGGAAACACTGAGGTTGCCGGTTCAAAACCCTGGCTTGCCTGGTCAAGGCACATATGGGAGTTGATGCTTCCTGCTCCTCCCCCTTCTCTCTCTCTCTCTCCCTCCCTCCTCTCTAAAAAAAAAACAAAACCCCCCAAAACCAAAAAAACCCCCAAAACCTTCCAAATGTAAATTAAAAAGAAAAAACTTGGTTATTTATTTATTTTTTGAAATTGTTCCATGTTGGAAAACTGATAAAACTTAGTGCTTGACAGTGGGATGGGGAGATGAGCCTTGAGTTTCATCTGAGCCGGTAAAGTTGAAATTGCATATAACCCACATCATCCTTGACCTAACCTTTAAGTACAGCACATGTGATTTGTGTTTTATAATAACTTGTACTAATTGATTCAAAACACTTTTTTGTTTTGAAGATGTCTGTCACTCACAGAAATAAACTGTGTGTCAGAAAATCTCTATTACTATCACGTAGCTTCAATAACTATCAGCATGTTGCTGTATTTGGTTCATCTATCAGCTAGCCTCCCCACCTTTTATTTTGCTGCAATATTTTAAAGCAAATCATAGACATCATATTATTATGCCCTAAATATTTGTCTACATTAAAAAAATGAAAAATTTTTTTTTACTTAACCGTAATGCCATTGTTACACCCAACAAAACTAACGTTAATGAATTGATATCATCAAACAATAGTTTTCCTTTCTTTTCTAAAAAGTATCTTTTACTAATTGGTTTGTTTGAATCAGAACTTTAATTCTTATGCATAATATAGAATTGAGAAGCACTAAGCCAAATTAGAGAAAGAAAGGAAAGGATAATTATAATTACAGCTAATCAAAATGGCTTAGTGGAGGTAATGTTTGAAAACTATTAATGTGCTTTTCTATATTGCTTCCTTGCTTTCTTGACCTTTTTTCTAGCTGACTTGAGGCATCCATCATCCTGGGGGAAGATCATAATTTTTTACAGAAGGAATGCAAAAAGAAAGAACACATTAATAATATTTCTTCTCTGACATGGAAATTAGAATTATTCAGCAAGAAAATAAACCTGGAAGTCAGGTGTTTTCTTGAAAGAGGATTTATTACCACATTCCTTTAATCTTCCTTTAGCTGTTCAGCAGTGCAGCCCGATTGACTCAGCTTATGAAATGCCCCAGTGTGCACAGAAAATACCCCTATGCTCCATTAAGGCATCTCCAAGAGGCTGCAGTGGAAGATGGAGGGCATGAGGCAGTGAGGGAGGGATACCTGACTGGGGCCCCCTGAAATGGTGAGAAGGAGATAGAAAGATAAGGGAAGAATGAGGCGTTCAGAGACTGGTATAGATTGGGTGTTCTCCTAGCTTTGGCCCAGAAAGTGGGGAGGCCCACTGGATAACTGGAGCTGTTAGCAAGGGCTAACAGCTTTGTCATCCTGGGGTGTGATCGCATTCACATGGCGGTGTGGTATGGCCAGGAAGAGGGCAGCCTCAAGGTTTAGCTTTCCTGAGCTGTGCTTATTTCCAGTGAAAATGGTGGAAATCTGGCTGGGGAGTATTGCCAATGAGAGTCACCATGGTTAGACAGGGTCCAGGTGCTCTGGAACCAGGGCTACATGATGGCTGCCGTAGGTCAGGCCAAATCAAAACCATAACAAAAGGGAGGGAGTCTCAACCTAACTGAGGAGTCTAAATTACTAGGAAGGGCTGGGATGAGACAGAGCCATCCAGGTGGTCCCCTGGCTCTGGTCAGCTGAGGAAAGCCTGGACTACAAGTTACTCTAGTACAGACACAAGTGTCAGCTGTAAGCTCCAACAGGTGGACCAGGGATCATGCAACAGGGCCAGAAAAGCTAGAGCAGCCAGAGGAATGACTCTTCGCCTTCTGTAGATATTAGATATTGATAAAGGTGCAAAGGGAATCATACATTAAACAGCTTGCTTAATTCGCTAGGAAATTATAATTTCAGACACCCCAAGGGATAGCACCCTTGCTCTGCTAAGGGAATTAACACCCCTCTTCCCTATCCTGGAGTAGATAGCACCCTTGCTCTGCTAAGGGAATTAACACCCCTCTTCCCTATCCTGGAGTAGATAGCACCCTTGCTCTGCTAAGGGAATTAACACCCCTCTTCCCTATCCTGGAGTAGGGAGGAAAGGCTGGCTCTTCCATCTCCCCAGGGTAAGGCTTCTACTTTAAGGCATGCGGAGCAGAAGCCAAAACGGTGGCCACAGAGGCTTATCATTCTAACCTGGAAAAGGATCGGATTGGTTAGGGAGAGGGACCATAAGAAGCCTGACAAAGATTAAAAAGCTGATTGGTTAGTTTAAAGAAGTGACTAGCCCAAGATAATATAACTCAGACCTCACAAAGACCTAGCTCTCTCTTCCTCTTCTCTTGCTTAGAAACATGCATGCCCCCCCCCCCTCGCCTGCCACCCACCTCTGTTCTTGCGTCTTCTCCAAGCAGCCATGCAACCCCAGGAGCTGCATCAGTGGCAGCCGCGCAAACTGCCAAGTACAAGCTCTGAGTGTTGTCTGGGTACAGCAACGCAGCACCTGGACTGGAGTAAATTTTGATATGGATCCAGTCATGGCACAGAATTTCTAGACACTGGTCTTCCTCTGGGCTTAATGAAGACAAGATGGGACTTTTTCCTTGGTGGATGAATGAAGATGAAACACTTCGAACCTGTGGGCAGCCTTCCATTTCAAACCTGAATAAATCTGACCATGAAAGAAAGCCTCATCTCCCTCATTCATGGGCTTCTGGAATGCCTGACTCCATGCAAGAACACCATGTCCACTGGCATCACTGCCATGAGGTCATTTAAGCCCCAGTTATCCCCCTTACAGCCAGATGTTATCTTGGAGAGGAAGCAGGAGGGGAGCCAGAACAAAATGTCTAAGAGACTGAGCCTTTATTTCCCTTTAGAGAATAAACATTCTTTGAAGAGATCATTTATATTACTGTGTTATACTAAGGTTCAGACCTGAGCAAACATGCAAGTAATCAGGTCATCCTTTTGAATGGCTTTTGGCTCTTTTCAAAAAATCAAAACCACTCTCAGTGGACAAAGGTTAGCCATTATTGAAAGCCTTCTAAAAATATTCTAACTGATAAATACATGACAAAAAAAGTTAATCTCATTAATTATCCACACAGATGTGAACTGAAAGAACTATTCCATACTTTCTCCTTTGAAATTAGTAAACATTGGAACATGCTTTCAGTCATTCTGAGTTTTTGGTTTTTTTTTTAAATTTAAGTGAGAGGAGGGGTGATAGAAAGACAGACTCCTGCATGTGCCTCGACCAGGATCCACCCAGTGACCTCCTATCTGGGGCCAATGCTCTGCCCATTTGAGGTCAATGCTCACAGCTGAGCTATTTCTAGTACCTCAGGTGGAGGCTCCACAGAGCCATCCTCAGTGCTTGGGGCCAATACATTTGAATTAATCAAGCCATGGCTATGAGAGGGAAAGAGAGAGAGAGAGAGAGAAGGGTGAGGGTGAGGGGAGGAGAAGCAGATGGTCACTTCTCCTGTGTACCCTGACCAGGAATCGAACTGGGGACTCCACACTCTGGGTTGATGCTCTACCACCGAGCCAACTAGCCAGGGCCTAATCTGAGTTTTGATAGTGCATTTATTATGCACTTTCTATATGCCTGGTGTTTTAAGAAATTTAGATGTTTTATTTTATAAAATTTCTTAATGATTCTATGAAATATATACTCTCATCACCCTATTTTACAGATGAGGAAACTGAGCCACAGGTAGGTTAAATGTATTGATAAGGTTGCACAGATAGAAAATGGTAGACCCAGGATTTGAAAATAAGAAGTCAGGTGTGAGGACCATTTACTTTAACCTTTGCCTGCCCAGATGCTAACCCTTCTGCCTGCGTGACAACTATATATAAGATCCTTAGCACTGATGGAGAATTTTAAGCATTCCTTCTTGTTTCTGGTCTGTTTTAACATTGAGCCTCTGTTATTATAGAGGCTCTAATACAATAACACTATAATCTTAATGTGTATGGATACATTTGTTTGTGCAAGGATTGATATATTTCTGAAAACACCTGGCATAGGCTTAGCCAGAGTAGGTGCTCAATCAGTGTTGCTCACTGAATCCAAATAATTGCTTGATCAATTCATTATTCTGTGCATATGTCTAGAAAAAAACTTGCCACTTGCTTCCTATCTTGGCAAGGTGGCAATTCCTGTTGTGACTTCCCTGAATAGTGTCACTCTCATGCCCTGGGTTATTTGTCACTTTATGAGGAGGTGTACTTCTGGGTAGCGGCTGCTATTTCAGCCTGAGTCCCAGAATAAATACGAGTGGAGCAGACCTGACTCAACCGCAATCTGGTCAAACTCTGCTGTTTAGCAGGCTGAAGCTGAGCTTCCTAGTCCAGTCTAGCCCGGATCACTGAACCAGAGTTGACCTGAAGATTTGTAATTGTGAGAATAAATGCTTGTTGTGAAAACTTATTGAGTTTTGGAGTGTTCGTTATGCAGCATTATAGTAATAAGAGCTAACAAATACAAGGGGCTATGTTCTGAAGTCCACATGCAGGTTAAATATGTAAATGATGTGACCTGCTGCTTGTGAGAAGATAAAAAGTACAACTTTAGGAAAGTTGTACAGACCTATACTTATATCTGTATCAAAGCTCTCTTTCCTACCCTGGAAAATAATCAGGAATATGGACAAAATTTTATTACAGTGTTATTCCTAATAGTGAACATTGGAAACAGGCTTAAAGAACAATATTAGAATTATGATAAAATAATCTATGGTCTAGTCATATGATGGACTATTACACAGTCTGTAAGGACTAGGTTCAGTTAAGAAGCACCTAAAATAGTGAAGGGAGTCAGGTTCAGACTGAGTCTCTCAAGAAATAAAGTCTGGGGGAAGGCAGTCCAAATTGATTTGATGGCTCAGTAGTTGCTTTCCATATTTCTCATCCATCATCCTGAGAGTGAAGTTCCTGTCTTCATGATTCAATATGAGTGCTGGAGCACCAACCATCACATCTGTACCTCAAACAACACAATGGAAGCACGAGAAAAGAAGTATATGCACTCCTACTTTAAAGAGACATCTTGAACTTCCTCACATAACACTATGATTACATATCAATGGTAAGAAATTCTTTAAAAAAAATTAAACGAGAGGTAGGAAGGCAGAGAGACAGACTCCCACTGGCAAGCTCCCTACTGGGGTGATGCTATGCCCATCTGAGGCTGCTGCTCTGTTGCTTGGCAACTAAGCTATTTTAGTGCCCAAGGTAAGGCCATGGAGCCATTCTCAGTGCCTGGGGCCAACTTTGCTTGAACCATTTGAGCCATGGCTGCATGAGCAGGGAGAGAGAGAAAAAAAGAGAGAGAGAGAAGGGGGAGGGTGGAGAAGCAATGGTCGCTTCTCGTGTGTGCTCTGACTGAGACTCGACCCTGGGACTTCCACATGTTGGGCCAATGCTCTACTGCTGAGCCAATTGGCCAGGGTCTCAATGGAGAGAATTTAACCAGAACAATGTGCCCAGCTGAAAATATGAATTTTGTAACCATGGAAGAAAAAGAGAAAAAATCTTGGGAGATATACTTAGTTATTAAAATTAGAAATATGAATACCTCTAGGGTGTCCTGTATTATAGTTTACTTTGGTAGCTGATATCTCCTGACTTTATGCTCTAGATAAAAGAGACCTACATTCTTAGAGTTTGTTGGAGCAAAGGACATAAGAGCATTTCCCATGGAGTAAGTGTGAATGGGAGCTGGTGTGAGTGACTGCTCGGAGTTGGGAACAGACTCAGTGGAAAGACTCAAGAGGTGAACTTCTGGAGTCATAGGGGCTGCAGAAGCTGTAAGTGACAAGCTGGAGGAGGAGTATGCATTATTATTACCAAGGGAATTGCAGTGTGGGGTCTATGAGAAGCAAAAGAACTGTGTTTAAAAAGTGAGCATTAAACACTGTTGAACTGAGAGCATGTGATAAGCTATCTTATGACAGTGCCAGTCCATTGAGAATGTCCCTGGCTTTCTTATCTTGCCTTCCTTTCCTCTCTTTAACCCTTGTGAGGCCAAGCAGCACAGTCAGTGAGAAAGGGTGAGGAAATGCAGAGGTGAAGGTAGACAAGAGTGGACTGAAGGACCATGTCTTTCCCTTTCCCTACCGGGCTCACGCAAGCTTCTTGCCTGAAGCAGGTCCCTAGCTGTGAGGAGTGGGGAGTAATTAGCATTTTGAAGTAAGTTGATTATTTCATGGGACATTTAATTATTGAATTGAGACTAAATTTGTGATTAAAAACAAACCTGTAAGACATTTACAATAAAAATCACACAGGTGTGAGCAGAAGATTCAGGAGAACTGCCCTAGTTTTCCTCCTCCATGGGGAGGGGCGTTGTCTCCATTAAGTAAGTTTTAAGGGCTATAGGAGCCAACAACAAAGGCTCAACTACATCCTCTAAGTTCTAGTTTTTCTTTAAACCGATTTCTTATAGAATAGTTCTTATGTGAAAATATTAACTGAAGAGGCAATTTACAGATTTATATATAATGCAGTATGACTCAGCTATTTGAAAAGAGAAAGAGAAGAAATGTGAGCAGGAGGCTTGTGTAAGAATCTGTACATGTCAGAAGACGGAAGTGATTAGATGAGTTAGGCAGCGAATGTGAGACTGTACGTGAGGGAGTCAGTGTGCGTCTGTGTCCGAGGCAACAAAGAACTGTGCAATGAATGTGTTACCGTCAGTGTGTGCTGCAGTCCGTGTGAGTCAGGGTGATTGCACAGGATTTCTTTCATCTCCTCTCTGTGGACCTGGCTGAGGAGGACACCGTCCCAGCTGCTAGCATGTAGAACAGAAGGGGGTACGGGTAAGGGGCAGTCCTCTTAATGTCTGGATAGAAAATCTTTTTATGGAGAGTTGGGTTGCAAAAAATGCTGGGAGATGGGTGATGTGGCCTGACCTCAGGGTCCCTTTCCCATGGTGAGAACAAGAAGGAAAAACAGATGTTGTGTTTGCACAAGAGATACTGGAAACCAAGTGGTTACGGGATTATGGCACCAAGAGGTTATGGGATTCCCAAGCTGGCAAGGCCCTGAGAAGTGATCTAGAAAGAACCTATATTCTCAATGTAAAATGGAGCCTGAAGTCCAGAGGGGGAAAGTCATTTACCTCTGAGCACACAGATTTGACCTTGAGCTCTACTGCCCTGAAGAGGTCTCAGGGTTTAGGCTGGAAAAAGGGAGAAAGTCATGGCTGGAAAAGATTGAGTGGGTGGTTGAGGAGGCAGTGGCTCAGTGCACAGATGTGGGACTGTGCACTGTCATCATCTGCTGGGATAGGGGTGGGGTGTAAATGAGCTGGCAGGAATGGGGCAAGACTGCCACTTGTGACAGCAGTTGTGGGGTCAGTGTCTAGCCCTCTGCAGAATCTGGGAAGAGTGTGGGGGTTAGGGGCAGAGAAGAGCCTGTGGTTGCAAAAGCACTGGTCCCCAGGAATGGAGACCTGCGTCCTCTGGCTCTGTCACTGTGTCACTTAGTTTTCCTGGCAGCCATAAGTGAGTCACCTCAGTTCTCCAGTCTCCTTTGCACATCTGTAGATTGTGGGTAATAAGAATTTTCACCTCCTAGACTTTTTTGGAGGATAAAAGAAAATTATGGATGTGTTTGCTTTTAAATGAAAAGAACTACACAGATATGTGGTATTATATAAATATTATCATATTATATAAATTATATATATAAATAAATTATTTATATGTGGTATTATATAAATAAAAAAGTTATTTCATGTGACATGCTTAGCCAGGCACCACATAAATGCTCAATAAAAATTAGCTGCTATCCCCACCCCCCGATTTAGTTAAGAGTAAATTTTATTCAGAGAACATTCTTGAATGTGTTTAAGTCTAAATGTTTTTCCTCAAGAAATCTGAACTCAGAGCTACTTTTGGGAGTCATACTGTCCTGGGGAAGTTCCCGCTTCCTGTCCTGGCTTTTGCTCAGATTCAGGAAGCTCTGTGAAGGGAGGAGGCTGAACCTTACTGTTCAGTGTTGTCTCTCCTCCTCTGCTTCTGTGAGGTAGACACATTATTAACTCTGCTTGACCAAACATCGCGGAGAGGTGAAGCAAGCACCTTGTCCAAGATCACAGAGCCTCAGTTGTAGCCCAGAGCTGTTTGGAGCAGAAGCCACCAGATTTACTCCCCCTGTCTCAGGAGTGTAAAAAGTGAGCGAAGTGGGTAAAGGGCCCAGCACTGTGGTGGCACAGGCAGCAGCTTGGCAAACAGTGGTTGGTGTTATTATTGGTCCAGGGCGGCTGTGGGTGTGGGTTGCTGCTCCTCAAAAGCCTCCTGATCATGTGCCCTGCCCCCACCCCCGCCGTACCGGAGGCGCCACCTCACACATCCTTAAGCAGAATATGATCTCTCTCCGAGGTCAGGTTGCTCTGTTTGTGTGTTCCTGGCTTGGGCTGCCTTGGCAATACCGCCTTTGCAATACTGCCTTTGTGGCCTCTCGCCTTCTGGGAGCGAAGTTCCAGGTTCTTGGGCTGCTGCCTGTCAGCCCACAGGCTTCATGCAAGGGAGGGCATTTCACATAGTGCTTTGGGTGGTTTTCTGGCCCCCAACATTTTAAAAGCAAATTTCTCTATCAGTTGGCTCTTTCACATGCATTCATTTACTCACTCAAAAAACTTGCTGAATATATACAACACCACCAGCACCAATGCCAGCAACATCTACTGAGTGCTTATTATGTTCCAGGAACCATGATGAGTGCAAGGGAAGTAAGACTAATAATGATGACTGTTGAACTCTTACTCTGGGCAAGGCACCAAGCTGAGCACTTTGCATATTAACCCCTCCCATCCTTAAGCAGCCCTGTGAGGTAGGTGCTACCAGGATCCCCTTTGTATAGACGCAGAAGCTGAGGCGTAGAGAGGTTAAGTAACTTGCCCTAGGATACACAATTGATAAATGTTGGCACCAGATTCAGACTTTTTGGCTTCCAAAACCCAGGCTCTTAACCACTACACTGACTGCCTTCTAAGGGCTCATTTTTTCTTAAGAGATGAATGTTTTAACAAGTAGCTGTGGAAAGAACTACTTTTTTGAGTAATTTAGATCCAGATGCATTTCCAGATTTGCCACTTACTAGTGTATAAATTAATGAAGCAAAAGAAGTTCCAGCTAGTGAGCACTGTAACTAACATTCTTCTAAGTGCTGTATACCAGTGGTCCCCAACCTTTTTTGGGCCACGGACCGGTTTAATGTCAGAAAATATTTTCACGGACCGGCCTTTAGGGTGGGACAGATAAATGTATCACGTGACTGAGACCAGCGTCAAGAGTGAGTCTTAGACGGATGTAACAGAGGGAATCTGGTCATTTTTTAAAAATAAAACATTGTTCAGACTTAAATATAAATAAAACGGAAATAATGTAAGTTATTTATTCTTTCTCTGCAGACTGGTACCAAATGGCCCACGGACTGGTACCAGTCTGCGGCCCGGGGGTTGGGGACCACTGCTGTATACTACAGCAGCTCTTATTATTACTATTATTATTTTTTGTAATTCGGTAAGAGAGGTATTACTATTATTACTTTTATTTCCATTTTACCAAAGAAGCAACTAAAGCTCAGAGAGGTGAAGTAACTCTCTTTAAGCATATTAGTCAGGGTCTAGTTAGAAGATAGAAACGATGTAGTAATTTGAATCAAGTTTAGTATAAAGAATTATAAACTAGGTACAGAGAATACTAACTACGGGGTAAAGGTAACACTACAGAATGCAGAAATAGACGATTAAGTTGCTGCCTCTACCTTTAGGATTGAGACAAGGTACCTGTGAAATAATAAGAAATTGTACACTGTTTTCTGTCCCTGAACCCTGACACGGCTCCTAAAACCCTCTGATTTCCTGAGTGATGGAGAAGATAGGCGCGCCCTACGTGGAGTTTCTAAACGCCTTGGAATTTTCTTGGTGATGGAGCATCTTTTGTTCTAATGATACAACACTTGATAGGCTCCTTCCTGCAAGGGGTCTGTTCACCAAAAAGACAAAGCATGATTATAAGTGTTATCCTCTGGGGACAGGACCTCATAAAGATCCTAAACTGTGGGGTTCGGAGAACTTCTGGGTTGATGAACACATCCATGTGCCAAGAGGATGACTCTCCAACTCCACAGGGGCAGAAGCGCCTGTGCTCAGGACCCTTCCAGGTCTCACACCATGTACCCCTTCCTCTGGTTGTTCATCTGTATCCTTTATTGGGTCCTGAATTTAATTTATTTTCAATTACAGTTGACATACACTATTATTTGTTTCAGGTATACAACAGAGTGGTTATGTATCTCTCATAATAAACCGGTAAATATAAGTAAATGTTTCCCTGAGTCCTGTGAGCTATTAGAGCACAGTATCAAACCTGAGGAGGGGGTTGTGGGAACCTCGAAGTTATAGCTGGTTGGTCAGAAGTCTAGGTGACAACTGGGGACTTGTGCCTAGCATCTGAAGTTATAAGGCAGTCTTGTGCAGCTGAACCCTTCACCTGTGGGTCTGCGCTAACTGCGGGCAGTTATTCATGATTGCATTGCAGGACACCCTGTTGGTGTCTGAGAGTTGGAGAACTGGTTGGTGTGGGGAACCCACCCCCACCCCATTTGGTGTCAGAAGGGTTGTAAGTAGAGGAGAGAAAGAAATTTGCTTTTTTTTATGCAGGGAAGGAACAAATTTGGAAGAAGACCCCCTACTCCGAGGCTGAGATCCAGCCCCATTGGTGAGGATGTTCACTGGATCATGGAAAGGTTTGCTCAGATACCACCATAGGGAAACCAGCCCCTGGGGTGCCCACAAAATGCTCTAGGTATCTGTCTTCTTGGGTGTGAGAAAGACCCCTGTGGAACTGCTCATGAGAGCGTTGCTGACATTTGCTGGGAAACTGCCTTCTGGGGTGCCAGTGACACTTGCTGAGGTGTGAGCACCACTGGGATTGGGTGTTCTTTGCATGTTAATTGCTATTCAACACAAGAGCAAGAGGAAAGAAAGCCCATGGAGCCAGGAAGGAAAGACCCTCCTTCCTGTAGTGCCCTCTAGGGCCCCCTACTGACAAAGCTTATCATTACGCTGGCTGGCAGAGGAGACATGGCCACCGGGGTCCAGCTCCTGTACCTCAAAGCTGGGGATGAAGGAGGTGTGCAGAGCTCAGAAACAGTAACTTGATAATTGGCACAGTAAGTATTATAACCCAGGTTTATGCGATACCAAAGCCCCAATTCTTTCTTTTTTGACCTCCAGTTTTCCCATTTCTAAACTAGCAACAACAATGCTGGCTTCACAGAGATGCTATGTGTAGTAAATAAGACAAGGTAAGTATGAGTCTGGAATATTATAGAAATTCAGGGAAAGTTCGTTGCCTACTATCCTATCTGTTTATAGAATTGCAGGATCGTAATACTGTAAGAGACTGAGGTCATCATCAAGACCATTTTTTTTAATTTCACAGATGATGAAACTGAGAAACAAAGTGAAATAATTTATCTCAGGTCTCAACACCTAACAGTGACATAGCAATACTTGGGTCCCGGGCTTTCTGACACCTTTTCTATTTCCCTTCTGACTCAACTCTGCCACCTGGCATTTAATGTATTAACTTAGAGCGAAAGTCGGGGTGTTCCATATAAAATTATTTAACATTGATTTGCCTTGTCCTCAGTTGCACAATCAAAAAATTTCCTTTTGTTTACAAGGAGAAAAGGTTATTTTGTCCAATTAAGTTTTTCCCTTAAAGATCAAGTTAGTGCTTTTATTTCATTACTGAACTGGCAACATGAAATAAGTCAAGTTCATTAATAACGTTAACTTTCTGACATGGAGAGGGCATGGAGCTAATATTCCAATGCCATAAAAGTGTCCCTTTGGACTCCTCATTTCTATCCACAATGTTCTCTTGTTAACTGCTCGGGCATCTGAAAACAGTATTCCAGCCGGAGACATCTGGGCAGACTGCAGTCTTTCTCTCAGCTCTTCCCGGGATTTCCGTGGGTTTCTCTTCTCACCCACACGCTCTCTTTGGGGAATTGCCTCTTGTCTTCCAAACTAATAATTCCTGAACCCTTGTTTGCAGGCTATACCTTTCTGACCACCTAGTCTAATAATGACCTCTCTGTCTAATAATGCCTCTGGGCATGCCCGCATGTTTAAGTCTCCAGGCACTGCAAGCCGTCACTCCAGCAACAATCTTTTCAGATATGCTGCTTCTGCCCCCTGTCTCCTGGAGTGGTGGCACCTCTATCCACCAAATGCTCAGGGCAGAACTTCTGCTTATCACTCTTGTCACTTCCCAATGTACTTTTAGCTTTTATTCTAACTCCCTGACATGAACCTGCCTGAACTGGTCTATGCTGACTCTTCTCACTGACATTGGCTCACTCTTCTTTTTACTCATTTCCTTACATCTTCCAGGGCATCAAAGTCTTTCCTGCCCTGAGACCTTCATTCAAGCTGTTTCCTCTGTCTAATGCACCAGATCTGCAGAGCCCAGAGCCTATGAGGGCTAGATTCAGAGTAGGGCTGGTTATTGTTTGTCTGACCATATACAAAAAGTCCTGATGCTTTAAATTAGTCATTTAAAATGAGTAAACTTAAAATAAGGGTTGTAGTTTTATAGTAAAAAGTAAAAAAGGGAAAAGCTTTGGTTGGAAGTTATTTTGAAAAATGGACAAAAAATTATCATCTTGCTTATTTTGTCTTATATCAATATTTAACAAAACTTAGATTGCACTGCAATTACATACAAATGACTCTCATTGAACCAAGAATGAATCAAACGTTGCTCTCTTTGGTATAGTTTACCCATAGCATTGTATGCTAGCACAACATACTTGTGATTTTTGCAGAATTATCAAAGCAGGGTAATTGGTGAAAATATAATAGAAGTCTTAATTTTTCCTTGAGTTTTATTTATATTAGAAATGCTTTCCTTCAAAGCACCTATGGTATCATTATTCTTTTTGATTTTCTTTTTTGGTGTGTGTCTGTGATGGTGTGATTCATTCAGTTCTCTAGTGTTGTTTTCATTAAATTTATGACATCTGGCATCTTTTGTAAATTGAAATATTACTTTGTAGACTGTCGGTTTGTATATTCCTTATATTATTAGGTGTGACACATTTGGCTATTAAAAGAAGGTCTTTTGTCTCTCATCTACTTTTCTGTGAGTCATAATCTTCAGTGTCAAACAGTGGAGTCTGTGTGTGTGTGTGTGTGTGTGTGTGTGTGTGTGTAGGGGGTGGCTCTTTGTACAAGGGTTACCTTTATAGGTGGTGAGTACATTAGTGAATGTTTCATGTTCAGTCTTTGTTTCCCTACCTGACCTTGTAACTGTGGGAATTCTGATAATGAATACTCAGGTACCAAAGACATCCTATAGAAGTCTATTTCTCAAAGTTTGCACCTTTCCCCTATTTATTGTCCAACATTCCTTATATCAGAACCCAGGGGGCCTTTAGAACCATCTTTGTCTACTGAATCTAATAAATGTCTTTTATGTTAAAGGTTGGCCAAAAGGTTTTTGATTGTTTACAAGAAGGCCCTGGCCTCCTGGTGAGTCTCAAGCCTCCCTATCTGGGGCATGGTCTTGTGGGACAAAGAACACATTCTCTCTTTTGTTTCTTTGCATCTCCCAGGCCACACTTTATATAGAATTGTAGAATGTTGGAACTGGGATATGTTATGTTTCAACCAGCATTTATTAAGGGTCTGCCCTGTGCCAGGAATTTTTTCATATGTTCTGACATTTGACCTTCATAGCTTTCCTGTGAGGTTGCTGGGTTTTTATTTATTTATTTATTTATTTTGAATCCCCATTTTAGAGAAGGAATTTAAAGAAAGTGGTTTATTTTGGGTCTAACAGCTAAGAAGTGGAACTAGGGTAAGGCCTGTGGTGTCCCACTCTAGTTCTAGGATCTTTCCCTCAATTTACAAACGAGGACAAGAAGGCCCAGAGCTGAGAGAAGACGAACTCCCAGGCACACCAGCAGGCCAGTGATAGAACACAAACTAGCCCCTGGAGCCTCACCCCTCGACGGTCTTTTTCTACTCTACTTCCCTGCTTGTCCTTGTTGTCCAGCTATTGTTTTAGGAAAGAAAGACAAATTTCATATGAAATTATTTAAAAACCTTCAGGCTCTTCCTAAGTTGCACAACCAATGTTCCAATTTATTTGCAAGCATATTTTTAAGTGTTTTTAGACATCCAGTGATACATTTATTTCATTACTCAATTGGCAACATACGATAACTCAAAATCTCAAAATTCATCTGATTCATCAAACTTTCAACACCCTTTGACACAGGGACAATATTCAATGGAGTCTTCCCTGTCCTAAAACAGCCACAAATATTGATTTGTGATCAAAGAGAAGTATCTGTCCAGAAGCCAGGTTTTCTGATTCCAAATCCCATGTCCTGCCCAGACACATATTCTCTATTAAAGAAAATATGTTTTCCTGATTAACATGATAGCTATAATTAGATAGTATTTGTTATGTTTCTGGCACTTTTAACTTTACTCGGCATGGATTAATTTGTCTAATTCTTAGAACAATCCCATGAGGTTGATATCATTATCATTCCTGTTTTATAAACACAGGCATTCACATGGGGATATATAGATACTATTATATTATAATTATTCATTTATATATTTTCCAGTTTTCCTAAAGGCTTATTTTCTATTTTTAACCCTGGAACCACCTACTCCTCATATGACCCATCCATGTCACCAGGTGTTATTATTATTCTATGGGTAAATAATACATGAGGTATCATTTAAGATACTTTAGTGCAAGTAATAGAATGCCTGACTGGCAATGGCTTAAGAAGTAGGCAGTTCTGGGCTGTTTAGCGGCTCAGAAAAACAAAACCAAAATCCACCTCCCTGATTCCCCACAACCAAGCCAGCCTTTTGTTACCGTCTGGTTCTCTTTCCTTGGAACACTCACTCCTGTCTTCAGGTTTGTTGTCTTGTGACTTAAATAGGGCTACCTTGGCATTAGTCCTCAATGGCTATTTTTAAAGGCAGGATGCCAAGTGAAGCCCAAGTGGCATCTGTCTGTCAAGGTAGACATTTTTTTCCAAGAAACCTTGTAGTAAATGCCTCCATATATATCATAGAGTTGAACTGAGTCACATGGCCACTCCTAATTGTAAGGAAGGCTAGGAAAACATGAACCTGTGTGTGTTTGTGTGTGTGTGTGTGTGTGTGTGTATAGATGTCACCATAAAAAATGTGGAAAGGAAATATCTATTGGGTAGGCAAACAATAGTTTCTATCATACATGATAAATTGTTAGTTGGGTAACTATATTTTAATGTGGTTTCCAGTGGGTAATCTGAGATATTTCATTTATTTAATTCTTACAAAGACCTAGGCAGTTTGTTAGGTTACATGATAGAAGTTCAAGCTATATATGGTTACTCTGAAATTTGAGATGTCATAATTCTATGATTTTCCAACACATGATGTATCAGGATGCTTTCTGCTCTAAATAACAACAGCCACCATTCTTGTGAGATTTTGTATGAGTAAGAGAACCACTTCTTGCACTTGTCCTTAGTTTATTTTATCTGGGGAGTGTAGGTAGACTAAAGGGGCCCCTGTAACATACTGTCAGAACCCTGACACTAAAATGAATAAAATGATACTCATTTCCTAAAATGAGATCACTGATGAGATGAGCTATCTTGGAGATGGGATTTGTCCCAGGCTCAAAGAAGGAAAAGTAGATAGTGAAGAAGGTCTTAATATTATCCTTGAGGGTGGAGTGGACTAGGGACATCTCTGGGAACTGGGCTTTTCCTTCATGGGAAAGTGCTCCACACATTTTGATCTCTCCTGGGAGCCTTTATGGAGGGAGAGCTCTCTCTGTGGGCTCATCCTCAGAAACTGCAAAGCATATGTTTGCTTTGGGGAGGCAAATGTTATCTCTCCTGCCTTACTTTGAAAGATTGGGAGAAAGGATGTAAATCTCGCCTGCTTAATTTAGAGGCCGATGTGCTGGTAGGTCTCAGGGCTAGCATGCCCTTTGCTACCTCACCTACGTCTCTGATGGGCACAGATGTTTCTTTTGGGGACATCTGGTGGGCCTAGGGAAGTGTCTCTTTTGCCCCTCTATTATCTCGGCTCTCATTCTATGTGGCAGAGATAGTAAAATGCAGCATGCTGTCTGGGAACAGTCACCTTCTCAGGCCTGGAACTGAAACCAGATAGAGTAATAAGAGCAGAGGACGCCTGGGAGAAGTGGGAGCACTGGCCCATCTGGCAGGCATACTTGCATGAGCACCCACTCTGTGCCAAGTTCCACACTAGTGGTCAGCCTGAAAAAAAAGCCAGGCTTTCCACCTCCACATCTAGTGCCCTTGGCTCTGTTCATGTGAAAAGTTGAAAGGTTATTAACACAGATCATATTCTGTATGCAAGGCATTGGACTGCTGTTCCATTTTATCGGTGAAGAAATGGAAGGTCAAAAGTGTAAGATTCATGTGCATGGCCCTGCAGGTAGGAGGTGCTGAAGTCATGACTTATACTCAGAGTAGTCTGTCTCCAAAATTCACCTTCTTTTCACTTCACTCAACAAGCTCAGCTCAGAAATGGGCACACTTGTCCAGTGCTCTGGCTTATGAGCTCTGACCTTACACTGGGAGCCACTTAAGGGTTTACACACAAAGAGATATAGTTATATTTTTAGTGTTAGGAAAATCCCTTTGAAATCCTCCTGTGTGTGTGACTTTGGAGGGGTTGATGTGAGACTGGCACTCGGGAAACCTGGAGGAGACAGGGTATCTAAGGCAGAGGTAATAAGGAGGTGATAGGGTCATGGGACAGAGGATATAAAATCAATAGGATTTGGTGAGGAGATGGGATGGAGAGTGTGGAGAAGGGTACTGAGACTTCTCAACCAACTGATTAGCCCTTCTAATCAGCACAGGTCTTCATATTATACTCCTACCAATGGCACTGGCTTTTGCTATGAACTAAATATTTATGTTTACCCCCCCTTCCAGTTCCTATGTTGAATTCTAATCCCTAGTGTGATCGTATTTGAAGATGGGCCTTTGAGAGGTAATTGCGTCATGAAGGCACCTAGTGCCTTTATAAAAGAGACCCCAGAGAGATTCTTTGTGTCCTCCACCATATGAGGACTCAGTGAAAAGCCATCTATGAATCAAAAAGTGGGCTCTTACCAGACACCAAATATGCCATGGTCCTTGATCTTGAACTTCCCAGTCCCTGGAACTATGAGAAATAAATGGTTTATGGCATTTTGATAATAGCACCTTGAATTGAATAAGACAGCTTCCAAGCATGTGAGCTGGTCTAGTCATCCTGACCAGTGATTCTTTTGATATGTGGGTTCTGTTGATGTGGGACTTCTTTGGCTCTGCACTGCCACCACCTTCAGGGCACTGGATGGCCACTCTTGTCATCTGCTCCCAAGTTTACTGTATTATTTAAGATAATACTTTCTCCTGAGATGACAACAAAAATCCTTCACCCCCACCCCGAACTTTGGTAGTTTAAGACAATTTGTTTCTTTCTCCCTCATGTAATAGCTCAATGTGTGCACTCCTGGTTGGTTGGTAACTTTCTACCAGGTGGTGAGTCAGGGCTGAATCCCCTTCACTCTTGTGGATCTTCGAACCTCTGGGGTCCTGACATCCTCCATATTCAACCAACAGATGGAAAGGAGATGGTGAGAGAAGACACACCTGATTCTTACCTGCCTTCACTTGGTAGTCACATGTGTCACTAGTACATTGCACAGTGGACACCAGCCCCTCACAGCCACCTGGCTGTAAGGGGACTGGACAATGAAGTATTTGGTTAGGCAGTTGCTTCCCATGACTACTCCTCACTGTGGGATGGAAGGACAAACAGGAAATTGGATAGTGAGTAGCCATCTGTGCCCCCACTCTAAGGCTGTTTCCAGCCCTAACAGCGAGCACATAAAAGTCTACATGGTAAGTCGGCTTTTGTTTTGTTTTGTTTAGTGTTTATTTTATTGATTTTAGAGAGAGAGGAAGGGAGAGAGAAAGAGAGACATGAACATCGAGTTGTTCCTGTATGTGCCCTGACTGGAAATTGAACTGGCAACCTCTGTGCTTCAGGATGATGCTCCAAACAACTGAACTATCCGGCCAGGGCCAGTAAGTCTGCTTTGAGGAGTTCAGAGCCTATAAGCCACATCACATTACGATATATGCTAAAGAAGGCATGAAACATGTGCAAACTCCTACTGTACATAGTAGATTGACCCACATGGAATAGCTGTTTGTAGATTAAGAAATAGTTGAGTATTAGCAATCTCATATGATTCAACCCAATATATTAGGGAAGTGCTTCAAAAACAGGTTTTCTTAGAATTCTTAGAATATGTTTAGGAAAATCCTGCTTACTATATATTCTGCTGGGAGTCATATACACTTTGGTCAATTAAAAGCTTTGAAAAATCTTACATTGTTTAGTTTCTTTAATCAGTGGTTTCCTAAGTACCTGTTGTTTAATCAGTGATTTTCAGGCTTATTTGTGCATATAACTCATTTTTCCCAAATGCCTATTAAGCTCTCATGAATTTAGTCTTTCACCTTATGCACTTTGGAAACTTTACATGGAAAACACAAGGGAATCCATTAGTGAATCCATTTATATAGCAGGAAAAAAAAAAGCTTTTCTCTACCAAAATTCATACTAAGAACATTGATGGAAATGATAAATGTTTGTTGAGTGAAAGAATGACTTTGAACTCTTCACATTACTCTGAGCCTTACATTTTTTCATCTGCAAAATTAAGATGATAAATTAAATGAAAAGATCTGTTTAAAAAGTACAGGAAGGCGTGCATCCCTGAGATCGGAGGAGGCAGCCCTTTGCCACGTGGAGGACACCCCATTTCAGCAGCCACATGTGGGATTGCTTCGGTCCTGACGTGCAAACATCTTTAAACCCAGCTTCTTGAGAGCTCGCATGAATATTTGGGCCTGGCAGAGTTATTTTTATGGGCTCAGGAGAGGAGAAAATAGAGAGCAGCATCATCCTGTTGACAGGAAATGGCCGCTCTGTGATTCTGGGTTGGAGGTAGGGTAGGGGTGGGGGTTGAATAAGCGACCAAGCTGAAAAGTCCACATGGAATCACTTTTCCATGGTCTAATCTGGGAATCAGAACATTCTGAGCTTAGACTAGAGTTATGGCTCTGGTTAGAGGACTGATTCACTGGGGCCAGCATGGCCTTTGGCAGGGCCTTGGACACATCTGTCGTCCCCCTGTCCTGACCTCTCTCTCTGGCAGCCTCATCTCCAGGCCTGGCAGAACCCCCAGAACGGATATTTCTCCTGGCCCCCAGCAAGGCTCTTCACCGACTTCCAAACATGTGTGCTGATTTGGCCATTTGAGCCGGAGGCTCCTCTGCAAGGGGGCCTTGCTAGGGTGTGTCTTTCTCCACCCTGCACACTTGTCTCCGCTTCCAGGAGAGTCCACATACCCAGTCCTCTTGCAAGACCCGCACCCCCGGAGTTCTTTTAAACACAAAGAGGAAGCAGGTCAAAGTCCTTGTTTGAAACTGAATGCGGTGCCTGTCTTCTAGGTTGCTGTGAGGCTGGTGTCTACATGGGCCCTCCCGCCAGCAGCTGACTATGGCGTCTAGAGCCAGAAAGACCAGGTTTGCATTTTAACTTGGCTATCTGTGAGCCATGTAACCTTGCGCAGATATTCTACATTCTTTGAACTTCAGTTTCTTCATCTTTAGAATGGGGTGATTATTGTTTCATCTGTCATTCGACCATCGCATACTCATTGAGAGCATTGTTCTGCATGTTGGGTACTGAGACACAAAGATGAACTACAGCTGCTCCCTGCCTCAGAAAAGTGCTTTTGTCTATGTGAAAAAGAATGCATAGTGCGTACCATGCCCGGGCTAGGTATCCAAAGCGCAATGGAGTGGAAGTGACTGAGGCTTTAAATTCAGACACATGAAAGCTTGAATTCCGGCTCTGATACTAGTTACTGTGTGATCTTAGGCAGGATGTACTTTCTGGGCTGTAGCTCCCTTATCTGTACAATGAGAAGGTTGAACTAGATGATCTTTTCCCTCTACCATTCTCTGATTGTATAAAGTTACCAATTTAGAAATCATAAGGAGAAATAAGTTATTTGAATATGTCACTTGCTGTCATGTAATTAAACCCAGTCGGCGCCATGACACTGATAATTCTGTCCTGGACCTTCTGTATTGAAGCCACCTTAAGGACTCCTGTGTGTTCTTGGGGAAAGAGCCTGAGCTTTGGCACCTGGCAGATTTGGAATAGAATCCCACCTCTGCTATTTACTGGCTGAGTGATTTTTTTTTAAAGCCATTTATTTATTTATTTTAGTGAAGAAAGAGAGAGAGAGAGAGAGAGAGAGAGAGAGAGAGAGAGAGAGAGAAGGGGGGGAGGAGCAGGAAGCATCAACTCCCATATGTGCCTTGACCGGGGCAATCCCAGGGTTTTGAACTGGCAAACTCAGGCAACCTCAGTGTTCCAGGTCAACGCTTTAACCACTGTACCATCACAGGTCAGGCTGGCTGAGTAATTTTGAACAAATCACTCAGCGTCTCTGAGCCTGCATTGCCCATTCCAAAATTTTTGGGAAAACATAGTTTGCCATGTTGCTGTAAGAATTAGAAATTGCTTAGGTAAAGTGCCTGGAATAGACGACCCTCACTACATGGTCCTGTGGTCCAGCAGATTAAATCCTAGTGAGTGGGCTCTGCATCTGGCCCATTGATTTCTGCAGGGCCCAGCACAGGACTGGACAGGAGCAGATGCTCCATGAGCATTTATTGAATGAATGAATAGCTTTCAGTGCTATGCTTTGTAACCTGGACCCCAAATGGGTGTATTTTTCTCTGTTATATGTGGTGTATAACTGGAAAATGAAAAGAATTTTAGAACCAGATAGAAGCCTCAGATATGGGTGGTATGGGCCTTGCTTGCTAATAATTGTAAGTCCTTGAGCAAATTGTGGCACCTCCTAGAACCTCAGCAGCCCACTTTACCTCACATGCAAATTGCCCCACCCACCTTGCTGAGTCCAAGATGGCTCAAAGAATTTGTAGCTGTGAAACTACTCTGGAAACCCTAAAATGCCACCCACACATGAAGGGGTGTTGTTGCCAACAGCATGCTTGCAGAAGGCCATGAAACTTAGCATCTGATATTTGGCATTGGCTTGTAGGACGGTCAGATGGTCAGTGCACAGGCATGTGGACTTCTGGGATTTCACATGTGGGAACATCATCAGGGGGTACCAGTTGATCTCCCTTTACCTCCGGGGAAGCAAACGTGCTTGGCTCACTGTCTTCATGGACTTTTAATGAAACATTTACACAACCCAAGCAAGACTTCCAGAATATCCTAAAGCAATGTTAACTTTTGTCCAGTGCGTCATAGTTTATACATCATCTCACACCTGCTATCAATTTTCCTACTGACTCTGGGAAATAGGTACTGCTCCTATTTTATAGATTAGGAAAATGAAGCCCAGAGGGGTTTAGAAATGTGCAAAAGGATGCAGAGGTAGTTAGGAGCAGAGCTACCCACGTGTTCTGACTCTAGGTCTGACACCTTTCTATCCCTTTACTTTCCATAACAAAGAAGATCTTGCCGTTACTTAGCAAACAGGAAATCTGTAACTGATTTTTCTTACTATTCTCCATGGAATTTAGCCCTACCTAGAAACATAATAGGTATTTAATATTAGAATAGTGGAATCAAAGAGTGTGGCTTTGGGATCAGGTAGGTCTGTGTTTAAATTCTGATCAGCCACTCATTAGCTGCATGACCTTGGCAAGGCACTTCAGTTCTCTGGTCTTCATTTCTAAGGTGGTGAGACTGAACACCCTGCCTGGGGCTGCTGTGAGCATCAGTGGAGGGAGCACATACGGTGCATCAAGTACTGGACTGGGTACATGTTAGAAGCCTAATAAACAGAAGGTTTTCTAGTTAACAAAAGCTTTAAAAACTGGCCTTTCAACCCTTTCATTTGAGCGTAAAGAACAGAGGGTGATCTTGAGAACTCACTTTTTTCTTATTGCTTCCTACCCTTCTCTCTGGCACACATTAGCTTTTAAAATCCACATGTGTTAAAAAGGAGGGAGAGTTCACATGAAGACAGGGGAATCAGAGGGTACTGTGTTCTCATCCATTGTCACTCATTCTTTCCCAGAAACATTCTCTGGAGGACAGGCAGAAATGCATACTGACTACTCTCTGTTTGCCAGACATCATGCTTCCATGTTCCCCTATGTTATCTGATATAAAATAATAAAGAGACAACTTAACTCAGTGGAAGGATTACACACTCAATTGTCAAACAAACCTGGTCTAAACGCTAGTACCATCACCTTTTTTTGCAGTGGGACTTGTAAAAAATTCAGTTAACTTCTCTTAACCTGCTTCCTGATCTGTCAAGGGGGGGGGGTTGGGTGGAATTAATAATCAAAGAATCATCATGAGGATGGAAAGGGATGATGTTTGTAAACAATCCCACATATGGCTTGGCACAGAGGGGGCTGTAAATAAAAATGCTGGCTCCTTTCCTTCCCGTATCTTAGAGAACTTTTTTTTATTAGAAAAATTATTGTCTATCATGGCTTCTAGAATTGGACTGTATTTACTGAATAGGGAGCACTCTTCTAGTATAACACTCTTGACACTTTAATTACTTAATCTTCCAGGCTAAAAGAGTGGGCTGGTGTCTTTATTTCATCAAAGCCATCCCATTGCTAGCTGGACTTAATTCATAAGGCTACATCAAAGAAACCTCTGCAGTGGGAAGTGTGACTGCTCTCTCCTGGACTTGGGCATCTGTTTTCTCTGGAGTCGAAAGCCAAAGAAAGCTCCAGTGTGCCCATAGAAGATCATACTAGGTTGGCCTTGGGCCCTGAAGGCCTGTGCTACTCAGAACTCCCATCTGGGGTAGTGTTATGGGTGGAATTGTGCAGCTAAAAAAAGATGGTGAAGTCCTAACCCCAGGTACCTCAGAATGTGACCTTATTTCCAAATTGCAGATATAATTAGTTAAGATGAAGTTATACTGGAGTAGGGTAGGCCCTTAATATAACACGACTAGTGTCCTTATAAAAAGACTGTGTGAAGAGAACCCTATGTGACAACAGAGGCAGAGACTGGAGTGCTGCAGCAACAAGCCAAGGATTGCTGGCCACCACCAGAAGCTTGGAGGAGGTGAGGAAGGATTCCCCCACAAGTTGCAGAGGCAGGATAGTGCTGTAGGCACTTTGATTTTGGAATTCTAACTGCTACAACTGTGAGACAATAAATTTCTGTTGTTTTAAGTACTTTGTTATGGCAGCCCAAGGACACTTATAAAGTATTCAATAAATAGATATTTCATTGTTATCTTAAATGTTAAAAAACTGGAACCCCCAAACTTCCTCATTTTCCAGCACCAATAATTTAGTATAGGACTCAGTAAAGGTAGTGGGTTATCAAAGGGATGGGTGAGTGAGTGGCCGAGGCTCAGAGAAGGGGTGAGAATTCAAGGCAGAGTGTGCTCTTGAACTTGTTTCTGGGAGCCTAACAACTGTTTGCTCCACTAGGATAATGAAACTAGCTATCTCTTAGCTTCCTAGTTACAAGCCTGAGCTTTGGAGTGTCTAAGTCTTGGTTTCCTCACTTGTAGCTTTTTACCTACTCCAGTAAGTAAACTTCCAATAAATGTTAGCTGCTATTGTTATTATTGATGTAATAATAAGCTCATATCATACATTAAGTGGTTCACTGGTTCACATGTATTATTTCATTTGATTCTCAAAATAAGCCTTGAGGTAAGTGTTAATGCTCCAGCTATTCAGATGAGGAGGCTGAGGCGCAGAAAGGTTAAATACATGGTCCAAATCACCCAGATAGGACAAAGGTGGTGCTGGCCCGTGAAACAGGTGCACAGCTTCCTGTTGCCTCTTTGGGCTCATCTCCATCTACCTTCACTCAGACTCTGCATTCTGGGCCCTAAAACCAGCCACTCACTGTAGGACTGCTTCAGGCCCTCAATCCTCTAACTTGTTAAAATGTAATTTTAATCATGGTACAATCACTACTTTCTACAAATATAAAAATGTGTAAAATATTTTATTCTAGTATTAATTGATGAGGGAACTAATAAGAGGTTAAAAGAGAATTTGACTAACAGAGATATATATTTTATTTTATGCAAAATCTATTTTGATTCCTACAAGCAGGAATTAGTTGCATTGTCACGAACAGAAAACATCCTTATTACCGTTGGTTTGCTACAGGTTAAGTTTTATCTCCCACAGAGTTGTAAAATAGCTTAGTCAATAAAAAATCAATAAAAGGTACATAGAATCAGATAACCCTTGGACAATGCTCAGAATTCAATTAAAAGGACACCCAGGAATCACTTTTGCCAATATTCAATCTTGATGATAAAATTTCCTGATAGTCCTTATAATGTGTGCAAAGCAAAAGGATTTTTATCCATGAGATATGTAGAACTCCAATAAATTACCAAGAGAGAACTGAAAGAAAAATGGGCAAAGGATGTTAAACACGCAATTCATAAAATATCCAATAAAAACGAAAAGCTGCTCAACCTCATTAGCAATCAAAGAAATGCACATTTAGGCTACAACGGGATATCATTTCATATCCACCAGATAAAACTGGTAAAAATTTAAAAGTCAAGCATTTGTAAGAATATGATCTCAGGAATTCTCATGCATTAGTGGTAGGAGTTTAAATGAGAAAAAAATCAATCTGGAGAGAATTTTGGCAATAGATAATAAAGTTGGAAGTGTGTATACCCTATGACCAAAAAAATCTACCTTTAGTTACATTTCCCAGGGAAACTTTTGTACATGTGTGCAAAGAGACATGTGATAATATGGTCATGGCAGCCTTATGCAGAATAGCAAATCATTGGCAATAAATATTCATCATCAGGAGGATGGAAAAAATAAATTGTGGGATATTTCCATATAGTCATGCACTGAAATAATATACAACATTAAAATGAATAAAATTGAGTCCCATGTATCAATATGGATGAACTCAAAAACTATGTTGAGTCAAAGAAGCAAGTTGTAGAAGAATCAGTGCAACTCATCAAGGCTTTCAAACATGCAAAGACAGTATTATTGCTTTATGAGTATATATGTGATGAAGTGCAAAATTCTGAAAGGCAATAACATACAAATGTCAGGACAGAGGTTTTCTTTGGGACGCAGGGAGAAGAACGAATGTTAGGTATGGTGACATCAACTGTATCTATAGTCTTAATTTTCTTTCTTTTGTTTTTTAAAGGCATTTAGCTACAGGTAATTTTATTTATTTATTTTTTGTTTTTTTTATTGATGTTAAAGAAAGGAGAGAGAGAGAGAAAGGGAGACGAGGAGCAGGTAGGTAGTGTAGTTGTTGCTTCTCATGTGTGCCTTGACCAGGTAAGCCTGGGGTTTTGAACCTGCGACCTCAGCATTCCAGGTTGATGCTTAATCCACTGAGCCACCACAGTTCAGGCCTTAATTTTCAATAAAAGTGAGGAATATGCAGATGTTTGTTAAGCTGTTTTGTTACTTTTTATAGCCATGAAATAAGAATATTAACGACAATGACTTTGATGTATTTGTATGTCATTTCTCTATGCTTTAAAATAAGGAAAAAATGAAAAAGATAAAACATTTCTCCCCCCAGTTAGAAAATACTGCACATCTCTAAAAAACCTCTAAAAACCTGACTAAAGAAACCAATGCAAGTAGTTGGCCCTTTTGGAGAGTCAGTACAGTGTATGCATTCTTTGTTGGAATTTCGATCTTAACTTGGATGCAGAGGAAGCCACTGAAAGGTTGTAAACTGAGGAGTGATCTCATTCTTGGCATGCAAGGACTTTTGGGACTCACCTCTTTCTCCCTTTCCATCCTCATCTCCCTGTTCCAGCTTTGATTTTTCTTCTAGTAATCTCACACTTCTGGTGGGTTCCTAGTTACACTGTGCTACTTCACACCTCGGTGCAATTGCTCATGGGTTTCTGGGCTTAGGAAATTTTTCTCTCCACTTTCCCTCTGGTTAACCCATGCACGTCCTTCCAGAGCCAGCAAAGGCAATGCTGTCTCTCAGGAAGTTTTCCCTGCTCCGTCGGGATGAATTAGGTTTGCCTCAAAACTCCCAGAGCTCCCTCTGATATGATATTTGTGGCATAACCTTATTTAATCTTTATCTAGCCCCCAGCAAAGTGCCTGAGTCAGAAGAAGTGTTTAGGAAAGGGGAAGGGCTGTTTGAGCAAGCAGGTGTAAATGGGGTGTTTGTTCAAGCCCACTCAGCACTACTGGTTTCTTATAATGGCTCACATGCCCATAAAGTAGCACTTCAGTGTGAATTAGCTCCTAGCCTTTGTAAGACTTGGTTAAGACCTTGGAAAAGACATCTTGGAAAGGGGCAGGTGTGCGGTAGGTGGAGGGCAGGAGTGAGGTTCAGAGGAGATCACAGCAATGGGTCCAGACAGAAGGAACTTTCAATCGCCACTCAGCCAGTTGGGGACTAGGTGGATGAGAACTCAGTGTCTTCACTTCAGGCCCGTGCTCTTCTTTTGTTTTACCTTCTGTGGCCTGAGAAAACAGCTGGTCTGTATCAACTTATTAAAATCTCTCCCACTACTTGAAACAGGAAATGACTCTCTAGTTCTGGGGTAGTGAAATGGAGTCAGATGCCGCAGGTGGCTTGGAAGAACCTAAGATAAGAGGCACTGGAGAACAGACAGGCCGCAGGAAAGCAATATTAAACTTGAGCAGGGTCTAAGATAGGTTTCTGTAGTTGACTCAAGTTAAAGCAAGCTTGGTTCCAAAGGTCTGGTGACCCTCCTAAACATACTCACACATCTGGATATTGGACTGAATCCCAGTAGGTCTGTCCTTGAGGATCATCTAGGGATAGACTTGTGCGCAAAAAAGAAAGAAATGATGAATTATCGCATAGATGATGCTGGCCAGGTGTTCATCATTAGGAGACAAAATAAGACAGGCCATAAATAAGATAAGGCTTCCACGGCATCAGGAGAAATATGGATGGTTGTACTTAATTATCTTTGAATCTCAGGGCCAACCCAAGGCCTGGAACATGGCAGGTTTTCACCGAGGTTTGCTGAATGAATAGCTTTCTCCAGAGAAGTCTCATGACTGGAAAAAGCCTTACCAGTCAAGCCTCATATATCTGGGTTGGAAGAATGTTGGTGGCAAAATAAAAAAAAACAAGACTTCCTGTAAGAGCTTTTGACATCAAGCTGACCAGAAACATGCCACATCCACATCAGCAGCTGGGTTAAAACCAAGGGAAGATCGGTAGCATTTTTAATGGTTAAGAATTAGGGTTTTTTGGGTTACGATGGTGGCTTTCCAGCAATGCCTGATTTAACCACCCATCTTTTCCATAATACTCCCAAACACACAATGAGACTAAAGTTGCAACAGTCTTGTAAGGAATGACTTCCACGAATAATTTGCAGGTCTCTGGGAGGAATTCTCTCTGACCACAGCATTGAAGGGCTGAGGTTGAGAAATGACTTACTTTGACCTCAGAAACATAACCACAGTGCAAAGCTGGAATGTCCACCTGTGTACCAGAATGTCTGGTTTCCCAGTGCTTGGGAACAGCCTTCTAAAGTAGGCGGGCTCACTTTCCACTGTTTCCACTGTCCATTGTGGCTCTGTCTCTCCATCCATTTGGCAATGATTACTCCCAGTCATGCGCCATGCTGAAAAGTTAAGTTGGCAGTAGGAAGGGCACAGGAGAAAGGGCTTTAGGATCACAGCGCTCTGCAAGAAAATGTAAAATTGGGCTTTAGATGTTTGAATTTTTATGAAATTTTCCCTATATTACTTTCATTTACTACTGTAAAAGCTAATATTATTTAATGTTTATATCTAAATACAGAGCAAAGGAGGATGAATAACTGAGTATCACACCCAATTGGCTTCTTGGTGAATAGTATGTGCTATGGACTGAATTGTGTTTCTCCCAATTCATATGCTGAGCCTTACTCCCCACCCCCAGTGTGATGGCACTTGGAGATGGAACCTCTGGGAAGTAATTAGAGTTTGGATGAGGCCATGAGGAGGGGGCTGTCATGATGGGATTAGTGTCCTTTATGTGAAGAGACACCAGAGAGCTTCCTCACTCTCTCTCTCCACAATGTGAAAATACAAGAATGTGTCCCTCTGCAAGCCAGTAAGAGAGTCACCATCATGACAAAGAATCAGCCAACACCTTGATCTTGGACCTCCCAAACTCCAGAACAGTGAGAAATAAATTTTTGTTGTTTTAACCACATAGTTTATGGTATTTCGTTATGGTAGCCTGAGCAGACTAAGACAGCAGGAAGCAAACTGCTCAAGGGCATGGTCTGTTTTGTCTTTGAGGGTACTCTTCTCTAGGGGAAGACTGATGGCAGACAACATTTGCAGTTTACAACTCCTGATTTCTGTGTTTCTGATCCTCTGTTCATCAGGCATGATTCTGAAGGTGAATGAGAGGGAATGACAAGGCTCACTACTACTCAGCAGTTCCATTTCCACTGTAAAAAATCTCAAAGGTTTGCCTGACTGGGCGGTGGTGCAGTGGATAGAGCATAGAACTGGGATGCGGAAGACCCAGGTTTGAGACCTTGAAGTCGCCAGCTTCTGGTTTGAGCAAAAGCTCACCAGCTTGAGCCCAAGGTCGCTGGCTTGAGCAAGGGATTACTCGGTCTGCTGAAGGCCCACGGTCAAGGCACGTATGAGAAGGCAATCAATAAACAATTAAGGTGTTGCAATGCACAACAAAAAACTAATGATTGATGCTTCTCATCTCTTTGTTCCTGTCTGTCTATCCCTCTCTCTGACTCTCTGTCTCTGTAAAAAAAAAAAAAAAAAAAAAAAAAAAATTCAAAGCTTTTAGGGTTTATACATTAGTGTCATGGGCTTGGTCAGCCTCAGTCTTCTCCCATATACTGGAACATTTACCAAGGGAATGGAAATCCCTGTGTCAAGGCCTTCTGGGCTGATCAGTCTTCCTTCCATGTTAATGTCCTGACCACTTTAAAAGAGTTAGAGAACCATGCTATGCTCACTCCTTCAGTTGCCATTCCAATTATGCCCCAAAGCATGTACACACCAGCCAGTGATGGTGCTGGCAGTGATGATAAAAGGTAGGTTTCATTGAGACTTCTGTGCCTGGAAATTCATTTTAAACCAATGAAACTAAGACAAACAAGCCTGGGCCAAGATAGGCTTTCTGAAGAAGATATGTAACCATCTATGTTTTGAATAATAGATGAAAAAAAGAAAAAATTTCAGGCAGAGAGGAAAACATAGGCGAAGATTTGGAAGTTGAACCTGGCAAAGTGGATTGTGGGAAATCAGTGTGGCAGGGCTAAGACCAAATGAAGCACTGGCTTTGGCAAGAGTGGGGAGCAGACAGTTGCTTTTGCTGGAGAGGTGTTGGGGCACTCAGGGAAGGAGCCAGCAGTGTGCAGGTGTTGCAGAAGAATCATCTTCCACATTCTATAGTTCTTCCAGATTCCTTCTGGGCACCTATCTTTCTATAGACATGGTTGTGACTTGATTCTCTGGTTGAACCCAATGAAACTGGCCTTTGATTAAAGTAGGAATATCTTGTTCTGGACACTGGGTTAAAGTGGACCCTGTGCTTTTCAAATTATAGAAAAAGAAGAGGCAATGTGGTGAGGTAAAGGGAAAAGGTGAGAGAAGTAAGATTTGTTGGGTGCCAACATGAGCTGAGCCCGATAGTGGTAGCATTATCCACATTCTATTACTTGATTCTTGGAATCTCAGCATTTTAAACCTCTACTTACAGATGATGAGGTTCAGAGAAATTATGGAGCTCCTTGTCCAAGAGAAGAAATGGTGGAAACTGGATTTGAACCAAGATTTGTCTCACTCAATTGTCTCAGGCTGCTAGATACTTTAGGAGGTCTTAGTTGACATTCTAATTTGGTAAAACAGTGTGTTGTGTGGGTTTAGGTGAGTAACTTAACCTCTCTCAGCCTTAGTTTCTAAATCTGTAGATCTGTCTTCTTGTAGGTTGTACCCATTCACCCCATATTCCCCTTTGGAATGTGATAGAAAGCTAATTTTTCTGAGACATAACAATCATTTAAAAATATGAAAATAGGGCCCTGGCCGTTTGGCTCAGTGGTAGAGCATCGGCCCGGCGTGTGAAAGTCCCAAGTTCGATTCCCAGCCAGGGCACACAGGAGAAGTGCCCATCTGCTTCTCCACCCTTCCCCCTCTCCTTTCTCTCTGTCTCTCCCCCCCCTTTTTGGGGAAAAAAAAGAAAATAATGTGCTTTCCCTGAATATTTTCATTTTCAGGCTATTATTTCTTTCAAGTTGCTTAGTTCCCCTTGCTTTTTGATTTTGTGAATTTAATCATGTGGTTTCCCCCAAAAGCTAATAATAACTCAGATTGCATTAAAAGAAATACTATACCCGAATTAAAGGAAGGGCAAATTTTCTTCTGGTCAGAGTACCTCTGGAATCAAAGATTCAGCTCTGAGACCATGAGGAGTGAGGGAACCAGATGAATGAATGTACATTAGAAAAGGATATTCCAAGGGATTGACCTTGTTGACCAAAGGAAGTAGAAATAAAATGGATTTTTCTTTATTTCTTTAATGGCAACACTGGAAGCTTTCTTCAGAATTTTCTTCAAAACTATATTCTGAAAAGGCACATAAAATATCATACTGAAATCCTGGGCAGCTTCAAGGCTATATAGAGATACAGCTGAAGGTTGGGGAAATACTGTGGTAGGGGGCTCTGATTTCTGACAGAAGATGTAGAACTTTCCATGAGCTCTCATTCAACTGTTGGCTCAGGTATTTTAGCTGCAAAATGGTTAATCATGGAATATCAAATGACCATTGGGACATGAACCAGCCTCTATTATTAGCTGAACACGATCTTGAGTAACGCCTTGTCCTTTTCTGGACCTCTTTTTCCTCATTTGCCAAATGAAAGCATTGGATTAGAATCTGAGAAGGCCAATTGGTTTCATCATATAAACATGTCATTTATGTGAAGCATCATGTTGAGAAGTATAAGACTATATCTGGGCTCTGCAATAAAGAGCTTTATGAGTGATTAGTAATATTAGAAGAGAACTGACAGAAATCTAAATTGAACAACTATAAATAAAAAGAGAATGCATTGGCTCGTTAGCAGGGGTGCCTACAAAATGAACTGCCTTAGGCATAGACAGAGCCAAAGGCATACATGATATTGTTTGGGCTCTTCTCACTCCATCTCTTCCACTTGGTCTAACTTTGGTGGGCTTCAGTTTCCATACAGGTTCTTTTTATTGGGTGGGCAACATGGCTGCTGGCAGTCCCAGACACTCATGTGCTTCCATCTTAGCCTTTTCCAGGGAAACAGGCATCTTTCGCATTTACTTTGGTAGACAGGTCCTGGGTGATTTCTGATTGGCTAGGCCTGGGTAATTTGTCCATATCCTAACCAATCAGGAAAGCCAAGAGAGGGTGTTTTGATTGACTAGACCTGCGTTACAAGCCCTCAGTCTTGTGCTAGGGGGTGAAGCACTGTGATGAAAAGCTCCACCTAGACCTTGTAGAATGAAGAGGTGCATTCTTTCTTTCAAAAGAAAATGAAGGAGCTCTCATTGGTTTGATTCTGTATGTTCTCTGACTGGGGATTGAACACGCAACCCTGACATGTAGGGACAATGCTCTAATCAATTGAACTACCAGGCCAGGGCTGGGTTCATCTTTTAGTTGGATGCTAATTTTGTTTTTCTCTCTTTACTGAAAGAACAATTCATCCCATAAATTTGAATAGATAGCATACTTTAATAACCTACTGGACCCAGAGTTAATGAAGACTTGGATGCCTCCCCATGAAATTAGAAGGTGATTCACTTTGAATGTCTACCCTAAAGAAGCACATTTGCAAATGGCACAGGGAGAAGGATTCTTCTGGGTTCCAGCCTGGTCCAGGCTGATTTCATTGTTTCAAACCTTGCTCTCTCCTTTGTCTCATATTGGGTCAGATTGTTTCACCCATTGCAATCATTCCCCAGTTGTTGCTGGATGATTTACTGAGTGACATCTGTGTCCTGGCTCCTCATTCCTCTGAAGAATGTGGTTTTGATGAGTAAACAACAATTGCAGCTTGTTTTCTCTACTCCCGTGGGATTTGGGGTTATTGGAGTTTATAGGTGCACCAAGACTACATAAACACCCTGGATTTATAGCCATGATTGGCAGCGCTTGCTTTGTTAGCTCATAGCACGTGCCGGGTATGATGGTCTGACTTGGGATTGGGCAGAGGAGCCTGGGCTGCCTCACTCCAGGCACCTGTACGAGACAAAGTTCAACTGGAGAGGGAGGCGTTTACTCATCCTCCTGGCTCAGCACACAATGACTTCACTACTGGGAAATCAGCCCCAAGGCCCTGGCCAAAGCACAGGGCCGGAGAGCAATCAATATTTCAGTCCTTGCTGCAGCTGCCAGGGGAACCTGAAAGGGAAGCAAGGGAAGTGGACATTTTCTAAGTGTCTAACTCCAACTCTTGTTTCAATTTACAATGTCCTAGGAAAGTCACAAACATCCCGATTCTACTGAAGAGAAGGAAACTGAGGCCAGAGGAGCGAAGCCCTAGTGTGAAGATGCACAAGCAGTAGATATCAGACTTCTGCCTGTCCCCAGCCATCTCCCGAGGCTGTGCCTGCACTTGGAGGGCAGGTGATGAGGTACCGGGCTGAAAAGAGGAGCCCACGCACATCATCCAGCCAGTCTGGAACCACTGCTGGCTCGGAAGGCCATCTCTCCAACTCTCGAATTCTGTTAATCCTCTGTAAACTGAAAAAATGAGGCATCCTGAGAATCTGGCTGGGTGGAGGTATAAAGGAGGCTTGCCAGGTTGCCTGGTGCCCCTAGCCCACTGCAAGAAGAGGGGCTCATTTCTTCAGCCAACCCAGAGTCCTGCTCTTTCCTCTTCACACCAACTGGAGGCAGCAGAAAGCAGTAAACTAGATGTTTAGCCCTCATTGGCCAGAAAAGCCCATTTTTGTTCCACTTCATGGTTTCGTGAGTTGGGCAAGATCACCCACTTCTCTGGGCCTCAGTTTCCTCATCTAATTGGGGATGATACTTCCTATCCCACAAAAATTCCTCACATGGTTTTGAGATGATAATGAGATCTTGGATTTAAATCACTTTGTCAATCAAGTATGGGCCCACTTAAGTTTTAATGTCTTCTCAAGTCTATGGTATTTTATGCAAATTTCCTTTAAATCCTTTGTAGAAGTAGGCGAACAATGAAAGAGCAAATACAGAAAAAAGAGATAAATTGTTATAAAATTTTACCTGACAGTTGTTCTGAAAAAACACTTTTTAAAAAAAATCTCGAGTTATCAGCTCTGGATGGTTGGCTCAGTGGTGGAGCATTGGCCTGATGTGTGGAAGTCCAGGGTTCTATTCCCAGTCAGGGCACACAGGAGAAGTGACCATCTGCTTCTCCACCCCTCCTTCTCTTCTGCTTCTCTCATTCTCTCTCTCTTTCTCTCCTGCAGCCATGGCTTGAATGGTTTGAGCAAGTGGGCCCTGGACACTGAGGCCCTGGACACTGAGGATGGCGCTATGGTCTTGCCTCGGGTGCTGAAATAGCTTGCTTGCTGAGCAACGGAGCAGCAGCTTCAAATGGGAAGAGCATTGACCTATAGGGGGCTTACCAGGTGGATCCTGGTCAGGGCACATGCAGGAGTCTGTCCTTGCCTCCCCACTTCTCCACCTCTCACTTAATAAAAAAATAAAAAAAAAAATCTTGAATTATCAAAAATTTTTGGAACTGTAATTGGATTGTGTGTGCTATTCATTAACTTGAGAAATACTAAATGATTATTTTCTATGTGCAAAGATACTTTGGACACAATTCTTGGCCTCATTCAAGAGGGAGATGTAGATGACCCCTTGAGTTTAAACAAATGTGCATAAGTGCACCCTTAAATTATTTAGTTTTAATTGTAAGTTCTTAAAAGAAAGACTGACTACCCTAAAAACATAGAATAGGGAGACCTAACCCATATTTGGAGGGTTGGAGAAAGTGATGTTTGAAATTAACTGAAAAATGTGTAGGGATTAGGTAGGTGAAAGTGAAAAAGAAAAATAATTCCAGGGTTTGGGAATAGCAGGTGCAAAGACCCTGAGATGCAAGGAAGGTCAGTGTGCACAGACATGAAATATTCATGGCTTTTCTATCTATGATGAAAAACAATCACCAAAATATTGGGTAGATTGAAATTATAGAATTTCATTTTTTAGTACTTGTAGTTCTAAATCAACATGGTCAGCTTTAGGATCATGAAAACGTATTAGGTATAAATTTCTATGCTCATATGATGACAATATTTGGCATAAGGATAATGAGATAGTGGAAAAAATTTATTTTCAGGAACACTTATTTAAGAACTATATGCTCAAACTTGAGTTTTCTTCTTTAATTTTCCATTTTGCCCCTTGCTATCTGACCTTGATATCATCAATGGTGCTGCATCATTTCGTGACCTGGCCCCATTGTACTCTTCTGGACTTGTTTCCCTTACTCTCTCTCTTTCACTGCTCTCTGTTCTACACAGTCAGGCTCCTCCTTGCTTCTCCCAAGCCCTGCCCCTTCTTGCTCCCATGTCTTGGCTCTGACCACTCTCCCAGCTCACTGGTCTTTCTCTTTCCTCCTGAATAAAATACCAGTCATCCTTCAGATCCACGTGAAATGCTGCCTCCTCCTTGAAGCCAATGTGGAATGATTGCTCTGCCATGTGTTCCCCAAACATACTCTCTGCGGCCAATTTACCACAGTGAACACACCTTCTTGCCTCCCTTTAAGGTCATTGCTGTTGGTGCCTGTCTCTCATTAGATTGTAAGTTCTTTCAGGACACAGACAGCATTAACTTCATCTTTGCGTTCCCCTTCATGATTATGCACACTGTCATGCATGTCACATTAAGTTCTTCATTTCAGTTGAATTCAGTAGATGACTAGGAAAATTTTCTCTAAAGTTTCTAAAGTTCTACGATTGATAAGGAATTTCTGTCAATGGACACTTTTCTTTCCTTTTTTTTTTTGAAGCAAGAGAGACAGAGACAGAGAGACAGAGAGGGGGCAAATAGAGACAGACAGACAAGAAGGGAGAGAGATGAGAATCATCAATTCTTTGTTGCTGTACCTTAGTTGTTCATTGATCGTTTTCTTATATGTGCCTTCACTGGGGGGCTTCAGCTGAGCCAGTGACCCCTTTCTCAAGCCAGTGACTTTGGGCTCAAGCCAGTGACCTTGGGCTTCAAGCCAGCGACTATGGGGTCATGTTTATGATCCCACGCTCAAGTCAGCAACCCCATGCTTAAGCTGGATGAGCCCGCGCTCAAGCTGGTGACCTAGGAGTTTCGAACCTGGGTCCTCCACATCCCAGGCTGACGCTCTATCTACTGTACCATCTCCTGATCAGGCCAATGGACATTTTTCACTTGAAAAGAAGATTGCTGAATTTTATTTGTAATAGAAAACATGGGCCACAATGTAGATGTTTAATAGTTTGCTTACATCAATTAAGCTAAACGTATATAATGGAATACTATGCAACCATTAAACATGATGTAGAAGCACACTTAGTAATAAAAAAAATATGTCCACTATCTACTGACAAGTGAAAAAGGGGATTATAAGATTATAAGTATGTTTTGTTCCTTTTAATGTGCAACACAGTATTGAGGGTGTTGGTAGGTGACTTCATCCCTTCCTCTTCTTCTGGTGACTTGATGCATATAGTGTGTCTGGAGAAGTGGGACAAAGGTGGGACATGGAGTGGGAAGAGTGGGAGGTTAGAGAGGAGGCTATTCAGTTCCAGGGAGATGTCCCACCATGGGGGATGGGACCTGAGGGCCATTCTCAGAATGGTTCCAGATGTAGGATAGGTCTCTTGTGCCTGATTCTGATCTAGAGGATTCCTTCACCCCAGGGATGGGAAGGATTGTGTATTTCAATCTTGAGCCACCCCTTTGGAAGAGCAGAGATGGGGAATATGGTTTTCCTGTGAGGAGGCAGGAACATCCACGTGGCCCAAGGAAGTGGCAGTGGTTGAGAGTCAGAAGTGACAAACAAGAATTGCCCTTGGGGAGCTAGGGTGGTCCAAGGTAGCCTGATCTGGGGGGTAGTGGGGGGGCAGCTAGATGGGAGGAGCCACAGGGCAGCCATGAGATAGGTTGGAGGTGAGGAGTGACAGAGGCAAGAGTAAACACTTGAACTTTCTTGAGAGTGTGTGTGGAGCCCCATACCCTTTAAAGATGTCCAAGGATATTGGGGGAAGGAACCTTGAAAAGGAAGCTGGGGGCCTGGTGACAGGCAGGTGAAGCCATCAAGTCAGCAATATAACCATTCATCACACCTCAGCTGAGCCTACTCCCCGTGAGACCAGGAGGACATTTGTTCACTATGTGCACAAAGGGAAGTCCAGATGAATGGCCACCAGCGGCCATCTCCGGGTTGATGAGTGAGAGTTTTTTTGTGTCTTCTTTTTGGTATCTCTGCATGTTCTGATTTCTCTGTAAGGGACATGTATAGCTTTTATCATAAGAAAAAAAAAGAAACTCCAATAAAAGCTGTTTTTAAAACATCAAATTACAGAACACATGTTGCTTGAGGACATGCTCAGGAGCACAGCAACTTGAACTAAGTGGTTGCCAAAGTACAAACCGTTACAAATGACCCACAGTGACGATCCCCTCCTCTCGCTCCCAGGGTCAGAAACTCACCCTGAGTGTGGTTAAGCCCCCGCAGTGTGCTTGCACGATGGTTACCGTAGGTGTTCAGCAGTCGTTAAGCATGCACATTCACCTTCTGCACGGCCCAGCCAGCGGCTGCGTCACTGGCTCCTCCGGAAGAAGTCGCTGATGCTCTCCTCAGGCTGGTGGGCTCTACCCATTTCTTGAATCTTATCCGACCGAGATAGTGAGAACAAGGGTGGGTAGGGGCCAGTGTAAGTCGTGTGGCCATGATCTCAATTGTTGATGTGCAGTGGTGAGGCCTGTGGAGCCAAATGCTTGAGGAGTCATTGTTTTTACCATCCCCCTCACACTTCATCGTTCATCCTTGGTTCTTTGTATCTATTGCTTCGTTTCCTGTTGGAGCTCAAGGGCTCTTTGATTCCCAGCTTGTCTGGTAGGAGTCCTGACAGCCCTCTCCATCCTGAGTCATCTCCCTGGTGCCCTCTGTCCATAGGGTGACCACATTGCCTGGGAGTTGGTTCTACCTTGTGTCAAACTCAAATGTCCCTTATACCTGGGTTCTTATTACTATGCTCAGACCTCCAGATTGGACCTTGCCCATCCTGACACTTGCTAGATTCTACTTTGATTTTGCCATACCGTAAGCAGGGTAAAGTGGACAGAACTCCTCCTCGCTTTGGTCCCAAAGGCCCTATGTGTTCTGTTCCCTGCTCGCCTCCCTGACATCACCCAGTATCACTTTCCCTCTCATTTTCTGCACTTGAGAAAACATTGGTCTTCTTTTGTTTTTTGGACTTGCTAAGCTTGTTTCTACCCCAGGGCCTTTGCATTCACTTGCTGTTTGCTCTGCCTGAATCCCTTCGCAGGTTTTTTTTTTCCCCCATCATTGGGTCTCAGGCCAAAGTCACTGTCACAGAGAGGCCTTCCTTGACCACTACCGAAGATGCCCCTCCAGGCTTTCTCTCAACCAGGGGTGGGAAAATTTTGTCCGTACAAGACTGAATAGATATATTTTAAGCTTTGTGGACACAAGCCATTTCTATTGCATATTCTCCTTTGTTTTCTTTATAACCCTTTATAAATGTATGAACTGTTCTTAGCAGCAGTTTCATGCCAATACATACTGTGGGTGAGATTAGCCCCTGGCTGTATTTTTAGTAATTTCTGCTCTAGATCATCAATCACCCTGTTTTATTTGCTTCATAAGTTCTCACCATCTGGAATTATCTTGTGCATTTATGAACTTGATATTGTTGGTCTCTCCCACTAGAGGGTGGGAAGTGTGTCTCACTCATAGTTCTGGTGTCTGGTACCATGCCTGGTACATAGCAGGCCCTCAATATATCTTCGCTGGGTAAATAAACAAATGAATAACTATGTAAATGAATAGGTTCCAGGGGCCGATGGATTTGGGCCTGATTCCATGTCTGCCTTTTAGTTGCTGTGTACATTAGGCAAATTGTTAAAATACTCTAATTCTCAATTGTATCCTTGGTTAGATGATGGTAACCAAAGCTCCTTTGCTGCGTTGTCGGGTAATGAGTGGAGAGGACACTGACAAAGCACCCTGACAGAGCTCTCATCTAACACCAGCTCCCCTTTGCCTGACTCTTGTGCCTGGCCTTCCCCAGTAGGAACAGCCTCTCCAGTCCGTTGTATTGCTCAGGCCCTAGTCTGCTTAGTCCCTCCTCCCTCATCTTCCTCTCAGTTCACCCTCATCAAGGTCTCAGCGTGCTTTGTGGCAGAGCCTCTCTGCATGACAAACCTCTTGGAGCCCTCTGTTGACAACAGAGTGTCTACAGCAGAGACAGCTGCATGAAGCTGGGATGAAGGCCATTGGGGTGGTTGATGGAAGCTGAGAGAACAGAGCTGTCCTCCTGGATAGGCAGATCTCCTCAGATTTAGAGGATGGCCCCTATCCTCTGTACCTCCCTGGCCAGGCCTGGCTCTGCTCTGTAATCTCCCTGACTCTTCGGAGCAAGATGGGAGGAGACAGCACAGCCAACACAAAGGTTTCGTCCTCTGCCCAGCAGAGCTTCTTGCCTTCTGAGCTCCAAGGAACTGGAACAAGATCCCTGAAGTGTGCGTGCTGCCCAGCTGTAGCCACTTGGAGGGTGTTGGAGAAATCCTATAACCCTGGGGTGGCAGAGCTGAAGGGAGCTGCAAGAACCCTTGTGAAGCCCTCTGGCAACCTCTTGACCTTTCCACCCCTTTCTCTCCACCATTGCCCTTCTTAGTCTTGTTTGCTTTCTCCTAGTGGGACTGGCCTCCCTGCAGCTGTGGTGGTCCCCCAGTCCCTTCTCTTCCCACTGCCAGAGTCCCCTGGTCCCCTGTGCATCTGATCGGGCCAGTCCATGCTTCTAAGTGTCCTTTGATAGGTCCTCAATGTCTCTGGTTGAAGTCTAAATCCTTTGTTTTGTGATGCTGTTCATGACCTCAGACCCATGTACCATTACTGCGCACCTGTCACTCATCTCCCTCCACTGTCCTATCCTCTTCCCTGGGCTCCTCCTTGTTGTGGTTTTCATACCCAGCTGGATCAAATGCCAGCTGTCCTGTCACAGCGTGCTGACCTTCCCTCTGCCCCTCCCCCAGGACTGCACAGCACTCCTGCCGGCCTCTGGAGCAGCTCTGTTGACACGTATCTCTAACTCACATTATAAACAGATAACACGTTACCAGCTGTTTATTATTTGCCAGTTCTCACACCACCCTAAGTGCTTTAAGGATTAACTTGGTGGCTCAAAACAACCTTCTACAGTTGTCAATTATTATACAACTTTACAAGTGGAAAAAAAAAAGAGGTGAGAAACTGTGATGTGAAGTAACTTGCCCAAAGTCATATAGCTAGTGAATGGTGGAGCTTGGACTTGGACCCAGTCTAACTACAGGGGCCACAGCTAATGCATTGTGGTCATGAAGCTCCTGCCCACGAGAGACCTCAGTCTGTGGGAGCAGTAACAAGAGACCTGTGTAGCATTGTAGTCGGCACACAGCCTGGCCCCAAGGATGGCTTGGCACCCGCTGACTCACACAGTGAACAAATGAGCCATTCTGACTTTTGTTCAGACCACCCAGTCTACCCAGGAGTGAAGCTGGTCCCAAGTGGGAAATAAGTCATTCCAAGTCACATGACAAGCTCATTCCAGGGCCGCGGAACCTTTCCGCCTTGTCTAGGAGAAAAGTGTTCCAGGGCTAGAAGTTTACCCTGCTTCTGGTATGGTCGTGTCGTTGGCAGTGCCGCAAAGTCACGCGTGCTCGGTCCTTTCCCCCTTCGTCAGTGGCAGCGTGGGCTGGATGCTGCCCTTCACAGTCCTCACAACAGTGATTGACAATGTCTGCTGATCAGGGCGGCCTCTGTAGATCTCTCTGTGAGCTAGCATGTGTGAGGTATCCAGAGTTAAAAATGATTTTACGTATCGTGGATTCCATGTGAGTATATTTTAGAATGGATCATACCTGGATCTCCAAAGTGCAAACTTGACAGACCGTCCCTTCCACTTACAAACCTTTAGTGGCTTCCTAGGGTCTTCTGAATTAAGCTCAAACTCATCTTGGCTTTTAAGATCTTTTTCAATCTGGGTACTGCTTATTTTCCATCGCCCACATCAATGTCCTTGACATCACGGTCAACCGGAACGACCTGCTGGAGGAAGTATTAGGTAAGGTATAGGAAACAGAGACCTGGCAGCCCCATGCCTGTATCCCATGTCAGTCTTACCTGCTCACTTGTGTGAGCTTGGATTCACTACTCCAAAACCTAAGCTGTTTCCAAGGCAACATGCCACCCCTCTGATTTCTAATAGATCTCCTCAAATGGTAGAAGGGTATGGAGAGGGTCACAGTTTATTGAGGAAAGGGAAGGAGAGAGAGAACTTTGCACAGTTCTGGGATATATTACGGCATTTGAAATTTAGTCTTTTGACCCTTCTTTCCTCCTACCATGTTTTGGATACTGTTAAATGAATTCTGTTTAGGTGACTTACACGTGCCAGGTAAGAGATCCAGAGGCACTTCATTTAGGTGGAATCAAAGTTCTGTTCATGAGAGTCACGGGTTCCATTTCAGCAGTTTCTCAGATGTCCCTGTCGGAGGACACTCCCCCCCCCCTTCCCATCAGCTCAGGGTGCCGAGAGCCTTTGGGGTCCATGACCAGTCCCACTGGAGCACAAGATGTAGCCTCTGTCTGCAGGAAGGGCTGGAAGGGAGGCCTGTGGGGCTCTTGACAGGTATGCAGTGGTCTCTCAGAGAATATAATTTTCACAGGACAGATGTTTTCTGCTGGCGGAAAAAAGAAATAATAACTGTGCTGGGACCCCCCACTTCCAAGGCTGGAAGGTTGCCAGCACTAAATCAACAGCTTTCCTTTTAGTGTGTACACACATTCTTCCAGCTTGGTCAGTGGCTGAGGGCTATCCTGGATCCATGCAGAAGAGAGTGTGTGTGTAAGTATGAGTGTGATTGTGTGTATATGCAACATAGAATGGAATGACCAAACCCCGACTGGCTTCAGGCTCAATCAAAAAATGCCTCCTCCTCCAGGAAGCTTTCTCAGAGCCCTTCAGCTGAAAGTGAATACACTCTTTTCATACTTACGACTTTCTACCCAGTGTTCTAGGAGGTCTTGTAAAATGTGAAACAAATGCAGGCTGGAGAAACATAGAACTGAATTTGAACCCAGTGTCCTTCCTTAAGAGCTGGTGGTCTCAGGCCTCAGTTTCCTTACTTTAGATTGGAATAACAATACACACCTGTTAGCAGCGTCCGCAGGATTTCATGCAAAACCATGTGTGCCTGGCAGAGAGAAGATCCTCAATAAAAGTGAGCTTTCCTCCCTCATGACTGTTGTCAGCACCCGGATCCTTAACCCATCACCCCTGGCTGTGTTGGCTTTAGCACTTCCTCAGGGAAGGAACGAGAACATGGAAACCTTTGGGGAGAATAGTGTGCACTTGACACGACTTAGGGATCAAGAAAGATTTGGTGCCAAAATGAAAAATTGGCCGTTAGACTTGATACACTTGGTTATGTACTCATTTTTTTTTTATTTATGTAGTAAAAACGTTCCTAGTTCAAGTGACCTGGCTGTGTTGATCAACACAAAAATCACAGAATGATAGAACTAGTAGGGCTTCATAGAACACCTGGTTGCTACGAAGAGAGGGGTAGTGACTTGTTTAAAGACACAGAGCCATGTAATGGCCAAGCTGCATTTTGAATGGAGGCCTCCTGACCTTTAGATCATTGCAAAGTACCACTTACCTCTATCAAATACATATTTTTGACCAGGCCTGGCTCTGGGTGAGAGAGTCCTGGCCCTTTCGATAGCTTTCTGCCTTGGGAATGACACCTCCTGGGCTCCCTTCCCACTCAGTGCCCATGACTGATGCAGGGGTGGAAGGCTCCGTGTTGACTTTCTTTCCTCAATTTCCGCTGTGATGGAAGAATAAAGAATTCTTTGGTGTCTGGTAGCCCAGACCCACCCGTCTCCCCCAAGAACATGAAAGAGTGCAGGCAGCGCTTTCACTTCTAATTTGTCTCCGATGGAATAATCCAGAAGGTGGTTTCAGGGGTTTCCTGGAGACAGAAATGCTACCTGCCCTGTGGCCTGGGTCTGAAGGAAAACTTTCATGAAATATGGCCCAGATATTTGATGTCGCCTGGATAGAATAATGAAACACTTCTTAGAGGCAATTTATGAGTCTGAAAAACAGGCAGCTGACTTTCAAAGGCAGACGCCAAAGTGTCAGCAGGCTTCTCTCAAGGTCAAGGCAGAGATGAAAACCTGCCCGGAGCTAAATGAGGGGAGGCTTGAATTTGGGCCTGTGTGTGATGGATTTCATTCCAAGCTGTTGGCACCTTTTGCCACACCCTTCGCCTGTATTATTAAAGAAAGACCATGAGACTTCCAATTATAGTCCTGGTATGAATCCTGATTTCGCTCTCTTACCTGTCGTGTGACCCTGGGAAGTCTCTTGACCTGTCTGAGCATCAGTGTTTTCAGGATTAAATTAAATAATATTCTCACTTTCAATAACTAATTCACAGATTAAAGGTGAGCATCCAGGGGTATAATAGGTCAAAGATCTTTTTTCCTTTATTTTTTTTTAAAAAATTTTAACTGTATACTATAAGTAAGGGGATCTGGTGCCAGCAGTGGTCTTGTCAAAAACTTTCTGTAGTCACCTGACCAGGCGGTGATGCGGTAGATAGAGCATCGGACTGGTATGTGGAGGACCTGGGTTTGAAAGCCCGAGGTTGCAGGCTTGAGTGCAGGATCATCTGGTTTGAGCAAGGCTTGCCAGCTTGAGCCCAAGGTTGCTGCCTTCAGCAAGGAGTCACTCAGTCTGCTGTAACCTCCCCCCCCCAAGTCAAGGCACATATGAAAGAGCAATCAACAAACAGCTAAGATGCCACAACGAAGAATTGATGCTTCTCATCTCTCTCTCTTCCTGTCTGTCTGTCCCTCTCTCTGTCTCTCTCTGTTTCTGTCACAGAAAAACGAAACAAAAACACTTTCTGTGGTCATTGATCAAGACTTTTTAAATTTTTATTTCTAGGCTTTATTTCTCATATCTAGTAAAAAAATTACTGGAGGCTTATGTGCTAAGGACTATAAAAATGCTTCCTTCTTCTGTTCTTTCTTTTCTTCCTCCCTTTCTTTCTAACAAATATGTATCCAGCACCTACTATGTGCTAGGCACTGTTCTAGGCACCAGGATATGGCAATGAACAGAATGGATAGAAGTCAATGCCTCTGCACTTATATTCTATCAGGGAAGCCAGAAAATAAACAAAATAAGAATGAGGATAGCACATTAGATATCGAGTGCTATAGAGAAATATAAAGTGTGGAAGGGGATAGAGCCTGTATATGTGATTTTAAAAAGGGGAGGTCTCATGAGACAGTAACTTTGAGCACAGGTGTGAAGGAGGTGGGGGAGCAAGCATCTACATCCGGGGAGAGATGTGGGAATACACCTGTTGGGTTGGAGGACCAGCCGGCGCCCTTGTGTCTGCAGCAGGGGGAGCAGAGCGGAACTGGAGTGCAGGCTTGAGACGAGGTGGCGCCCTGTTGCCCAATTCAAGAACTTCTGCTTTTTCTCTGAGGTGGAAAGCTAGTGATGCAGGTAGTTTTTTTGTTTGTCTTTACTTTAACCAGATTTTTATTTCACAAATATGTGCTTGTCTTTACTTTTCTCAAGAAGTATTCTTGGTCCTCTCCCAGGAGCTCTGACTATACATCCTTGCCCTTGATTCTGCCTCTCACTCCAACGCTCTCCCCTCTTCTCTTATCCCTTCACATTTATTTTTCCATTTGAACTGAGAAGTGATAAGATTGCTTCTTGCATTTTAAAGGATTCACTTTATTATGTCATTGAACTTTCCCAACCATGCTATGATATGAGTGCCATCATCATTGATTAAGGATATTTTATTTTTGCATAAGAAAAGTAAAAATAAAGCAGGCAATTTCCCCCAGGTCAGAAAGGCCCATATCCACAGTGGTGCTCATTCATTGAAATAGCTGTCTTTGGGGCCACACACATTGTTCATTATTGTCAGTGACGATTCTTCAGAGACCGGGCAGCACATCTCCAATTTCCCAACTGTGCTCTTTTCTTTACAATCCAGTGTAAAAGGTCCCTCCTCTGAGAAGCTTTTTCTGACCCCTCTAGTAGCCTGAACTCCTACATGATTTAATATGAATATCCATTTTGTAATTTGCTATTAGTAAGCAGAAAGTGCTACGTAAGTGGAAAGCATCCTGGAAATGAACATGAGATTTAGGTTTTAAACATTTCTATCATCGTCATCATCGCCATCAGTATTATTATGATGCTTTTAAGAATTATTAGACCCAGATATTAGATGGTGTTTTTACCTCCTAAGATATCAGCTCAAACCATTATTTCATGGCTTGTGGACATCTAATACCTTTCTTAAGGTTCTAAAATTGTTCAGGGAACTGAGGTTTTCATGATCAGCTGAGCTTTAGGTTTCCATTTTAGCAGATGCTCTCAGAATTCTGCAATCTAGGCATGAAACTCAAGCTCTTTCCTGATGTCAACTAAAGAAACCCATTTGCACCAAGCTTTTTTAGATTTTAATAACAACTTGGTTGTCGCTCAATGAGATCACAGCACAAACAGCAGAGAACTTTATATCAATATAACCACACTGCCTTTATGTTTATTCTTTGATAGTGTATTAGTCTGCTTGGGCTGCCTTAACAAAATAGTACAGACTGGGGGGCTTAAACACAGAAATTTATTTTCTCATGGTTATGGAGGCTGAAAGTTCAAGACATAATTATGTACTGTTAAAGTTGGTTTCTGATGAGGCCTCTCTTCTTGGCTTGTCCACAGCTGTCTTTCTTGCTGTGTTCTCACATTGCCTTTTCTCTGTGCAGGTGTAGGGAAAGAGAGAGAGAGATTTCTGGTGTTTCCTCATCTTCTTATAAGGACACTAATCCTAAAAATAAAAGACACTTGGTCCTATTGAATTAGGGTCCCACCCTGATGACGTCATTTATCCATAATTTTTTCCCTAAAGGCATTATCTGCAAATATAGTTACATTGAGCATTAGGGCTTCAACATACGCATTTTGGGGTGGAGGGACACAAGTTAGTTCATAATACATAAAATGTCCTTTTCAAAAAAAAAAAGTCCTTTTCCATCCTGATACTTTCAACATAATTGTGTTTCAAAATTTAAAGTACATTTCTTGCAGATAGACTACTCTTTTAAAAAATTTTTTATATTTTTTTATTTGAGAGAGAGAGGGATAGGTAAGGGATAAGTCAGGGGTTGGGAACCTTTTTGGCTGAGAGAGCCATGAACGCCACATATTTTAAAATGTAATTCCATGAGAGCCATACAATGACCCGTGTATGTTGTGCATTATCCAATAAAAATTTGGTGTTGTCCTGGAGGACAGCTGTGATTGGCTCCAGCCACCCGCAACCATGAACATGAGCGGTAGGAAATGAATGGATTGTAATACATGAGAATGCTTTATATTTTTAATGTTTTTATTTAATTAAAGATTTGTCTGCAAGCCAGATGCAGCCATCAAAAGAGCCACATCTGGCTCGTGAGCCATAGGTTCCCGACCCCTGGGATAAATAAACATCTACTGGTTGATTTGTTATTCTACTTATATATTTATGCATTCATTGGTTGATTTTTGTATGTGCCCTGACTGGGGATCAAACACGAAACCTTGGTGTATTGGGACAACGCTCTAACCAACTATTCTACCAGTCCAAGGCCTAGATAGAATATTCTTGCATCTTTTTTTGTTGTTGTTTGTTTAAATAGTTGGTCATTCTCTGTTTTTTAAGTTGGGGAGTTTGAATCCCTTTACATTTATTTAATGAGCCTGACCTGTGGTGGTGCAGTGGATAAAGCGTTGACCTGGAATGCTGAGGTCGCCGGTTCAAAACCCTGGGCTTGCCTAGTCAAGGCACATATGGGAGTTGATGCTTCCAGCTCCTCCCCCCCTTCTCTCTCTCTCTGTCTCTCCCTCTCCTCTCTAAAATGAATAAATAAATAAAAAAAAGAAATGCAAATACATTTATTTAATGAGATTATTAACATGTTTGGGTTTAAGTCTACCATCTTGCTAGTTGTTTTTATTTGATCCTTTTGTTGTTGCTATTGTTCTTTTAATGATCTGTTTATTTCCTAGTTATATATATATATTTGGAATTCCATTTTATTTCTTTGATTTTGGCTTCCCTGAGCTTTCGAATGTTTTTCTTCAATCTTTTCCTTTCTCTCCTTCAGGTAGGATCATTTTTATTGGTTTGTCTTTGAGTTTATTACACTTCTGCCTCCACCATCTCTTGTTAAGTCTATCAATCCAGTCAATTTTTAGATTTTTGTAGCTATTTGGTAGAGACTTTGAATTCTATTACCTTCCTCTGAAAACATGTGACTTTGATTCTAGCACACAGTGTGGAGTTTGATTACTGGCTCAGCACCTTAAAGTTTTGTAGGCTTATTATTTTTCTGCTTTGATATGGAGGGTCTTCAAAAAGCTCAATGTTTCTCTCAAGTTCCTTTGACTTTATGGAGCCAACATCCAAATCTGTGTCTCTCATGGGTTTTGTGAAGACTTGGCTTTAGACTTTTTATGGTGGAACTAAAGCTGCATGGTGAAATATGGCAGCCACATGTAGCTATTTACATTTAAATTTATAGAAAATAAAATAAATCAAAAGATCATTTCTCTAGTTGCACTAACCATATTTTGAGTGCTTGATAGCTATATGTAGCTAGTGATTATCATTTTGGAAAACACAAATAACAATATTATTGCCAAGAGCTCTAGTGGTTAGTAATTATCAAGAGTATGTCTTACTTCAGGGTGTGGTCCTCACTCTTATGTTGTCATCCTTTGGGTGTCTTAGCTGGAGGCCTGGGTATGGACAAGATTTCTCCTTTATGGCTGAATTGAATCTCTTCTGTTGTCTAGTACCTCTGCTGTCCCCTACCCTGCTATACCTGTTCTTTAGCAATCCTGTGTACTTTCTCCCTGAGCACAGACATAGCCTAGCTTACAGGCAGGACTCTAGGGCCCTCCTACCCAAACTACTGCAGACCCCTGTCTTTGTGCTCTGCTCCTCTCTGGTGCCATGCCTCACAATTGCAGACATTTCAGCTGTTCTGATCTTTGATTTCTGCCTCCTCATCTCATCAGAACCATCACGTTGTGCAGACTATAGTCTCTGCTTTTCAGTAAGGGTAACTATTCCCAGACAGAGAGATGGGGTGATTGTGAGCTCACATTATAAACTCCCTTCATTCAGGGACCCCAGTCTTGTGCTGCCTGTTGCCCGATGCCAGAAAACGGTTGCCTTCTATATTTTGTCAGGTTTAATGTTTGTTTTGTCTTAATGGTCGCAGGCATACTTCATACCAGCAATTGCATCATATCTTGAAGTAGAACCTCATTAATTAGCAAGTAACTTGAAGTCATGAATTACCTACTCCAGGTTTTTTTTTTTAAAGTTCATTTGTTACTGTTTTATTCTTTGTTATTGGCAATTCATTATGTTCAGTAGCTAGCATCAGGTTGTTTTGCTGGTTTCTCTTTCTTTGTTCCTATTATTTTTTTCCCTATCAGATTTTCTGGGAAACTCCAAACCTTTTTCTTCTATCATGCAGAAAATTTAGCTTTCCACAGCTTCTGTCCTCAAAGCCATATAACTGAAATCATAGACATTCTTAGCAGAAAAAGGCTCCTCTTCCATTTAACAAGATTTGCCCTCGTTAGAATATGGTTGTGTTACAGAAAGCAAAACAATTCTTTTGTGTTCTAATTTCTATTGTTATTATATCATTAGGTAAGCAATTTCCATGCTTCTCACTGTGATATCACAAAAATCTATTCTCTACTCAGTGAGAAGGCTCTTTCTAAAACACAAATATGACTGTGTCACTCTTCAATGGCTTTCCCTAACATACAAAGTAAGAGCCCATATCATCAAATGACATAGAAAACCTATCATGAACTGTTCCTTTTTCTCTGTCTCTAACTCTGTGTCTTGTTGCTCTGTACCCACCCCTAACACACGCATGCATGCAGGCACACGTGCACACACACAGCTTCTGTGCAACTGAAACCTTTGTGGGTCTCAAAACACACCAAGCTCTTTCTTTCCTCTATTCCTTTTCTCAGACAACTTCCTCTATCTGAAATGCCCTCCCTCACCCACAACTTTTGCATCTTTCTCTGGCTATCTCAAGTGATTCTTTAAGACAGAACTTAAAAATGTTCTCCTCCTGAAAGGATTCCCAGGCTCTGCCCCTTCATAGTTGGCTCAGGTACCTCCTCAGGGCTCCTCGTGAGCTCCCTATTGTCCATCTCCCCACACTGACTGGGAGAGTAGAACTCTGTCCATTTGGCCCATTGGTGCTTAGTGTAGTACTTGGCAAGTACTGGGTGCTCATTTGTGCATTCATTGATGTACCCAACATATGTTTATTCAATACACAGCATGCGCAAGGCACATTGTTCCAAAATCTCTGCCCTGTGGGAATATGTATTCTGGTGAGAAATGCAGAAAATAATTAGGTACAAATGATAAGTCTATGAAGAGAAAGCAAAGTAAGGGTGAAGCAAGCAGTGGTGCTGTTCTGAATAGGGTGTGAGAACTGAATGAAGTGAGGGCAAGAGCCATGCAGAAATGTGGGACTACACTGTTCCAGGAGAGAGAATAAAGAATTTGAAGTGGGAGCATTCTACGTGTAGCAAGCAGCCCGTTGTGCCTGGAGCAGAGTAAGTGAGGAGCGGGGGCGACAGGAGAGGTCCCAGATCAAATGACCCTAGGTTAATGTAAGAACTTTGGATCCCCAGCCCCCACTATGTTTAGGGAAGCTGTTGAGAAGTTTTGAACAGAAGAATGACATGATCAGACTGGTGTTTTAAAAGGCTCAAGCTCACTATTCTGTTGAGAATAGACTGTTGAGGAATTAGGGAAAGAACCGGAGACCAATTAGGTGGTAAGTACCGTGGTAAAGGCAAGAGAACATGTGGCCTGGGCCAGGGTGTTAACAGTAGAATTGGGTTAACATCGGCTTAGTGTGTATTTGTGGTCTAATGATCGAGTCCAGTTTCTTTATATCTAGCTCCCCTGAGCATGTGAGCTTTCAGAAGGCGAGGCCTGTGTTTGATTTAGCTTTATATCCTGAGTCCTTAGAATAAGGTCTGCTAAATCATAAGCATGCTATTTTTAGTACACATTACTTTTAAAATTTTATCAATAAAATTATTATTTTAAAATCTCTTTTCTAATAGGTGAGTTGCTGAGCATGATGTAAGTGAAGGAAGAAGGATATATGATATCTTATCATTACCCCCATTTTCCAGATGAGAAAACTGAGATTTAGAGAGGTTATATCTCTATCATGTCTTCACAAGTCACAAAGCAATGGAGTTAGTATCTCAGTCTATCTGACCCAGAGCCATTACCTTTTCCATTTATCAGCTGGGCTAGTAAGGGGGATTCTTGGTACAGAGGAAAGGCTGGAAGCAAGCCCTGTGAGCAGCCAACCCCACCGTTATGACAGGCAGCAACTCCTTCAAGAGCAAAGTCCTGAGATGAGCAGAAATGACATAGTTTTGGTAAAGCTGCCTTTTCCAGGCAGAGTCAGCATGCACTTGTATGACTGGTCTTTCTGATTCACACATGGGGGTGGCATTTTATTTTTCAATTTTTTGAAAATAAGAAGAAAATGTAAAGAAAAAAAGGAAAGTCCCAATTGCCAAGTCTGTTAATGGCATACATAATGGTGTGTTAACACGGGTGATTAGTAAGCTGGACAGCACCCAGGTTTCTGCCAAAACAAGCCTCTCTGCTCAGCTGACCGGGGAATGCTTCAACCAGAATGGGACAGAGTAGGGAGGGTGGACCATGGTCTTCTGTGGTCTGAAAACAATGCCACAGCTATTGGCATTGTTGACTTTGCTGTGAACTCCGGTAGGAAGGACCCCAGGTCCCCTATGACCCTTTCACAAGACCCCAGGTAAGTCTTCACTTGTCTCTGGATTACAGTTTCTTCTCAGATGGATTAAGATCTCCTCAAGTGATCAAAGGCCGATCGGTTTTAACTTTCTATGCTTCTGGGTGATCCTCAAGGAGCCAGAGGACTAACGGGGCTCTGGACCCCTTGAGTTTGCAAGAAGGAAGGTCCTGTTTGCACAGTGGAGCCAACCTGGCACCACCAGGTCGGTGGCCTGTGCAACACCTCCAGATTGCTCTACCAGCTGTGAGACCTTGGGTGTCACCTAAGTCTCTGTTTTGTTACCTGTAAAATGGTAAATGAGCTTTTTTTTTAATGAGCTGTTATGAGGATTAAAAAAATACAAGATGTGAGGTACTTAGCACAGTGCCTGGCACACAGGAAATCATGAATGCATGCTGGCCTCCTTCCTCTCCTCCTTCCTACTATGCCTTCATTCTTCCTTCATTTTTTCTTTGTTCTGTTCCTTCCTTTATACCTCCTTGTTTCCTCTTCTTCCCTTCCCAAGAAAAATCTGTCTTGACATATGATGCTATGAGCTCAGTTATCTGCTTCATTCAATTGCAAATTAGCTGACTGCAGGGACCATGTGTGGGTCATCTTTTTGTCCTATCTGCAAGAGCAGAGTAGGTGCTCAATAAATGCTTGATGAATGGTTGACTTGAAGGAGTCAGAGGCAAGCCTACCATCACTGATTATTATTATTATTATTATTTGGCTTTTTCATTCTTTTTTCTTCTGATGGGAACATAAAAAGCAATACAAGCTCACACTCTCACTGACTCACTTGCATATCCCTCCCTTCCCCAGGCTATAAAAAACATTAAATTCTGAAATGAAACAAAGGTAATGGAAACCAGAAAGCCATGTTTTGTGTGAGATCGAAAACATATGTTAAGAATGAGGATTCAAAATGATGAATCTGCACAAGGCTGTTGGCAATGTCTCTTCTCCGCCTTGCTGCTCTGATCAGAAGCAAGAGTGGGGCAATCTGCTGCAGCCCCCAAACTGAGATGACCTCAGTGGTCAGGGCCACAGGCCTGGACTAGCCACGTGCTTGTTTGTGTCAAGCATTTCTTGGAGGGTTCTCAGTTCTATGGGGATAAGGACCTCACAATATTTTTCTGACCTCTGAAAACATAGGGAAAGGATCTCTTTGGATTCAGAAACAAAGACCCTACTCCTGTGTTGCCCTTAAGATAATAATGCGACTTGTTGATTCTCTCCTATTAACAGGTAAACTGAGGTATAGTACACATTTTAAGAGTTTATTTAGCCTGACCTGTGGTGGCGCAGTGGATAAAGCGTCGACCTGGAAATGCTGAGGTCGCTGGTTCGAAACCCTGGGCTTGCCTGGTCAAGGCACATATGGGAGTTGATGCTTCCAGCTCCTCCCCTTTCTCTCTCTCTCTCTGTCTCTCTCTCCTCTCTCTCTCTCTCTCTCTCTCTCCTCTCTAAAAATGAATAAATAAATAAATAAATGTATCTAAAAAAAAAAAAAAAGAGTTTATTTAAGCAAAAAACAACTGGAATCAGGTAGCACCCAATCTAACAGACAGAAAGGAGCTCTGAGGACCTGTACAAAATGGGAGACATTTACAGGTGGAAGGGAACAGGAACAAGAAAGTTGTACTAGACAAAAAAGTGAGTTGGTTATTGCAAGGTCACGTTCCTTTATGTTTCAAGATCCCACTTCTGGAAGAGCCAAAAGTGTAATTAAATTTTGGTTCGGTGATGTGGGGCTTAACATAAGTGACTCCATTAAGGGTCTGAATACTCCTATAAAAAGCATTTTATTTACATTAGGTCCATAGCTATTTTGCAAGAGTCATTTTGAATATTCATTCTTCCTATTTTGTAAGTGAGGCAACAGAGTCACATAGCTAGTAAGTAGTAGACTAAGAATATAATATTAGCAATATCCATCCAACATTGATTCCCATTTATTTACTTGATTCTTTACACATTCATTCAATAGATGCCTATTGAGCCTCTGCTGTGGTGTGGCAGACACTGGGTTAGAGGGAAATACAGCATTGAATAAGAGAGATAAGACTGGCTGGCAAAGATATCGTGACCTGTTCAATGTTCAGGTCCATCGAGTATGACATAAAAGCATTTCTGGGTGCTGCGAGTTTTTGTGATACAAGGATCTTGAGTTTGAGGTGTCAGGGAAACTCTTCTGAGGAATGACTGTAGGGGAAGGTCTGGAAGACAAGTAAGAGCTATTCAGGCAAATTGAAGTAGAACCTTTTAGCCAAGGGAAGGCATATGAGAATGCGAGATAGAATGTGGTGTAATCAAAGGAGCAAAAGATGCTTAAAAGATGAGATTTCCATTCTTTACTTCAGTTTATTGCCTCAACAACCCATAGAGAGATATTATTATCATTCTTCTTTAACAGATCAGGAAATGGAAGCCAAGTTAAGTGGCTTGCCCACGGTCATGTACCCAGCAGTGAGCTGAAACCCAGGGAGTTGACTCCTTTGCCTATGCTGATTCTAAAACACATGGTATATCTGACCAAGCTTTTATGGTATGTCCTTTTGAAAAGGCTGAAAGTGAGAAATGTGACTAAGAATTAGAAATCTTTGACTCCAGACGCTCTGAGCTGTGGGGCCTGAGCTGAAGCAGCAACAACAAGGACAGCATAAGTCCAAGCAACTGCTGAAGAATTTTCTGCCATGGGCCTCTCCTGACTATGAAAAACACAGATTCTGGGTGGCTGTAAATAACAATATCTCATCCCTGTTCTGACATTGTCCTGGGGACTCGCCAGCCACCTCAGGGGTCTGGATCTGAAATTGTTCAAGGTCTTGTGTTTGTACATACTTAAAACTGCAGCTTAAGTATTGCCTCTGCCAGAAAGTTTTCTTTGGACACTCCAAGCTTGGTTTGATGTCCCTTCTTTGGTCCTCCCACATGCAACCACCCTTCCCTGCACCCTGCCCTGGGAATTCTTCTTTTTTACCCTGAAGCACACTGTATTATGCATGCTCACTGATCTGCCAACCACACTTGAAGGTGGGTTCCTTGGGGGTGGAGCTTCAGTTTCATTCATTTCTGTGTCCCAGCCTGGCCAGGGCTCCCTTATGCTGGTTGGTGATGAGTGAGTGCTTCGTTTTCCATCTCTGTTAGAAGGAAGGGTGATTGATGGTGGAAATCAGATCAGTGGTGTGAAACATGCAGAAGAGCTCAAAGAACATGCTTTAGTTTCCGGAGGAAAGGCCACCACACCTGCTTTCAGTGGGCATTATTGCCCATGTAGAGTATTTCAACCTCACGTGAGACAATGAGGAGGTGGAGCCCAGGCTGGAGCTTGGAGGGGCTGGAGAGGAAGAGCTGAATTTCCCAAATGGTTTCCATCTGCTCTGATGGTGTCCATATGCTTGGAATGGAATCACATTTAACTGCGTCCTGCCCATGCAGCCATGCTATCTATGAACATGTACTGAGCACTTACTATGTGCCAGGCACTTGGCTCTATGCTGGGAAAATAAGGGTGGGGCAAAAAGTAAGTTTACAGTTGTGAATATGTGAAACACAGAGTTTATTCTTGTAGTATAATTATTATATCATTTTCCATATGAACAACTGTGAACCTGCTTTTGCCCCACACTGTAGAAATGAAGCAATGAATGTATTGGGGGGGGGGGGGAGAGACAGGAATGGAAATGGATCTGATACAAAGTGCTTTACAAAACAAGCAAGACCTTCAGAAACCCAGATCTGGGGTGAGGCATTTTGAGAGAAATGGGAGAGGGGTGTAGAAGAGAGAACATTTCAGCTGAATCTTAAAGGATAAGTAGGAGCTTGAAAGTGAAGCACGGAAAGAAGGCCACAATGATGGTCCCAGCACTTGGACTTACCACTGGTAGAGTCGCAACCACAGTGTCTGCTGTGAAACAGCAGACAGGAGCTATGACCAGTGACGGGGAGTCAGCATTTTCTACTTCCTCCCATGGGAAGTCCTGCCAACCAATCATGAAAAGCCCAGGGGCCAGTGGATGAAGCTGGATAAGTGCAAGTATGGGAGATGTGGCTGGTGCAATGTAGCACCCCCCCCCCCCCCCGCGGGGCTGCTGTATTCAGGGTGAGAGAGGTCCCATGTCGGAGGGCCTGGCATGTTCTCCGAGAGGAGAACAGCCCAGAGCCATGGCAGCCATGTCTCTCCTCGATGCTGCCCTGCTCCCTCTAAGAAAGAATTTGATCAAATGTTCTTTAGGGAGAGTAGACTGGGGAAAGAGAGAGAAGGGCACCAAAGAAGAAGGTGGCTCTATGCTCTTGCAGTTCACTCTACTGGCTTCAAGAAAAGATGAGGGCCACCACAAGCAGAGCCGTAGCAACCTTGGCTCCGAGAATACACTGTTGGCACCACCCGGCCTGCAGGAATGGCTTTGCTGCTCACATCCAGGCACCTATCCCAGCTAGCACTCCCTACCTTGCAAAGTCTCTCCCCTGTTGTATGCTAGGAGGAGGGGCTCCCCTTGGGCTTTGAACTCAGGCTGTGTATGTTTCTTCATTATCCCACCTGTATCTGGCCCCAAGTTGGGAAGCCTGAAGTTTCTGGTTCCCCACCTGGCCCTCACCACCTCCCAAGCTCCATTTCATTTCCTTGCCCTTATGCTGTGTGTCTGAGGCCTCCGTACTGTGACCTCATCAAGTATCTGCACTGTGTCTTACATATATCTGTGTGCCTGGCCTCCAGCATGGGGCCGGTGCTGGAGATGAGAAACAGACGAATATTCACCTAATTGTTTCTGAAAACAAACAAAACTGGTGATGACACACCTTAATATGTGTTGGGAAGAGTAATGAGGAACAGTGACCTGTTCTTTTCCTGATGGACTTTTAATCCCTTCGTTTCTTAGCTAACACTTCCCTGTTCAGCCTTCTCCATACTCCCCCAGTCTGGCTGTGGACAGATGGGTGGGAGTGAAAACGTTTCCTTCCCATCTATTTCTCTATGTAGCATGGACTTTGTTAGAGCAGGAAGCACAGAGAGTTTTCATACACACCCCCTTCCCACGGACACTTGCCTGTTATGAACACCTTGCACTGGTGTGGTACAATTGATAAACCAATAATGAGGCAACATTATTAACTCAGATTCATAGTTTACATTAGGGTTTACTCTTTTGTTGTACAATTCTATGACTTTCATAAGTTTTAGCAAATATCATCTATCCACCATTACAATATCATACAGAATAGTTTCACTAATCTAAAAAATCTCTGTGCTCCCCAGCTCCTCTCTCCTTCCGCATGAACCCCTGACAACCACTGACCTTTTTATTGTCTCTATACTTTTGTGTTTTCCAGAATGTCTTAAATTTGGGATGATACAATATTCAGGCTTTTCAGACCGGCTTCTTTCACTTAGCAAAGTGCAGTTAAGTTTTTACCATGTCTTTTTGTGGTTTAAGAGCTAATTTCCTATTATTGATGAATAGTGTTCTATTACCTGGAAGTGCCACATTTTTGTTTATATATTAACCTATTGAGAGGTTTCTTGACTGCTTCCAAGTTTTAGCAATTATAAACAGAGTTGCTACAAATATTCACATGGTCATAAGTTTGTAACTCATTTGGGTACATACCTAGAAGTATGATTGCTAGATCATATGTTAAGACTACATTTAACTTTGTAAAAAACCACCGAACTTCCAAAGTTGCTGTTCCAGTTTGCATTCCTACCAGCAATGAATGATAGTTTCTGTTTCACCTCATCTGCAGCAGCATTTGGTATTGTTGTTTTGGGTTTTAGCCATTCTAATAGGTGTGTAGTAGTATTCCTCTTCTTTTTACTCTTGCCTCCAGTGCCCTGGTTCGGCCACCTGTTGTCCGTCAGGCACCCTTCACAGGGTATTTATGTATCCATTTTGTACATGAGAAAATTAAAAACTGCTTAGATAAAACGACTTGCCTAAAGTACCACTGCTGAATGACTGCACTTCTGTTTGAACACCGATAGGTCTGATTCCAAATTTACTGCTCTTTTCCACTACTTCAGCCTCCACTGAATATTAAACACGCATGAGACAACATACGATAATGCTACCCCATCCCTCTACCACATAACCCAGAGAAAATGATATCTTTTAGTTAAAAAAAGGTATCTATAAAATCCATCTACTTTGATTGGCATAAATAAGCCATGACTTTAAATAGAATTTAAACTAGAAGACCACCTGATTCAACACCTTTTTTCTCAAGAGTCTGAGACTGCATTTTTGAATGAGGCACTAGGAATGGGCCTGAGAAGCTGGCTCCTGGAATTGGCAATTAGACCAAATATGGGGGTTGCAAGCTTTCAGGAGTGAGCTTAAATGCAAGAATGCAGGCAGCCAGGCCCACAGGGAAGCATGGTCTCTCGAGAGCTGCTTGGTGACAAGAGATTGGTGATGTGGAAAAACGGGCCCCAGGGCAGGAAGGTCTGCCCATGGTGCATTGGCTATATGCTAGGTCCTGCTGAATGATGGAGAGAAAGATGAATTAGACAAGTGCCCAAGGTGTTGTTGTTTAGTCATCAAGAGTGTACATTATGGGGTCAGACCTCATGAGCTTAAATTTCAGTTCTGTTGCTTCATAGCTGTATGGTCATGGGCAAGTGGCAAATTCTCCAAGCTTCACTTTATCTGTGGACTGGGGATAGTAACAGTCCCCATCACACTGTTGTGAGTATTAAATAAGACAATGCATGTAGAGCACTTAGCATAGCCCTGGTGTACAGAAAGTTGTCATCATATTTTAGTGATCATTGCTGTGAGAAGGAGGTTCAGCCACTGCTGAACCTGGAGAGGCATACTGCTGGTGGCGGGTGGGAAGGCAGGCCGATGGCATGTGGAATGTCCCGAGTCAGTCCCCTGCATGAGGGCCAGGGTCGGTTCTTGAGTCTGGGGTGCAGCTGAATCTTTAAAGGTGAGTCACGCGGCTCCAGCAGTGGTATGCAAAGGACAGGAGACAGGCATAGCACTTTAGTCAGAGAGGAAACGTGGCCTGTCCCGAATCACACAGTGAATCAGTGACAGGCTGAAGACAAGGACCCCGTCCTGCAAGCCTTTGTCCTTAGAGCTCCTTCTCCTTGAAATTAGTAACTTCCTGGTACATTGTCACCTGCCTGGTGACCAGCTGCCCACCATTCAAGACTCAGCTCATGAGAGTAACACACGGGCTGAGAACAGGGTTCTGGAGTTTGTCTGACCTGTGTTCAAACCCTGCTTTTTGCCTTTTTGAACTTTGGTAAGCCATTTAATCTTTTCAACTCTGTTTCCTCATTTCTAATCTAGGGTTAATGATAGTATCTGCCTCATAGGGTTGTTGTAAGAATTAAATCGTATAATGTATGCAGGGCTTGAAACATGGTGTGCTCTGTCAACTGTGTCTTCCAAAACGATTTGTTCAAGTCCTAACCTCCCAGTACAAGGAATTTAAATGTATTTGGAAATAAGACCTTGAGATGAATTCACACTGGATTTAGGGTGTGTCCTAAATTCAATGACTGGTATTATTATAGAAAAAAAAAAAAAAGACACACAGAGACAGAGATGAAGGCCATGTGATAAAGAAAGCAGAGACTGGAGTGATGCAGCTACAAGCCAAGGATTGCTGGCAGCAGCAGAAGCTGGGAGAGAGGCATGGAACAGATTCTCCCTCAGAGCCTTCAGTGGATCCAGCCCTGCTGAACCCTTGATTCCTGGCATCCTGAACTGTGAGAGAATAAATTTCTATTGTTTCAAGATACCCAGCTTGTGGCAATGTGTTAAGGCAGCCCAGGAAACAAATACACATGACAACCACTCAATGGGGTGGGCATCAGCATCATTATTATCTATGAAGCCTCTCTTTCTGTTCTGGGAAGAACTCACTCCTCCTCCTTGATTTTCCTGTATACCCTGAACATCCCTGACACTCTTTAGGGAAGTAATGTGCTTACGTATTCATCTCTGACATGGCACTTTGAATCCTTTGAGGGACTCTGTCTGGCTCATCTTTGTGTCTGTGGTGCCCAGCACAGGGCTTGGCACTTGGTGCAGATTGGACAAGAATCCAGGTTTTCTGGCTCCCCGTCCTCACCAGGTCCCTGTCAACCTCCTGTCTCGGTGGAATACTCCATGATCAAATGCAGAACATCTGGTACCCCTCCCCTTACCCTCTCCCACATCTGGCTGAATTAGGTGTGAATGAATAAAAAACATAAGGATCCCATTTACTTCCCCCTGCTTCTTTTTAAGCATGCATTTAGAATTAATCAGCCAAGCATGACTGAGAGTTTTGACAAAACCAAAATATTAGGGAAAGAGTTCAAGATGTTTTGATGATCTTCAGTGCAAAGGAGGTTAAGCTGCCAGCCCGACCATTTGTCCTACTTGAGGTCAGGGCCTAAGTTTTGGCTCATAGCAGCCTGTATCAGTCTTCTAGGTGGAGGTGGGAGATGCACATGGGGACCCTGGCAGGCTGTCTCACCCAGGGCTCCCTGGTCCAGGATTCACGCTGCCCAGGGCACAGCCAGGACCAGATGTGCCAGAAAGAAAGAGCACTGAGTGTCTGCCTAGTGTCAAAGTTGCCACCCTTGGCTCAGGGGCTGGGGTCCTAAATGCTGAAGTCCTGGGCAAGTCACTGATCTTTAGATTTCAGTTTTAGAAATCTATAATGACAGGTGTGAGGCAGGGATATGTATAGCTAGACCCCGCCGGAGGTGAGAGTCAAGAAGTCAGATGGCTTAAAAATTGATGCATAGCCTTCTTGCTCTTTAAGTAACACGAGTCACTTTTTTTCCCTCCTTATTACAGAAATAGTAATGTTTTTATGTGTATGTGGAAAATAATCATATGAAGAACTATTTATAAGGGGAAAAACCTACTTATAACCCTACTTGCATGGATACCACCATTAACACATTATTATATAGCCTTCCAGACATTTTCTATATATTCACCTGTACATATTGCATATAAATTACCATATTGTATCCTGGTCAATTCCCACAATGTATATGAACAATGTGTTACAACAGAGTAGAAGGATAATTCACTTATACACATAAACATCTTAATTTTAAAATAATGTTAGAACAATATTAGGAGTCTATTGTTATGCTGTTTGCACCCTGATCATTCGGCTATTTATTCTTCAGATTTTATGTCATTTCCTTGGAAGCTTTTTTACTGGACCAGGGAAGATTCCCCTATTACTACATGCTCTGCATTCATATCATGATGCATTGTAATGCAGTAAGACAGTAACATTTCCATTTGTAATTTTTGTAACTTGGGCAAGCATGGAGCAGGGACTGAGTTGAGCCACAGGACTACCTACCACTTCTCTCCAATCCTGCATCTGACTGTCTTTGGCCCCCTGATTTCCTTGGAGGCCGGGGAGACCTAGAACCCTTAGCAATGGACCTTGCTCCATACATGCTTAAGTGCTCCTGTGAATATCTTTTCAGACTTCTCCAAAGGAACCTGCTGCAATTGAAACCCAGTAATTGTACTCTAAGGAAGGAGACGAGGCTAATTTTTGGAATTCTATTTTAAACTGGCTTCAAGCTAAAGCTAGGATTCTGAAATGCACAGTGCCTTACTGCTTAACTCGGGGCATGAGGGAGGACTTTGGTAGGTCAAGAAATAAACAAAGATCTCAATTGAGTTTCCTTCATAGAAGAACATCAGGGCACCAACTCTCCTTGTCAATATTAACCCAGCGTGGGTGTGAAGCCAGAATGGATGTCTTCAGCAACTGACATAATTCCCACACAGTTTCCTGTCCCATGGGTAAAGCTTATCACGGAGAAGGGATCCCACAGAATTATTTATATTCACCAGTTATACAAAAAGAAAATAATCAAAAGCAATAACATATTTCTGCGGAGAGTTTGAAGACATTATCACAACCATCAGACTTAGAAGATATCGTCGGTGGGCTTTCTAGCTCATCCCACTTAATTTTTATTTGTCAGGCTAAATAGACCTTTGAGATGATAATGGCTGACCATAACTAATTAGGGGGAGGATCCAGTTGCAGCTGCCCTTTCTGATGCGTTCTTCTGCTGTAGCTAAGCAACCCAACCCCTGACATTGGGGGTTGCATTTTCTCCCTTCTGAATATCACTGTGAACATCAGAGCCATTTGCTCTAATCTCCAGATCTGTGCTACAGTCCATTCTACAGCACCCTGATGGCCTTGTCATGTTATAAGACATCATACTTGTCCACTAGCTTATTTCATTATGTAACGATGGGGTTCACAATGTGCGACTCTAGGCTATGGCACCTTGGCATATTAAATATCTTAGGCCGAAGGAGTTTGAGAAAACGGCAGAAGCAGGAAGCTCACTCTCTGACCACCACTTTTGCCCTTCATCCCTGGAACAGGTCATAAAACTCCTATGTGAAAGGTACCCTCACTGTACCTGAGGAAGGAAAGAAGATATGACCACCAGAGATGGGAAATTTGGGGTTGAGCAATCTGTACAAACAAACCTTGTTAAACTAACCCTTATATTCCTCTTAACTTTTTCAGCATTTACTACCCCAGCCAAAACTACTTTGTCTTGTCAATTCTTCACAGATGTATTTTTTCTTTCTTTCTAAAAGCAAAAAAATCTTCCTGCTCTGGTCACTTTGGGTCTTCATTCTCTTGTGAAGGCTGCCACGTATATGCAAAAATTCAATAAAATTTGTATGTTTTTTTCTGTTAATCTGTGTTTGTCAGTTTAATTTTTTTTTTTTGAAACATTTTTTTTTAATATTTTATTTATTGATTTTTTTAGAGAGAGAGGAGTGAGAGAGAGAGAGAGAGAGAAGGGGGAGGAGCAAGAAGCATCAACTCCCGTATGTGCCTTGACCAGGCAAGGCCAAGGTTTTGAACCGGCGACCTCAGTGTTCCAGGTCGACGCTTTATCCCACTGCGCCACCACAGGTCAGGCTGTCAGTTTAATTTTTGGACCCAGCCAGAGACCCTAAGATAATTGAGGGAAACTTTTTCTTCCTGTATAGAAGGCAATACCCTAGAAATAGCAGATTCCCTAGATGTCTGGCAAGATACCTCTGTGCAGATGGTGAGCTATATACATCCTGAGAAAACGAGTTTCTGTATAGCTCCAGTGATCAGAGCAGAGTTAGCAAACTTTCTCTGTAAAGGGCCACATGGGAAATAATTTTAGCTTTGGATACATGGTCTCTCTTGCAACTGCTTAACTCTGCTATTATAAAAACAGAAAGAAAGAAAGCAGCCATTAGACAATGTGCAAACCAATGAACATGACTCTGTTCCAACAACCTTTTATTTACAAATACAGGGTGAGGATTTAGTTTGGCCCGCAGGCCTTAGTTTGTAGACTCCTGATCTAGAGCGTGTCAACTATCTCCTCCAACGTCAGAATGGTCTCTCTTGTTCTCTTTTCCACTGTGAAGGAGGCATGATGCTAAGTGGGTTTCTTAAAAATTTGGAGTCATTTGATGCCACATTTGGGTATATTGCTCTCACTCATTTTCCAGGTGACTTGAAAAATTGGAAGCTTTAGAAGAGAACCAAATTGAAAGAAGAAACTCATGCTCTTCCAAAACAGAGTCTGGTGGCTCTTCGCTGAATTCTTTGACTTGGATACAATAGGGTTTGAAGTGTCTGCAGTAAACTGAGATGCTGAATGGTCCCACATGAGAACACCATCTTAATGTTCTTACTTCCTTGAGCCTTCTGATCCTTTCCTTAGTACTCTGCTTAGCCAGTTTCAGTGCCTCTTCCACATTTACTAGAGGCCAAATTTATATCTAAGCTTCAGAGAGCCATCCCAACTGCTATGGAGGACTCCTGACTTTTAGAGCAAATCTTAAATAGTTTGCTAACTGAGCTGTCACTTTTCTTTTGTTGAGACTTTTAAAACTGTTACTCACAGCTAGCAAAATCTACTGTCCTTGTAATTGCCACTGCCCCCACATAATTCAATGCTTTATTCACCTCCTTCAGACCCATCTCTGTCTTAGCACTTAGTACTTCCATTAGAGTAGGCAGTTAGTTAGATAATTAACAAAAGAGGAGGGAACAAAGGGAATAGTCTCTCTGATGAGGAGGTAACTGGCAGTATTCCATTGGATTCAAGGGGGCAGGAGAAATGGCGAAGGGAAATTTCTTTTACTAAGTGCATGTGCACAAGCCAAGTGACTAAGCAGAACTGTGAGGCATGCGCAGTAGGATCCAAAATGGTGACCATACAAGGGAGAGGGCACAGCTTGGGAAAGGCTGGGGGGAAGGATCCGATTGGGGAAGGGCACAAGCCTGGGGGAATCCAGGAAAGAGATTGGTTTGGGGGAGGGCACAAACACAAGACTGGGAAAAGCCAGGAAAGAGATTGGGTAGTTTGAAAGACATCCTGCTCTTTCCTGAACCCAAGGGTATACATGGAAACTAGACAAAGAGCCCATGACCTGGCCTTCTTGGAATACGCCTGTGCCTCTCCTTCTCTAAGGGTCACCATGAGACTTGTGACCAGGGAAGCATCAAGCAGGGGTAGAGGGCTCTCCTTTTGCTTCTGTAACTTTCTTTCCTGAGTCCACACCAGTGGTGGGATTCAGCTGATTCGCACCAGTTCGGCCAAACTGATATCTACTTTTTGGTTGGGTTTGGCGAACCAGTTGTCAAAAAGGCACTGTAATCAGGGTTCTCTCTAAGGTGGGCGCCTGGACAGCTGCCCAATGTGGAAATCACAAATTTACATTCCTTGCTCTTTTTTAACATTCATCTGAGCAACAGCGTATTCTAAACGCCTCTAGTAATGTTCATTCCGTCCACAGGTGAAAAAGATTGCATGTGAGGATGCCAATTAAGAAGCAATACGGAAATATCTTAACAGTTTTATTGTTTTTTTGTCAGGTATTATTCAATATTTTTAATTCATATTTTAAAACTCTTTCTTATAACAATCTAGTTCTGTGTACCTCTTTTATTGTTCTTATTTAAGTATTAAATGCATGAAATAATGAACTACCTTTTGGTATATTGTTTTTTTATACTTAAAATGGTCATTAGGGCAGAGAACTGGTGGAATCCCACCACTGGTGTATGCTGCCACTGTCTTATATCCTGCCCACTCTCTGCCTCTCTGAGAGTGTACTGTTGGTTTTCGCTCTAATAAATCTTGCTACTATTGCTTAAAACTGCTCCTACAGGAGTGTCCCTGAAATTCTTTTGCTGTGATGCTGCTGAAGGACATATTTCCTTTGGTGTAACATCTGGGGGTTATCACCACGCCACTCACCACCACCAGCAATGGGTTCCTTACCCATCTCTGACCTGTGAGCATTACAGTTCCAGAGTCCTACTTGGAAGATCAGCTTGCCAAGAACACTTTTTACAACAACTCTCTTGGATTAAGTTATCCCTCTAATTAGATCCAGCTTCCTTTGCCCAAATGTGCTACTAACTTTTGCACTATTTCTTAGAGGGTCTTCCCTTTTAGGTGAAATGAACAATCATTGGGAACAAGCTTTGTACCCTGTTCTCCAAAGCTTTGTCTCATACCACCCACTCCCCTAAAGTCAAGGTACTAGTCAAATAAATAGTTTTCCAAATACCTCATTTATAGTACTTAACACCCGATCTTTCCTTATTTCCAGATGATTGCTTGTGACTGTTGGTCTGCATATTATTGTTTATGTGACTGTTTCCCCTGCGAAGCTGTTAGAGATGAAGATGGATGTAAACCCATGGTTATTTCCCTCACACCAAGCATTCTGCCAGGCCAAGAATCTTAAACATATTTTAAGATATTTTTGCTGAATAACTGAATGAATGAATAAGTACCATCAGGACCCTAGACTGTGTTGAGGACACCAAGCCTTCAGAACTGCTCTGGTGCTGATGGTGGAGTTTCTAGTCCCACAAACAGCTGCCCCACTTGAATTATTTGCTCTGTATTTTTTTCCTAAACCCCTAAAACCTTGAGGCACAATAACCTCTTCGCCTGCATGAGATTTGCAAGTCATCAATTCCTGACCATGGGCCATTTCCTTTGTCAAGGGGAGAAAGTGATTCCCTACAGTCTTCTGAATTTACAGAGAAAAGCTGTCCAGATGTGGCTGGCCTACCTCTCTGGGCTCCTTCTCCCCCACAGCTCCCCTAATTTTGCTTCCAAATGAAATTCATTCCTGGCTGAGGAGAGAGAGGAAAGGATTAGGGAGTCCACATGCAGCTTCTTTCAAGCTTTGGGGGAGGGCAGATGGTTCCTGTCAATGTTTTCTTTACACGCAGATTTTGTTCCTTAAGTAAAATGCAGGCTGTGAATACCCAGGCTGGCTTTACATCAGCCCTGGGGCAGCGGGTGGTGGGGGTAATGGGGGGTGGAGTGGCCCTGTTAGACTGGGTCAGTTCATGGCAAGAAAAGACCTGGATGTTGTTCGTTTCAGAATCAAGAAGTGCTCTGGGGTCCAGAATGGAAGAGATGTGATCAGCCCACATCTGGGCTGAGTTCATGTTTTTTAGAGTGAATTATATTCTGAAATAATTCTAGGAGCTCAGTGAGTTCTGAAGTAGCCATGTAGAACACTTGAGAAGATTGAGGACTTAAGTTTTGCTTTGAAAAAATAGGGGTTGTTTGTTTGAAAGAAAAAAAAGATAGAGGTGGGTATTCTAAGCAAGCAAAATAATATGACTATAGTGGTGATGATTTCAATTAATTTAAATCCAATAAATTTTTGTTGAGTATCTAGTGTTAGTGTTAAAAATGATTTAAAAGACAATGTAGATGATACAAATAAACTTATTTAATACTTTCTGGAGTAGACAGTTTCCATTTGGAGAATTGCAAAATGGGGTAGAAGACAGGATCTTTAATAGGATAAAGAATAAAAAACAGAAGGAGAAAAAGAGACACTCTGATTGGTTGGGACCACTTTGTTTGGAGAGAGAAGGAACAAGGAAATAAGCATGGAGCCCAGAGTTGGCTTGACATTTGGTTGACTGAATTTCTGGCCAAGAAGAACATTTACAGGGACACAAAATTACTTAAGTTTTGGTTGCCTACGTACCACCCCAGGCAGGAGTGGCTCCATCTTGGGCCTAGAAATTTATTTTAACACTGGAATGCACCAGATATGTGTGTTTATGGATTTGTCTCCCATCAGGCCGTAAGTCACTTATAGACAGGAATTGTTTGCATTGCAGCTAAATAATAGATTCAAAGACCTTGGCAGTTTAATGATTGATCAGTTTCTCTGCACCAAGTCTGGTACTAGATGGCAAGGACAGAGCTGAGCATGGTTTCTGAGGTCAAGCTTACAGCCTAGCAGATAAAAAAATGTAGAAATATCTGTATAGAGTTCAGAATAGTACAGAGGAGAGAGCAGTCAATTCTGTCCAGTGGGGTCAAAGATATTCCTTGAGAATATGAGTCTAAATAAACTGAGTTTTGAAGAAAAATAAGATTTCTTTGACTGGATGGGGAAGAGGGTTTAGGCTGAGGAACAGCATATGCAAAGCCTCAGCTGTATAAAACAGCATGTGCATTTGGGTGGAACTATAACTAGTTTGTATTTTCAGAGTGTTCATTCAATAATTATTTATTAAGCACCTACTATGTGGCAGGAACTCTTTCAGGAGCTAGGGATACAGGAGTAAGCAAAGCAGACATGTTTCTTTCTTGCTGTATTTGTCTGCTCAGATCATAACAAAGTACCATAAACTGGGTGGCTTGAACAACAAAGACTCATTTTTTCACAGTTCTGAAAGTTAGAAGTTGGAGATCAAGGTGTTAGTAGATCTGGTTTCTTCTGAGGTCATTCCCCTTGGCTTGTGGATGACCAGCTTTTTCTTGTATTTTTACATGGTCTTCCTTCTGGGTATATTTGTGTCCTAATTTACTTTTCTTATAAGGACAATAGCCATGTAGGATTAGGACTAACCTTAATAACTGCATTTTAACTTAATTGCCCCTTTTAGAATTTTATCTCTAAATATGGTCACATTCACAAGTACCAGGGGTAAGGACTTCAACATATGAATTTTGTGGGAACATGACTTACCTCATAACACTTGCAGAGGGGTTTACATTCTAATGGGTGTTAGGGTGAGGTGGTAATTAATGACTATACCAATAAACACACTTGGTAAATTTAGATAATAATAAGTATTATGAAGAAAATAAAATTTTCCCTGGCCAGTTGGCTCAGTGGTAGAGCGTTGGCCTGGTGTGTGGAAGTCCTGGGTTGGATTCCTGGCCAGGGCACACAGGAGAAGCGCCCATCTGCTTCTCCACCCCTCCCCCTCTCCTTCCTCTCTGTCTCTCTCTTCCCCTCCCACAGCCAAGGCTCCATTGGAGCAGAGTTGGCCCGGGCACTGAGGATGTCTCCATGGCCTTGCCTCAGGTGCTAGAATGGCTCTAGTTGCAATGGAGCAACACCCCAGATGGGCACAGCATCACCCCCTAGTGGGCTTGCCAGGTGGATCCTGGTTGGGCGTTTGCAGGAGTCTGTCTCTCTGTCTCCCCACTTCTCACTTCAGAAAAATACAAAAACAAAAAACCAGATAATAGCATAAAAATTTACCATTCATTATTATATATCATGTATTACATACTGTAGCAAATAAATACAATATTGGCAAATATTGTTGGAATACCTTCTATGGGCCTAGATTTAGGTTTGCTGTTGGGGATCAAAAGGTCCATCAGACATAATCCTTGCCCTTAAATTATTTACAGTGCAGAAACCTACGTGCGCATAAGAAAATACATGAGGAGACCCCACTGTGGGATTTAAGCAGGACCACTGGAGCTGCGCCATGCTGCGCGAGGGGAGGTGATGGTGGGCTATTCACTGCCATCATCAGGGAAAATCCATTTCCATCTTGACTCCCAGAGAAGAAATTCTTTTGCCACTAAACAGAGTGGAACAAAACATTCTTTGATGATGGCAGCCCAGTACAGTGCCCTGTGTCCTGACCTTTCTCTGAACCCAAGGCCAGGTAGACACAGAGGCTCAGGTCAGAGAAAACTGGCAAGGTGCCAGCTGGGTTAATTCATCATTAGCAGTAAGCATTGACTCTGGGCACCATGGTAAAAAAAAAGGCTTGTACTTACAGTGACCTTTGAACAAATTCTGAAGCAGAGACTGAAAACACAGGTCCCCTAGAAAGTGACTGTGTCAGCCAAGACCAGTAGGGCAAGAGCAGTAAGGGGCTTATAGAGGGGACTTTGGAAACCAGAACAAGGGAGAAATCTGCCCGGGTCAGACTGGGACTAGCAAGGAGCTTTCCCTAGTTCCTCCTGGAGGACGAGCAAAACCTCTGCCAATGGTTTAATGCAGTGACTCTCAAAGAGTAACAGGATCGAGAATCTTTTCCAGAGACTGTCATATGTGCAGATGATTGGTTCTCACCCAGCCACGTTCAGTAGGCAGCGGGTCTGGGGTGGGATCTGGGACCCAGCACTTTGAACAAGCCATCCCTTCTCCTCCTAACATATTTTGGATGTAGAAGCCCATGTAGCTGTAGTTCTACACCCTTAGATGGAAGTAGGTGATTAGTGATCACACTTTGAGGACTTCTATGTTATTAAATACATATAGGCCATAAATTAACTGTTTGATAATTTGAATATAGTGTCTAGTCTATGAGTATTAGTTATCCTCAACTAATTCTTTTGGGTCACAAGAGTCCTTAGTTAAAGTAGCTGTGCAAATATATATGTGCATGCTTGGATTAGGTAGACCCTGCCTACCCCAAATACCATTTGATTGTGGAGAGTGGGTTAAACCGGATTCAAGTTCTGGTTCAGGCCCCCTGAGGGTTCACATGACTACTTTGCTCAAGTTCCCAAAGCAACTGAAATGAAGAGGGGGAGAACTTTGTTATGACATTTTCCTATGATTACTCAGAACATTCCTTGAGAGCATGCCTGTGCCAGGCATATGGTTTCCCCCAGAAGCCAACCAGGACACAAAGACTGAAAGGTAAGTAGTTTAACTGGGTGGTGGTCCCGGGAAACACCCACTGGGAAGTGAGACGGGAAAGGGGAGGAAAGCAGTAAAACGTGTGTTGTCCAGTGCGTTACCCTGGGAACAACTGGAGCCAAGTCCTCCTGGGGTCCTCCCAGGTAGGGTGACCAACTGACCCTGTTTACCTGGGTCCAAGGGGTTTGATGAGATGAGGGACTTTCAGTTCAAAACCCAAGAAAGTCCCCGGCAAATTAAGATGCGTTGGTCACCCAATTAGAGAGTCAGTATAGTACATATGCCTAAAGTTATCCCAACTGGGGTGAGAAAATTGGGTTCTACATCCACCAACTCAACATCTGATTGGTCAGGGTGATGCAATTTCTCTTTGAAGCTCTAGAGAAGTCCTGAGTGAGTCAACCAGTTGCAGATTGTCCTGCTGTCTCTGTGACATGGGAGCAAATGCAGGAATGCTTTCGGCTGCATTGCATAGCTTCTCACCTTTCTTCGCCTCACTTCCCTTTTTTTCACTCTCACTGCCTGGGCTTGCAGCTCCCAATTAAAGCATCAGCACCACAGTCCCTGCCTCAGGCCCTGCTGTCTCCAGGAGCTGGCCTACAGCAGGATGTAGGAGGCCAAGTTCACATCTCAGTTCTTTGGCTGACCTGTGCCACTTCAAGAATTAATTTTTCTCTGGGCCTCAGTCTTCCCACACCCAAATGAGGAGATTGGAACCAGTTGACCCTTGAATAAGATAGTTTGGTACTGCAAAGGTTCACTTATATGGAGATTTATTTTCAATAGGTATAGTCAGCCCTCATTCTTGTGTTTTGCATCCATGGATTTAACTAATTGTGGATTGAAAACAGTATTTATCTATCTATATCTATATCTATATATCTATATCTATATCTATATCTATCTATATCTATATTTATATCAATATATCTATATCCCACCTATATCTCTATATATTATATCTATCCTTATAATCTACATCTATATCTATACCTATACATTTTTTTGAGAGATACAGGAAGGGAGAGAGGGAGGAGAGAGATGAGAAGTATTAACTCATAGTTGCTTAACTTTAATTGTTCACTGATTGCTTCTTATACGTGCCTTGACTGGGGGGCTCAAGCTGAGCCAGTGACCCTCTTGCTCAAGCCAGAAAACTTAGGCTCAAGCCAGCGACCTTGGGATCGTGTTGATAATCCCGTGCTAAAGCCAGTGACATTGTGCTCAGTCTGGCAAGACCACTTTCAAGCCTGTGATCTAGGGGTTTTGAGCCAGGGGCCTCAGTATTGTAGGTTGATGCTCTATCCACTTGCCGCCACTGGTCAGTCTGAAAACAGTATTTTTGATCCTTGGTTAGGAATCCACGGATTCGGTGGGCCAACTGTATGCATTGTTTCAGGCTATTTTATATAAAGAACTGGAGCATCTATGGATTTTGGTATTTGCAGAGGGTCTTGGAACCAGTTCCCTGTGAATACCGAGGGATGACCGAGGAGTCAAAAGTTCTATGTGGATTTTGAATTGCTCCAGGATAGGTGGCCCTAACCTCTGCATTGCTCAAAGGTCAACTGTGTATGATTTCTTAGTTTCTTCCTGGTCCTCATATTCTCTGATCCTATAAGGTTTTCTCCTAAAAGACCCTTGTAAGTTCCCTGCTAAGCAGTAAGCCATAAACTCCTTTCAACTCAGCCATATTCCCCCCACCCTGCCATCACTCTTAATGACTCTTGGTTTCCTGGGCAATTTTTATTTAAAAGAAAAAAGGAGGGCAGGGGAGAAAGCAAGTTTGGAAACTCAGGGCCTCTGTGCCCCGAGGAGATTTTCCTAAAACAATCTTTTTTGGGGGGTGGGGGGGAATGATGGGGGCAGGGGTAGACTTACTCTGCAGAGAAATTCAGTTGTTCAAAAATGGCCTTTGAAACCAAAGACTATGGAAAACTTTAAGGAAAAGCACAAAGTGATTGGGCATAAATAGTTCCATATGAGTTACTGGATATAATATTCCTCCTTGTACTACTCAGTGTTGGGCGAAAGCAGACACTACATGCGTGGTGTGTGCTAACAGATGTGTGTTTAGGTTTAATGGGATTTTAGAGAGGTCAAGCATTCCCCCAAAAGAGTATTTACTCCACTCTGTGCTTAAAGGTCACAAGAAACCACTCAAAATCCCACCTCCTTTTTGCAGCTAGGCCTTCAGGATTTTGCTCATTTCTCTCTATGGTAAATAATTTGGAAAAGTTGGAGGATGAATAATAATAATGGCAATAATAGTATTAACAATAACATAATCAGTATGATTTATCAAACATGTAGTGCATTAACTTATTTGGGCTTCACAAAAAGAGAAGCTCAGTAACTTGTCCCAAGTCACGGGGTGGTGGAAGCAAAAGTGAACCTGGATCTGTTAGTCTCCAAAGTCTGTGCTTTGGTCACTGTGTGAAACAGGAAGGGGCGTGGTAAATTGGGTTGGGGAGTAGTCTGAGCTTTTTAGATAGTTTTCAATTTGACTGCTCAATAAATGTTTGCTTCTTTGGATAGAAGAGAACTAAACAGCTATCATGCACTGGGCCTTGTGGTGGCAAAAAGAAATCAAATGTAGCTCTTGTCTTGGGGGAGCTGACACTCTAATAAGGATGCTAAGGTATTTCACAGATGGATCAGTGGTTACTTTAGACACAGATAATAACCATTTAGCAGACAGAGGTGAATAAGAGGCCAGGGAAAATTACAAAAAAATATTGAGGGGCATGATGGTGGTGCATTGTCCAGAGCCTTGGCTCTGGGATTAGATTGCAATTAAAAGTCTGGCTCTACTGTTTCCTAGTTGTGTGACCTTGGGCAAGTTACTGAACCTCTCTGAACCTCAGGTCTAAGGAAAGTAAGTATTTGAACAAGACCTTCAAGATTGTATAATATTTGAGAATATGGATATATAAAAGAAAGAAACAGATTAAACTTAAGAGAGTTGTAAGATTATAAGTGATTTCTTTCAACATTTTTTTCTATGTAAAGGGGCAAATATATACAGAAGAACCATACACGTGTTTATGAATTCTAGGGCTGGCAGCAGAATAGATTCTTTTTGAGAGAGATTTCTTTATTGTTTAAGAAAAACATTTAAATAGAATTTTGATCATGGGGAGGCAGGGAATCTCGTTTGGAAAGAGAGGTTGAAAAAAAGGGAGTGGGTGCTAAATTGTTCTGCATAATCAACTAGAAGATGTTATTTTCCTGGGTACAGAGAGCTTCATAATGGTACGTGTGGCAGAGAATGACTAGCTGTTTGACAAATCTGCTTCCTTTTACTTTTGGGCACAAGTTATCCTATGTTGCCCAACCTTTCTTGTCATGAGGCTTGGCCACATGTCTCAGCCAATGGAACATAGGTAGGAACTTCACAAGCCATTTGCAGGCTTGGCCCACAGCAAACCTTCTAGTTGTGATTGCTTTTCTTCTCCTAACTGCATACTGAATATGGATGCCCAGGCAAACTGGCAGCCACATGTAGAAGATGGCAGTTCTCTGTGAGCCTGAGTCCCTGAGTGAATTGTGGAGCAGAGCTCCATGGATTCCTGCCCTCCTATTGGTTGGACTTTGTAAAAGTAGACTAAAGTATTTTTTTATGACTTTAACATTTCAGGGTTTTACTCTTAAGGTAGCTAGTGTTAACTAATACAGGGGTGAGCAAATGTAGATTTACAGTTATGTGTATGGAAAATAGTATAAGAGTTAAATAATAATACAATAATAAACTGTTCTGTGTACTCACAAATGTAAACATACTTTTGCTCACCCCATATAATACCGAGCTTTGGGTTTCCTTGGCAGGGCCCAGCATGAGAGGATTAGGGTCCTGAAACCTGGAGTTCTTTGTTATGAGGGTATCCCACAAGGAGCAAAAAAGTGCCCTGCTTTGGCTAAGATAGAGGTTCCTTGTGCAAAGGGACCCATTTTTTAATTTTACTTTTCTGTGTTGTAGTGCCTTGTAACCCTCTCAGGACTGAAGTCGAATTGGTTAAGCACTCAAGCCTAGCATCACCTGTGCTTTGGGGAATTAAGGGAAGGCCAGGTCTACATGAGAGAAGACCGGGAAGATGTAATGGCAGCTTGGAGAAACTTGAACGGGAAGAAATGAATGGTAGTAGCTTAGAGCAGAGGTCTGCAGGCAGAGGTGGCTACCAAGAGAACATGAGCTACTGTGGGATCCTCAGAAGTACCTGGTAGTGATGTAGGCAAAGTTTGTATTTGCTCTTACAATTATGCAAGTTGAAGTTTCCATTGTGTTATAGCCTCTTAGAATCTGAAGGGGTTCTTTAAACTACCCTTTAGACTGAGGAGCTCAAGGATACTTGAGTTGTTTACATTTTTGAAGTTTTCTTCAAAGATGATCACTTTTTAAAAAAGGAAAAAAACACACTAAAAGAATGAAAAAATAAAGAAGTGAAAATGAAGTATCTCGTATTCACCATTGTGTCTAGAAGATTGCAAGTGCTCAGTCAGTGGTGGCCTCCTCTGTTCTAATGTTCACCATCAATTCGATTATAGCTTTTTTGAAGGAAGAAACCCCCGGAAGGCAGTACATGGCAAGTTCTCTGTCAAGGGGAGCGAGGGGGAACATGGGGCTTATGGGATAGGGGCAGGAGGCCGTTAAACTGCTTCCAGTGAAGAAGGGCATTGGCAACACCTTGAGAACAGTGACCATGACCAATATCTTCCTGTTCTTAGTGCCAACATGGGGCTTAAAACATAAATAGACAAATGACTACAAAGATAGATAAATTAATCCTATGGAAGAGTGAACTGTAATTCTCACACAGGGCTCCTGGGCAGACGCTGAGTTCTTATATTTTAATTGTCACTTTCACAGGTGTGTGAGCACTGACCGACCCCTGGGACCAGCTCTTTCCCCTACTTCCCAGAAAGAGAGTGTCCACTCAGCTACAGATGCAGAAGAGTAAACCCAGAGGCTTAGCAGCCTGCAGTGTGACTGTGGAACCATGGGGTACCCACATCCTCAGCCAACATGGAGGCTGTGGCCGGGCTGCAGGGCCACACACACCCAATTCCTCGGCGTGGTCTGACATGGGTAGAGGAGCACAGTAGAAGAGCAATGACCCACAGGACAAGGAAACAAAGAATTATAATTCAGTCTGATCCGGGCTGAGATGGTGGGGGAAGCATGAAACAGGGAGTAGCTAATTCTGTCATTAGCATTGTGGCTCAGTCTGCATGGCTTAGAGAGAAAGACCTGCTTATCCTTCCCTGAAGGGAGCCCTCAGCCTCAACCTTGATGGTGGGCTCCTGGGTTCCTTGCCTCCCTCTTTCAAGAAGGTGGGTTCTTTGGGGGAGAGGCCCTGCGTTCTCTCTTTGTTGCTTCTGCAACATCTTCTGTGGGGCCGTGTGGGCCCAGAACAGGCCTCCTCCTGCTAGGTGCAGCTGTCATTGCTCCTGCCCAGGGCCCACGTATCAACTAAGCAGACAGCTCTGTGTGTCCCAGGCGGCAGGCCCTCAGCCCATTCCTTCGTCCTCTGCTGCTTAATGGGAAGAGCATGGGCCTCGGGGCCAGAGACCTGTCCTTAAGCCTGTCTAGGCCTCATGTTTAACTGGGAGGCTGACTTGTAGGGCTGTTGTAAACATTAACAATGCTGCGTCCAGGTCACCCAAATGCAATATTCAACAAATCTTAGTAATTGTTATTGTTTAGAATAAAATACACATTTTTATTTTAAAGTAAAAGAAAATCTTCAGTATATTAAGCAAAACGTTCAACCCAAGGTGCTGATGTCAGGGCTGATGCGCAGGGACACGCCTGAAAGTGTTGTTGCCGCAGTCTGTCCTCCTTCTGGGAGTCTCTTTTAAATGCCTTGGCTGTTATGCAAGGAGTTTGGGGCTGTCCCAGGCCAACAGTCTCAAAGCTCCCAAAGCCAAAAGTGTGGATCACCAGTTCAGCTGCCTCACCTCAGTCTTTGGGAAAGCAGGTGAAGACGGGATAACTAGAAGCAGTGCCATCTTTATTCCCTTTCGGGCACAGCATTGCCCAGATTTTCACTGTGGGGGCCGTTGTTTTCAGCATTGCTTTTTAAAATTTATTTGTTTACTTGTGAGCCTGGATGTTAGGAATTTCATTTTTTCTTGTTTTAAATATTTTATTTATTCATTTTACAGAGAGAGGAGGGTGTGGGGAGCGAGAAGTATTGTTGCTTTACTTTAGTTGTTCATTGCTTGACGTATGTGCCTTGACTGGGCAAGCCCGGGGTTTTGAACTGGCCACCTCAGCATTCCAGGTCGATACTCTATCCACTGTGCCACCACAGGCCAGGCAGGAATCCTTGTCCATCTATTAGACATCAGTTTGTCTGCTCAATTTATCCCATTATCAGAGTAAATTTTTCCAAGATTAAACTTATGGGGATGACATTGTTAATAACATTATATAAGTTTAGGTGTACAATTCTATAGTATATCATCTCCATATTGCCTTATGTGTTAAGCACCCAGAGTCTAGTCTCCCTCTGTCATCATATATTTGACCCCCTTTACCCTCTTCATCTGCCTACAACCCCCTTTCCTTCTGGTAACCACGCTTCTGTTGTTTTTGTTTGTTCACTTGTTACTTTCTATGTTATATCCCACATATGAGTGAAATCATATGATTCTTAACATTTTCCATCTGACTTATTTCATTTAGCATGATATTCTTGAGATTCATTCACGTTGTTGCAAATGGAAGTATTTATACTTTCTTATGGCTGAGTAGTATTCCATTGCATATATGTACCACATATTCTTTATCCACTGGAGGACATTTAGGTTATTTCCATGTCTTGGCTACCATGTATAATGCTGTAATAATCATATGGGTGCATATGCTTTTCCGAATAAGTGCTTTCAAATTTTTTGGGTAGATACCTGGGAGAAGGATTGCTGGGTCATATGGTAGTTCTGTTCTTAATTTTTTGAGGACCCTCCATAGTGGCTGCACCAATTTACATTCCCACCAGCAGGATATGAGTATTCCTTTTTCTCCACATCCTCTCCAATGCTTATTTCTTGTACCATGGTAGAATTACTTAGCTGAGATATTGTGTTCCTTCAGACTATTTCCTTGTCTGAATGGGGTCCTCTGGGTTGGGGAATGCAGGCAGCTCACAGACACTAGTCAGCCCCTGTGGCTGTGCAGGCCCCATGGCTGTGCAGGGCCTTGGGCATGGGCAGCAGTTCTGGGTCACCCCATTTGTGTTGCCCCGGAGCAATGGCTGCTAAAAGTCTACAGCTGAAAAGATTTCACTAACAGCCACTGGAAACCAGAAAGCTCCCCTGTGCTTCTCTGAGACCCACCAATTATCTTTCACCCTAAGGTTTAGTATTTGACAAACATTTATGATCTCTTCTAAAAAGGTCAGTTCCTGTACCAGAAATTGATTGCTGCTGGCTGTCATGCTTCTCTGCGTTCCCTCACACACTGTCCTTGGCCTTGAGCTATTCACAGCTTCTCTGTACCTGTTGAAGTCCTACTCCTTTAAGATCCAGGCCAGATGTCACCATGTCCTCTTGGCAGATGAACAGTACCTTCTTGTGCTCCCTTTAGCACCCTATGTGCTTGCTTCTTGAGTGGGGAAGCATTTATATCTTACACACTTCTTTAAAGCAAGGGTCTAGTGATGGAGCCTGGTATGTAGAGACTCCTCTTGCCTCCAGTGTTCTCCTTCCTTTCGCTCAGTTTCATTTCACTTGAGTTTATGAATCTCAGCTGAACCATCACTTAATCTAGGAGGCCTTTTTTGACCCCATAGATTGGATAAGACCACTCTCCTCTGTGCTCTCATCATACTCTGTACTTCCCAAATCATGGCACTGCGCATCATTTTCTGTAATTGTGTGTTTGTCTCTCCTCCCCTCTGGAAAGTCAGCTCTGGGAGGATGGAAATCCTGCTTGTTTTCTTTTGTTTCATTTACTGAGGATACATTCTCAGTACTTAATCTCCCCCCCCCCCCCCGCCCACCTCCCTCATCCACAGGATGTGCTCAATATATATTGAAGGAGTGAATGAGAAAACCTGGGTTCAGGTCCCATTGCACTTCTCTAGCTGTGTGACCCTAGAAAAGTTAAGCCTTATACAATACTTTGAAACACAAATTCCTTCATTGCCAAAGGGATTATCTCCCAAATTCCTTCCAACTCTGACACGCTGCTATCTCGTGGCCTATTTTACTCACTATCTACAGCTCACATTCTGGCCCATCCAGCATGAATCATGACTCACGAACTTTAGGCGCTTGCTCACTCCAAGGATTGTACATTCTTAGCGGAACCTTTCACTCTTCAAATATTATCTTTCTGATGTGGTCCTTGGCAGCCTCATGGATCCCTACAACTCATGCAGGTTGAATAAATTGATGGGAGCAGATGCCTTACCTACGCTCTCGGTTCCTGGCAGTCCTGGCCTCGTGCATTCCCATCAGGGCTCCAGGAGAGGGTGAGATCTGCCAAGCTCGGAGGGAGCGTGCTGTGATTCTCAGGCAGCCTGAGAGTAGGAGAAGCTGTGACTCAGTATTTGTGAAATGTTAGCTTGCGGGTGAGTAAAACCAGACTGAGCTATGTGTCTTGGAAAGTGGTGAGTCTAATTAATTGGAATTAGAGGCAGAAGGCCAAGGTCAGTTCCCGCCATCACCACTCCCACTTCCTAGCTGTGTCCTTGTTAACACGTAATCTATCTTTTTCTGAGCCCCAGTTTTGTAATCTGTAAAATGGCTCCATTAACATGCGGGTTACTCACACCCACCATGGGGTTAGAAGTATGGAGGGACTAGATTTCCATTTTCAGTAAGTGCCTACTGTGTGACGTTCACTTTACATCTGTTATTAGAACAGTCCAGTGTGGTTGTGAGGGGTGGTCAGATTGTGGCCCCAACTCTGGATTTCTGTATAGCGTTTCTCCACCAGTGTCCTGGAACACTCCCATTCCCCTGGAGCGCTCTTCCATCCGCGGTTAGTAGATAAGGGTTCAGTGGTCAAACACATGCATTTGATCTCAAGTATCCTCAAATTGAGCAGGACGTCTTAGAGCATTTTTATGTAACAACATCAATCCTTTGGGACTCAGTAGCATAAAGTAACCAGGATTTAAAGGGAAAGTCTCCAGCCATGCCTGAACTCGAAATTTTATGCTCAGCAGCCTGAGATTGGGCTCCCTGACCAGAGTTGTGAAAGCAGCCTTCTGCCCAGACAGGACCTCCCGAGGCGGCCATGCCTAATGACCCTACCTGGGTAATTTTACTTTCCATCCCTGTGATTCTGGGTTCTGCTCACGTGGAGGTCTCTGGACCTAAATGAGACATCTTTCACTAGAGTGCACAACATTGCATCTCTGGAGCAGAAAGTTGAATGCCATCTGACTATTTTCAGGCTCCTTCATGACCCTAATAAATAGGGCTGGGGAAAAAAAGGTTACTGTGCTTTTTAGGGTGATTATTCCTGACGACCAAGGAGCTATAATTGTGCTGTTAACCAAACTGGCAGGGCGGGGAGGAATATATCAGAAATTAACAAGTTCCTTCGTAGAGTCTTCAAAATTAAGAAAAAAAAAGTTCTGGACTTAAAAAGAAAAGAAAGACTACTAAGTCTCTATTCTGGTAAAGCACCAATGACTCAGCTCCCTCAGGAATAAAGAATTTTAGGTCACCCCACAAAGTTAGCATTTCTGATCAGCTGAAATGCTGGTTGAGAATAGAACAAGCAGTTCATGCACTCTTTCTCCACCACTTTTTCTAACTGTGGTTTTGTGATGTGTTAATAGAAGAGCTGTAAGATATCTTCTTTACTATATTATAACAAATTTCCCTTTTCTGTCCTTGTTCCCTTACTATTTGACTTATGTGTGGTGGTGGTGGTGGACCTTACAGTTTGTCCATAGGAGGAATAAACATGACTCAGAGATCCTGGACTTGTGGTCCAGCACAATAACTGATGAGATTTTAGGTTGGCCGCGCTTATACAAGGGCAAGTATGTTCTCATGGATGGTGAGCCTTGTTATGTTAGATTCTTGTTGTAGTAATTGTTGTCACTGTCAAGTTCCAGTAATGAAGAAAGATCTATGTGAAAGTTGAGCCACTATGGAGTGAACTAGACAGGATGTCATTATATTATTTAGCTGTTATGGTTTTTAAACTCCTGTCTGCAGAGTTTTCAGCCTTATAGCTCTGAATCCTCAAGGTTTCATTCTACTGGTCAGTCACCCAAAGAGCAGCTTGAGAAGGCAGGGTCTACTCAGAAACAGTTGGCTGGCCTGTGTGGTGGTGGGTGTCCAGCTCTGGTGCAGGAGGGATACCATTAGGGTGATAGTGGGGAGGCCAGTTCCCACTTGCTCAGCGGGGCTGCAGCTGCCACTGAAGGTCTTCTCTGAGGCCAGGCCTTTGGCATCGTTCCTAAGCTTTCCTTAAACTTTCCTCTTGCCCTACCAATATTTTTGAAATAAACTTCTCTTCTACTTAATCAGCCCGGATCAGCTTCTGATCCTTGCAGAAGGAAAGCCTGACATAGAAACTGGAATAATAGTAATAACAATAATATTAATAATAAAAGAAAACCTTTATTGAGGGCCTATTGTGTGCCAGGTCCCATGTTATATGCTATCTATGCATTATTTTGTACCCTCTTTTCAACAATCTTACAAGTTTGGTATATTTTTACTTCTTCTTTTGTTTTTTTAGTAGAGGAGGTAACCAAAGCCTACCGAGGTTTTAAAATCTGTCCAAGGTGATGACGTCAGAGTAATGGCGCAGTAGGAAGCAATACCGATAAATCTCCCCCAAAACTCAACAAGATCTTTAAACAGAAACAGAAAAACCTATCCTTGGAGCCTCCAGATGTTTCGCAATACACCCAAAGGTATGGTTGAGCGAAAAATTGGCTAAATATATAATCAAACCCCGAAGGAAATAGGGAGTAAGAAATGCTCCGCCTTCCTCACTAACCTAAATAGGGCTGCTTTCACTCAAGGCAGCCAGGGAAAAGATGAATACAACATATAAAGGAAGGCCCATTAGATTATCATCTGATTTCTCAACAGAAACTCTACAAGCTAGAAGAGAGTGGACCCCAATATTTAAAGTCCTGAAAGAGAGGAACTTTCAGCCACGAATACTATACCCATCAAAGCTATCCTTCAAATATGTAGGAGAAATAAAAACATTCACAGATACAGAAAAGATGAGGGAATTTATCATCAGAAAACCCCACTCCAGGAATTACTAAAGGGGGTTCTCCAATCAGATACAAAGAACAACAAAAAAAACAAAACAAAGCCACAAGTAAAAGCTCCAAGAAGAACACAATAAAACCAAATTTAAACTGTGACAACAACAAAAAGAAAGGGGAGGAGAGGATGGAGATTAACAGTAGCAAAGGACAATGGAGTGCAAAACTACTCACAAAATAGTGCGCTACAATGAACAAGGTAGGAACCCTTTTCATTACTTAAAGGTAACCACCATTGAAAAAAACAACCACAGAAGCACATGATTTAAAAAAGATAGCAACAGAGGAAAGATGTATGGAATACAACCAAATAAAAACAAAAAGAAAAACGAAAGAGAAGGATCAAACAAGACACAAAACTAACAGAAAGCAATCTATAAAATGGCAATAGGGAACTCACAAGTGTCAATAATTACACTAAATATAAACGGATTAAACTCACCAATAAAAAGGCACAGAGTAGCAGAATGGATTAAAAAAGAAAATCCAACTGTATGCTGCCTACAAGAAACTCATCTAAGTAACAAGGATAAAAACAAATTCAAAGTGAAAGGCTGGAAAACAATACTCCAAGCAAATAACATCCAAAAAAAATGCAGGCATAGCAATACTCATATCTGATAATGCTGACTACAAGACAGCAAAAATACTCAGAGACAAAAATGGCCATTTCATAATGGTTAAGGGGACACTGAATCAAGAAGACATAACAATTCTTAATATATATGCACCAAACCAAGGAGCACCAAAATATATAAGACAGCTACTTATTGACCTTAAAACAAAAACTGACAAAAATACAATCATACTTGGAGACCTCAATATACTGCTGACGGCTCTAGATTGGTCATCCAAACAGAGAATCAACAAAGATATAGTGGCCTTAAATAAAACACTAGAGCACCTGGATATGATAGACATCTACAGGACATTTCATCCCAAAGTGACTGAGTATACATTTTTCTCCAGTGTACATGGATCATTCTCAAGAGTTGACCATATGTTGGGCCACAAAAACAACATCAGCAAATTCAGAAAAATCGAAGTTGTACCAAGCATATTTTCTGATCATAAAGCCTTGAAACTAGAATTCAACCGCAAAAAAAGGAAAAAATCCCACAAAAATGTGGAAACTAAACAACATACTTTTAAAAAATGAATGGGTCAAAGAAGAAATAAGTGCAGAGATCAAAAGATATATACAGACAAATGAAAATGACAATATGACATATCAGAATCTATGGGATGCAGCAAAAGCAGTGATAAGAGGGAAGTTCATATCACTTCAGGCATATATGAACAAACAAGAGAGAGCCCAAGTGAACCACTTAACTTCACATCTTAAGGAACTAGAAAAAGAAGAACAAAGACAACCCAAAGCCAGCCGAAGAAAGGAGATAATAAAAATCAGAGCAGAAATAAATGAAATAGAGAACAGAAAAACTATAGAAAAAATTAATAGAACAAGGAGCTGGTTCTTTGAAAAGATCAACAAAATTGACAAACCCTTGGCAAGACTTACCAAGGAAAAAAGAGAAAGAACTCATATAAACAAAATCCAAAATGAAAGAGGAGAAATCACCACGGACACCGTAGATATACAAATAATTATTGTAGAATACTATGAAAAACTTTATGCCACTAAATTCAACAACCTAGAAGAAATGGATAAATTCCTAGAACAATACAACCTTCCTAGACTGAGTCAAGAAGAAGCAGAAAGCCTAAACAGACCTATTAGTAGAGAAGAAATAGAAAAAACCATTAAAAACCTCCCCAAAAATAAAAGTCCAGGCCCAGATGGGTATACCAGCAAATTTTATCAAACATTCAAAGAAGACTTGGTTCCTATTCTACTGAAAGTCTTCCAAAAAATTGAAGAAGAAGCAATACTTCCAAACACATTTTATGAGGCCAACACAACCCTCATACCAAAACCAGGCAAGGATGGCACAAAAAAAGAAAACTACAGACCAATATCTCTAATGAATACAGATGCTAAAATACTAAACAAAATACTAGCAAAACGAATACAACAACATATTAAAAAAATAATACATCATGATCAAGTGGGATTCATCCCAGAATCTCAAGGATGGTTCAACATACGTAAAACGGTGAACGTAATACACCATATCAACAAAACAAAGAACAAAAACCACATGATCTTATCAATAGACGCAGAAAAGGCTTTCGATAAAATACAACACAATTTTATGTTTAAGACTCTCAACAAAATGGGTATAGAAGGAAAATATCTCAACATGATAAAGGCCATATATGATAAACCATCAGCTAACATCATATTAAATGGCACAAAACTGAAGGCTTTCCTCCTTAAATCAGGAACAAGACAGGGTTGTCCACTCTCTCCACTCTTATTTAATGTGGTACTAGAGGTTCTAGCCAGAGCAATCAGACAGGATAAAGAAATAAAAGGCATCCATATCAGAAAAGAAGAAGTAAAGGTATCACTTTTTGCAGATGATATGATCTAAACATCGAAAACCCCAAAGAATCCACAAAAAGACTACTAGAAACAATAAGCCAATACAGTAAGTTCACAGGATACAAAATTAACATACAGAAGTCAATAGCCTTTCTATATGCCAACAATGAAACATTTGAGAATGAACTCAAAAGAATAATCCCCTTCACGATTGCAACAACAACAACAAAAATACTTAGGAATAAACATAACAAAGAATGTAAAGGACTTATATAATGAAAACTATAAACCATTGTTAAGGGAAATCAAAAAAGATATAATGAGATGGAAGAATATTCCTTGTTCTTGGTTAGGAAGAATAAATATAATCAAGATGGCCATATTACCCAAAGCAATATACAAATTTAATGCAATTCCCATCAAAATTCCAATGACATTTTTTAAAGAAATGGAGCAAAAAATCATCAGATTTATATGGAACTATAAAAAACCCCGAATAGCCAAAGCAATCCTAAAGAAAAAGAATGAAGCTGGGGGCATTACAATACCTGATTTCAAACTATATTATAGGGCCACGACAATCAAAACAGCATGGTATTGGCAGAAAAATAGACACTCAACCCAATGAAACAGAATAGAAAATTCAGAAATAAAACCACATATATATAGTCAAACAATTTTTGATAAAGGGGCCAACAACACACAATGGAGAAAAGAAAGCCTCTTCAACAAATGGTGCTGGGAAAACTGGAAAGCCACATCAAAAGAATGGAACTGGACTACAGTTTGTCCCCCTGTACTAAAATTAACTCAAAATGGATCAAAGATCTAAACATAAGACCTGAAATAATAAAGTACATAGAAGAAGACATAGGTACTAAACTCATGGACCTGGGTTTTAAAGAGCATTTTATGAATTTGTCTCCAAAGGCAAGAGAAGTGAAGGCAAAAATTAATGAATCGACTACATCAGACTAAGAAGTTTTTGCTCAGCAAGAGAAACTGATAACAAAATAAACAGATAGCCAACTAAATGGGAAATGATATTTTCAAATAACAGCTCAGATAAGGACCTAATATCCAAAATTTACAAAGAACTCATAAAACTCCACAACAAACAAACAAACAATCCAATAAAAAAAATGGGAAGAGGACATGAACAGACACTTCTCCCAGGAAGAAATACAAATGGCCAACAGATATATGAAAAGATGCTCATCTTCTTTAGTTATTAGAGAAATGCAAATCAAAACTGCAATGAGATACCACCTCACACCTGTTAGATTAGCTATTATTAACAAGACAGGTAATAGCAAATGTTGAAGAGGCTGTGGAGAAAAAGGAACCCTCATCCACTGTTGGTGGGAATGTAAAGTAGTACAACCATTATGGAAGAAAGTATGGTGGTTCCTCAAAAAACTGAAAATAGAACTACCTTATGATCCAGCAATCCCTCTACTGGGTATATACCCCCAAAACTCAGAAACATTGATACGTAAAGACACATGCAGCCCCATGTTCATTGCAGCATTGTTCACAGTGGCCAGGACATGGAAACAACCAAAAAGCCCGTCAATAGATGACTGGATAAAGAAGATGTGGCACATATACACTATGGAATACTACTCAGCCATAAGAAATGATGACATCGGATCATTTACAGCAAATTGGTGGGATCTTGATAACATTATACGAAGTGAAATAAGTAAATCAGAATAAAACAGGAACTGCATTATTCCATACATAGGTGGAACATAAAAGTGAGACTAAGAGACATTAATAAGAGTGTGGTGGTTACAGGGGGAGGGGGGAAAGGGAGAGGAAAGGGGGAGGGGGAGGGGCACAAAGAAAACTAGATAGAAGGTGACAGAGGACAATCTGACTTTGGGTGATGGGTATGCAACATAATTGAACGACAAGATAACCTGGACATGTTATCTTTGAATATATGTATCCTGATTTATTGATGTCGCCCCATTAAAAAAATAAAATTATTAATAAATAAATAAATAAATAAAAATGTCCACACACACACACACACACACACACACACACACACATCTGTCCAAGGTCACAGGTACATGAAGTTTGAAAGGCAGCAGAAAATAAGTCATCAAGTTCTTTCATGCCTAAGGAGTCAAAACTACAAAATAATGTTTTAAATTTTTATTGTGGGAAGTTTTCAAACATGCAGAAAAAGAGAGAATAGTATAACACACTTCTGTGTGCCCATCTGCCAAGTTTCAGCGAATCATCCATACACAGAAGAGTATAATATGCTTTATACTCATTGATGTATGCAGGAGCTAGCATTACTGAGTTGTCTCGAATGTTGTGAGGTTTAAGAGTTTGGAGTTTGAATTGGTTGTAAATATAAGAACAGTATTAATTATTATTATATTAAGTTGTTAAACTATGTAAAATTTAAAATGTGTATATCAAAATGTCATTAAATATTAAAATAAACTGTGAAATTTATTTGCCACAGATGTGACATTTAAAAAACATGTTTATTATATAAATAGCTTATGTACAGGGAAAAGAAAATAAACAAGTATAGCAGAAAAGTGAATCAAAGGTGTGAAAAGGAAATAGTTATCGAGCTTACTAGTAATCAAAGCAATAAAAAATAGGAAAAGCTACTTTCACCTATGAAATGAAAAAATTAAAGAAATGGGTGTTCACAGTTGGCTGAAGGCAGGGTGACATATAACCCTGTTGGAAATTAATTTGACAAAATGTATTATGGATTTAAAGAAGTTTATATCCTTGGAAACAAAAATTTCATCAAGAGAATCTTCTCAAGGGATTATGAAAGGTATGGAAAGATTTCTGTACAAAAAATCTATTGCAGCATAAATTAGAAGAGTAAAAATATTGGAAAAAAACCCAAATCCTAACAATATGAGAATGTATAAATTATGGTGTATACACAGATACAATATTATAGAACCATTTTTTGTAGAAAATGGTCACATATATAAAGTATACTTTCACTTATGTAAAACTTATCTCTTTCTCTCCACACTCACAGCAAAAGAACATTGGAAAAAAATACACTGAAATGTTAACTGTGGTTGTCTTTGGATGGTGAGATTATAGATTTAAAATATTTTATCGCTTTATCCTTTTCTGTATTTTCTCCTTTTATCATGAGGAATGTGTATTCCTCTTTAGAATTAGAAAAGAAATTTAATAGAAAGTTGATTTAAAATGATGCTATTCAGCCTGACCAGGCGGTGGCGCAGTGGATAGAGCGTTGAACTGGGATGCTGAGGACCCAGGTTCGAGACCCCGAGGTCACCAGCTTGAGCGTGGGCTCATCTGGTTTGAGCAAAAAAGCTCACCAGCTTGGACCCAAAGTCACTGGCTTGAGCAAGGGGTTGCTCGGTCTGCTGAAGGCCCACGGTCAAGGCACATATAAGAAAGCAATCAATGAACAACTAAGGTGTCCCAACGAAAAACTGATGATTGATGCTTCTCATTTCTCTCCGTTCCTGCCTATCCCTCTCTCTGACTCTCTTTCTGTCTCTGTAAAAAAATAAAATAAAATAAAATAAATAAAATAAAATGATGCTATTCAGCAAAAATCTTCATAATTTTACTATTGTGAATCAGTGTATAGTGTAAACAGTGGTTTATTATTATTAATGCTAGTAGTAATTATTGAATATTTACTATATGTAATAATAATGATAATAGGAAATATTTATTGACTACTCTATGGAAGACATTAAAAGACTTTTACTGCCTGACCAGGCAGTGGTGCAGTGGATAGAGCGTTGGACTGGGATGCTGAGGACCCTGGTTCAAGACCCCAAGGTCGCCAGCTTGAGCGCGGGCTCATCTGGTTTGAGCAAAAGCTCACCAGCTTGGACCCAAGGTCGCTGGCCCAAGCAAGGGGCTACTCAGTCTGCTGAAGGCCCGTGGTCAAGGCACATATGAGAAAGCAATCAATGAACAACTAAGGTGTTGTAATGCGCAACGAAAAACTAATGATTGATGCTTCTCATCTCTCCCTTCCTGTCTGTCTATCCTTCTCTTTGTCTCTGTAAAAAAAAAAAGAAAAAAAGACTTTTACTTATCATATCAGTTGCTATGTGCACCACAGAATTATAGTGAGAATTAAAATCATTTTTATGTAGATGAGAAAACTGAAACTCCTTATGGACAAGTGGCTTTCTCAAAGTCACAGAGCTCTCTTTGATGGAGCCATGGCTTTAAGTAGGTTTGTTTGATGCCAAAGCTCCTGTTCTTCCCTCCTGGACAGAGTGAGCTATCTCATGGGACAGCCCTTCCAAAGTGAGCTTGCCTAAGTGTAAGTCAAGTCAAAGGCTAGGACTGGTCCAGCCTCATTTGATTGTTAGAGTCAATTGGTTGTCTCAGGAATGATTTGATAAGAAAATCCAATTTTCTCTGAGGTTGAGGAAAACAGGCTTTTCTTCCTATTTCCTTCAATGAAACCAGGGAGAAAACGCACAAGATATCTTTTTCTTTAGAAAAACCCGTCTATCCAATTAGGCTACAGTCAAGCCCTCCAGGTCTGGAAACCTTTTTTTACCTCCTTCCATGACTATCCACATCTCTGTGATGCTCCATGAAGTTGTAAATATTTAACTTGCAGAGGACAATCCCCCCTCCCCCATTTTCCCAGTTCTTAAAAAAGAGCAGTGTCTGGGTAGGTCACTTTGGTCACTAAAACCTACCCACACCTTGCAGAGACATAGTAAGTGTGAGCAATAGTGATGGAAAGCCTGTTTTTCTGTAGACTCCTTGAAGTATTGCTGGTGTGTGTGTGTGAATGTTTGTGTGTGTGTGTGTGCATGTTTGTGTGTGTGTGTATGTACTGTCCTGTACATATCAGGTCCTCAGCAGATCTCTGATGAGTCGCAGTATGAATGAATGAACACAGCCCACAGCATATTGCCTGGAGGAGTGCAGGCACACAACAAAACCTAAGTTGTTATCCTGACCCCTCTGGTCCTTTGTCTGTACATCTGTATTACCGAAGGCTTGCTCTATGTTCTCAAGGACATCGGCTACATCAGAATACTCCAGAAGTGAGATGGGGCTCAGAAAGGAAAGATGCTCTTCCCAGCACATGCAGAGGACAATCAAATAACAGTGTTATTTGATGTGCTCCGTGTGAGAGGAGGGGCCTGTGGACCCTCCCAGGCCTCCATCTCTACTGCCAATCTCCATCTAGGCCTCTCTTGCTTGGAAGTCTGCAACAACTGTCAGAAGCACTTGGTGCCAGGATGACTCTTGCCTCAAGTATGTCCTCAGAAAGCCCTGGCGATAAGGGACCGGTGGAGTTTATGAAACTTGATGAGAGGCCAGAAGAATGTGTGCACAGGGATCTGATTCCACGGTGGGTCAGCCTTCTGTGACCACGCAGGGTGACTCAGCTAACGTCCACACGCAATTTGCAATCCCCACAGGACAGGGAGCAGGAAATTCTGCATCTACTTCACGGTAATTCCTCTTAAGTTTGTGATGACTGAACCAAACACAAAGGGTATAAACATAAAAGAATAAAAATAAATGAGGAAATCAGGATGAAGGAAAAATAAAGTTTTCTGGCGGTCATGCCTTTGTAGATCCAGTCTCCAGCCTTCTCCGCCCTACTCCATGTCCTGAGCGCTGATCCTGTGGCCCACCTCTAGATGCTTGTTGGGTGACCCCTATGGGATCCTTCCATAGAGGATACTAATCCTCTCAAGGTGATCTTCTCAACAAGACTCTTTCTAGACAGGTAATTGTCACATCCTCTGGGACGAGAGGTGATAAGAGGTGAAGACAATCACGAGAGGTGATTGTCAATGTCCCCCCGCCCCCGTCACTGTGTATTTTTCCTACCTCCAGACCACACATATATGGGGTACCTTTATAAATAAACCCTTCTTGAATTAACCTCATTTGAGAATGAGCACATTATCTATTTCCTCTAAGGACTCTGACTGATACAGAAGGATAGAACAAAATAAGAGACAGTCAGAAATAATGCTCATAAATGAAATACAAATTTAATGCTCTGTATGTATGCCCCTCCCCCCAAAGATGCATGTGTATATATGTTGCACATTTGACCCTGAACTTCCTAGTGACCAAAGCAACAGAATCCTAGGAAGAGACTGTTAGTCTTGTCCCTTCTTCCCACCAGAGCCCCAAAGATCTTCCTAAGTAAAACTTTAATATTACTCCCATTACCTTGTGTTGTGGGTTGAATGGTGTTTCCCTAAAAGATATATTCTAAGCCCTAAACTCCAGTGACTTTGTTTGGAAAGAGGGTTTCTATAGATGTAATCACATTAAAATGAGGTCATACTGGATTAGGGTGAGCTCTAATCCAGTGACTGCTATCCTTATAAGAACAGGGCAGTTTGGACAGACACACACAGAGAAAATGCCATATACAGATGGAGGCAGAAGTGAGTATCTACCTGAGTCTAGGAGAGAGGAATGGATGAGAGTATACATTAGAGCCCTCAGAAGAAATCAGCTCTGCTGGCACCTTGATTTTGGACTTTGAGCCTCCAGAGATATGAGAGAATTAGTTTCTGTTGCTTTAAGCCCCTGAGTTTGTGGTAATTCATTGTGCAGCCCTAAGACAATTATTATATCTTGACTTGGCACCAGGGGTCTTAGTTATCTGGCCCTGCTACCTTTCCAGCTTCAACTCGTACCACTTACCAGCCTACCCTTCAGGTCTAGTTCTCGCATATGCTGTGCTATTTCAGATTCCCTAGCCTTTGACTACGTGCTTATTGCTGCCTGGAATGTTTTTTCTACTTTCCTGGATTCAGCTAAATTTTTTTCACTCATAGATTCAGCTCAGGAGTTGTTTTCTCCAGGAGACTTCCCCTGTCTCTCCTAGCTGTTGGACCCACCCCCTTTAGATTCCCATGCCATCCATAACAGATAGCTGAAGCATTTCTTACCTTCCCTAGTGGTAACCTCCTGCAGGGGTAGGTCCTATTCATCCCTGCATCTCCAGGGTCAAGAACAGTGCTTGGGTCATGGTAGATGCCCTATTGATGTTTATAGAAATGTACTCTTTCTTAGTATGCATTTGTCAGGTACCTGCTATAGGTCAGGTGCTTTTTTAGGCACTGTGCATCTTCTTGTCATCTGTGGATAAGGCAATTGATGCTAGGAGGGTGTGATGATTAATTTAATGTGTCCATGTGTCCACCTAGCTATGCTAGGTACCTAGTTGCTTGGTCAAATATCAGTCTAGATGTAATAAAGGTATTTTTAAAGATGTGATTAACATTTAAATAAGTTAGTTTTGAATAAAGAAGATTACTTTTCATAATGCAGGTGGGCCTCATGCAATCAGTTGAAAGCCTTAAGAGAAAAGATTGAGGCCCCTGAGGATGAATGAATTCTGCATTCCAACTGCTTTTGGATTTGACTACATCAATTTTGTGTGTGTGTGTGTGTGTGTGTGTGTGTGTGAGAGAGAGAGAGAGAGAGAGACAGAGAGAGACAGAGAAAGGCACAGATAGGGACAGATAGACAGGAAGGGAGAGAGATGAGAAGCATCAACTCTTAGTTGTGGCACCTTAGTTGTTCATTGATTGCTTTCTTATATGTTGCAATCTCATTGACTGTTTCTCATTGCCTTGACTGGGGGGCTACAGCAGACCAAATGACCCCTTGCTTGAGCCAGTGACCTTGGGCTCAATCTGGTGAACCTTGCTCAAACCAAACTAGCTCGCGCTCAAGCTGGTGACCTCAGGGTCTCGAACCTGGGTCCTCCACATCCCAGTTCAATGCTCTATCCACTGCGCCACTGCCTGGTCAGGCTACAACATCAATTCTTAACTGACTTTCCAGCCTGCTCTCCTACCCTACAAATTTTGGACTTGTCAACCTCTACAATTATGGTGTCCAGCACCTTAAGATAGACAGACCTCTTTCTCTACACATATATCCTACTGGCTCTGTTTCTATGGAGAACCCTGACTATTAGGAATAGGATATTTTTGAGGATATATGCCCGTATCTGGTAAAAATGGAATTGGCATTAGGCCTGACACTACAGTTTAGGCTCTTCCCTTTCTAACTGCTGCCTCTTTGCCCTGGGCAGATAGAGGGGCCCAGTTACAAAAAATCGAAACGCTGCATTTTTTTCTTTGTCCATAACAAATCTGTCTTGAGCAATCAGCTTGGAGCCTTGCATGAACTATGTTGATCAAATGAGTTGTTTATTTACTAAATTTCTTTTTGCTTTTGCTCAGCAAGCAGAAATGTTTATTCCTTTAAAAAAACACAAGTGGGACAATATGACTGGGATACTCAGTTCTTTGAAGAGACTGAGAATTGGTTGGCAGCACAATAAAAATGAGCGCTGTTGGTTTTAGGTCTCAACGGAGATGCCATTTTTCACATCTGTGTCAGATTGTGCCTATGCAGCTCAGAGATGACGGCACCACGCAAACACGCACTCCTGTCTGTGGTCCAGCCCGCCTCCCAGATAATGTGCGCACGCTCGCGAACCTGTGCAAGGGGGAGGTGCTGAGAAAAACAGGCTGGGGAACTCCCCTTAATTGAAAAGTTAACATTTCTATTTTACCTTGAGCCTTACTATCCTTTCAACTAGTTCTTAGGATGCCATTTTGAAAATGACTTAGCTGGGACTCAGATGGGAGCAGTATCTTGCTTTGAGATTTAAGAGATATTTGTGAGTACCTACTATGTGCCAGGCATGTGTTGAATGCTGAGAATTAGAATTCAGTGGTGAAGAAGAATGATAGGCCACTGTCCTTGTGAGGTTAACAACCTCATGCGGTAAAAAGGAGTTAAACAGATGAAAATCACAAACACCCAAGCAGTGTGACTTGGTGTTACTAACGGTGGAGCTGGGATTCAAGCTTGGGTGTGCCAGGTTTCAATTCCAGACTCCTCTCATGTCTCTTATCTTTCCTTTGGTAATGTCCCTAGTTGGAATGCTCATTTTGGTGTCTTAGACTATTGTCACTGAAAAATTTCTGTTCAATCCAGCAGGCCTGGTAAGCTGTTTTGCTTCTTGTAATTATAGGAAGTTTCAGGAAGGTTTGGAGTCCTAGCTCGAATTCTTGCTGTGTGACTTGGACAACTCCCAGGACCCCACTAAGTTTCATTTTCCTCATCTGTAATAGGAAGTTGATGCGAGGCCCAGCTGAGAGCAGGAGTGGGAAAGTGCTTTGTCGACTTTAAGAAAGTTCCAAATGCTGGAGGTTATTAAAAACAAACAGTCACCTGCCTAACCTCCTCAGTGAATAGCTGGGAATGATTCTAAATAGTATGAGTGGTAGCGAGGGTGAAGTTTTTCTTTGCATAACATGTGTAACAGAGGCTTTAGGCAAATGAATATCCAAATAACGTTGGAAAGAATAAAAGTAAGGATTTATGGTCCATATAAAGTTTTAGTTTTCTAATATTTCAAACTTCTTTTAGCTACAGTGAGTATTTTCTTACATGTTAATTATAAAAGTATTTCATTTACCAAGTAAAGGAAAAAGATATGCATTAGGTAACTCACCCACTAGACTGAAAGCAGAGAGCTCTGTATTTTAAATTTTCCAACCTAAGCTTCTCTTTTCTTCCTGATGAGGTAGTTGTTGCTAATAAACCTTTGTCCTCTGACCACAGCGCCATCCTGAAAGATCTAGCCTGTACACTCAGTGACCAGTACAGACTCCTGGGACATACAGGCCTTTATTTTCTAGAAGGGTTACACTTTGTTTAATTATTTCCTGACTTGTTTGGAGATCATTATCTGACAGCCTACAATTTAGTCTCTAGCTTCAAAACATTCAGCTAAACCATGTCTTTATTCTCTGCTGCCTTGGAGGTCTATAGATCAAAGTGCCAGGCACAGAGCAACTGTTTGATAAATGATACCTATTGTTAAAATGATAATTATTATTACTACTATTATTGTATCATCACACACATAATATTTTGGAATGAATATGTGGAAATTGGGAAGTAGGCCAAAAAAGGTCTGTGAAGAGAATACAAATTTAAAAAAATTGTGTGTTCTTGTAGGCTCTCATTCATAATTGTTTTTGTTTTTTTTTTTCTTCTATAACACAGAGTTCTAATAGACTTAGCATTCAGGCTGCACACAGCAGATCAGAAGTAGCAAATCTCCAGGTAATAAAAAGAAAAAGTGTGCCTATTTCTGCCCCCCAGGTGCTAAAAGTTTGTCAGTGATCTCTGGCTGCTGAGGGGAGAATCAGAACTGGGTTCTGAGTGTGAATCTTGGATCTGCCATTGACGAGCAGAATGTGACTTGGGGCAGCATGTCACTAACCTCTTTTGTTTTAAAAAATAATATTAAAAATAATTTAGCCTGACCGGGCGGTGGCGCAGTGGATAGAGCATCAGACCGGGATGCGGAAAACCCAGGTTCGAGACCCCGAGGTCGCCAGCTTGAGCACAGGCTCATCTGGTTTGAGCAAAAAGCTCACCAGCTTAAGCCCAAGCTCACTGGCTTGAGCAAGGGGTTACTTGGTCTGCTGAAGACCCGCAGTCAAGGCACATATGAGAAAGCACTCAATGAACAATTAAGGTGTTGCAACGAGCAATGAAAAACTAATGATTGATGCTTCTCATCTCTTTGTTCCTGTCTGTCTGTCCCTGTCTATCCCTCTCTCTGACTCTCTCTGTAAAAAAAATATATATATATATGAAAAATAATATCAATTTTATGGCAACAATCATATCTATTCCATAGAGTTATTGATAAGGACAAGAGCTTATGTTTGCACAGTTCTTTGTGTTGTACATGGTCCCTTCGTCTACCTGGTTACGTAGGGTAAAGCCCCTAAGAACTCTACGTAATCAGCGTTAGCAGAGTGCTGACCAGTTGCAGAAGCAGGCTGGGAGGTGAAGTGATGCCTCTCCGCCTACACCGTTAGTTAGCAGCACAGCTGAGATTACAGCCCAGCTCTCCTGCCTTCCATCTACTCTGTTGCTCTTAAGTGTAATTATTATGACCATTACATGGTAGAATATGACTTTAGAAGGGGATTTCTGCCCTCCATATCCCAAGACTCTTCAATTTGCATGATGCATTTGAGTCAATAAGCATCTCTGCATTGCTAAAACATATCATGCCCCAGGAGGAGATGGGGTGATGAGTGTGAAAGAAGGACAGAAGTGCCAGACTCACACCAACCTGCAGAGCACTGGTATCTAGTGGAGCACTAGGACATTGACAAGAGAAAAAAAAATAATTCAAATGGTTTTTATAATGTAGAATTATAACAAAGTAAACATGAATAAGACTCAAGATTTTGGTTTATCAAGAGGTGGGGTCATATTATGGAGGGCAGGGCTGGGTGTTCTTTTGAAGAGAATAATTTATTCCACTGTGAGTCATTCTGGGACATGTTAATGCTAGGACAGAACGTGAGTGAAATGTTGAACTGGCTCAAGAAGATTTTGGCACCAGACTTTGAGTGTGAGAGAAGAAAACTGAAACGATTTTGTTGGTAAAGTAACCCCTTGAGATATTAACCTTGGGAGACACTGGGGAAAAAATATACGGGAATTCTCTGTATATTTTTTGCAGTCATTCAGTAAGTCTAAAATTATCTCAAAATAAAAAGTTAAAAATAAATGTTCCCAAAGAACAACAACAACAACAATATCTTAATGTCCAGATGGCTTCACTGGTGAATTCTATCAAATATTTAAAACAGAAATAATATTAAATTTTACACAAACATTTTAAAGAGGAAGATAGAATAGGCTCCAACCCACGTGGTGAGCCTAACTTGATACTAAAACCTATTATAGATATTACAAAAAAATCCAAGATTAATATCCCTCATGAATACAGATGCAAAATATTAGCAAAAAATTAACAAATCGTATCCAGCAATATCTTGTGTTCATCTCAGGAATACATGTTTGGTTTAACATCTGAAATTCAGTTAATGTAATATAAGATATTAATAGAATAGAGGACACAAAAAAAGCATCTGACAATATTCAATATCTACTCATAATAAAATTCCTCAGCAAACTAGGAATAGAGGGAAACATTTCCAACCTGATGAAGGTCATTTATAATAAAACCTACTACCGACTTCATACTTGGGTTGAGAATGAATACTTTTCCCTTATAGTTAAGGATGTCCATTTACATTAGTTCTATTCAATATTTTACTAGAGATTCTTGGACAGTCAATAAAGTAATGGAAATAAAGACACTTAGTTTGGAAAGGAAGAAATAAAAACATCTTTATTTGCAGATGACATGATTATATGGATAGAAAATCCCCAAGAAAGGTGAATTTAGCATGGTCAGGATACAAGTTCAGTATACCAAAATCAGTTTTACTTCTATGTAGAGTAAGGAATAATTGAGAATAAAATGTTAAAAACACAATGTCATTTAAACTAATTTCAAAAACATGAAATAGAGTAAGTTTATTAAGATCTATAAAAACTGCAAAATACTGGTGAAAGAAATTAAGACCAAAGTTAGTAGTGTGACATACTATGCTCAAGAATCAGAAACTTGCCCTGGCCCATGGTGCAGTGGATACAGTGTTGTCCCAGAGAACCAGGGTTCCTGGCTCCATACTGGGGTCACTGGCTCAACCCCAAAGTTGCTGGTTTAAGCCTGGGTCAGGGATTAACCTTGAGGATGGCAATTTGACCCTAAGGCCACCAGTTCAAACCTCAGTCAAGGCACATATGAGAAGCAATCAATGGGCGCACAAATAAGTGAAACAAGTTAATGCTTCTCTTTCTCTATTTCTTTTTCTCTCTCCTTCCTCTCTTTCTCCATCTTTCTCTCAAAACAAAACAAAACAAAAACCCCCCCAACATTTTTTATGTTACTTCTCTCCTAAATTCATCTATAGGTGCAATAAAATTCCAGTAAAAATTCCAGAAGGTTTTTATAAAAATTGATAAGATGATTCTAAAATTTACACAGAAATGTAAAAGACCTAAAATAGCCAAAATGCTTTTGAAAAATAACAAAGTTGGAGGAGTTACATAACCTGATATTGAAATTTACTATAAAACTACAGTAATCAAGACAGAGTGATATGGGTGTAAAGATAGACATATAGATAAATGAAACAGAGTAGAGTCCAGAGAGAGACCCACAAATATAAGGTAAATTGCTTTTTGGGCAAGGTGCCAAAATAATCCGAAGAGGAAATGATAGGGTTTACAACAGATGAAGTTGGAACTGGACAATCATTTGAAAAAGATAAACCTTGATTACAAAAATTAACTAGAAACTGATCACAGATATAAATGTAAAAGCTAAAACTATAGAAAAAAAGTGATTTTGAAATAAAAAATAATTTCTTAGATGGGACATAAAATCATAAAAAAAATAATTGATACATTTAATTTAAAATAAAAAATTGTCTTCAAAGTAAAATATTAATAAAGTAAAAACTTAAGCCACAGGTTGGAAGAAAGCATTTATAAGTATATCTTATAAAAACTAGTATCAAGAATACATAGAGAATTTCTACAATGAATAATCAATAATAATAAGACAAACAATCCAACAAAACTAGGCAGAAGATTTGCATAGGCACTACATGAATGAAGATAAATGAATGGACAATAACCACATGAAAATATGCTCATGTCGGTATCAGTCGACATGACTAGTTATAAAATATTAGTCAGTAGAGAATTAAAAAATAAAATTATAATGTGATTTCACTATATATCTGTCAGAATGGCTAAAACTAAAAATGATTGACCGTACTTAACGTAGGGAGGTGTGGAGCAACTAACTGGAAGTCTCACAGACTATTGGTGTGCATGTGGTATAAACATTTTGGCAATTTCTTATTAAGGTAATCATACACTGACCATATGACCTAACTACTCTTAGGCATTTGTCCAAGAGGAATCGACACATATATACACATGAACAAGTGTTCATAGCATTTTTATTTATAATAGTTCCAGGCTGGAAACAACTCAAATGTTGACCATCAAGTGAATGGATAAGCAAATTGTGGTATATCCATACAGTGGAATACTAGTCATCAAGGGAAAAAAACCCAAAAAACAAAAAATCAAATTACTGATATATGTGGCAAAATAGATAAAATTTAAAAACAGAGTGAAAGAAGAAATGTTGAGTGAAAGAAGGCAGATGTCAATGAGTACACACTACATCAGGGGTCCTCAAACTTTTTACACAGGGGGCCAGTTCACTGTCCCTTGACTGTTGGAGGGCCAGACTATAAAAAAACCTATGAACAAATCCCTATGCACACTGCACATATCTTATTTTAAAGTAAAAAAACAAAATGGGAACAAATACAATATTTAAAATAAAGAACAAGTAAATTTAAATCAACAAACTGACCAGTATTTCTATGGGAACTATGGGCCTGCTTTTGGCTAATGAGATGGTCAATGTCCGGTTCCATATTTGTCACTGCTAGCCATAACAAGTGATATGACATGCTTCCGGTCACCAGAATTAGTACTGTACATGGCAGCGTGCATCCACATCCTGTGCCTCTTTCACTGACCACCAGTGAAAGAGGTGCCCCTTCCGGAAGTGCGGCGGGGGCCAGATAAATGGCCTCAGGGGGCTGCATGCGGCCTGCGGGCCGTAGTTTGGGGACCCCTACACTACATGATTCCACTTATGGAATTCTAGAGCAGGCATCACTAGTCTATAGTGACAAAGCTGATCAGTGGTTGACTAGGGCCAGGGTAGGGGTGGGAGGTATGATTGATGACAAAGGTACATGAGAGACTTCTGGGATGAAGGAAGCATTTGCTATCTTAATTGTGGCAGTGGTTATGCTGGTAAGTGCATTTGTCACAAGTCATCTGTATACTTAAAATAGGTATATGGTAGGGTAAGTAATTATCCTGATAAAATTGATTTAAAACTTATAATAAATTAAATCTAATTACTTGAATGCATTTATTTGCAGTCCTATCCTGTGCTAGAGAGTTGGCAGGTCAAATATAGTATGTATTTCATTAGATATTATAATTTTGAGCAAATTTTGAAAATATTGAATATAATCTTTGAATTGCTCCAAAGAATGACATTGGTGTTGGCACAGTTGAGGCTGAATTTTCTAGTAACAAACTAGATTGTACATAGCATGCAAAGCTTAAGAATACTTCTGGGTCTGGGAGCTCTGGATCCAAAGTATACTCTTCCCATTACCCACCATGCTGTCATCTCTATCATAGGCCAACTTTCAACAATCTTTGAAATCAATGCCTAAAACTGAAATAGAGTTTTTCAGTTCTTCAACAAAGTCAAAATCTGCACATTTTAGAAGACCTGTGGCATGAATCTAATACTCATTAATTTCAGTTTGTTTTCTAGTTATTTTACATGACTTTCATACCTGCTATGAAGTAGTTGAACTAAGTAATATTATTTAATGTTCTAATATTATTTAAAAATTTTTAAATAGCTTTCTTCCTTCTTTGTTTCTCATTAAATTCAAATTTTTATTTTGAATTCTTCATCCTCCAGAGTAGTCATTTGTCTCATTATTTTAAAACTAAACTTTGCAAGTTCTGCAATTGTAGCATCAAATATCAAAATCATTCTAACTAAACCTAAAAAAATTTCATTTTGGTCTATAACTATTGTGCTTTTAGTCCCATGTAAAGTATCATTCATTATGTTTGACTAAATATTAGACAAATAACATTATTTTTTGAAGTATCATGCCAATACCCAGTGTCACTTACCTTTTTGGATACTATCAAAATCTTGCCATTTTAAAGCCTAGTTTTAGTTTTAGGAATTGCAATCTTTTCACTACTTCCAATTTTCTTTTTCTATCATGTCCAGAAATTATGCTTATTCTCAATAATCTACTCTAAAGGATTAAAAATAAAAGGTAATTGTATTCAAGCATATATAATTTAAATATTTTCCTCAATAAGTGCAAAAGTAAAAATTAATATTCTTCATATGTTTTTTCAAAAAGTCATTTTATAAGGTGTTTAAATCAAAAGGTAAAATATAAATTATATTCAGTGAATATGAAACTTAGAAAATATCTAAGTAAAATTTTATTTAGTTTTTGAATATTTAAATATTTTATGAAAATAATGCTATTAAAATTCTAAAACTCAACAGTCATCTAATTACATTTTTATAAAATGGTTATCATATTCACTCATTTCATTTAGACCTATACATACACATTTCTAAGTAATTGAGTTGTTTAATATAACAAAGTATTTTTTAGCTACTAATAAATAAATATTCATTTATTTACAAATGAATATTGAATTTATCTGTAAATACCTATGGAATTATGAATCAGAATGTTAATAAAGAGAAAGAAAATGGTCCCTCAGCACTCTAGGAAATCAATACTTTACTACACAGAAAATGATTGCACTCCTGATATCTGAGTGAAAGGATTTGACCAGTTAATGTGTTTTTTCTTTTTTCTATTTTCTAGGCACTTCTGCCCCTGAATTCTCCCCACTTTCAGAGGCAGGATGATTTCCAATATTGGCAGCACAAACTCTCACAGCACTTGGACCCCATTGCTCTTTGATTAAAAGACAAAGTGAAAGAGAGGAAGATTTTTCCTGGAGTCGGTACTGCTTCAGTCAGAAGAACACTGGGTTAAAGATGGCACTGTGCCAGAGCTGAGCCCCAGCCCTCAGTGACAGTGCTGTGCATGTGTTCTTTAATGAGGTGTGTGTGTGTGTGTGTGTGTGTGTGTGTGTGTGTGATATGTGGACTCTCTGAAACCATGGCTGGGGCACCTCTCACCCAACTCTAAGGGTGGTTGTGGGCAAGCCAGCCATTGAGGCCTCTTGAATGGTAGACCTGTGGGCTCTGCAGAACAGAATTATATGGAAACATGAGAATAGTAGGATCACTTTCAAAACCTTCCAATTAAAGGACTTCTGAATTCCTTGGTACCTTGGTGCACAGTGGAACTGCCTTTGCTCTGTTAAGCTGTCATGTAACTTGAACTAGAGAAATTCCATTCTTAATTTTTAATCAGTTTGTTATATTGGACTTTCATCCATTATTTTGTCAGGGAAAAAATTCTTTTACTAAAAAAAAAAAAAAAAAAAAAAAGATGGAAAAAGTGATCTGTTTCAATTGCTACCCCATACAACCTTTATAAGTGGGAACACTGAAGGCCAGAGAAGACCAGTGACCCATCCAAGTTGATTCTTTGGTTAGTTTACAAGGCTCAGACCTAAAGCCAGGTGCCTGGTCTCCCTGAACAGCATGATTTTTCCTGCCCCATGGAGTCAACCAAGGATGGAATAAACAGCTTATTAGTGTGTTGATCTCAGAGAAGAATTTTATGGTCCGTTCAGCTTCTTCCCAGAATTGGCCTGGCCCTTAGTGGGCTAGAAGACATCGTGTCCCTGATGGGCCCTTAAGATTTTGGAGGCCATTGCCGAAACTGGAGATCTCACGCTCATATGCACTCTTGGCCGACTTGAAATGTTTCCATTTCTTATAGGGTATGTGGTGAGAAAACAGCAGGCACCAAGCGTGAGCTCTGTCCTACTCCCTGTCTGTCCATCTGTGTCTCTCTTCCTCCCCACCTTCATTCCACATCATTCAGAAACATTGATCAGTAACTACTGGGACCAGTTGTTACAGTATAGCAACTCAGGGACACAGTTGACCTTTGTCTTTCCTTAATCTTATTCTCCATCTTTCTTTCATCTGTTCCTTTGCCTTTCTTTCCTTGCTTCTCATTGTGTCTCTTGTCTACATATGTGTGTGCTTATCTTTTTCATTTTTCTTGTCAATGTCTTTTTTTCTTTCTTTTGTGGCTCTGTTTTCCTCCTCCTTTTTTGGAATCTCTATAGTTTTTCCTATTTTTGTCTTCCCTTCTCTCTCACTGTATTTGCTCTTCCTGTCTTTTCTTACAGTATTTAGCTTTTTCTCACTTTTCTATTGTCTTTTGTTTCTGTCTCTATTTTTCTCTCATCTCTCCCTGCACTGCAGTGTTGCCCTTCTTGTCCTTTTACAGAACGCTTGTGCGTTTGTGCAGAGTAGGGGCTTGCAAAGGCCTCTTGCATTTTTGCTCAAATCTGTGGGAGGACACTGAAGCTATTTGTTAAGCAGATTTCACAAGATTTTCTTCTTCTGATTATTTGATTGTGTAAATACATTCGGTCCTACAGAAAGAGGGGCTGGATCTCAGTGGGCTTGTGCATTAGATGAGCAGGGGCCAGGTTATTTTTTTCAGGTTGTAAGGGACCTGTCTTTTAAAATACAAGTGAAATGGTTTCTTTGAGGTGAAAATTCCAAAGGAATTTTAAAGGCAGTTGGAGCCCATAAAACCCAATTTTGCTTTTATATTCTTCAGGGTGGAGGTCAGATTGATAAAAAAAAAAGTCATTAGGTACTTCCTATATATATACTTATATACAGCTTTCTGGTAGGGGTCAGAGAAACAGATGTGAACCAGTCTTTTAGGAACAAAGTCTAGCAGGGAGAGTTTCCCAGGTAATAGAGAAGGTTGCTTACTTGTCTAAATGTTTTACCAAAGGGAAGTACATGTTATGAGAATAATTTACTTAGGCTAGGAGTAATCAAGGGAATCTTTATAGAGATGGTAATATTTGATCTGGGCCTTGAAGCATGAATAGGAGTTTTCCAGGAAGAAAAGGGTAAAGGGCATTATTTGCAGAGGAACTGGCACAGAAGGATAAAGGATAAAGAGAAGATAGTGTATAAGGGGATGAGGCTGGAAAGTTATGTTGGGATCTAAACCTCGAGGTTTGAATGTTGTGATAAGGAATTTGGCCTTTTTCCTGATGGTCATGTGTGATCATGGAAGAGTTTTAAGCGAGAGTGTGATGGAGTTAGTGTGGGGAATGGAAGGAGGTGTTTAGACTAGAGGCCTGGAGATCAGGGAGGAAATTGAGGCAATACTGTAGGTAAGAGAGGATGGGGTCACAGTGATGATATTCCTCCTCATTAATGAACATCTGCTATGTACTAAACCCTTTTTGAGGTGTTAGGGACATGGGGATAAATAAAACATGGTGGAGTTGAAGTCCCAAGGAGTTTAAAATTAAGAGGAGATACAGACACATTAACCCTTTGAATAGTGAGTTTTTTGTTAACCCTTTGAATGGTGAATATTCATACTACTCAAAGGGTTAACAGGTAATTTTTTCTTACTAGGACAGAGGAAGTAACAGGGAGTGTGGGGGCTCAGAGAAGGAACCTAATACAATATGGAAGGAGGCTAGTCAGGGTGTACTCTCTGGAAGAAGTGAAGCTTGAGTTGAGCTTGAAGGGCAGGCCAGAATTATCTAGAGTCACAATTCTCAAAGTGTGGTTCCTGGCTTAGAAGCATTAGCAATGCCTGGGGAATTATGAGAAATGAAAATTCTTGTGACTCATCCCACACCTACTGAATCAGAGACTGGGTATGGGGGCCCAGCAATCTGTGTTTTAATCTGTCCATTGACATACAAACACAGTGATGTAGGCAAGAGAGGGAGGAAGTTGCCCCAGGCCAAGGCAGCAGGTATACAAAATCACAGAGATAGCAGAGGACAGAGTGGGAAGAGCATTCAGAGGCCAGAGGGCACAGTCCCCGGGTGAACATACCACAAGAAGAGCTTGGAAGTCTGACAGGGACAGATGATGGAGGGCCCTAAATCACAGCAAGGAATGTGGACTGTGGGGAATGCAAAGCCACAGAGGGTTTTATGGAGACAGCATGGTCAGATTTCCCTTTAGAATCAGGTATGAGGGGGCACATGTAAGCAGGTACTCAATCAGCATTTGTTGAACTGACCTGGGAAGAACTGGAACAGTTCCCCTCATCCAGTGACCGTGCCCCAGGTCAGGGGGAACAAATAAAGACCATCTCTCATGCTAAGTCTGGTCCATTGGGAACAGCTGCCTGAGTGCTGTGTTGAGAAGGATCCCGATGTTAAGTTCGGGATGTAGAGGAATGAGGTTTGTGATTAAGCGGCCACATTTGCAGTGGACGTGAGCAGTCGGGAGGGGAGGATGTGGTGGCTCATGTGCTACATGTTAAATTTGAGTTGCTCTTGCCAGATAATTAATACAATAAAAACAAAAACACATGTTGTCCAGAACTCATCTGTGCTCAGGAAGCCAGCCTTGCTCTTAGTCAATACCAGCTAGAATCAATTATAAATTATGCAGAGCAGAGTCACTGAGGAACATGAGGTTCTCTCTTCTTCCTGCCCTCCACAATGTAAGCTCCTCTCATTTCTTGACACAGTGACTGAATTTCTATCATGCTGTCTTTTTATTTTATTTTATTTTTTTATTTTAGGGTTGGGCAGCTAAGTTCCCTGTAGAACCAAAAATATTACAAGAGAAATAAGCTCATCACGAATGCATCATTCAGCCAACAGCATTGGTCCGTTATTGTCTGCCACATGCAAGGCCCAACTCTAAGAAGAGGAAGAACATACTCTGTCTAGTAAGAAAATGTCATACTGAAGAAGACTTTTTCATCCAAGTAGCCGTCATGGCACAGGAGTCCGAATGGGGGCCAGCTGGAGAGGCCTGGAGCGCGGCCCGAAGAGCCCCACTCTGCTGCAAAATGGATTGGAAGCCTTGCATTTCATCTTTAAAATTTATGCAGTCTTAGAATTCCACTCCATAATATGCAACATCTGGGTTTGTTTTCTTGTAGATATTCTAGACATCAAATAGTATTTAAATGACTTACCAGTAAGTGAAAAGGATGCCCCAGGTAGACACACAGTCTTCACCCGTGTCTCCTGGAGGGGGGGAAGAGTGGCTGCACGGATGAGCAAGGAAGCCTGTGTGACCAGCTGGGTGACATTGGGTAAATTACTTCACCTCTCTGAGTTTGTTTCTGTCATCTGTATAAAGGAGAAAATAGAGGGCCAGAAGAAATAAATGAAAATGTGTAGCACAGGCCTTGCCACATATTAGGCCCTCGATACATTTTAGTTAAATCCCTACATCGAGAAGCCCGAATCATATGTATAATAATACAGATTAATGAGTCTTAACACGTAATTAGGCCTGGGGAGAATGGGGCTGTATCAAGGTCAGTTTGGAGTTTTGGGTAATTGCCGCCCTTTCCCCTTGCTGTAAAGTGCTGGGATATTAAGCACACAGAGGAAGGAGGGATTCATTCCTGCTGGGAAGCCTGGATGGTTCCAAGGAGATGGCATTAGAACTGGGCCTTGCAGGCTGGGTAGATGTTCAGTAGGCCCATGACTAGATCATAGAAGGTGAAGAATTAAACTTCAGACTGGATCAGCAGATTTGAGTCTGAGCCCGTAGGGCCTAGTCTGCATTAAAGAGTCTAATTTTTATTCATTTGACCATAGGGAGCCACTGAGAACTTCTGAGTGTAGAGGAGTGATTAGGAAAACTGCACATGAGAAGGACCATTGAATATAAGCCTTCAGAGGACAGGTTCCCCCTCCCCCTTGTGGTTCCTGCTCTGTAGCCTATACTGTGCCTCCAAAAGGATCCGGCACAATTCAGAGTACAATAACTGAATGAATAAATGATTGAATCACTCTGGCAGCAGGTGTTGGGGATAGATTGGAGAGGGCACCCCTGGGGCCAGGAGAACCAGTTCAGGAGCCACCAGTGTGGGTCCTCAGGGGCTGGCCATGGGATGAGGTGATGGAACAGCTGTGGGGAGGCTCTGAGAACACGGCCCTTCCCCTGCTCTCTGCACCTCCTGTGGAGCACTGACCACTCTTTGAATTCAGGGAAAGTTTCAGGGCAGCATAATTCATCCTGACAGCCCTGGCCAAATGTTCTTCCAGAGCCGCTGTTCCCCTCTGCTCCCCATTCAGATGGGAACACAGTCCGGGCACGCTCTAGAGAGGAAATAGTCATTTGCATCTGAACATGAAACAGCATTTTCTGAAGCTCGGAGCAGGGCCCAGCTGGTGTGAGCTGGCCTCGCTCGCAATTACAACCAGCTTGTTTCAATTTGGGACTGGGGGATTAGGGGTGGGACTTCATCTGCTGGCTTCTCAGCGGGAAGACACTCATATCCACACAAACACACACGTGAAGGCACAAGCCTGCATTCTGGGCCATGTTGGCTGAGGAGAGAACTTCCTGGGGGTAGGGAGAGGAAGGGAGGGAAAGGGTTGTATAAATGCATTTTTCTCCAAAGCCCAGGGGAACAGCTACTTTTGGAAGTTCAATAACTCCCTTGGGAACTGTGGGGAGTGACTTGCTGGTCCTGGAGCCATCTTAAATGTTGAACACCAACTATGTAAGAAGCATTTTGCCAGATGCTTCACTTTATGATTTTCTGTAGAAGGCAGGTGGGGTGGGATGCTGGAGAAAGAAGCAGGCCATCTGCCAAGGCTTTCTATTGTTTGGATAAATGATAAATGAAAGTTGAAAAAGTCACAGGGGTGAGACTTCGAGGAGGCTTGTTAGAAACTTGCTGCCCCACGTGAGACTCAACATTATCCTGCTGTATAAGCCCTTAAAATCAAGGCTGGATACAAATGTATAAATAAATGCAAATGGGGCTGGGGTTTTCTTCTCTCACTCTTTCTTTCCCCCTCTCCTTTTTCTCACCTTCACCCCTTTTTAAATCTCCTTTCTTGACAATACCTGGCCAGGAGCTGCCTGTAGAGGTTTGCTTGTCCCTGGGCCCTTTCCCTGCAGCCCCATGGCCTGTGGCCTCTAACTGCCCACCAGCCCAAAGACAGGGGACTCTGGGCCCTAATAGAGCAGAGCCAATGTCAAAACTTGTGAGGCTGCAGCCTGACCAGGCGGTGGCGCAGTGGATGGAGCGTCGGACTGGGATACAGAGGACCCAGGTTTGAGACCCTGAGGTCGCCAGCTTGAGCAAGGGCTCATCTGGTTTGAGCAAAGCTTACCAGCTTGGACCCAAGGTTGCTGGCTCGGGCAAGGGGGATTACTCAGTCTGCTGAAGGCCCGTGGTCAAGGCACATATGAGAAAGCAATCAATGAACAACTAAGGTGTCGCAATGAAAAACTAATGATTGATGCTTCTCACTTCTCCGTTCCTGTCTGTCTATCCCTCTCTCTGGCTCTCTCTCTGTTAAAAAAAAACACCAAAAAACTTGTGAGGCTGCAAATGGACACAGTGATGAGACAGATCTCTTACAGGGGAAGTGGGCAGCACAATATTCTGGAAATATCTCAGGCTTTAAAATTGTACAGCTATGCATTCCAGTCCTAGCTGAACCATGTAATAGCAATTAAACTTAGACAAGTAATTACCTGGTTAACTTCCCTGCTCCTCCATTTCACCACCTGTGAGTTGGGTGTAGTAATCCCTAGCCCAGAATGATTGCAGGAATAAAGTGAGATGATGTATTTAATAGTGAACTCACTCACATATAATAATAGTGAATACTTACCTACCACTTAGCTTTGTATCATTTTTCAATCATTTTGATTAATTCACTCATTTGACTTCAACAATAACTTTAAGAAGGACAATAACTACCCTCATTTTATAGTCCCAGGGAAGGTATCTCACTTGTTATAGGAAGTTGCAAAAGTAGACTTGAACCCAGGAAGTTTAACTCCAAAGTCAGTGCTCATAACCACGATTCAATGCTACTCTTTCCAGCCGCTACGGTGTGCACAATAATAGGCACTCAGTGCTCCTTGGTTCCCCTCCCCTAACTACTTTCTTCTAGGAGCCAGGAGTCTTGCAGAAAGTGCTCTGGCAGCAGCGGAGCAGCCTCTCTGTTAATTAGGTGTTTCATTTGACTGCCAGCCTTTTGTTTCCCCCCTGGAGATCCGGCAGCATTTCCAATAAATTGTGTTTCAAGGAAAGCAATAGAAAAAGACAGTGAGTGGCTCCCAGGTTGGGGACTGCAAAGGTTTCTTTCGGCAGGGGAGAGAACAATTGGGCCATTGTCTGAATTAATAGGACTTCCTGGGGAGGCAGCTGTGGGACTTGCTCCTCAGTTTTATTTTAGCAATGACCAAATTAGACTGCCTTTTCTTCTTCTTCCCTTTGGTCAGTAGTAGCGGTATATTTTATTCTCACACGAATCACTCTTTATTGCCACAAAGGAAATTAAAGATTTGGTTTCGGACTTTGAATAGGGATGTGGCAACGGTTTGCTTGCATCTTAAGAGTAGGACTGAATATTTTGCAAGACCTACTTTTGTGAAAGCAAGAGTTTTCTTCTGGTGAGCAAGCACTCTGGGATATCCTTGGGTTCCCTGCCTGCATCGAAGAGAAAAGCTTCAGATAACTCTGGATTGATTGTACTATTTATTTGGGTTTATGATGAACCAGGCCCAAGATGTTCTGTCCTTTGCCATCTGGCTGGGAATTTAACTCCTCACCAGTCAGAAGCAAGAGGGAGCATTGGAGGACGGATACCTGTGGAGGTGGAACTGGACATGGCCTCGGAGTGACCAGTACTTGAGCTATATAGTCCTACCACATATCAAGCTGTGTGATATTGGTCAAACAGCCTAACTTCTCCATTATAGACAGTGATAGTCTTTCCTACCCACTTATCTCCCACTTCCATGGCATGATTGGCATCCTCAAGATGGCTCTGAACCATTGCATATGCTGTTCTCTACGGAATGTCATTTCCCTTTTAGCCTCTTGCCTCACTTCTACCTGATCTTTAAATCTCAGTTCAAATGTTGTTGCCTGATTCATGGCAGGTGTTCCATATATTTCTTTATAGGAGACATTTCTCATTTTTCTTGCTGCCCAGAATTTTAACCCTCTTCTTTCATCACAATCTTATGAATCTCATTAAGAAGGAAGAGTTGTCCCTGCTAGAGAAGCTGAAAAGCAAGAGGATCTCTTTCCCGGTGTTCCTTGCATCTCACTTTTGCCAGCCACATGAAATCACCTAGACTTTACTCGGATGCTGGGGAGGAATTAGGGGTACTGAAGATAACGGGTTGCATAGTTGCAAACTTCCTCATTTCTGCAACTGATTGCAGGGACATAGTTATTGTAAGAGCTTTCTTATTCCACTGCTAAGTTCATGTCCCCTTTGCCTCATTTGGCGCCTCAACCAGTCATAGTTCTTTACCTGATTGTTTGACCTCAACCTTCATTCCTAAAGGGTCAAAACCTGGAGTAGGTCTGAATGTATTGGGTTACTATTGTCTTCTATTAACTTTTACCACTAGTCATGTTAGTTCATGTTGCAGGAGCATGAACTAGGCATTTGGTCATCTTGAATTTCAGTTAAATAAACCATTGTTGTGTCCCCAGGTAGACATATTCCTTTCTTGGGAAATAAGACCTTTAAGCCAGCAGTGTTCAAATTTGTGGTAACGAGAGTAAAATTTTGTAAATTGGTCGTTAGAGCTAATGGTGAAACGGTGAAAGAAACTCCTCTTGCTTCTTGGTTCTCACATCCAAGTATTCTAGCATAGGAAAATGGCATCAAATATGAACTGGTGGTTCAGAACATATACTTCCTTGTGCAGCATGGTATCTCAGCCTGGCAATACCTGCGAGCTAGCAAGCATCATAACTGAGTCTTTAGTGGATCATTCCACCATTCTATGTTAGACTGTCCGCTTCTGAGTGATGGAGTTCATGATAAGACTCATGGTTATGAGTCCATTGTCCTATTGCATGTCTGTAAAATGAGCTCCTTGATCAGAAGCAGTGTTGTATGGGATTCCGTGATGAAGAATAAGGCATTTTTGTGTCTGTAGATGGTGATGTTGTCAGAAACACATCCAGATATAGTATAATTTGTATCTGTTGCAGTGAGGATAAATCACCATCCCCTGTCATGATCAGACCAGGTGGCTAAATGTTCTCCCTGGAAATGATGCCTTACCAGAAGCTTAGCAATGATCTCTGCTTTTGATGGGTTCAATAACATAGACTTCTCATACATGGGTTCAGTAACATAGACTTCTTTGACCAAAGACAATCTGGCTAGATTGCAGTTAACCTTCATGCTTGTGACTATGACCATTTTGTTTCTTAGGATGGCTGGGGAAAGAAGCTACGTAGCCACATAATAGGACATCTTGAGCATCTCGTTATTGAGCATTCCTTTTGCTGTTCCTTTTCTGTGAGCATCTACATACACAAATAGTCTCATGCCCTGTGCCCATTCTGAGAGATCCTCCCCTAGTCCTCCTTGCTACCATTCTCTAATCTTGCTCTTTTCAAGACCTTGCCTATCTAGTCATTTTGCTTACTCCAGGCATCCTCAGTAAACTCCAAGTAACTTGGTATAAACTCTAAATTTGGTGGAAGGGTAATCTATTTGGGCTATTTAAGTGCCATTTAGTTTAAGACCTAATTAATGGAGAACCAGAAGGTAAAGAACAAAAAGGATTGATTCTTTTCCTTCTCCTTACCAGCTGAATTTCCTGAATTTCCCAACCCAGCACTTGGGTTTTCAGAAAGGGCAAAAGGCCAAGCACATGGAGAGCCCAAGGCAGCCCAGCAGGAGGAGAGTGAGTCATTTACTTCTTGAGGAATTAGGTTCAGTAATATGCTATTAATCTGGCTTCATCAGGAAATGAACTGTGTCACCTAAGTAAACTTTCAAATAACTGAAGCTTACCCTTTCATGTGCCAAAACTTGATTTAATCTTGTTGGATGTAAGTCTTTCTAAAACCAATTACATACTTCCTTGACTATTTCAGTGCAGGATCCTGCCCATACTCTAACCTTTTCTTAAGGACATGGTGACCATTCATTTACCAGGTTCTAATTTAGGAAAAATAATGGGCTATTTGCCCCAATGATGGATTTCCCTATCCTTGTTGAATTTTGAGTTGCTTTGCCTACTGTAATAATTTTATCAGTTTGTAGCCTCACTTTCTCATAGTCCTCGGTGGCTACATGACAAGCCTGACAAGAGTGGGTTCTGGAGTCAGACCCAAATTTGAATTCTAGCTCTGCCACTTATTGCTTCTGGGCTCCAGTGTCCTCATATGCAATATAAGCATACATTATTTGTCTCTGGTCATGTGTCTAAGTTTCCTCGGTATCATTGTAAGGGTCAAGTACACAATGAAAGGGAAGACCCAATGCTGTGAAAGCACCTAATTCAATAATAAACAGTACTTCCCAGGGAGTGGGTTTACTTCTTGCTCTGCAATTTTTTTTTACCATTCTAACTTTCTATGTCTAGTCTGCAGAGGTATCACCTGTGAGCTTCAATGGCAAGGTTGCCACCATCTTATTCACCTCATTACCAGCCACCTTGCACCTAACACAAACCTGGGCACAGGGTTTGGGTTGAAACACCTTTCTTATCACCACAAAGAAGCATGCCAGCTACTCAGGGAAAGTGAAGCTTCTCCCAGAGTAAGTTCCACAATCTGCTTTGTATGTGGAGGTCCTGGGATATGTAGCAACTTTGTAGACTTTGGGTCTTTGAGTTTTTGGAATGCAACAGTCAAGCTCTACCTTCAGTACCCTCCACGCTTTTCTGTTAAGGAGAACTGAAAATGCATCACTGCTCAATTCTTAGAGAAAGAGGAGAATGTATTTTCTTACTGAACTATTCATAAGCTCTCAGAGCTGCAAACAAAAACCATGGAACCTTCTCATATTACCCTATAGACACACACACAAACACACATACATAAAACACACACACACACACACACACACCTTTTCCTTTCCTTGAGAAACACTCTGTCCTTCTTGTAATTGGTAAGGCTTGAACAGTAAGTGGGAAATTAGAAGTGAGGAGCATGCTAGTTATATTTCTTTTTAAAAATTTGAGCTCCTGGAGCCAAGACTAAAGCCACATATTGACAGGTTGGGCACGGCTCTGACTACAACCTCCTGCCAGGCTCCTGGAATGCTGATTCATCTTGTGCAATGAAGACCTACCTCTCCAGAGAGTAGGGGAGGGATAAGAAGGAAAACTCTTACAATTTACTCTGCACTTAGCATATGTCAGGCTGTATAAATGTTGTTTCATTTAATGATAATGTAATTTTGTGGGGTAGATATTACTGTCCATTTCTTACAGTAGAGGTAAATAATTTGAAAATTTGAATAATTTTTCTAAGTTAGTACAGTTGATAGTGAAGAATTTTATTTGGCATGTGATAGAACATATGGATGGTGTCTAATTTGAGACATACTCTTTCAATATTCCTAGCTTATCCCATCCCACAGAGGGCTAGAAATAAAGATATGGAAACTCTCATTAAGCTATTTTTTTTCAAATGGAATCTCAAGCTTGGTATCACAGAGTATAGGAATGACAGTTGTCACCATCTTGTTTTTTTCATTCTTCTTTTCCAAGTGAGTGGAGGGGAGACAGACAGATTCCTGCATGTGCCCCAAATGAGATCCACTTAGCAACCCCCATCTGGGGCTGATGCTCTGTCCATCTGGGGCCATGCTTGCAACCATGCTGTTTTTAGCACCATAGGTAGAGGCTTCACGGAGCCATTCTCAGTGTCCTGGGCCAAAATACTCAAACCAATCTAGCTATGACTGTGGGAAGGGAAGAGAGAGAGAGAGAAAAGGGGAAAGGGGAGGGGTGGAGAAGCAGAAGTCGCTTTTTTTGTGTGCCTTGACCGGAAATCAAACCCGGGACATCCACATGCGGGGCCAATGCTTTACTACCGAGCCAACTATCCAGGGCCAGACCATCTTTTTATATATAATTCACTTTACAGTTCACAAATGTCCCCCCCCCTTCTCTTTTCTTTCCTTTTACACTAGCTCCATTGTATCTATCACATAAGCTTTGTAGCTTTAGATTACCTTGAAAATGAGCAAAATAATTTAGGCACAACTCATGAGAAATTTTAAGGAAATCAAATAATGCATTAGCTCTGGTCTCTTCTTTAGCACCCAGAACTTAATAACATTGTAATTAAATAATGATTTGTGCAATTGTGTATTTACCATCTTTGTCTCCTGTAGTGATCTCATAGGTCTTGTTCACCATTGTATCTCCAGCTTCTATGTTATAGGGATTTTAGCAGCAGAACAGGACTTAAATCTGAGTCTAAGAATTGCTGCTAGGTTATGGGTGGAAAGTGGAAACAATACTTTAAAAACAAGAAAAAAAAATTGTTTGCATTCATTTGAATGATGCCAGTGAACGTTCGTGAACCCAAGTTGCAAAGCCAAGGGCAAGCGGTCCACACCTGCTCCGGTTTGATGCTGGCTTGCAGTCTTCAGCTTGGCTGGACTGTACAGGGCAGTGTCAAGACAACTGTGCTTGAAGTCTGGAAGTCACATGAATGAGTCCCTTCACTTTTGTTTCATCTGTAAATTTCATCTGAATACTTTCTATCTTCATCCATGTGACTAGCAACATTGAGAAATCTTGTCTAGGAGGAAGTAACTGATGACCAGAGAGCTCTCTGTCCTTGGCTCTTCCTAGCCAAGTACAGCATGGGTAAGGTGAGTCAGACATGATGGCCACAACACTCCAAGCAAGCAGAGAAAATGCCCACTGGAAGATTTTGAAGAAGCTAGGTTGATGGTTTAGTTAGATATTGGCAAAGAATCTGGCAAATTCTCTTATGACGCTTTTGGACAATATCTATGGAATGCTGCTGATCTGGTAATTTAGCATCTCAACTCCAGTAGAAAATGAGGCTAGTTTGGTATGATTCCCTTTGATTAATTTTTCTTCTCTTTTTTTATGCCACAGCTACTAGCTTGATAATCTCTTCTTTAATTATTCTGAGGATTGTTTTCAGATAAGTTAGTCACTAATATATATTAAGCCTCTGATCAGAACCAGGCACTAGGTTATCCTATTATGCACTTCAGTTCTCCCAGTGACCCTCCCTGCTGTGCACTTGTCTCGCTCCTATTTTAGAAATGAGAAAATAGAAGCTCAGAAAGGTCACATGGCACCTTCTAGAATATGATATTTATGTGGGAGATACAGAGATGAAGCGTGTCATCCTGGAAGAGTGAGACAAAGAAAACTAATATTTATTAGCAACCATGTGCCGGGCACCTGCTGAGTGCCGGACATGCTTTGTTTTGTTTAAGATTCAGAGCACAGTAAGGAGGAGGGCACTGCTAATGCCTTCATTTTGAGGGTAATATGCACAGAGGTGAAGGGACTCACTCGTTGTCATGGAGCTAGTAAATGGGAGCAATTTCAGGGCGCTGGTCTGTCCGTATGTCACAAAACTCGTCCTTCTAGTCACTATGCAGAGCTGCCTCAAAGCAAGTGTGCACTAGGGAACTGGCGGGACTCAGGATGCGGGAGAACCCGGGAGGTTGTGGGGAGCAGCAGGGTGTGGCAGCCCCTGGAGCCCTGGTGTCAGGACCAGTCAGTGTCTGAGAGCTTCCTCCTATTGTCCCCCTGCTGTTTCGGAGCTTTCAATTTTGTGTTCCTTCCCAGCTAAAAATAAGGTTTTGTTTGTACTCCGGGCAAAGGCCCTGGGACCCTCCTGAGAAAATCCGCAGAGGAAACAGGACACAGAGTGGACAGCAAAGGCAGGAACGCCAACTCCTCAGCTCCGCGTCTGGAAGCACGGAGCGGGAAATGGCACTTCCCCTGTGTTTTTATGTTTAGCTGGGGTTTAATTAATAACCGGCAAACAAGTCTATAATTAACTCGATTTCCCTTTTGGCCAGCTGAGGGAATAATAATAAAGCTGCTTTTTAAGTCTGCGGTGTTGCTGGAAGGATGGGAGGGCAGTCAGGTTTCGAGCGCTGCCTGCACAGTAATGAGGGCCTGCATAGCATTCATTGCCCCCTTTCTGCAAATTGTATTATCTATACCAGATGTTGCATTAAAAGAAGAATTACTATACTTCAGGGCTCAAATTATATGTGCCTGATTTATTTCCCTGCCTCAGTTTTAAATGCTACCTTGCAGAACGCTGATAAATGACAGCTTATTATTTTGCAGAGTGCTTAGGTTGATGAAGATATGGAAGGCAGGAAGGGGTTAACTCTTTCCAGGCTGACCATTTGGCTGGTTGGTTTATTCTCCTTCTGAACATTTCAAATCTCCCTATGCCCATCCCACCAAACACCTACCTTTTTGTTTATTTTTAATCTCTAAAGTGACATGCTCACGACTTTATCTTAGCTTCCAAGACACCTACACAGGCCCTGGCCGGTTGGCTCAGCGGGTAGAGCGTCGGCCTAGCATGTGGAGGACGTTCGATTCCCGGCCAGGGCACACAGGAGAAGCTCCGATTTGCTTCTCCACCCCTTCACCGTGCTTTCCTCTCTGTCTCTCTCTTCCCCTCCCGCAGCCAAGGCTCCATTGGAGCAAAGATGGCCTGGGCGCTGGGGATGGCTCTGTGGCCTCTGCCTCAGGCGCTAGAGTGGCTCTGGTCGCAACATGGCGACGCCCAGGATGGGCAGAGCATCGCCCCCTGGCGGGCAGAGCGTCGCCCCATGGTAGGCGTGCCGGGTGGATCCCGGTCGGGCGCATGCGGGAGTCTGTCTGACTGTCTCTCCCTGTTTCTAGCTTCAGAAAAATGAAAAAAAAAAAAAAAAAAAGACACCTACACATGTTGTATGTCAAAGATGAAGTATCAGATTTTGAGTGTGGCATTTAAGACCTGCCTCTGACTTCCCTTCCCATTGCTCCCCTTCTCAAGTGCTCTGCCCCAAACTCAGGATGATCTGGCCCGAGCTTCCCTCACCAGCCTCATTTCTTGTCTCTCTGCCACATCGCCCTTCTAGCTCCTCGAATGTCTAAACTCCTCCCTGCCTCACAAACTTTGTACATTTTTCTCCCTCTCTGTGGAGTTATCTTCTGTCCATCCTTTGATTTACCAATCTTTCTTGTCTCATCATGAGTGTCATTTTCTGATTCCCCTTTCTATTCAGTCTCCTGGTGCCTGCATGTACCTTTCCCTTCCAGTGCTTTCCACAGTGTATACTCATTTACTTATTCTGTGACTGTTTGCCCAATTTCTCTACTGTACTATGAGCACCATAGGCCAAGGACTGAACCTGTTAGTTCACAACTGTAATTCTAGAGCCTAACGCAGAGCCAGACACAGACACCCAACATTTGTTTGTTGTGTACATTGAATAGGTAAATGGTCAAGCTGCCCACTTGCCTCATTCTTTACACTAATCCTCCTCCTCCTCTTGATATTTCTGCTTCTGAAAGAGTCTTACTGCACCTAGTTCTGAGCCCACCTTGTCCTTCACAAAATCTCTGTCACGTACTAGCTTTGTGACCTTGGGCAAATTATTTGACCTCCCCATGACTTGGTTTCCCCATATGTAAAATGGAATTAACAATAGACTAGCCTCACCCCATGGTTGTGCAGATTAAATGAATGAGTCAGTGTATCAAGGCACTCAGAAGTGTGTCTGTCTCATGGTTGGCACTGCACAAGATGTCTAAAATAAAACATCTAGCATGCAGCCTAAAGTTTATGGTTATGCATTTTATCTAACTTGACTTTAATTTGAGCTTTTGCGCTGGCTTCAGCCACATCCCTTTGGCTTTGACTCTGCCTTTCTCAGCATATGTGGCCTCAAAGTGGGCACAGGTCAATCAAAGAGAGGTTCAACTAGACAGGTGTGACCTGGTGAGCATGACAACAACAATCTTCAGATAAGAGTAGGCAAACATGTCTGTACCAGCAGTCAGGGGAGCCCGAGAGGGTGACTCCCTAGAGTCTAGTGGTTCAGTTCAGTCCGACAGCCTTTATCAAGCACCGGCTGAGTTTCAGGCCCATGGAGGCGGGGAGGATTCAGCGTCACGTATGACCTAGTTCTGCTCTTGTTAAGCTCAGGGTCAAAGGGAGACATGAAAAGGTAATTGGGAAATGAGTGGAGTGCTGTGGTGGGGGCTGTGGGAACACAGAGGAAGGGCAGCTGACCCAGAGTCAGGAAAGCTGCTCAAGGGAATTGATGCTTGAGCTTATTCTTAGAAAAATGGAGGTGACTTGGCCAGGTGCTGAAGTGGAGACAGTGTACCAGGCAGACAGTGTACCAGGCATGAAGAAGGCCCAGAGGTACTGGAAAACAAGGTGCTTGGGGACCATGGTTTATAAAAGGGACTCGGTGTATTTGGAGTAGAGAGTGCAGCTGGGGGCAGGGAGAGAGGAGGCCCAAGCCCATGATGCTAAGGAGTTGGGATCATGTCCTTCAGCTTATGTGCAGAAACTGAAAGCTTTGGAAGAAGGGAATGCCACGGTCATCTCCAGATGCTGCAAATAGGCTACACAGGCCACACTGTGGTTCATACTTCTGTAAGACTGAGGAGGGGACAGTGAAGGCTTCAGCTTTGCACAGAACCAACTCAGAGCTGCAGAATTGGGGTCTGGGTTCCAGAAATGCTTTGCTTGGATACCATGAGGACTCCCTGGGAGTCACCAACCTTTTAAAACCAAGGGTTTTAAGATGTGCCAGCTTTTCAAGCATGGATGGAGCTGCCTTTCCTCATTTCAATTCGGCTTTAATAAGTTCCAGGGGGAGTTGCAGATTCATGACTGAGGGGGGCAGGCGGAGGAGAGAGAAGGTAGCTTTTGTCAAGGCCCTACTCTGCAGGAACCCAACACATGCCTGGAACAAACATTTTGTCTTTTAATCCTTCCCAACAACCCTGAGAAGTAGGTATTATGACTCCCATTTTTATAGATGAAAAAACTAACAGCTAGAAAATTTGTTCAGCAGGTACTGGCAGAACTGTAGTCTGTTTACCCCCAAACTCTTGTTATTGCTACTCTTCCTGGCTGCTTGCTTTGCACAGTGCCCAGACTGCATGGGGTGCTCCTCGGTGCATGGGTTATTGCTCTACTAGAGTGTGCACCTGTCCAGTGCCCAGCACGGGGCATTTCACACATTAGTTCTCCATACAGTTTACTAATTGGCCCAGTATCCTCCAAATCTACAATGAATCCATCAGTCACTAGAGGGCATTATGAATATACAATATGGAGTGAATTTAAGAGTTACACATGGTTTTGCTTGCCTAGCTACCCACCTTTCTTCTTCCTTCCCTCCTTCCCTCCCTCCCTCCCTCCCTTCCTTCCTTCCTTCCTTCCTTCCTTCCTTCCTTCCTTCCTTCCTTCCTTCCTTCCTTCCATTTTTGTTTTCCTTCCTTCCATCAATCATTTATTCATTCCCAAAGAAAAATCATTTAATGACTCACATGTACTAGGCACTAGGCTAGTGACACTGAGGTTGAAACCTAAAGTTGCTCATTTTTTGGTGTGCCATGGGGAAGGGGAAGGGTCACAATGGGTCATAAGAACACATAGGCAGCTCCTACTCAGTCTGGGATTCAAGGAAGACTTCTCTGAAAAGCGGGACTTAAGCTAGGTTTAACAAACAAGTTCATGTTTGCTGAGTATAGAGAGCGAGAGAGATGCAGAGGGCCTGGCATAAACAAAGGCCCAGAAAAAGAGAGGTGAAAAGCTACTTGTGGTGGGGCTGGAGGGGTGAGGAGGGCCTTGAATGGCAGGGCTGTGGACTTTCCCTGAGGTCCTTAGAACTGTTCGTGAGAGGTTTTAAGTAAGTTTAGGGTGAGAGAGAAGGGGTTCTTTCCATAGTCTGCTTTTTGTCTTTCAGAAAGACCACTTTGGTTACAAAGAAGAAAATGAAACTGGAGCTAAGACCAGCTTAAAGGCTGTGTTAAGCCATGTAGAAGCATGACAACAGCCTGAACTGGAGCAGCAGGTTATGGGGATGGGGAGAACTGGACAGAGTTTAAAATTCTAAGATTTTAGGGAAGTAGATTTGAGAGACCTTGGTAACTCGTGACGATGAAAGAGCTGACGAAAGAAAGCTCCCAGGTTTCTGGTTTGAATGCCAAATGGATGGAGGTAACCTTCCCTGGGGTGGAAAACACGGCAGGGAGGAGCAGAGTGTGAAGGAAGGTAACAAGTTCAGTTTTAAACACGCTGAGTTGGAACTGCTTTCGCACACCCAGGTGGAGATGGCCAGCAGACAGCTCCGTGCACAGGTCTGGTGCTGAGAAAAGGCTCCGGCTTGGAGAGACTCTGGTTGAAGAGGTTTTCAGAGGCACAAGCATATGACTGGCCTTTAAAAACATGAACTTGAGTGAGTTTAAGTAGAATTAGTCTTTGGAAAAAGAAGAGCTGAGAGCTGGAGGGGGAACCTTTAGGAATCTCAGCAGTCCCCCTTCAAGATACTTTGATCAAGGCCTAAAAAGCTAAGTCTAAAAGGGTGGGAGAAAACCTCTGTGAGAATAATGTCATTGGATCCCAGGGGGGAGATCTGGAAGGTCTTGTCAACAGCAGCAAAAGCTGAAAAGCTGAGCAGAGAGAGACTGAGATGTATGCCTTGGTTTTAGCAAATAACATGAGTAAGTGCAGTTTTGATGAAATGGTGGGTGTAGACACCAAGATTTGCTGGCCTGAGGGGTCATTAAGAGGTAAAGAAGTAAAAGCAGTGAGGGAGGATGCTATTACAAGCATGTTGGCCCTGGCCGGTTGGCTCAGCGGTAGAGCGTCAACCTGGTGTGCGGGGGACCCGGGTTCGATTCCCGGCCAGGGCACATAGGAGAGGCGCCCACTTGCTTCTCCACCCCCCCTTCCTCTCTGTCTCTCTCTCTTCCCCTCCCGCAGCCAAGGCTCCATTGGAGCAAAGATGGCCCGGGCGCTGGGGATGGCTCCTTGGCCTTTGCCCCAGGCGCTAGAGAGGCTCTGGTCATAGCAGAGTGACGCCCCGGAGGGGCAGAGCATCGCCCCCTGGTGGGCAGAGCGTCGCGCCTGGTGGGCGTGCCGGGTGGATCCCGGTCGGGCGCATGCGGGAGTCTGTCTGACTGTCTCTCCCCATTTCCAGCTTCAGAAAAATACAAAAAAAAACCCCTCCAAAAAACCCAAAAAATAAAACAAAACCAAGCATGTTGGGTGTGAAGTAAAGAGAGAGGTAGGGAGTAGCTGTCTAGAAATATGGAACAAAGTGTGTGTGTGTGTGTGTGGGGGGGTGTTAAACTTAAAACTATAAGCTCATGACCAAGTACCAACTGAATAGGTGGTACATGTTAAGTGAATAAAGAGGAAGAGGCTAAAGATACAAAATGGACAGCAGATATAGATAAATTGATGGTGGCAGGTACATTGCAGTGGATCGAGGTGATATTTGCTGGATGGAGGGAGCTTCATCCCAAGAATGGAAAAAAAGAAGAAGAAAAAAAGAGGGAAGTTCTAAACCAGAATAAGATGAGATAATTCCCTCAGCCATACCTGTCTTAGGCTGAAACTTAGTCTTGGAGTTCTGTTACAAGTCTTTGTAGTCTGTTTTGTCTGCTCCTCTGTCCATGCAGTTTGCAATTACCCAATGCATTGGAATCTACTCATTCACTAGTTTGGCTGTGACCTACCCAAATTGGCAGAGCCAGGACTCATCCTTGTGTGTGAGATCGGTCACTCTTCGTTTATTATCTTTGTTTTCTTTATTAAGTCCCCAGGTAAGTTTCCTTTCCAGATATTATTAAAGATTGAACAAGTTAATACATAAATGAATATGTGAATGAAGACTCACTCCAGCTCTCCTTCATTTAACCATTTGACAAATATTTATTAAGCAACTACTATATTCAAGGCCAGGTGCGGGTGCTAGGGCCACAGTGATAAAGTAAATAGAGCTCATAGCACTTGCTGCCTGATCAGGGGTATAGATATAAAATACAAGATTAGATCACAGGGGAGGGGACAATCAATACCCAGGGGGCTGTAGATGGACTTCCTGAAGTGGGGACTAGCTAGAAACCTGAGCTCTCCAGATTAATCCAAGTTGACTATTATAGTCTGGATTGTTGTTTTATGAATACAAAATCAGACTGTTTCTGTCAGAACCTACTACTTATGAAAGTATAAATGAATGAACAAATTAATAAATATTTTTTTCATCTTATTAACAATTTTATAGCCATCTGTTTTGAACTCTTGCTTCCAAGAAAGTGTCAGCCTTTAGTAACCGACTGCCCAATATCAGGAGAGTTTGTAAATAGTGAAATGTTCCAATTCCAGCCTGTGCTTTTCAAGTACTGGTATTCTGCTGGGGGAAAAACTGTTGTGGGCTTCTTGTTTGATTACAATAAGTATTTAAGACAAGGTACTTGAAGTCTGTATGCTTTGGGACCTATTTCTAGTTGGAGAAACTAGCTTATCCAGGCCCATGGTTATTTAACTAACTTGAAGGCTTTTGTGAATACTGTTAAGTGATTGTCATGGAGGATGGCTTGCTCAGAATTGATACGAATGCCTGGGAGAGATCACCCATTCTAGTTACCCTACCCCAGGCTTTCTGCCAGGCCACCCAGAAACCAATTCCCAGCGGAGAACATTCTTCCACTTTTGTACATCTTTGCAGGAAAAGGAATCTACAGCCTCTTACATCTCCATTATGCTGATGAGAAATCATAAAAGTCAGAAAATGTTCTGTTATAGAAATGAGATGAATGGGTGTCTAAGAGGTAAAAATGAAGCTGTTGCTAATAAAAATAAGGGTGATACTGGCTACTGTTCATGGTGTCTGTTATGTGTCAGCCTGGTGAGGTGACCGGCCATTGGTATCCCTGCCTAAGGAAGTGAAGAGAAGACTGGGGGTAGTGCTGAATGAGGGCCAGAGATGGGACTGCCAAGACCATGTTCCAAGCTTGGCCACAGGGCCCTGGAGCTACAGGCGCCCCTTTGAAATGCTCTGGTAAGACTGAAAGGGGACACTGTATACTTATCATGGAGAAAAGACTCTTAACAAGCAATAGTTGTCAAGCAATCAACAAAGGTCTCCAAAAAATTTATTGGGTGCTGCTTGTCACGGGTAGTACAAGTGGATTAAAATCTAGAGAGAGAGAGAGAAAAATCATTGCACAAAAGAATCCTGAAGAATAATGTTATCTTTAAAAAATGTAGTTACTGCCCTGACCGGTTGGCTCAGTGGTAGAGCATCGACCTGGCGTGCAGAAGTCCTAGGTTCAATTCCCGGCCAGGGCACACAGGAGAAGCACCCATCTGCTTCTCCACCCCTCCCCCTCTCTTTCCTCTCTGTCTCTCTTCCTCTCCCACAGCCAAGGCTCCATTGGAACAAAGTTGGCCTGGGCGCTGGGGATGGCTCTATGGCCTCTGTCTCAGGAGCTAGAATGGCTCTGGTTGCAACAGAGCAATGCCTCAGATAGGCAGAGCATCGCCCTCTGGTAGGCATGCAGGGTGGATCCCGGTCGGGCACATGTGGGAGTCTGTCTGACTGCCTCCCTGTTTCCAACTTCAGAAAAATACAAAAACAAACAAACAAACAAAAAACAAAAAACGTAGTTACTGAGCTGTGTGGTTCAAAATCAGAGGATTATCAAGACTCAGAGGAGGTTGGGTCGCTGTGGGGTAAGAGGCTCACAAAGGCTTTTGGAAGGCCAGAAGCTTGAATTGGACTTTAGAAATAGGTTGGTTTGTTGAAAGGTCCTTGCCTACTTGTCATCCCTATCTTGCGCTACTTCCTCTACTCTCTCTCCCTACACACTGTGCACTTCAATCACACTGACATATAGACCACTTCCCCAACAGCCAAGCTCTCTCATGCCTCTGTGCCTTTGCCCATGGCTGTTCTGTCACCTGGATGTCCTCCCTTCCTCTGCCTGGAGAGCTCTAGGATTCAGTTCACACCCTTTTTTCTGGGGAGCATCTAGAAACCTCTTGGTCGGTACTATTTACTACTTCCTTCTTTGTTAGATTACAGAGTTTCTCTTAGATCAGTGATGGCGAACCTTTTTATAAAAACTGCCCACTTTTGCAGTGCTGGCCAACCTAGTCCCTCCCACCCACTAGTGGGCCTTCCAGCTTTTATGGTGGGTGGTAGTGGAGCAACCAAATGGCGCCGTGATTGGCCTACCATGAAAGCTGGGATGCCCACTAGTGGGCGGGATGGACCAGGTTGACCAGCACTGCAAAAGTGGGCAGTTTTTATAAAAAGGTTCGCCATCACGGTCTTAGATTATAATCATAATAATTCCTAAAAAGTAAAATCACTTAATAATGAGCACAATTGTAGAATTATGACAATCATGATTTATCAAGCACTTATTACTAAGCTCTTAACATGTATCACTTCATTTAATGCTCACAACACTGCAGTAGACGAGGTCCTACCTCTAGCCCACCACTTGCATCGATTTAGAAAATGAGACTTGTAGAGATTACACAACCTGTCCAAGGATGCTCTGCCAGTAGCAGACTCAGGACATAAACCCAGGTTGGTCTGACTCGACAGTGAAATTTTAAACATTACCCAACAGTGCCTCCTATTGAATCATAATGGCATTTATTTGTCTCAGGTTGGCTTTAGGGTTGCAAGGACGGATGAGATGGAGTACCTAGAATGCCTCAAGTGTTCATAGCCCAGCGCAGGAAGAGAGAGGTAGTCAATCAAGATTTTTTAAGAATGTACTTCCCCTCCATTGTAACTTGTGTGTTAGCCACGTGCAAAAAGACAGGCTGAACTGAGTGGAAGCTCTCTGCTGTTTCACATTCATACAAGGGCCTGCTCAGGGAGGAGTCAGCTTTTCTGAAAAGCCTGTCTGACAACTCCTTCTCCAGCTATTGTTCAATTCCTTCAGCCATGAGCTCTCATAGAATGTAATACTTGCCTCCTGGAACTTACCATGCATTTTACTTACCTATTCAAATAAGCAGACTTGCTCTACCTGGGTGAGTTCCAGGAAGTATAATACGGTGTTTAAAAGATGTCAAGCAAATCTAACTCCCTTGCCTCATTTTTCTTATTTGAAAAATTTGGATAATAATAGTATATCTGTGTGTAAGTTATTTTTTATTTGCTCCCAGATCCATTTTTCACTCTTTTTGGCCTTGCTCTGAGATTTGGAAGGCTGACCCTTGTGGACTGCATCACTGGGCCTGCTTGATGACAAGACTTCAGCCTGATGAGTGGTCAGGGCAGAGGTCATAGACACGCTGACAGTCCTGGCTGTCCCAGCCTCTGCAGTCAAGATCTGCCCTAGGGTCTACTCCAGTTGGGAGAGGTATGGTCTCTTTCCCCAGAGGTTTTCCACTACCCCCCACTCAAACTTCAATTCTTATCTTTTTGCTACCTGGCTCATTAGAGGTGATCGAGCCAGAGGGAGACGCAAATGTGTCCTTTTCCACTTTGGGTGGTGCCTCAGTCAGCTAGGGCAGCCACCACAGAACGCCACAGATTGAGTGGCTTAAATAACTGAAGTTTATTTTTCACGGTCTCTGGGCTGGAACTCTAAGATCAAGGTGTTGGCAGGTTTGTTCTCTGATGAAGCCTCTCTCCTTGGCTTGTAGGTGGCTGTGTTCTGATGGCTGTGTTCTCATATGGCCTTTTCTCTGTGTGCACAAAACTGGTATCCCTCCTCTTCTTATAAGGACACCAGTCCCATTGGGTTAGGGCCCCATCTTTATGACCTCATTTAAGCTTAATGACCTTCCTGAAGTCCGTGTCCTCAAATACAGTCGCATTGGGGGTTAGAACTTCAACACAACAATTTAGTCTCTAACAGGCAGTAATGGAAAGGGTTATGCAGCAGATATAACAGCTCAGACATTTTAGGAAGAGAAATGTCTTCTTTCGCCATCTTTCCTTGTGGACAAATAACTAGTTTTATTCAAGCCCTCAGCTGACTTGTCATCCTCCTTTGGTCTAGAGGTCAGGTATGTGCTTAGAAGCCAGGCAGCTAACTCTGGATTGCCACGATGTGCCACTTGGTCCATTGCCTCATTTCTCTGAGTTCCCATTTTCTTACTTGACTGGGTTGTCAAGTAAATAAATGAGACAGGGCGAATAAAAGCCATGAGCAAACTTCTGTCCCGCTAAGAACATTTTTGGAAGAAACCATTCAGAGAATCTCTTCCAACTGCCACTTTTCAGACAGCCTATAATTCATTGTAACTTTCTTAATAATTTGTTGTCTGGCTGACAGTCAACAACTCCCTCCCTCAAATGATGTACCTTATAACTCTAAGTCTGAGCCTAGACACCTTGGCTTCTTCAAGGGGCAAGTGTAACAGGTGTGTGGAAGCAAGTGGGCATACAGACCTGGTGCTGGGGTAGGGGGGTGACTCACACAGGGCTCTTGCCCTCAGGGATCTCCAGCTTGATGTCAGGGATGGGTAAGGGCTGTGTGGAAGGGGACAGCAGAGTGCACAGGAGGCCAGTTTGGGCATAGATGGTTTCTGAGGAGAGAGGGCTAGAACGCCTGGGAGGCTGTCCACTGGAGGTGATGCCTGTGTTGACAATCTAAAAGTGTAGAGAATTTACCACAATGCGTGCAAGATAGGGCATTCCAGAAGAACTATGGGAAAGTGAGAAACTTCCCTTCAAGTTGGATGGCAGGAGTGATGCTGCTATCAGGCTTCCAGGAGGTTAGGGAAGATGTCATGTGGCTAAATAGAGAACTCATGGGGACTGGTAGAAGGAAGTGTGAGGAGTTGGGCCTGATGTGTGTGGATGTGCCTGCAAACAGAGCCCACCTTCTGGGAGCCTGGAGAGGATGGCCTGGGGGGGGAGGACACGTGGCTGAGGGTCCAGCTGGAGTCACTCTGGACATTTCTACCCAGTGGCTTCTGACCTGCTACACTCATTGCTCCCTGGCTGTGCTGGAGGCCAACTCTGTTGCAGATGTTCTTGGCTGTCCAGTTTGCTGTGTCCAGAGCCAGGGCCTGGGCAGCGGGAGACCTCCTTTCCTCATGACCTCATCTGAGCAAGCACAATCACAAAAGATATAAATTTATATATTCTTTTTTTAAAAATGTGTACTTATATCTATTTATACAAGCAATATGTTAATCATAGACAATTGAGAACATACTGAGAAATATACAACAAAGGGAGTTAAAACCCTGTCCTGATAGCAAAGAGATCTGACCTCAGCGACTGCAGAGACACTGCTAATATTTTGCTGTATCTTCTTCTAGTCTTTTTTTCCAAGTACATTTTTTTTTGGTATGGTGTAAGTTTACGTATGTGTATAGAAACATAAATATTCATGTGTTTAAGTCAGTGTAGCCGGTTTTATATCATGCTGGGAGGAAAAATGGGGTAATATTAGTAGTCATTATTTGCATTTCACTGACTTTTTTGGACACCCCACCCCCTTCCTTGCAAAGGCCTCCTGTGTTATTTCTGGGAAGTTTTGAGGAATTTCTCAAATGAACTCAGTAACTACGTCTCTGTTTCTTTTTGCTTTCAGAACTGTGGCCCTTATGATGATGTTCACTCTGGAGCCCTCCGTGCCTCTGACTGCCTCACTTTGGCTGCCATAGAATACTTTAAAGGCTTTTTCTTTTTCTTTTTTCCAAGTGAGAGGAGGAAAAATAGAGAGACAGACTCCCACTTGCACTCCAACTGGGATCTACTGGGAAACCCACATCTGGGGCTGATGCTTTGCCCATCTGGGGCCACACTTGCAATGGAGCTATTTTTAGCCCTTGAGGTGGAGGCTCCATGGAGCCATCCTCAATGCCTGGGACCAATGTGCTTGAACCAACTGAGCCATGGCTGCAGGAGGGAAAGAGAGAGAGAGAGAAGGGGGAAAGAGAGGGGTGGAGAAGCAGATAGTTATTTCTCCTGTGTGCCCTCACTGGGAATCGAACCCAGGACTTTCACATGCTGGGCCAATGCTCTACCACGGAGCCAACTGGCCAGGGCCCTTTAAGGCTTTTTCTACTGGTCATTGTCACGAGTCTTACAGCTGCCATGCACTTTTACCCCTGCTGGTGCCCTGGAACCTTCCTCCATGTACAGAAGCTCAGTTGCTCTTTGGAGCCTCTAGGACACCAAAGCCAGATTGGGCTCACTATAGGGGTTGGATTCTCTGCCTCCTTTTGATCATCTTTGGGGTACAAACAGCCCTGCTGTAGGTCCTCTGTAGCAATGTTTTCCAGAGCTCTTTATTGTAAACAGTTCTGGTAAATAGGCTTGAAATACAGCTGCCATCAGTTCCTTCCCATCCTGCAAACCCCTGCTGCCTCTCACATCAAGAAGCGGAATCTAAACCCTTACCCTTTGAATCTGGGCTGGTCTCAGTGACCTCCTTTATTGACAGGATTTGTTTAAAAGAATGTTCTTTGACCTATACTAGGTCAAAAGAAGGCTTGCTGTTTCTACCCAAGTCTCTTAGACCGCTCATTCTTGAGCCGCTTCCTCTCAGAACCCAGCCACCATGTGCTGGGAATTGTTACAGAGCATTCACACGTAGGTGCTATGGATGGCAGCCCCATCCTAAGGGAGACTCGGCACTAATTGCTAGCAGGTGAGTGCGCCATCTTGGAGAGTCAGACAGGAGCCTTCCGATGACTCCAGCCTAGACTGCCATTTTATCGCAACCAATGAGAGGCCGTGAGAACTGACCAGCTGAGCCCAGCTAGCTCACAGAGCCATGAAGGAAAAGGATACATTGCCTTTTTTTTTTTTTTTGTATTTTTCCGAAGTCAGAAGTGGGGAAACAGTCAGACAGACTCCTGCAAGCGCCGGACCGGGATCTACTGGGTATGCCCACCAGGGGGCAATGCTTGGCCCTTGTGGGGCATTGCTCCGCTGTGGCCGGAGCCATTCTAGTGCCTGAGGTGGAAGCCATGGAGCTGTCCTCAGCTCTCAGCTCCCAGGGCCAACTTTGCTCCAATAGAGCCTTGGCTATGGGAGGGGAAGAGAGAGACAGAGAGAAAGGAGAGGGGGAAGGGTGGAGATGCGCAAGCAGACGGGCGTTCTACTACTTTGTGCCCTGGCCGGGAATCAAACCCAGGACTTCCACACGCCGGGCCCATGCTCTACTGCTGAGCCAACCGGCCAGGGCCTGATACATTGCTTTTTAATGCCACTACATTTTTGAGATAGTTTGTTACACAGAAACGAATAATTTGAACAGCTGAATCTCTTCTCTCTCCGCTCAGGTGTGTTCTGAGCCTTCTGTGGACTAAATGATAGGCACCCTACCTTCCTACCTGCCTATGTATGAAGTTTTTGTATCTGGGTTAAGCTTGCCTACCTGGCCTCCTCCTTCTTGATGATGACTTCTTTCCCAGGATAATTCCACTGGCTTCAGTCCATCATTCCACTTACCATTTTTAGACATGTCTCAGTCTGAAGGATAATTGCTTATGTGGCAGCTGGTACCAAAATGAGGAGTTTACTGGATATACAATTGTATATATTTATTAAATTGTTTTTTTGGTTATTTTTTACTTAGTGTTATATTGTGGTAATTTGCTTATGTCATTACAATCCTACAGAATTAATATTGCATTATTTGAATTTATATTGTTAATCATTCTCCTGTTTTGGGAAAATTGTCTCCTGCCTTATTTTTTCCCCCTTACATTGCAAAAGAGACTGAGATGAATATCTTTGTCCCTAAATCTTTAACCCAGCTTTTTACCTTAAGGAAATAATCAGACCTGTGGTGGCACAGTGGATAAAGCGTCGTCCTGGAATGCTGAGGTCGCCGGTTCGAAACCCTGCACTTGCCTGGTCAAGGCACATATGGGAGTTGATGCTTCCTGCTCCTCTCCCCCTTCTCTCTCTCTCTCTCTCTCTCTCTCTCTCTCTCCCTCTCTAAAAAAATGAATAAAAAGAAAAAAAAATAATCAAGTACCCTGCAAAAAGTATGATTTTTCAAAGACTCTTGATGCATAATGTTGAATCACTTTTTGGAAAAAGTGTATCAAGTTATTCACCACCAGTCATTTTGATAGGCAGAAATGAGAATTATAATAATTAAGGGTAGTAATAATAAGAACAATAATCTCATTTTAATTTGCATCTCTCTGATTATTGTTGATATTGATTGAAAGATGTTTTTTCACATTTCTGCTGCAATTGTTCTTCTTTTTTATTTACTATGTGCCAATAAACCAACTTGACAGCAGGGGGCAAGACATTTGGTTATAGCCCTGAGAGTGAACCACGTGGCTTGAGGAACAGCGTTGGCACCATGAGCTAAGGACAGGGGGCCCGTCTAGGAATGTTTGTAGTCACCCTGGTGGATTCCAAGTGCATTTCAGAGGGTGCTACATGGCTTTCTGGAAAAGATGACTTTGGCATCAGACATGTCTACCTTCACATGTTGGCTCTGCCACTTACCAGCTGTGTGATCTTGGTCAAGTTACTTTAATCTCTTTAGCTTTAAATTCCTCAACTGTAAAATAAGAAAAATACAACATCTCTTGTAAGTCTGTTGTCAGGATGAAAGGAGACAGTAAAAAGATAATAAACATAAGCATCTTACATGTGGTATCCATTCAATGGTCATCAAAGCCTACTCTGCCTGATCTGCTCTTGGGTTTACCTCTGCCCCTTCTGCATTGCTACCACTCTCCTTCATACAGCTTACCTTCTCTCTCTGCTCCTCTGCTAGGATTGTCCCTTAACTGGTCTTCCCAGTCAATGTCTCATCCCTCCAATCTACTTGCCATACCACCTCTGACTGCCTTTCTAAAATGACATCTAATCATGTCACTGCTTTATTAAAATCTTTCAAGAACTCCTTAATGTGACTGAGACCTGGCTCCTTGCCTTCTAGCTTTACCTCTTACCTATCCACCGCATCACACCCTGCACTCTGGTCTCACATTCTTAGTACTAGAAATCTTTATATACAAGTATAGGCACCTGATTTTTTAAAAAGTCACATCAGAGCAAAAAGGGTATGTAATTACTACTATTAGTATTTTTTGTACATCAATCAAACTTGTGCCTTTTTTTGGTTCAAATTGGCAGAAAATATATTTCTTGGTGTGCTGCAGATTGTAGTAATTAGCTTATATTATATATGCCATGAGATTAAAAAAAAAAAAGGTTGAAAATCGCTGGCTTAGAAGACCATAGGCACTCATGGCAGTTTCTTGGGTGTACCAGTGCTCTGCTGGAGGTAAGGGCAAAGCGCTACAGGGACCCCAGCCAGCCTGAGGAAGGCTTCCTGGAGACGTGTTGTCCCAGGGGTTAAATAGGATTTTTTTTAATATATATAATTTTTTATTTAATTAATTGTGTTTACATACATTCTAGGGTCACCCCAAATGCATTCCCCCTTCCCCCTATTCCCCTCAACATCTCCCTTGCTCCCCTCCCTACAGCGCCCTCCCCGCTTCCCAAAAGGTTTATCCCATCCTATCATCCCCTTTGCCTCTGTCCTCTTTCCCTCTGGTCCCTTTGATCCCTCCTCTGTCTCAATTCTGTTCCTCAGTTCTCAGTATTCCTTGGATTCCTCAAATGAGTGAGGATATATGATATTTTTCTTTCTCTGCCTGGCTTATTTCACTCAACATAATAGTTTTCAGGTCCCTCCATATTGTTGCAAAAGGTAATATTTCCTTCTTTTCCGTGGCCCCATAGTATTCCGTAGTATATATGTACCACTGCTTTTTAATCCACTCGTCCACTGACGGACACTTGGGCTGTTTCCAGATCTTCGCTATTGTGAACAATGCTACCATAAACATGGGGGTGCATTTCTTCTTTTGAAACAGAGCTATGGTGTTCTTGGGGTATATTCCTAACAGTGGGATAGCTGGGTCAAAAGGCAGTTCAATTTTTAATTTTTTGAGGAATCTCCATACTGTTTTCCACAGTGGCTGCACCATTCTGCATTCCCACCAGCAGTGCAGGAGGGTTCCCCTTTCTCCACGTCCTCACCAGCACCTATCGTGTGTTGTTTTGTTGATGAGCGCCATTCTGACTGGTGTGAGGTGGTATCTCATTGTGGTTTTAATTTGCATTTCTCTAGTGATTAGTGATGTTGAACATTTTTTCATCTGTCTATTGGCCATCTGTATGTCCTCTTTGGAGCCTTGGCTGCGAGAGGGGAAGAGAGAGACAGAGAGGAAGGAGAGGGGGAGGGGTGGAGAAACAGATGGGCACTTCTCCTGTGTGCCCTGGCTGGGAATCGAACCCGGGACTCCTGCACGCCAGGCTGATGCTCTACCACTGAGCCATCTGGCCAGGGCTTTGTGCTGATTTTTTGATTGAATTGTCTTCCTGGTATTGAGTTTTACAAGTTCTTTATAAATTTTTGTTATTAACCCCTTATTGGATGTATTGTCAAATATGTTCTCCCATTGTGTGGTGTTAAAACCTGCCACCCAGGCCTGACCAGGTGGTGGCGCAGTGAATAGAGCATTGGACTGGGATGCAGAGGACCCAGGTTCGAGACCCGGAGGTCGCCAGCTTGAGCGCAGACTCATCTGGTTTGAGCAAAGCTCACCAGCTTGGACCCAAGGTCGCTGGCTGGAGCAAGGGGTTACTCGGTCTGCTGAAGGTCAAGGCACATATGAGAAAGCAATCAATGAACAACTAAGGTGTTGCAACAAAAAACTAATGATTGATGCTTCTCATCTCTCTCTGTTCCTGTCTGTCTGTCCCTGTCTATCCCTCTCTCTGACTCTCTCTCTGTCTTTGTGTAAAAACAACAACAAAAATAAAACCCCACCTGCTACCCAGGTTTTATTCAAATCCTACTTAGTAAGAACTCTGAGAGGTTCTGAGGAAGGGGCAATGTCCATTAAGGTGAGTAAGCCTTGGAAACCTCCAAATGAGTCACAGACTTGGGGGATTTAATGGGTGCACAGAAATTTCCCAGGCTGTAGATTTATAATAAGAAAGCAACTTTGAAGTTCTTCCCTTGGAGTCTTTTTGGGACCAAGAGTAAAGAAAGCCTTGAGGATAACAGAGAGAGCCAGTGGACGGCAATGGAGAGGAAACCACTGGCTCTCACCTGGGAACAGTTCCCCCTCTTCTCCTTTTCCCTGACCTGACATTCACAATATCTGGGGACATTTTTGGTTGTGAGGAAGGAGTCACTACTGACATCGTGTGTGTAAAGGCCAGTTATGCTGCTAAATATTTTACAATGACCAGGACAGCCTCACACAACAAAGAATTATCCAGCCAAAAATGTCAATAATGTCAAGGTTGAGAAATTCTGTTTTAGACTAGAAAATGATATTTTGATTGTTTTTTCTGTTTTAGAAAGACAAGTTAGAAATTGCTCTAGGAGCTCAGAATTGCTATATAACCTGGCTACCTTATTTATTTTGAACGTTCTTCCTTCTAGATGAGACTGAATATATGGTATTTTCTATTTTTTTTTAATTTTTATTTTATTTTTCTTCTGAAGCTGGAAACGGGGAGAGACAGTCAGACAGACTCCCGCATGCGCCCGACTGGGATCCACCCGGCACGCCCACCAGGGGCGACGCTCTGCCACCAGGGGGCGATGCTCTGCCGCAACCAGAGCCACTCTAGCACCTGGGGCAGAGGCCAAGGAGCCATCCCCAGTGCCCGGGCCATCTTTGCTCCAATGGAGCCTCGGCTGCGGGAGGGGAAGAGAGAGACAGAGAGGAAGGAGGGGGTGGGGGTGGAGAAGCAAATGGACGCTTCTCCTATGTGCCCTGGCTGGGAATCGAACCCATGTCCCCCCGCACGCCAGGCCGACGCTCTACCGCTGAGCCAACTGGCCAGGGCCAGTATTTTCTATTTTTTAAATTAACTTATTGTGTCAACATAATTCCAAGTGTCCCACTCACTATAACACCCTCAATCCTCCTGAATCGTGCTACCCTTACCCCATGCAAAGTCTATTATGAATATATTGTATTTTCATTTTTTGTTTTACTTTTATCCTTCTCTACTACATGATTATCTACTAGAGGGTACTCAATAGGATCATAGTCCATGTGAATGGTGCCCCCTAGAGTTGTGCAGTACACTAACTTTACCCTAACAGAATAGAGTTTTAAATTAATCACCAAGGCCCTGGCCGGTTGGCTTAGCAGTAGAGCATTGGCCCACCATGTGGATGTCCTGGGTTCGATTGCTGGTCAGGGCACACAGAAGAAGTGACCATCTGCTTCTCTACCCCTCCCTCCCCTCTATCTGTCTCTTCCCCAGGTACTGAGAATGGCTCTATGGCCTAGTATCAGGCACTAAAATAGCTTGGTTGCTGAGCAATTGAGCAATGGCCCTAGATGTGTAGAGCATTGTTCTATAGAGGGCTTGCCAGGTGGATCCTGGGCAGGATGCATGTGGGAGTCTGTCTCTCTGCCCCCCTGCTTCTCACTTAAGAAAATAAATAAAAAATAAATAAATCACCCAAGTAGTACTTCTCTTTAGGGCCCAGCATGAGCCTCCCATGGGAGTTCAGAATTTGATGAACGGATAAACAAGTAAACGAATTCTTAGACAATCCAAAGAATAGGAAAACTAATTTTGTACCAGTTGATGTTGAAGGAGAAACTTGTTAAAAACCCCAGCAAGGTATCATACCAAATTTCCGTAGTGCACTGAAGTGGAAACCAACCAGTCCCTGCCAGGGTCCCCTTGGCTGACACTTCAGAGTCGGGCTGGCGAGGGGCCCCTGGGGGTGGAGGCTGGGTTTGACTCTGGAAAATTACTAGAATTTCTTGTCTCCTGGGTCCTCTGCAGCCTTATCAGTGCAGCTTTGTCAGGGTTTCCACCATAAACCCGGGGTGTGGGGTTAAGTGGCCTATAAAGCTTGGATCTGGGCTAAAGCGCGGAGCCTGCTAAGATGCAATTAGTGTGATTCAAGGAGTCTTCAGTTGGCTTCTTTGCTTAATTGGGAGAATCCAACCAAAAATAGAGAGGCCCGGTGCTCCTTCTATCTCTGAGGACAGGCACAGAAAGGCTTCTGTTGCAGGGAAGGAAAGCAGGCCTGTCACCGATGCAGAGTTCTGGGAAGGAGGGTTCGAGAAAGGGTGCCCAGCAAAAGTTGAGAAATGCTGTTGGGCAGGTGCCAAAGGCAGCTCTGTGACCTGGGCCAGCCCCATGCCTGCCAGGGGGACGGGGCCTTCACTTCCCTTTGGTTAAATTATGTGATGCTTAAGGCTTGCTTTTGTCCCTGAGAGGAGGTTTTTTAGGATGGTGGCAGCGAAATAAAAGGCTTGTTTAAGGCCACGGTTCACTCTTACGTCCTCTTCATTTAATGGTCACATTCATTCATTATTTCGGTCATCATCTACTCTTACCTCTTTGTTCAAGGTGAGTAGTCTGGAAGTGTGATGGAATCAGACCCTGCCCCAAAGCACAGGCACTGTCTCCTGTCCAAGGTTACACAGTCAGAAGAGCCCCAACCTCATGGGGGTTTAGTTTCCACGCTTTTTAAAATTGTGAAAATAATACCTGGTTTATGGCATGGGAATTACATTTAAATGATATAATTTGTGAAAAAAACTGTAAGATTGTATGCTTGGCCAAAAAAAACAAGGGTTCCTTAAACAGCAGCTTTATACTACTAGTTCTATTACAATAAAAGCACAACATGACAAATGCTGTCCTTGGGGTTTATACAATGTAGTAAAATCTCAGAGGTGTGAGTGCCTGTGTCTGAGCGTGGGTGGATGTGAGAGGGAGTCAGGGAAGACTTCATGGAGGAGGTGATGTGACCTAAGTACTGAATAATGGATTATGACATTTCCAGGCAGAAAAGAGGGAAAAAATTCCTATTAGTAGAAATAGCAGATGCACAACTCTTACATGTATGTGGTTGGTTTGGGGCATGATGATGCATTTTTTATCCTGATCACAGAGCCCAGGTTGAAGGGAGAGGTGTGATGGCCCACAGTGGACCTGGGCTGCCTGAACCAATTCTTTCTTTATTTCTCCCCTCCCTGTTCCCTTTCTTGTTTTCATTTTAGAGTACTTTAGTCCGTACAGATTCTTCAGTGTACGGATAAGCTGCATAAGGGAAGGAGCTGGCCCTCAGGCTCATGGTGACTTTGAGTCAGAGCCCCTGTTTCAGGCCCCAGCCTGGCTCTGGGCTCAGGGCTCTCCTGGGGGGGGGGGGCGTGGTCTTTCCTGAGCAACTCTTCCTTCACCAGAGCTGAACTCCCACCTCTCCAGGCTGCTCAGCTCTAACCCTTACCTTCTACCTCACTGCTTGCCCTGCCGGAGGGCTCACTCCCATAAAGTTCTTTTAAAAGTCTTTTATGACTCCTTAGTCCAGGCTCCCAGTCTACACTGCACCATATGTGAGCTTATTAATTCCTTAAAGGGCCCACTTATAGCACTGCTCGGGGATGCAGGAACGGGCATACAGGGAGCAGCTGCTTTCACTCTGGGGAATGCCAGTGTATGTCCCCTTGCCAGAATGAGGGACAGGGGTCAAGTGGAGAGCTGGAAGCAAGCAAACACATTGTGAACACCTGCTGTTGCTGAGGCTGTGCCGGCTATTTTTGTATTTGAGACCTAGGTTCACAGCCTGAACTGTGTAACTAAGTATCTCAGGCAATTTACTCACATAGTCCAAGTCTCAGTTTCTTGGTGTGTAAAACGGGAGAGTAATGCTGACTTACTCCACAGAGGGCAGAGCAATCGTTTAGCTGCTTTCAGAGTCTCAGGTGTCAAGAGTCTCTCTTATCTGCTCAGATTTGTAAGTGGGCCATGGGGAATGAGCACTGGACTTTGACCTAAGACTAGAAGCCAGATGCTTCTAGATGATACAACTTGGGAAGTTTTTGGGGTCAGAAGAGAAAAATCCAGTCTTAGGTGAGCAGCTCCCTTTTGTACCTGAGAGAGGATGGTGAGGGCACAGCAAGGAGCCTGTTCAGGTTGAAAAAATCAGGAAAAGCTGAAGACACAGGGAAAATACCCCCAAAGCCTCCTCTCTCCTCATAGCCAGGTCCACTGGGATGTGTCACTTGTTCGTGGGAGGCATGTGCTGTCAGGGAAAGAACATTGACTTTGGAATGAGCCAGGTTCCACCCCTTAGCAGCTGGGTGTCCACGGGCAAGTCACTTCACTCCTAAGCTTTCCTTACACATGAAACGACCTTCGTGTTGCTTTCCTGAGGGCTAAATGACCTGATACACAGGCAACACTCTATAAATGTTAGCTCCCTTCTCTATCCGGCCAGAAAATACCTTTTCCCCCTAAGGACTACTACCCAGCCCCAGGGAACAGCTTAATAAAGTCCCCATAAAACTCAGCCTCTCTGAGCCCTGCTTCAGAAATTACAGCGAGTTGATTCATCACATTGTTTGAATTATGGCGATATGAAAATACAGAAAACCCACTGGGAGTCAGTCTTTTTCCATATATAAAACAGGGTTATGATCCCACATAAACTTTTAAAAGAGAATACTTTAGTTTATATCTTCATGTGTATGATTGAGGGAAAAAAAAGAAGGAACAAGAAAAGAAATATAAACACACTGGCAAACAGCATAATGCAAACCCACATCCCCTGCATGTTAGGCCCTCGGGTCCCTTCTGTTGTCTTCGTTTTTTTATCTTCATTGCATCCCTGATCGCAATGGGCTGGGGTTTTTGAGGGGCTTCGAGTGTGCTCCCTCAGCTCATTCAGTCTTCTCCATCCACTCCCATGGCCTGCAGCCCCGTCAGCAGCAGGCCTGTCCTGGACAACTGACCACCTTGCAATGAATTGGCCCATGTTTGGTTAGGCTGCAGCCAGAAGGATGGATGGTGGCGGGGTAGCAAGGCAGAGGACACAAATCTGCGTATATCTTTTCTTGTGTGAGACCTTCAGAGGCCCCTCAGTGCCCTCGGGAGAAAGTCTGAGCTCCTGAACAGCCCTGCTGGCCGCCCACCATCCAGGATTTTTCTGTTACTCTCTTCTTTGCCTTAAACATATCCCTCTCTGCTTTTTCTGCCTGGAAGGCTCTCTCCTCTAAGCTTTCCACCCCTTTGCTTACTCCTACTCATCCTTTATTATTATTTTTTATTTTTTTGTATTTTTCTGAAGCTGGAAACGAGGAGGCAGTCAGACTCTCGCATGCGGCCGACTGGGATCCACCCGGCATGCCCACCAGGGGGTGATGCTCTGCCCATCTGGGGTGTTGCTCTGTTGCTACCAGAGCCACTCTAGCACCTGAGGCAGAGGCCAAGGAGCCATCCCCAGCGCCCGGGCCATCTTTGCTCCAATGGAGCCTTGGCTGCGGGAGGAGAAGAGAGAGAGACAGAGAGGAAGGAGAGGGGGAGGGGTGGAGAAGCAGATGGGCGCTTCTCCTGTGTGCCCTGGCCGGGAATCGAACCCAGGACTTCCGCACGCCAGGCCGACGCTCTACCACTGAACCAACTGGCCAGGGCCCATCCTTTAAAACTCAGTTTATGTACTGTATAACTTCCTCTGGGAAAATTTGCTGTGACTATCCTACCTTTTTTTACTTATCCCAAACTGGGTTAAATCGCTTAGCTGTATGTTACATTGGAAACATCTATTCCCCTACATGGAGAGGAAGTGATTTTAAGTCTGATAAATGTTTTCACTCCCAAGCTGTGAGCTCCACAGGAGCAATGATGACACTTATTTTGCTCATCGTCATGTTCCCAATGCATAGTAAAATGTTTTCTTACATGGTGGACGCTCGAAAAATACTTGTTGAGTTGTTTTGACAGAGTTCTGTCCCAGTCTCTGTTCTGTCACTGTTGATACCGAAGGTCACTGCAATGGTAACTTTATCAACATTCTCATCTGTAAAATGGGGACAAATATACCTACTTTGTAGCATTGTCATGAGAATCAAAGAAAAGATTATAAAGTGTGGAGCACATAAAATGGGTTTCATTTACTGAGTGCCTACTCTTATTTATGATGTTTTGAGGACAGAAGCAAATTTCTTTCTGACACTGTGATTATCAGTTGTGATGAATTATTCAGCACTGGCCAATGCCCACCAGAGGGGCACCAGAGTAAATTTCTGGATCAGGGCTTTGCTTACACTGCATGGGAAGAAATATCAGTTGTTATTTCAGTTTTCAAATGAGACCTCCTCTTGGATGGCAGCACATGAAAGAATTGGCCTAGGCATGGGTCCAGGGTTCCGTATGCAACATACGTGGACATTCAAGTACAATTTCTTTTACTCACAGCCCCACCTGTCAAGAGCTCATACCCAATTTAAAAAGTACAAATGATTAGCCTTTATGGCAAAAGTGGAAAGAGAATGATAATTGTGTCACTTTCTAATTCTTCTGTCCTTCCACACTCATCCTTTTGTAGGGAACAGCAAGGGTGAATAAGGGTCAAACTCTCCCAGATGAGCATGCGAGATTTCCCTAGTGACCAGTTTTCTTACCAAAGCCTCCTAGAGTTCTGGATTTGGCCAAAGCATTTGAGATGGTAATCTGAAGGGATTCTTGGCAAAGTGGGTTGGCAGGGGACCCAGAAGCTTGGAGATTGAAAACAGGCTACAAGATGATGAAAAATTTCCTTCCCAATGGAACACCACATTATAGTTTACACTGTGTGTCCACATAAGTAGTGACCTCATGTGATCTTTACGCAAAACTCGGACACTATAGAAACTGGATTATTCAACTCACTTTACAGAGGAGTGAGGGGTTTCAGACATTTTCCTATGATTGATCAGCTACTGTAGTTACGGCAGTGCCAGGACTTAACCTTGGTTGTCTGCCTCAAAGCCTTCTTTGTTGTTCCCTATGTATTATACTTTCTTCTAGTAAGCAGAGTCCGAGTCCCTCTTTATATCCCTGCCCTCGCTCTCAGTCTGGTGGTCTATACATTACCCCCGTTCTCTCCCTATCAGTCTCGGTCCCCTGAAGCCTTCCTTGCCCACCTCCCCAGTCACTCCTCCTCCTGACTCGTTCCCAGAGCTCTTTTTCATTGTGTGCTTCTCTGTGTCACAGTAGGTGTGGTGCAATGTGACTGAGCCACAGGGAAATATGACCTACGTTGTGGGTTTCTGCTTAACTAGATGGTGTCAAGGGAGAGGGTTGGCTGGGGATGCATCTAGCAAGAACATCTTATCACTGCACACAGTACATCTTCTTCTCCCTGTTTTATGGGTAATGCACCGCATTATGGAAAAAGCAGATCTTGTCTGCATAGGGAAAAGAGAAGGTATTGGATCATTTATTGAGTGGAATACGTGCTAGTACACTACACATTAACGACTTGGTGAATCCTCACAGCATTCGACAGAGAATGGGGTGAGTGAGCCCATTTTATGAATGAGGAAACTGAGGTTTAGCAAAGTGAGGTACTACATCCACCCAGGAAATGAGTGGTAGATCCCAAAGCCCATGACTTAGCCATGCTGTGATTTCAGGAAATCACCCCAAACCAGAACTTGCTGCCTGCAGGGCCTGTCTGATGAGAGAACGTCAATCCAGGTCAGAACTTTCTGACAAGCAGGGATGAAGTGGAAACAGCCTGCAACTATTAGATGAGGAAGAAGGAAGGGAATTATGAGGTGTCAGACAAATAGGAAACATTTGGGATGCAATTTAAAGGAACATATAGGAAAAGTTCCAGGAGGCCAAACTTGTACAGAGCCATTTGCAGCAGAATTGGTGGAGAAGTCGCCCTCTGGCCCGAACACCACACGTTCTAGAGAAAAATATCATCGAATCACAGAAGCTCTTTGGAAAAAAAAAAAAAAAAAGATCTTTTATTCATTTAATCAGTCTGTGCTCATCAAGCCTCTTTCATGAGTCAATCATGTCCTGGGTACAGCAAGTTCAAAGTTGATTAAAACCCAATTTCTGTCCTTGGGCCGCTCATTATTGAAAAGTTATGAAGAGAAAGGTCATGTGTTACTGTGGGGAGCTGTGTACATACTGATAAAGGCTGAACTTTGTTAAGTGTCAAATCTTGGTGTGTATAAAGGAGAGAGTCACTCTGCTTGGGGAAGTCAGAGAGGGCTTCATTCATAAAGGAGGTGCTAGGAGCAAACCTCAAGGGAAGCGTAGGCATTCTCCTGCTGGAGGAGTGGGCAGAGCACATTATAGGCAGAAAAGAGAACACAGCAAAGGCACAAAAGCAGGAGTGTGCATGGCAGTTTTAGGAAAGAGTAGGCAGCCATACATCAAGTGCATGGAAAAATATACAACATGGCTGTTCAGGCTCTTTAATGCCTGTGGCTCCCAGCACTGTGCTTGGAACACAGAACATACGACAGTCTGCGCCAGTCAAGACTGCTAAATGAACACAGATGGCTAAATATCTTGATGAAGAATTAAGTACTTTGTCATCAATAGATTTCTGTCCAGCGTTTCACCACACACGACATTTCAACCAGTGTCACCACAGGAGAGTGGTCTGTTAGGAGGCAGTGAGGCCCTTCACCACAGCTGACTCTGGAGCCAGAATGCCCAGGTCTCAACCTGATGCTGCCGCTTACTAGTAATGTCACCTAGTGGCCTCTGTGTCCTCATTTGTCTTGTCTGTAAAACAGGGATAACAGCAGCACCAATCTCTTAGGCCACTTTGTGCTTGTATCAAGCAATGTACTCTCCCTGTCTAGGGCTTTTGGATCTTGATGGAGTCAAAACATGACTGACTTTGTATATCTGTTTACAGTTTATTCCCAATTTCTGGGGCACATAATTATTTGAATGGGACCTCAGAGATCTTTTAGTCCAACTTCCTGGGTCTGGGAAGTTGGCCAGATAGCTCTGTGATCTTGGGGAAGGCACATACCTGTAATACCTGTGCTCTAATGCTGGAGAGCTAACACAAGATGCTTAGCACTTAGCAATACTAATAGTCACTGAGTTCTCACAAGGCACCAGGCCCTGTCATGCTGTCCAGACATTAGCTCACACATCATTCCTAACAACTTTACAGGGCAGCAACTAAGACCATTTCTATTTTACCAACAAAGACACCAGAGCATAGAGAAGCCAAATGGTCTTCCCAAAGTCACAGTTAGTACATGGTAGAGGCCAGCTTTAGACCTAGGCAGTCTGCATCCTAAGCAGCGTGCTCTTCCATGGCCACTTCCATAGAACAATGGCAAGAATGCTATTACTATTCCAGAACGCTTAGGAACATTAGATAAGATCTGGGTGGTAAAAATCTCTGACATACTTAGGCAATTTAAAACTACAAAGTGCAGAACTGACCTGTGGTGGCACAGTGGATAAAGCATTGAGGTCGCCAGTTCAAAACCCTGGGCTTGCCTGGTCAAGGCACATATGGGAGTTGATGATTCCTGCTCCTCCCCCTTTCTCTCTCTCTCTTCTCTAAAATGAATAAATAAAGTCTTACATTATGTAGTGCTATTATGTCACATTGTTATAAAGCAGGGGTCCTCAAACTTTTTTCACAGGGGGCCAGTTCACTGTCTCTCAGACCGTTGGAGGGCCAGACTATAAAAAAAAACTATTAACAAATCCCTATGCACACTGCACGTATCTTAATTTAAAGTAAAAAAACAAAACAGGAACAAATACAATACTTAAAATAAAGAACAAGTAAATTTAAATCAACAAACTGACCAGTATTTCCATGGGAACTATGTTCCTCTCACTGACCACCAATGAAAGAGGTGTCCCTTCCAGAAGTGCGGCGGGGGCCGGATAAATGGCCTCAGGGGGCCACATGTGGCCCGCGGGCCGTAGTTTGGGGACCCCTGTTATAAAGCATAAAAATGCATTAATGTGTAAATAATGTCGAGTTGTTATGGAACGTAACGAGGTATAAAAATATAAACTATATAATAAGCAATCTGGAAAACAATATAAATTATTCTCTCAGCTACCTTGGTCTGTTTCTTTATCATTTTCTACTCTTGAGCAGTATCATTTTCTACTCCTGTATTCCTGAGTTTCTGAGAACTGGCCACATAGCAGGGGTTTTTTGGTCAATGTTCTCAAAATAACAAGGAGCAAATTACTGCCTGAGCTGCTGTGAGGGGTCATGAGGCAGCTGGGAGTCGTTTCCAGACCTTCTCCTTCTGGCCAGCTGCACTGTTGGCCATGCTGTGGGAGAAGGGCAGCTCGTCTTAGGGTCTCCCAGTTCCTGAGAATCCCCCACATTCCATTTGTTCCTGACTTCCCTGAAATAACCCTCCTTAGAGCTCATTTTTTTCATAAGATATCTCAACCTGATTTGGGAGAAAACCCCATTACAAATAGACCTGTATAGAATACTGGGAAAAGTTCTGCCTGGGAGTTAGGCTATCAGACGTCTGGGTAGAGTGGGGTCACTGACTGGGTTATCCTGGGAAAGTCACTGCTTCTCTGTGAGCCTCTGTTTTCCCTTCTGTAAAAGAAGGCAGTTGGAGCAATGGTCTGGAAGCTTCCTTTTGGCTTGCATACTCACACAGTAGCATCCATCTACTTGCAGTCACAAGCTAGGAACACTCTGTAATGTTGAACACATTGAATCTAGAACTCAGAAAATTGAATTGAGGGAAAGCATTTCACTTGATATAACATACTCACCCCCAAGACTCCCTACTATGTTTCACAGGCATTTCTGGTGGTAGTTTTGGTGGTTTTAAAATAGATTTTTAAATTCCTTGACACTGTTCCCTCCAATAGGTGCAGCCTGATTCCCCTACCCTGTGTGACTTCCAAAAGAGGGCTCAAGGCATCACAGATTCTTCCCTGCTCTTGGTGTTGGGTTGCTGGCTCTGGGGGAAGCCACCTGTCATGCTATGAGGATGCTCAAGTGACTCTATGAAGAAGAGGTCTGTTGGATGAGTAACTAAGGCTCCCTGTCAATAGCCATGTGAATGAGTTCCTTGCGAACAGATTCTCCAGGTGTTCATATGCTGATGGAAAAGACAAAGGGACATCTGACAGTGAAGGAAACAAAGGAAACAGTTATGCCATCTATCCTAGGGAAGTGAGATGGCGTGGGTCTAGGCCACCCTTGGAAAGGTTGGCTTCAGCAGCATAGGGCAGAGCATCTACAGTGACAGGAAAGATGGCAGAACACACAGACACACGCAGAGCAGTGGACAGACATGGGGGTGTGAGTCGGTGAAAGTTATCTTCAGAGAGCATCTGTTTTCTTAGGGACAAGAGAATACAAGGCCATCAGCTGAGAGGGAGGAAGAGGGAGGAGGTACTAGAGGTTAAAGAGAAAGGAAAAGGTGTGGAGTAATCTCAAGGTTTTGTTTTTTTTTCAGGTCCCTTGTGCAGGAGTTGGCACGTGAGGATGTTAACAAGACTTATGATATAAAATTCAACAGGATATTGCCCTCCCTGTGCACTGGTTTTGGGATCTGATCGGGTCTGAATTTTGGCTCTACCCCTCACTGGGTTAAGTGGCCTCAAGGATGGCATTGCCCCCTCTTTCTGCAGGTGTCTCATCTGGAAAGAGGGGGTTAAAGGAGGTGACAGTCTTACGTGCCAGCTAGTGCCTGCCATGTAGTGGATGCTAAAGGCCAGGACCATTTCCCGAGGCATTTTTACTGCCTCAGCCCAACGGACTGCACAATAAATGACCTTGGAGTCGGAAGAATTTGGACTGGCCAACTTTTCCATTTTGCACCTCAATAAACTAGAGATAAAAGAATAGACTTAAACTAAGCATGAAAGACTAACTCCTAATTTTTTTCTATTAAAAATGGAAGAAAAATTATGTAAATTCAGATTTATTATCTTTTAAGCAAATTGCCAAGCTTTTCTGTTTCCAAATCAATAAATAGTAGAGTGGTGAATGACAAATATAAGACAAGCTGGGCCAGCCTGGCGCTGGCTGGAGACTTTGGTGAAAAATGTTCTGCTCCTCTATGTCCCTAATTCTCCATCTGATTGGCGGGAAAGTGCAACCCCTCCTGCAGGGGCAGCTGTGGGGCCTGAAGGAGACCCGGCTGAGCAGCAGTGCAGTGGCGTTTTGCAAACCAGGGAGCACTCAGCCGTGCTCAGGCTGTGTCTCCACGTGAACCAGGCTTCTGCGGCGCGGCAGGGGTGTCCCCGAAGGGTCTGGGCAGTCGCACATGCTCCTTTTAGTTCTGACCTTTGCAGTATTTCCCAATAAAACTGTGATGTGCTGCTTATGCTTTGGACTAGCAGTGGAATACAAGAAGGTCAGGTTGCCCAGACCTTAACAAGGAACAGATGGATAAAAATTATATCATTCCCTCCCATCTCTCCCAATCCTTCTGGAGAAAACCTGGCAGGCAGCATCCAGAACCACGCCCCTTTCCCGGCCCCCACCCAGGCCCTCCAGATTTCCCCAGGCTGTTGATAGGAAGGAGACTGCGTGGAAGATTGTGGAGGGGCCACAGACATTGGAGTCTATAGTCCTGGGTGTAGATGCCAGGCTGATCATAGGTCCTCGTTTACCCAGGACAGTCCCAGCACAGGACTGCTGACCTTATGTAATGATCGTTAACACCTCCTTTCCCTTTCAAAGGTGTCCCCATTTGGGTTAGAAATGACCATGTGACCTTTGCTTTAACTTATTTGAACCTCAGTTTTCCAATGTGAGGAATGGAAATCATTCTTTACACACTGCAGCATTATTGTTGATAATTATACAGGATTGAAATAATTGCAATTAGCAAGCTATAAAGAAGAGTATTTAAATATTTGCAGTGCTCTGGCTGATGCTCCCACCTCCTCCAAAGTATATATTTAAATGAAATTCTAGCTGATCATGTGACCTCTGGTCTGTTCTCAAACATTAGGCAACATCAGAATCTCCTGCACGGCTTATTAACACAGATTGCTGGGCCGATCTACAGAGCTCCTGTTTCATTATGGTATTTGTCACTGTTAAGACATGAATTAATTATAATTTTCACTAATCAGATTAATAGCACTGTGAGCAAAAGAAGAACACAGGACAAGTTGACCTTGATCATGGGAAGAAAATGTTCAAAGCTGGGCGTGGACCACAGGCTGTTGTCTAGATGTTAGATGCAGGCGGAGGCTGATAAGGAAATGAGCAGAGCATCAGTGGCTTTGAGCTGAGTGTCCCTGGGGTTGGAGGAGAGTTTGAAGGTGCACTGAAGCTGGACTTTGCCAGTTTCCTGACTTTGGATTCATATGTGTCTGTATGTTGTGGCTGTGGCATAGGCAAGGGTAGAAATACTTGGCATAGGACATAGATAAGCACATTGTTAAGCAGGTCAAAGGGCTAAACTGAGGTTAAAAGCATGGCCTGTTGGGTCAAGATTTTGCAACATACCTTTTACCTTAAACATTTATAATCTAGCCTCATCAATTAGTACCCTCTGTTCTTCAGCTACCTTAAATGGTCTTTGTTTCATCTTGCCTCTGGGCCTTTGCACATGCTATTTCTTCAGCCAGTCAGAGGAGGAGGCTGAAGAATGGGCAGAAGGATGGAGAGAGGAGAATGATCCCAATGACTTCTCAGGTGCTAGGTTGGATAGCTCTGCATAACGGGCAAAAGTTCTGTTACTCATCAGTTGGCTATACAACCTTGGACACACTACTGAACTTCTCTTTGCCTCATTTTAATCATTTGCAAAATAGGGATGATAATAATAACTCCAAAGGTTGGCATGATTAACAAATATAATGATAATAGGTTGCTGGAGGATAAAAATAATGTATACAGAATTCTTAGCCCAGTGTGTTATATCTAGTTAGCATGCAATATGGGAGCTTGTGTAGCATTAATCTTTTAAGACTTTCTAGGTTGCTGCCTTTCCCCATCAACTGAGTCAGTGAGATCAAAGTGTTTGTGCTATCTTTATTCTGAGTGCCCACTAAAATTCTAATTCATTAGGTTGGGTGTGGGATTCCAGTAGGGCAGTCTCTTTTTTGCAGGCATTCCAGATGATTCCAGCAGGTCACGCTTAGCTTAATTGCCTAAGTTGCTATTTCCTCCATCCTTCCTCAGAAGATGAAGTGTCTATTATAGACTCTGAACTGTGAAGGTGGAGCTACATCTGTCTGGGCCACTGATTTCCAACAGCCCAACCCAGGGCCCAGTGCACAGGAGGTTCCTGGTAACAGTGGAGTCACTGGCAAGCTGGTCCGCTTTGCTAACACTTGTCTCTGCAGCATTACGTGGTAGACAGAACTCAGAACATGAAACAGGCCTACCTTTCCTGATAGCACTGTTACTGCTTAGTAATTATTTCAAATGATCTGTCCCTGTTCTGATCAGACTTCCGTCTCCTCGCTGGACACTGACTGACACAGGTGGCCGTGCAGAATCATGAGTAAGGGCGTGACTTCTGGAGCTAGCCAGCCTTAGTTGACTAGTCCATACACAAAAATATTAAAAACCAGAGCCTTGTAAATTATACAGGTCTGTGGGCTTGTGAGGCTGGCCCTTGGGCCCCCATCCTGAGTGGTTGGTCTCTGGGTAAACCGTAGAAAAATCCTGATGCACCAATGCCTTTCTCAAGTGTCTCCAGCTTTCAAGACCTCCAGAGTGAAGTCACATTTAGGGAAGAACAGCTCAAACTGATCCTGCTTCTCTGGCAAGATCTTGCAGCAAGCCACCCTCTAGGATGACTCTGATAGGTACTTCCAGGGAGCCCCTGGGGTGGGATGGTAGAATTAGGACTGAGGGGGTACCAAGATAGGGCTCGAATGGGGGACAAAGGTCACCCACCACACAACTGCACTTCACCTTTCTCTGGCAGCCCCCCAAGGAAGTCACCTGTGTCCCACAGGAGCTGAGCCTATTGAAATGCAAGAATCCCAGCTGCATGGTCATCCAGGTGCCACCCTGGCAGTCTGGTGGTCTCTCATTTCTATCCCCACCCCCACCTCCTGTGGCCTGGATTCCATTTACAGCTTCACCTTCAAATTACAGGTATTAAGGGTAATGAGGCTTCCGCTCTGAGCTGGTTGGGGAACGGAAGACTGGCTGATTATCCCTGAATTGGTACCATATATCTGAATGGCAGGAAGGCCCTGGTTAGGAGACCTAAATACCCACATGAACTCTGAATCTTTCAAGTCCTAAGAAAGTCACTAGAAACCCTAGAATGTGAGAGCCGCCAGGGACCAGAGCTCTGCAAGAGACCCTGTACTGTGTGCATGGTGAGGGGTTTGTCCTTGTGGTTGTTTTTGAGTAAACTGTAGGACAGTCCCTGAGGCCTGACTAGAAGAGTGACTTATCATGGTCCCCGGCGTGAGTCTGTGCCCGAGATGCCGCTCTACCCAGGGCTCCCGATCCCCCGTCAGGGCCATCTCTGAATCGCCCAGAAGACTGGCCCAGTGACAGAAGCCAGGTTTATTCTCTTTTTCTGGTTTGTGTATGACTAGAGGCCTATTCATAACCACACAGTTCTCAGAGTTTCCAAATGCAATAGAAAATCGGATTTCTGGTCTTGTGGAATTTAGAGCTTTGAGAGACTGGATCGCAGGAGCAAGGGCCAGGTGCCAGGTTTGTGGGACAGATCTGGTGAGCAGGATAGCGCCTTTGCTGTAGGTCAGTGTGAGCCTGAACAGGACACCCAGAGGCCAGTTACTTACATCTCAGTTTATGGCTCTGTAAAATGGAAACATGGAGTCTTTTCTTAACTGGGTTGAAAGGCTCAAACAAGATAATGGATTTGCAAATGTTTTATAAAATAGAAATAATTCTGTGAGGTCACTTACAAAGATATTATTGGCAAATAATAGTTAATCCTTTTTTTAAAGCAAGCCAGAACTTATTTTGTACCTGCCGTGCTCTAGGTATTTTATTAGACATTTTATATTTAGTTCTCACTGAACCTTAGACTAATCCTGTGATTCAAGGTGGTTAAGAACTTTCTGTACACTATTTCTTTAATCTTTAAAACATTATTATTCTTATAACATGGCTGAGAAAACTGAGGCTCAGACAGATTAGGTGGTTTGCCAAAGGCCCACAAAGAAGTGGCTGAACTCCAAGTGACTCTTTCCATTGGTCCGCGTCCCCTCCTGAAGAGCTTGGTCAGTGGTTAGAGTTCAACCTCCTGGGTGTGAGTGTAAATTTCCAGATAGAAGCTTGAGAGCAGACATTTTTGGTTCTGACTACCGCATACTCCAGAGCCTAATAAATGCTGAATGCAATCCGTTTCAGTTCAGCAAGTGAAACTTTTCTGCCTTGTAGTGTTTTCTAGCTGAGTGTATGGAAGGAGAGCTGGGCTTGCGTGGTATAGAACTTCAGGGCTGAATTCCAGCAGAAGGTTGTGTCCTGTACCCTGGCCTCATCAGGGATGGTTTTACGATGCTCACGCTGTGAGGCGCTCAGCTGTCCCGGCAGGTCTAGGTGGCTGGACACTAGGGGAAACTTGAAACAAAGGTACTAGGCCAGGGATTGAGTTGGAGCTGAACAGGGAAGACTGGGGTCAGTCAGGCAATGGAGAGTTCAGAAGTCCAAGGTGAAAACAGGTACAATGTAGGTATCTTGTTTAGAAACATGAAACTGAGAGGAAGCTGGTCTTGAGCCCTTCATTCATAGCTCTTCTGTGTATGCTGCACGCGCCCGAGGTATCTCTGTCTGCCGGCATGGTAGGCCTTTGATATTCGCTCTGGGAATTAGACGAGCTACCGCAGCGGTGTGTCTGCACACACACCACCGTCCTCAGAGCCCTCATCACGCTGGCCTGAAACTCTCTCAGAGGACAGAGGCTGTGTCTCTGCCACAGAACATGGAGGGCCCTCTGTGAGGTTTTGTTAGTGAATGAGTGAGAAAAGGAGGCTGGGAGAGGTCATGGCTGGCTCTGGAGGTTGGCAGCTCGAACTGCTCTCAGGCTGAGGCCCCCTTGCTCTCCACTGCGTGACTCTGATGACGTCACAGGGTCCACGTGGCAGGAGTCCTCTGTAACAAGGCACCAGCATGCATCGCTTAGACTCCTGCCCTGGACAGAGGTGTGCTGCCTGACGGACACCTCCCCTTTCTCTCCCATGTCTCAGATGGTTGTGTGACAGGTCTGCACCATCCTCCTGGGATAGTCATCACCTTCTGTCCCCAGGGACCCAAGTTCTGTTCATCCCATGAGATTCTGCCTCCTCCTCATGGTCTTTCTTCAAGGTTATAAGAAAGAAGGCCTTTGAATGCAGGTCTGCATGAAGTTACTCTTGACCCTGCAGCTTACTGGTGTGTGCATTTGGGTCTCAGCTTTCTACTCATTGATAAAACAGGTAGAATGAAACAGTGACAGCCATGGAGGGGTGAAGGCCCCCAGGTACAGTCCCTCCATGATCTGCCTCAGCCTTTGACTTGAGGCCACCCTCCTTTTGGGCAGTCCCAGGAATGACAGAGCACATGGGGCTATTAGAACATGGTCCTTTCTGCCCAAGGTGGTACTCCTCTCATGAGGCATCTTTGCTGAGAGCTCCCCATTTGGTTGGTCCAGTCAGTTCTCAGTTTACATTGCTGTTGGGGTCACTTCCTGTCAATCGTGCTTCCTCTCTGCTTTTCTTTCCCAGGTGTCAGATCGCTATCCCAGCCTGACTGCGTTCCCTGCGCCATGCGGCCCTCTTCTGCTTCTTAACTTTTACTGACGTTAATTGCGTTAACTGTACCATGTGCATCCCTAACTCATCTCTGTCTGCTTTCCGAGGACCTAACTCATACAAATACCTTCATGATAAGGGCAGAGTGGTGGTGGGCATAATTATAACTGTAGCCATAATTGTTTTTATTGTTATTGTTATTTTTTTCCCAATTAAGAAAAACACTCCTCTAGTCAGGGGAACCTGAAGTGTAAAGTACACAGGTGTCAGTTCTCAGCCTGACCAGTAATCAGAGGAAGAAATGTTCTGCATAATTGGCTGTGTTCTGCAGATCATGGCCCTGGGGGCAAAATCGAAATCATGAAGATCTTTACAAATGCTCACATCAGTTGCCATTGTTCTCCCCACAAAGGCACAGGCCCTCACTTGTAGTGTGCAGGGCAGCTCAGGTTTCACGAGGAAACAAATGAATTTTCAAAAGAGAAACATTTCATACTAGACGTGCTCAACACTTCCTCCCTGATGCCCGGTGGAAAGCGGATCGGACAATTCATTATACTTGTCAAGACTTGAGGACAATCAAACACCAGCCCTGCTCCTCTGAGATTTAAGACCCTTCAGGATATTTTGCATACTTGTTATATTGCCACCTTTGGTGTGTTAACATTTATTGTCCCCCAGGGCCATAAAAAGTTCCGCCTTTTATAGAATACACAGATTCAAGAGTCGTCTGCCAGTTGCCACTGCTTCCTCTGCCCCCCTGGCCAATCCACTGTAGTTAGAAGGAACCTGAATGAGGCTTAGAGTACTTGATTTGTAACTGAACTGCTAACCTGCTATTAGGTCGCTTAGCCAGGGCATCGGCATGTTACAAGAAGAATCCCTGCCTCCCTCCCAAAAAGAGTTTACTGAGAGACACAAACACTGGTGAACCTACTAATTCCTAAGATAACCCACACTGCTCTGTTGTGTATGTTATTCCCAGTTGACCATATGACTTGATTTACCTCTCACAGTCCTTGCTTATGCCTATTGACCCAGTGTAAATATTAATAGCACCCCTTTCCTCTTAGATATGAAGTTGAGTCCTTATTAAACATGGACCTGCAAATACACTAACGCCTCCCCCACCCCGCCGCGCATCTACACACAAAATGGTGAAAGTTTGGAGTCATGGACCACATACAAATGTGTAGGAGTAAGACTGCTTTCATTTATTCATGATTATTCATTGCATGGCTCTGTGATACTGCTGTTGAGAGCCCTCAGGGACTCTCATGAAAAGTCAAATGAGCAACCATTCTGAATTGAATGGAGTATAGTCTTGCTTGGAGTCAAGGGTATGTTATGAATGACCACTTAGGGTTATTTCTAGCTCTGTGAATGCTTGAAATAGATCAGTGGGTGCTGACAAATGTCCAGAGAGGTAATTGGCACTTAAATAAAGATGATGGTGATAATAAACATGATGAAAATGGCTAACACATGATATTTCCTAGGAGCAAGACATTATTCTAAGTATTTTATATTTAAAAATACTGCTCACAAAAATTAGGGGACATTTCAAAACAAATATGAAGCAATAAAATATCCCTTAATTTTTGTAAGCCGTATATATTAATTGATTCAATTTTCACAGTGACCTATGAAGATACTATCTCCATTTTACAGATAAAGAAATCAAGGCCCTAAAAGGTTAAATAGCTTGCCAAAGCCATAGGGTTTAGTGGAGCAGGAAGGCTTACATTGCATCCTATCGTATTGGCAGGAAGAGGCTGCAGGGATGTGGGGTCTGCAGGCCTTGGGCTTTCCCTCCAGTTGCTAAACTGGCCATCCAAGCTCCCTTCAATTAAAGCATTATATAATTCATTATTTAATCTTGGACCCTGTTGAGAATGAAAAGAAATGTTATTAGTAGATATAGTGGGACAACAGGCATAAATGGAATGACAAAGTGAGACAAACCAGGTCACCACACAGTTTAAATCAGTTCCTAATAGCTTGAACTCATTATTATTTTTATTGATTGATTTTAGAGAGACAGAAAGAGGAAGGGAGAGAGAGAGAGAAGCATTATTTGTTGTTCTACTTAATTGTGGGTTCATTGGTTGCTTCCCATATGTCCCTGACCTAGAATTGAAACCACAACCTTGGTGTTTCGGGATGATGCTCTAACATACTGAACTAACCGGCCAGGGCCTAAAAGCTTGAAATTAAATATGCTCTAACAACAACCAGAACAACAACAAAAAATTAAAAGAAGGAACTGATATGTTGTCTAGTATAACAAAAACACATGTGAAATCATAGCATGAATTGTCTTAGAACCTAGTTGTGAAGAACTCTGAAGAGTCTGAGGTTGTACTTCCAAACTAACAAGTTAGCCTCCATAGTATTGTGGATGCTGGCAGAAGACAGGTGCCTGGGTTGGAGGCAAAGAACTTTGTTGATCACGGCATAGTAACAGCTTCATGTTTGTGTGGACTTCTTCTCGACCCTCAAGTCCCATGGGTTGATGTAAAGCATCCCAGGTGGGTGCTGCACATATGGTGGGTTCATTTCACAACTAAGGAACCTTGAAGTTAGGGAAACAAATCTTTTCTAATGGGTTGCACACAAACCCATCTGACCTTTGTCCTGGAAGGAGATACTGTCTTTATTATACAGGGCTGAAAACAAACCAGTCCGTAGCTGGGGATGGGGGTGGAGGGAGCGACACCACGGGACTGTCAGTATCTACCAAGGCTGTTTGTTCTACAAACATATTTGAATAGATAGTTGGTGCCTCTGCTTACAAGACATGCAGAAAAATGAGAGACCATGGAAAACGAGTTCCCAAGAGTGATACCACAGCCTCAGGGGTGCTCAGAAAGATCCGTGTCCAGGCTTTCTCTTCTCCGTGGGGAATAGGCCAGGCAGCTAGAAGATTCCGTGAGATTCTGGATCTCTTCCTCTGGTTTTGGGGGAGCTTGAGGTCAGGAATAAGAATCAGAATGAGTGATAGGTAACTACATAATTGTTCTTTTTCCATTTGTTGCTTTTCCCCATTTAAGACTGAGCATTTTTTCAGCAAAGGGTTGGAAAATTTATATTTTGCATTGCTCATGGGTGGATGTTTTCTGTCAGAAGATTCCACAGATGATTTATATGAGGAGGGTAGACGCATTATAATAATTATTAATAAATAAAATAAGTATACTTTTTCTACTATCAAAATACTTTAGCATGCTGATTCTAAAGTGTTTGAAAAATTGAGACGCGAAGTAAAATGTCATCCTAAGCTTACTGTCTCATGGAAACCACTGGTAATATTTTGGTTTATATTATTTTTGGGGTATGTTTGTGTGTGTGTGTGTATATTTTTATATACATATAACCAACCACAGTTGTCATCATAAACATACAAATTTTAAACTCTTTTTTAAAATTTTCTGTTTGTACTATAGGTAGTTTTCATAAACATCATTTTCAAAAATTAGATAAAATTATATTGAACACAAAAATTTATTTAGCTGTTCTGCCATTTGGTCCTGGGGTGGGTCTTATATCTCTACCACTTACTGGCTTTATAACGTTGAACTACCTACTCATCCTCTCTCAGTCTCAGTCTCCTCAACTGTAACATCGGGACAATACACCTTTTTTAGCGTTGACAGTGAAAACAAATGATATGAGATAGCACTTACAAGTACTTTAGCACTGTGCCTAACATGTGACCTAAATAAGTGTTTAACAAATGCTTACTATTATTATTTCTGTATCCAATTCTCCACTGGAAACTATGGTTCAGTGAATGTCTTGTGAGCTCTTCCAAGACTGAAGGTGATTTCTTTAGTACTCATTTCCAGAAGTGCAAGGACCAGATTAGGGGCAGGGACATTTCTGACATTGATAACTCTAGATTTGTGTTTGGAAGGTGACCTATGACTGATTCTAGGTGGAGCATGAGTTCTGTGGCCAGGGTCAAGGCAGAAATGTCCCATGAGAGTTTTAATGCAATGTAGGGCCTCAAGCTTCTAAGATGCCTCTACAGCACAATTAGTCACCATGGTCTTGGCAAAGCAGTTTGAGCAGTGCAAACTGATGGACATGTCCTCTTTTACTTGTCTGTCTCTTTAGGTAGACCAAGGGCTAACAGTTTGTGCCTCAAAGGTCAAACAGTCAAATTTTGTACCCTGATGTGTTTGTGTGTTATTGACACAGAGTATAAGAATGAAAAATGATTATCTTTCCATTGGGCATACTTCCCATGGGCTCTACCTCTCCTCACTTTTTTCTACGATGTAGTTCCATCATAGCTCTTATGAGCCCTGGGCTACTCTGTGAGCTCTTTAAGCTGAGGTGTGTCTTGTTGCCTAGGGTATCCCAGTGCCCATCCAGCAGCCTGGCACATCAAAGGCTTTCTGCATGAGGGCTGGCCCAAGACCGGGAGAGGACAGTCACGCTGCACAGGCATGCAGTTCTCCTGACTCCCTCTAGGCACCTAGGCCAGGCATTTTCTCTCTCCCCAAGTCTGTTTCCTTATTGTAAAATGAAAGAATGTGACCAGATGACCTCAAATATCTCCTCCAATTGTAGAAGTCAATGTGCTTGTTACATAATTATACTGTAATAATGAATCCTGACTTTGTGCCTAGAGATAAGAAACATGATCTCTCTTCCTTCAAAAGTTTACTAACAAATTAGGAACTATACTTTTATAAATTACTCTGTGTACATAAATGCTAAAAACAACACTAGGGTATATGTGAATAACTCTCCAAAGCTCAGAGAAGATATGCAGTAAGAGTGATTCATTTAGGCACTGGGCATTTACAGAGCACAGACCATCTGAGCCAGGTCTGTCCTCAGCGTTAGGTGAACACGCGGACAAGGGGAAAAGCTCTAGGGCTTTAGTGAGGCTGTCAAACCAGCAGCATAATCTTGGGAAATTTATTTAATCCCTTTGAGTTTCACTTTCCATATATATAAAATTGGGAGGATCACTTTGTAAGTTATAGAAATGTCTAAGCACCCGAAACTAATATAACATTCAATGTTAACTGTAACTGAAAAATATAGATATGGATTTAAAAAAGAGTTATGAAGAGGATTTGGTCATTAGGTAAATTTGAAAAATACTGGATAAATTGAAGGTGAGAGACCACTATTAGTTGCCATTATATTACTCACAAATTTTGTCTATTGATTTTCCATGCTTAGCATTAAGGGTTAAGAGCAGGACTTATAATGCTATTGTCTTTGGTCTGGATCATTGAGCACACTTCCCATCTGGTCTCTCTGTGCTCAGCCTTGGTTTCTCCAGTGCATATAGTAGTCAGAGTAGGTCCCCAAAATCTCATCTGACCATATCACTTCCTTGCTCAAACTCCACAGGCCACGCCATTGGAAAATAGGAGAGAGGCCAGGGAGGTTTAGTTTGATCTATGTTTTGTATTTTCAGCTAAGAAGTGGGTTCATAAATATTTATTTATAGCAGTTATATGTTTAGTCTGCATGAAATATTTTTTTAATTAAAAAGTGCATGAGAAAAAAAAAGTGCATGAGAAGGGAGTACCAAGGACACTGTGCTTATTGACCGTCTCCCGACATCCCGCAAGCTGTGGCGAAGGAGCCAGCATCCTCCAGGGTGGCGGGACCAGGAGCGCTCTGCTTCAGTCCCCTGGGTCACGTGAGCCTTCAAGAGGAACTATTTTCCAGAAATAAATCAAAACTGTGTTCATGAATTGGGGGCTTTATTTTCCATAAGGCGTTTGATGGTTTTCCCAGGAAGAAAGAAAACAAGTAGAAAAAAAAAGGGGGGGGGGAAATTCCCTGAACACAAGCAGCCACAGCAAGGGAGAACACCCTGCCTACTGCCCAGCTGCTGACTGCATTGCAGGGGAAGGTCCTAATTGTCTCCCAGGCCCCAGGCCTCAGGCCCCATTCTAATTTATTGAGGGAAGGCCCAGGAGGTAAATCTCAATGTCATTCTCTAAGCCACTTAAAATGAGCCCATTAAACTACTGCCCGTGAATGGAGGTGTTTTTCCCAGGGTCGCGTGCCCCACCGTCATCCCACACCCGGCATCACCCAGGGCACCGCCACTCTGAGAGCCGAATGGCACCTCTGACAATGCAGCATTCAGGAAGGCCTTCCTGGATGGGGTCGGGGGCCTGTAAATGCCCTGTTAATTACTGTAACAATTTATAAAATTCATGACAAACATAAAGCCCTTACAGAGATTGTATTTCAAATCGTATTTACCTGTAACAGAATCCCCTTTGTTTGTAATTCCTGGATTTACGAGCTGTTGCACAACAAAATGGAACCACCCCTTGTCCCCATTGGGGGGTACTGGCTGAGGGACCTCACATATGCCATGGAGATGAAAACTTACACAGGCTTGGACTCAAATCCCAGACCCACCTCAGTCCGTGGCACTTCTCAGTTCCACAGCCTGTGAACTGGGGAAAGTAGAGGTTGGACTGGGGCAGGTAAGTTTCCTCCCAGGGAATCTTGGTGTCTTGGAGTTAGAAGGGACCTCAGTCGTGAGCTAGTCCACCTGTGTATTCATCTTCCCTACAGCTTCTCTATCTTTGCTTGCATAGCCCAGTGATGCGGTGCTCCTTACCTGACAAAGCCGACCAGCTGATTGCCCTTTTTCTCTAGTCTTATTCCTTTCTTCTCCTCTCCAACTTTCCTTCACCAATCACAGAATGATTTTTCTAAAACCCGACCTCATCTTGTTTTTCTTCTTGTTTGAAAATCACTCAATGGCTTCTACTTACTTTTGAGATAATTCCAGACTTCCTAAAAAGGCAAGTGAGTTTCTGCAGGAGGTGGTTCCTGCCCTCTTGTTTACTTTTGTGTGGCTCCCATCCATTCTTCTCTTAGAAGGTCCAACTACTTTCAGTTACCCTCTCTTAATAAATCCCCACAGTAATACTCATGTAACAAAAGGGTCAAAGACTCAATGTTAGGGGCAGCAAGTCAGAGTGTGTTGTGAAGCTGGAAGATGGTACGTGGGGACAGGGTGATCAGAGCCCTGCACAGGCAGGAGAGGATGCTGGCAGCTCCAGAGAAGAGCAAGAAGCAGGATCTCTGCAAGAAAGGATGGCTCTGGGAGAATCAAGTCCCCAGGGCAGGAGAAAGGCCTCTCAGGTCTCTGGTGAATCTGATCTGGTAAATGCGTATCCTCGGGAGGGTCTGTCTCCTCTGCCTCATCTGAAAGGAGTAGGGAAGGAGCCCAGGGTCTGCTCAGTTCTTTTCTCTGCCCAGCAGGTCTGGCTCTCAGTGAGTTTCCAACCTCAAGGAAAACCGAACATCTACGCAGACGTGATAACTTTATGAGTCTTGGACACGGAGTTGCTTTCCTTTTCTCCTTGGTGTCAGAATATGGGTCTTCTGTGAGAGCCTGGGAGACATTCAGATTTGCATCCTCTGAAGCAGAGGACTGTTTATAAGGCAGTTAAAATCTGGAGAGGCTGTGTACTCTGACTCTCCAAAGTGCTTATGTTAATGCTTATGTGCTAAATTTCTTTCTTTCTTTTTTTTTTTTTTTTTTGTATTTTTCTGAAGCTGGAAACGGGGAGAGACAGACAGACTCCTGCATGCGCCCGACCGGGATCCACCCAGCACGCCCACCAGGGGCGACGCTCTGCCCACCAGGGGGCGATGCTCTGCCCCTCCGGGGCATCGCTCCGTTGTGACCAGAGCCACTCTAGCGCCTGGGGCAGAGGCCAAGAAGCCATCCCCAGTGCCCGGGCCATCTTTGCTCCAATGGAGCCCCGGCTGCGGGAGGGGAAGAGAGAGACAGAGAGGAAGGAGGAGGGGGTGGAGAAGCAAATGGGCGCTTCTCCTATGTGCCCTGGCCGGGAATCGAACCCGGGTCCCCCTGCACGCCAGGCCGACGCTCTACCACTGAGCCAACCGGCCAGGGCCACTAAATTTCTTTTAAGAGAAGAATTGTTTTGTGCAGAAATGTACAGAAAAGAGAGTGAACTTCATTCCATCAGATTGTCCACTGTTCTACTTACTGGTTGTGTGACCGCAAGGAAAATGCTTCCTCTATCTGGATCTTTAGTTTCTGCAAAACTGAGGTTGTTGCTTGGAAGAGCTTTGTGAGATGTTTGCATCCTTAGGATGTAGAGATTTGATTCTGTAGTTTCTTATCCATGAGATGGAGTTAACGCTAATAGCTAGCTACATCTTAGAGTTGCTCTACATAAGAATTAAAGTAACCTATGTTATTACACATAGTATAAGCATGAGGCTTCTGCATTTTCCATCAGACTCCATTGTAAAGGGAAGCCAGATAGATAAGTTCCAATCTATTTAGCTGAGGTCTGGGAAAGATGGAGTTAGGATGTTTTTGGCTGCAAGGAACAGAAGACCGAACTCAGGTGGCATAAATAATGATAAAACTTGTCATTTCATATTTTTGGATGTTAGAAGATCGGGAGGTTTAATTTTTTAATGACATTATCAAAGACTCTAAAATGAGTCTCAGCAGCCCCAGTAGCATATTTTTACTCTAAAATGAGTCTCAGCAGCCCCAGTAGCATACTTTTACTTTTCACTGCCTTCTTCCTTAAGCAAGAAATCACCAGATACCTGTTCAGAAAGTGTATGAGGGCAAGGGAAGAGCGGGCCTGGCTTATGGTTGGACAACCAGCAGTGTTTGCCCCAGAAGGGCACTAGTACCATACATTTAGCAAGAAGGTATAGTTGGTTCAAGGTCAATGACTAGTTTAGTCTTTGGATATAGACACTGCCTGGTACAGAGGGAGGCAACATGATAGATGGGGAGAAACACAATATCTTTAGAATCAACTTAACCTTGGGTTTAAGTTTGGCTCCACCATGACCAGACATGAGGGGTTAGGCAGATATTTGATGGCTATGTGTCTAGTGTCAAGGGAATGCAAATCAAAGCTAGAATGAAATACCACTAAGTACCCACTCACAAGAATGGCTAAAATTAAAGAGACTTTAAATATTAGGAGTTGAAACAACTAAAACTTGTATAGCAATGCTGGTGGGGGTGTAATTTGATATATACTCTGTGATGGATCCAGCCATTCTGTTCCTGGTTATATGTCTAATAGAAACAAGAGGCTATGTCCATCAAAAAACATCTATAAGAATGTTCGTAGCTACATTATTCATGATAATGCAAGCTGAAACCCATCCAAATGTCCATCAGCAGGAGAATGGAGAAATACATGGGCGTATGATTGGACATGGTCATGTCTTGCTCACATCCCCTTTAAGATGGAATTTGTAGTCTCAGCTTTTGGGAATGCTGCTGGCAGACAACCTTCAGGCCACCCACCCTTTTCAGAACTGTCTTTTCTGCCCTTCGGGGGGCAGCCCACATCCACACAACATGGCTAAGACAGGCCGTTTTAGCTTTAGAGCTCTCTGTGGAGGGTGGCTGAGGTCGCTCTTGGGTCTGCACTGAGCTCTGGACTTCTCCCTGTTCCCTCTCCTGCTTCCTGTCCCTTCTTCCACAGCCATCATCCAAGGGCACGTCCTAGTCACTACACTGCTTGCTTATCTCTGGGTCAGAGCAGGGTTCCCAGAGAACAAACCTGCAGTGTGAGGTGTATTCATATAGAACGTGGTGCAGCAATAAAAAGAACAAATTATGGCATAGGCAACATGGATGAATGTCAGAGGAAAGCCAGGTAGGAAAGAGTACCCACTATAGAATTCCAATTAAAGAAAGTGAAAATAGCCTGACCAGGCGGTAGCGCAGTAGATAGGGCGTCGGACTGGGATGCGGAGGACCCAGGTTCGAGACCCTGAGGTTGCCAGCTTGAGCATGGGCTCATCTGGTTTGACCAAAGCTCACCAGCTTGGACCCAAGGTTGCTGGCTCGAGCAAGGGGTTACTTGGTCTGCTGAAGGCCCGCGGTCAAGGCACATAAGAGAAAGCAATCAATGAACAACTAAGGTGTTGCAACGAAAAAGTGATGATTGATGCTTCTTATCTCTCTCCGTTCCTGTCTGACTCTCTCTCTCTGTGTCTCTGTAAAAAAAAAAAAGTAAAAAAAAAAAAAAAAGAAAGTGAAAATAGCAAAACCAATTCATGGTGAAAGAGATCAGAATAACGATGGTCCTTGGCATTAGGAAGCCTTGTGTGGTGCTGGAAACAGTCTGTATCTTGATTCAGAAGGTAGTTATATGCACATTCACATGTATACATATATATGTCTATATAAGTTCATAGTTAACATTTCTTGAACTGTATACATACTTTGAATTGTGCACTTCACTGCATTAAGTTCCACCTCAATAAAAATAATAAAATATAATAATAAAATGATCAGATTGTATTGTAATGGCCTCTGTCCCCTGGTAGCCTGTAGCTCCCTGAGGCCAGAGGCTCTGCTTGGCTTAAAGCGGATGTTCAATAAAGATTTTTGAATGAATTGATAAATATCTCCCTAGATTGTAAATTGACCGTTGATTTTCATTTTATAAGGAAAGAAACCAAGGCAAATAGCAAACTCTAATTTATAGGTATATTGTGCACATTAAGTAAGATAATTGGAAGCACACTTTGCAAACTGTAAACTTCCTTGTCAGTTAATATACAGGTTCTCAAGTTCGGCTGACAGAGGTAAAAATAGGCTCCACAGCTATCAACTATGTGACCCTGGGAAAGTTACTTACACCTCTGTGCCTCAGCTTATATATCTATAAAATGGGGTCTCTACATTATTGGGTGACTGTGATAACTGAGATAACCTAAGTCACTTAGAATCTGGGCTACACTTAGTAAGTTCTCAAATACTAGCTAGTATTATCCTGTAAGGAATTTTCTCTGGGGTAAGAATCCTTCTGGAAAGCATTCCTCTCCTTCCCCACTTGGCTTTCTTTCCCTTATCTCTTCACCAACGTGAGCTGAAATACAGTCATTTATACAGCCTTCAAGAAATGAGTTTTCCTGAGGAGCACCTGGCCTCCTACAAAGGCGATTACCCCAGTAGGCAGCCCCACACTCCTGATCAGAAAGTCTGAGCATCATTTTTTCCACCAGTGGAATAAAAGAGGTGTTAATTGACTGCTTGTGAAAGAAATATCTGGCTTTCTCTGAGCGGAGCAGCCGGAGAAGGGGGGAGGCGGCAAACAGCGAGGGGGCAGAATGGGGCTCACCTGTGGAAACCTCTAGAACCGCTGAGGCCTTGCGGGCAGAACGTGATCTCAGAGTAGGCTTTTTCTCCATCACATGCTCGGTTGGGAGAAATGGCCAATAATAGGATGGGATTCCAAGTAAAAGCCAGACCCAGCAGGGGTGATGTGGTGTGGCAGAAGGAGCTGGAGCCCCAGTTCTCTCAGTAGCTAGTGTGACCTCAGCTTGTCACTTCATCTCTGGATTTCAGTAAAATGAGGGATGGCGACTAGACAATCTGTAAGTGCTCCTTCAACTCTGGATTTGGGGATTTTAAGAATTAAAGCTTGGTACAGGAAATTCTGATGAGATGAGATGGAAATCCAGCTCTGTCATTTGGCAGCCCTGTGTCCTTGGGCAAGTGACATCATGCTCTATCCCTTTGGGGTCTCTCAGGAACGAGGGGATAAGAGAGGTCTACTGTAAACAAGAGCTCAGGAAGAAACAGGCCCTGTGATGGTTGATTTTATGCGTCAGCTTTACTGGGCCACAGCACATCCACATATTCAGTCAAACATTATCCTGCCTGTGAGGAAGTTTCAGATGAGTGGACCATTTGAATTGGTGGACTTAGTAAAGCAGATTGTCTTTCCTAGTGAGGGGCTTGTCCAGTCAAAAGTCACAAATCGAGGCTGAGTAAGGGGGAACTTCTGCTGGATTGTCTTTGAACTGAGACTTTGTTTTCTTCCTGCCTTTCGACTTGAACTGAAACATCGTCTCTTTCTCTGTCTCAAGCCTGCGCTCTAGGACTGGATCTATGCCATCAGCTCTCTTCAGCTCTCTTGTCTCCAGTCAGCAGATCAGGGGATGTGTTAGGCTCCACAATTGTGTGAGCCAACTTCTTAAAACAAATCACACACACACACACACACACACACACACACACACACAGACACACACACACACACACAGACACACACACAATGTTGGTCCTGTTTCTCTGGAGAACCCTTTCCCATCTGCCTTGTCAGTTTTTCCAGAAAAATATTCACATTTTCCTTTTATGTATCTTCGAGCTCCTACTGTCCATTCCCAAATAAGCCAGTGGCTCTTTAGAGAGAGAGCAAAAAGTTACTAGCAACAATTTGTTTCATGTTGTGCCCGTTTTTATTACTTCAAGGGTTTATATATTATTATTTAATCCTAGGCACACAACAACCCAGGGAGATAAATAAAGCATGTTTTTTCCTTTCCTTTTTATTTTTAGAGCATTATTATTGTATGTCAATTATTTAAGTGTACAACTTGATAAATTTTGGAGATATGTACATACCTGTGAAGCCATCAAAACAGACAATATAAAGAACATATCCATCAACCCCTAAAATTTCTTTGTTTCATCCCATTCCCAGGTAACCACTATTGATCTGTTTCTGGTTTTCATAATAACTGAGAAAACAGGGCCAGAAGGTAACATGTCCTGCTTCTGTCAGAGCTAATATCCAGTCTCCTGATACTTGGCTCAGTATTCATTCCTGGAGACCTTCTTCAATCACTCCCAGGAGATGAGGAGAGGGAACCACTTACTGAGCACCTACCGTATGCTACATCTCAGACTGGGTGCTTTATATATGTGGCATGTAAACACAGTGGCCTGAGTACTCCTTTGGCTTTAGATGGCTTCTCTCTGATGAATGTTCTCCTCCATGCTTGAGTTCCCACTGAGCTCACATATCCAAGTGTGCATTTGAACATATCTCTCCTTTGAATGTTCTAATAAGCATCTCAAACTGAGCTGGCCTAGTTCTGGCTGGCTAGCTGATTTGGTTAGTGTCATCTCAACATGCCAAGGTTATGGGTTCAATCCTCGGTCAGGACACATACAAGAATCAACCACTGAATGTATAACTAAGTGAAACAACAAATCAATGTTTCTCTTTCTCTAAAATCAACAACAATAACAACAACAAAAAACCCAACTGAACTTGCCTAAACATTGCTTTGTTTACAACATACCTGTCTCTTAGTCCCCACTCTGTTGTCCTCAAGTCTTCTACTCAAGTGCTCAAGCCAAAAATTTTGATCTGCTTTGATTTTTCCCTTTTTCTTACTTGGGACATCTAATCCATTGGCAATTTCCATTGGCTCTTTCTTTGAACGAATCCCAAACTGGCCTCTACTTCTTATGCTTACTGCCTCCACCTGATCTTGAGAATGACAGTAGGAACCTTGCCTGTTTCATTTATTGATGCATTTTCTGATATATCCTCAACACCTAGAAAAATATCTGGCATGTAATAGATGCTTAATAACTATTTGTTAAATAAATGATAAAATAATATGCATTTTAACTGTAGTAATTGTTAACCATCTTTACAGTTAACTACTTCTCTATTGCTATATAAAAATCCAATAACTCTTTCCCCCTTCAATGTTTTACTTGGCCATGTACTTTCCACAGTGATGAAATCTTTAAATATTTTTACTTCTTCATTTTTCTACTCCCTTGTGAGATCCCCCCAACCTCCCACCTTCTGGGTTTTGCTGAGTAAATTCAGAACTTTCATTCTATTATCCGATACATATTTTTTATAATATGCCTCTTCTGTTTCAATGATCCTAGTTAACTCATATTACAATTCCCAGTCAAACATTCATCATTCTTTTAGATTTAACTATAAAGTGCTATCAAATTTATTGCCTACCACTTTTTTCTTACACTTGTCATCTTCCCTATCCTGAGACTTTTATTTTAATTTAATTTTCATCTGGTTAGAATATTTCTCAAGCGATTTCTTCAGCTAGCAGCATGGACACAGATGCTTTGACTTCTTTAATTCTTGAAAATTTCTTTCAATAACAACCACGGCAACCACCATCACAACAAAAATATATTTGGTAGTAGTTCATGCTGTTCCTGGAGACAGGGGGTATGACAGAGGACAGACAAGGGCCTTGCCCTCACGGAGCTTGCATTTCTCTCTGGCCTTTGCATGAGTGGAAAAGACTAGCTTATGTGGCAGGAATCATCCAACCTCAGTCTCAAAGGTTTTAAAAAAAGTCTCCTTTTTGTGCATGCCAAGATTACTGCTTGTCCCAGGCAGCTTATGAGGGAGGTTGTCTGCCATGTGGAAACTGAGTATTGTACCTCAGTATCAGTACAAGCTTCCCAGATCACAGCTGCAAGAGGAAGTACTGGAAAGTTTCATACATTTCATACTACTATTCAATGCCTCTGCTAAGTAGCAACACACTCATTTTCATTGGCCAAAGAAGGTCACTATGCCAAACTGCTAATGGGACAGAGTAACGCCAAGCTTTCTGAGTGCCTGGAAGGCAGAGAACTAGATTTGTGAGCACCACTAGACTCTAATTCAGCCTCCACTTAAAATTGATGTCTTGGCAGAATATAGGGTGCTTGAAGTGCATTTTTTTCCTCTGTAATCTAAAGATTACAATTCACTGTCTTCTATTGCTAGTGTTAAATTTGAGTGTCAGATTTTTAGTTTTGTGTTTATATCTATCTATCTATCATCTATCTATCTATCTATCTATCTATCTATCTATCTATCTATCTATCTATCTATCTATCATCTATCTATCTATCATCTATCTCCCTTCCTTTCTCCCTTTCTCTCCCTCCTCTCTCTCTCTCTCTATCTCTGTCTATCTCTATCTCTATATATACATGATATGTATCTACATACCTACCTATCTGTTTATCTGTGTTATGTGAGTTTTGCCAAGATAACACAAAGATAGCTTTAGACACATAAGAGATCTTTTGGGATGGGAGCAGGTGAAAGCCAGGAACCCTTCAGACTATGATGGAGGTCTGAAGCATGGAAAAGGAGGGAAAAATAAGGAAGATTGAGGCAGGAGTAGTCTCTGACTACAGCGCAGCTCTAAGAAAGGTCTGGCCAGGCCTTTGGGGAGTCCTTGAGCCAATTTTGTCCATGGCAGGAGTCCCATATCTCTCAGTAACTGGCCTGCCCTGGGACCTCTGCATGTTTAGTCATTGGTTGGGAGCAGTGTGCAGAATGCATGGCCTCAGCATGAACTTGGTGGTAGGTTCAGAGGGGCTGAAGATGAGACCATTGGGTAATTAGGTTTGCCACAGTAGGATATCTGAGAGGCACATCTTTATGGCTGCCACAAGAAGCTTCTAAATTATTTTTCCTTTTTATTTAATTTTTGTAATTTTGCCGAGGTATGTCCAGGTGCCTGTCACTTAAAAAGTACTATTCAAGACAACTTCCATATGATGTTTCATGTCTTTCCTCACTTTGGTGAAATTTTAATTCTATCTTTCTATTATTAATTTTCCTCCATCTGTTTCTTGTTTCCCTTTTGGAACTCTATTACTTACATAATATATTTCTTGCATATGTCTTTCATGTCTCTTACCTTTTCACATATGATTTTCAGTTTATGTCTTTTTTGCTCTGCATTGTGGGTTGTATTTTTATTATATCTAATTTTCCAAAAATGCTACAGTTTTTGGAAATTTTAGTTTTAAAATGTTTCTATTGAACTTTAAAATTCAGATATCACATGTAAAGGACCAAAAGTTATTTTTTTGGTGTGTACTTTCACAATATCTTGTTAAGAATTCTAACTTTGTCTTGCCTTCTTAACTCATCTGTTCTAGTGGTTGGGACTGGTCTCCCTCACCAACTGGCTTTTAATCCCTTTAATAATATCTGCTCTATAAACACTTGTTTTGAAGGGTATGTATACCAGGCACTGGAATATTTTGGGTTGAGGAGATTTGGCTTGGAAGATAGGGAGAAATTTCTTTTCCAGAAGGTTGCTGATGACAGGGCTTCTTAAAATCAGATGAAGAAGGGAGGTCTCTTTTTTCCAACATCCCAGTGGAAATGGGGTATTATTAGTTCTTCATTGCCACTCCCCTGACACAGCCACCTGTGAGGAAAGCTGACCTCCTCTATAGCTACACATAGCTAGGATGGAGGATAGTTCCCCTCATCTTGGAGAATTTATTGGCTTTCTTCTCATGACTTTATAATTGAGATTTTCATTGAAGATTCTTCTAAGAAGGCAATTCTTTTTTCAGGTGGGGTTTTGGGTCCTTCCTGGGGTATTACCATAAACGAATCCCTCATCTTATGTCTTCTTTCCTAGTATTTGAGGTGTTGACCACATGTGGCTTCTCTAGGCTGCTAGAACCAGCCCAGCCAAGTTTATTTTGGTGATTGATTCATCCCAGGATGTTGAAACAGTGAGAGGATCCTGAGCATATCTTTAGGCCATTATTTTGTAAAGTTTTCCCAAGAATTTCTCCCTAAATCTTGATGAAGTGCCCCTCACATTTTTATCTTCGTAAGTTCCCTTTTACCCTTCTTTATTCATATTGGCATGTCAGCTTGTTCCTATTAAGGAGGTCTTACAAAAGGGGCAATGATAGTTTGGATTTGTCATTGTGATTGTACTTTTACTTCCCTATAGCTCAGTTACTCTATCTGATATTTATTTATTTATTTATTTTTGTATTTTTCTGAAGCTGGAAACGGGGAGGCAGTCAGACAGACTCCCGCAGGTGCTCGACCAGGATCCACCCGGCACGCCCACCAGGGGCGATGCTCTGCCCATCTGAGGCATCACTCTGTTGCGACCAGAGCCATTCTAGCATCTGAGGCAGAGGCCACAGAGCCATCCATCCCCGGCGCCTGGGCCATCTTTGCTCCAATGGAGCCTGGCTGCGGGAGGGGAAGAGAGAGACGGAGAGGAAGGAGAGGGGGAGGGGTGGAGAAGTAGATGGGCACTTCTCCTGTGTGCCCTGGCCGGGAATCGAACCTGGGACTTCCGCATGCCAGGCCGACGCTCTACCACTGAGCCAACCTGCCAGGGCCTATTTATTTATTTTTTACAGAGACAGAAAGTGAGTCGGAGAGAGAGATAGACAGGAACAAACAGACAGGAACGAAGAGAGATGAGAAGCATCAATCATTAGTTTTTCATTGCGCGTTGCAACATCTTAGTTGTTCATTGATTGCTTTCTCATATGTGCCTTGACCGGGGGCCTTCAGCAGACCCAGTAATCCCTTGCTCAAGCCAGCGACCTTGGGTCCAAGCTGGTGAGCTTTTTGCTCAAGCCAGATGAGCCTGCGCTCAAGCTGGAGACCTTGGGGTCTCGAACCTGGGTCCTCTGCATCCCAGTCTGACGCTCTATCCTTTGCGCCACTGCCTGGTCAGGCTACCCTATCTAATATCGACAGTTATCTGTCATAAGTCTAGGGTCAGCAGTCTAGGGCTAGCTCTGGGAGTTGGTCTGCCCCCCACTCTCAAAAAAGATGAGCAGGTAGGCTTAGGCACAGTGGGAGAGTGCTTCTCTGGCTGGAGAAGTGCATTGGGACACATAATTGTTTGTGATAGCAGAAATCTCATCAGGAAAGGGTATTTCCTAAATGCCTTTAAGTTTCTTTCTTGATGGCTGGCAATATTGCCAGTATTTCCCACCAAGAGGTAAAAAAGGCAAGTGATATGTGCCAAGCTCTGCGCAAGGCATTTTATATATGTTAACCCATTTTCTACTTACCATACCTCTGTTATCCTCGTTGTTATCCTCGTACAAATGGGCAGCTGGGCTCAAAGAGAAAATGTAAGTTAGATAACAGGGTTGGTTTGTGATACGGTCTGAGTGCTTCCAGTGTCCATATGCCTGCTCTATGCCACCCATCACCTGGCTGTGTTCAATTTTGAGTTGACTTTTGAAAAATGAGCCAAGATTTCAATAGCAAAGAAGGAAAGGGAGGGTGATCATTCTGAGACACCAGTGCAGGAACCGGCAGGGAGTCAGGTGCACACGGGAAATGGGAAGTGGTCCCATGTGACTAGACTATGAACTACACAAAGGGGTTGTTGAGGGGAGAGATGAGATTTCAAAGATAGGTTAGTGCCAGATGACGAAAGATACGATTACTTTCAAGTTGTGAAATCTCCGGCAAGTTACTTTATCTCTCTGAGGTTTAATCTTCTGGTCTAAAAAATGGAGATGAAATGCTCTTCATGACTGTATGTGTGCGTGTGTGTGTGTTCATGCACTAACATGCATGTGTGTTGTATAAATCATGTAAGTGCTTAATGAAAGTTAAAGGTAATCCTCCTCTGTTTTCAGGAGCTGGCACCTGGCTGGAGGGGGTGGTCAGGAGGGGGTTAGGGATGGGAGTAATGGAGGGCTGGCAACATTTTAGTAGCCCAGAGGCTTCAACTTTCTTCCAATCCCAACAACCTCTTCATCATTTGAAAGATCAGCTTTGGGCACATTTGGTGTTAATTACAGCAACCCAGACTTCTCTGTGTGAAGGAAACAGGCCCCCTTTTCTCTCATTAAAGTAAAATATGACCCATTTTTATGCCTGCGTATTTTGTTGCTGAGATTACGAGAATCATCCCCTCTGTTTATACGGAACGAAGAAATGTTACACTAGGAGAGCGGTTTGGGCCCCGGAGTCTGGGGAATAGAAAGCAGATGTTGTCCTCGCCCTTAGTCCCTCCCCACCCAGCTTCCACTTTCTTCCTCGCTGCTGCCTCTCCCTCTCAGCCATAATCCTCACTGCAGATCAACACAAGGTAAATGGGTTGCAAGAGAATAAGCTCATATTTATTGAGCTCTTTATCAGGTGCCAAGCCCTATAAACAAGTTTCCCCTTTAAATCTCCCCAGAAGCTTCAGGAGTGGCTGGTATTAATCCTTTTTCAGCCCCAGTTCTCTCAAACCAAGAATGCTCAAAGTCGTCCTACTTCCCAAGATGTGGGAAAAAGAAATCCTGCTGATCACAGGGATGATCACACACCTTGTGCCCTGCCTGCCTGGCAGGGTCCACAGAGCTTTCAGCCTCAGCACAGGCGACTGGGGCCTGAAGGGGTCCAGGAATTCAAACCTGGTCAGTATAACTAGCAAGTGGTAGGGACTTGGAAAAATTTTAGGCAGAAAATTGACAATATAAAATGGGTGATTTTGAAGGATTTCCACAGTAACAGTTTGGAGAATGGGTGGGAAGGGAGTGAGAGTGGAAGAGATGTAAGATGAATCATTCCCAGCACAGCTATAAGGCAGAGAGGTCTGCACACACTCTCACTGATTCTCCAGAGCAGCAGGTCTAACAGGCCTGCCCAAGGGTTATTTAATTCTCTATGGCAAGATTGATAACTTTATTTGTAAAGGGCCAGATAGTAAATATTTTAGTCTTTGTGGTTCATATGGTCTTTGTTGCAGTTGTTCAGTAATACCATTGTGGCACAGAAGCAGCCAAAGACAGTATATAAACAAATGAGCATGAATGGTATAGATAAAACTTTATTTACAAAAGCAGAAGACTGCCGACTCTTGCTCTATAAAAATGTACTTCTGTTGGAAGTATTATTTACTATTGATTAGAGCCCAGTCTCTCTGAAATTATACTTTGACTTGTGAATTTTTGTCTGTAAGAGATTAAATCATTTCTGTCTGATAGAAAAACATAATTCCAACAGTTTGGTTTTTATCATGCTGAAGGACATGAGCTTGTTTTGTATCTATCAAGAAATCTGTTCCAATATTCTTTCAGCAACACTTCTATGATATCAATACTCAGTTCTTCAAATACTTTCTGGACCAGCTTTACTATCAGGCTGGTCCACTCATTAATGAGCTAAATCACTCTTTAACACATGTTAACTTTGTATTAGTATGAAAGTCATTTGTATTTTAATCTGAAAATGACATTGTACTTTCATAGGGAAAAAATGCATGATAAGGCTGTTGAAACAGTCCAGAAATGATATAGTGGCTGTGGTGAAGGAGTAATTAAGACATGTTGGATATTAGTCTAATAAGTTTGTAAATATGATATGTTTGCTCACTTATAGTTTGCATTGGGTGTGGAAGACAGGCTGTAGGCTGGCAAGGTCCTTATAGCCTAAGGCTTAATTTTAATACTAAACCTTTCCCACCCTTTTATTAATACTAAGATCTTCTCAAAACTTTTCCCCACACCCTTGACTGTTGCATGATATGAGGTGGTGCACTCTTATGAAAAATCCCATTTATGCCTCAGATAAGTGGCTTTGTATTAGAGACTTCTTTATTTGTATATTGACTTAAAGCCCTTAATTTCTACACTATAAAATAAGGCAGACTGGGGGCTCTCTTGCTCAGATCCTGCCACTAGCATTGCAGAGGAGAAGCAGCCAAGATGGTGGAATACTGAAGGAGAAGCCAGTTTATGTAGAGTTTGTACAGGGAGAAGGAGATGGGAAACAGAGGTGAATAAGTCTGGTGGGGCCTTTGATTCTAGAAATACTCAGATGAGTCAATGGCTTTGGGAGCCCTGAATGGAAAGGGAAGTGTTTTCCCACTGTGTGTATTTCTCACTGTTGGCCAAATAAGTTTTTAAATATGACATATATGTTTGCTCGCTTTTGGTGTGAGAGACAGGCTGTAAACTGGCAAAGCTGTTACAGCCTAAGGCTTAGTTTTAAGACTAAGCTTTTCCCCACATCCTTGACTGATTGCATGATATAGGGTGGTACACTCTCATGAGGAATCCCATTATGCCTCAGATAAGTGACTTTGTATCAAAGACTTCCTTATTTGTATATTGGATTAAAGGTTTTGATTTCTACACTACAAAATGGGGCAGACCAGGAGCTTTTTCTCTCTCGGTTCCTGAGATTAGCATTAAAGAGGAGAGCAGAGAAAGGCCATGTGGAGGAGAGGAGAAGTAGCCAAGATGGCAGAGTAATGAAGGAGAAGCCAGTTTGTGCAGAGTTTGAGCAGAGAAAAGGAGATGGGGAACAGAGGTGAATAAGGTTGGTGAGGTAGAAACCTTTGATTCTAGGAAACTCGGGTAAGTCAGTAGCTTTGTGAGCACTGAATGAGTGTGTTTTGGAGCCCAGTGTGTGTTTTTGCTTGCCTGCCGGGTGCAAGCTAGGATTAAAGATAATGGCCCACCAGTTCTTGGCTCCGTTGTTTCATTACCAACTGTGCAAATCTAATGTGAACCTGCATGAGCCAGGCAACTGTGATGGTGTTTGTGGCTACTGGCTTTACAGAAGTTTTATGGTTGAGAACTGAACTGGAACGGAATAGCCAAATGGTAAAAACCAGGCCAACTTCTAAGGACCCTCATTCTTGCTGGCGTGTTGGAAGTTTAATTCTGTGCATCTTGATAAGTTATTATCTGGCAAGCTGACATGAGCATTCAGATAAATAATTTTCTGAAGTTTTGAGGTGCCTCTAACTATTGCAGGACTCGTTTTTAGGGGAATATAATAGGTACACTGAGTATCACTTATGGGAAGAGGGGTTAAAAAGAGAAAAGCACTGGTTACCAGTATCATCTCCAAGCGTGGCTATGGGTTGGAGGGTGCAGAGCCCCAGCTGGGAGCTCAACCCTGTGCTCTATATTTGGTGAAGACAGTTGTCCTATGTCATGGGGCTTATTTTGAATCAGGAAGACATGGCACTGTATTATAACTGCCTTTTTCTCACTTCTGAGAATTTATCCTATAGATAGACCTGCATACCTACAACATAGCAGATATATGATCAGCATTTTTTTCAGTGGGGACTGGTTACATAAATCCCATACAATAGAATGCTAGGCTGTCATAGAAAAGAACCAGGAAATGCTCTACATACTGATAAGGACACTCTTTAAGGAAGGGTGTGAGCTTCAGGAATGCATATGCAGTGTGCTGCTTTTCCTGTTACAAGGGTGGAAGGTGCAAATCCATATGTTTATTTGCCTGACCCAACTCTAGAAGATTCACAAGAAACAAATCAGTGGCAGTTTGTTGGGGTGAGGAAGGTGGGTTAGAAGCCAGGTTTCCCAAGGATACCATTTTATGTCATTTCAGTTTCTGAACCCTGTAGAAAAATTACCTGATTACCTACCTGTAAGTGAAAAGATAGAGAAAGTGTAAACTACCTGTAAAGCCAGTAGCCAGCATCATGGCCATTCACATGCAGGTTCCCATTGGATTCGGATAGTCGGTAAAGAAACAACGGAGCCAAAAACTGATGGGCTGTCATCTTTAATTCTAGCTTGCACCCAGCAGGCAAGTAAAAATACACACTGGGCTCCAAAACCCACTCACATTCAGTGCTCACAAAGCTACTGACTTAATCCAAGTTTCTTAGAATCAAAGGTTTCTAGCTCACCAGACTTATTCACCTCTCTTCCCCATCTCCTTCCTTCTCCCTGCACAAACTCTGCACTAACTGGCTTCTCACTCAACACTCTGCCATCTTGGCTACTTCTCCTGGCCACATAGCCTCTTTCTACTCTCCTCTCTGCTCTCTCCTCTAATGATAATCTCAGGAACCAAGAGAGCAAGCTCCCGTTCTGCCCTCACTTCACAGCGTAGATTCAAAACCCTTAATCCATTATACAAAATAGGGAAGTCTCCAATACAAAGTCACTTCTCTGAGGCATGATTGGATTGTACCCCGCCCCCCATCAAAATGGATGGGAAAGGCTCAATCCCAAAACCAAGCCCTAGGCTACAAGGATTCTGCCTGCCCGCAGCCTGCCCCCAACACACATCAATATCACCTGGGCAATGGCCTCCACGTGGGCAGTGCCATCTTTAACAAAGTGAGCATAATATATTTTATCTGCCCAACATTACCCAGAGGAGGAGCAGTGACCCAGTCAGAGGCAGTAGGGAAGCCCCCTGGAGGCGGTGACAACTAATCTGAGGCCTAAGAGCAGGTGGAGTTGGCCAGCAGTGGGGAGCGAAGGGAACAGCATGGATGAAGAATTTACAGTGAGAGAGTGTGGGGAATTTAAGAAACCTAAATTTGTTATGGATGAGCTGAAACTTTAAAACTTGGAATTAAGGTAGGAGACAGGGGGTTGGACATTATCAAGGGCTATCTTAGGTTTTACCGATGACAGCAGCACCTGCATAGGCCGTGGGTTTCTTGTATACCAGGGACCTTACCTAACCCACCACCCGCATTTTCCCATTCATTCCTCACAGGAGTTGAGCACCATTATTATCTCCTCTTTCCAGGTGAGAAACAGAAGCTCTGAGGGTTTAAGCAACTTTTCCTGTGTCATGTAGCTGCAGAGTGGCAGATAGCAACCAGCTGCCACTCCTCTGTTATGTCTTTTATAAAATGAGGATGCCAACCTCATAGATGGTACCAAAGGCATTAGAAGAACCTAGCTCAATGACTGGTACATTACAGGGACATGCCCACTCTCACCTACTACTAATTGGTGGCCCCCCAAGTCCAGGCAGATCACTCTAACCACTCAGTACAGCCCACTGAAAAGCGCTGAGTCTGAGAGAAAATAGGACTCAGCAGCCAAAATTCTTTCCTAAAGAGCAAAAATAGTTACTCTATAGAAAGGGGCAGGGGGAACCATATTAAACCCGGATCTCTTAATATACTGTTGGTCAAATAAGTTTGCAAATGATGTATTGTTGGGCAGATAAAATGTATTATGCTCACTTTGTTAAAGATGGCGTTACCCAGGTGATATTAATGTGTGTCTCTGGGCAGGCAGGATCCTTGTAGCCTGGGGCTTGGTTTTGGGATTAAGCCTTTCCCACCCGTCTTGATGTGGGGTGGTACAATCCAATCATGCCTCAGAGAGGTGATTTTGTATTAGAGACTTCCCTATTTTGTATATTGGATTAAGGGTTTGGATTTCTACACTATAAAATAGGGGCAGAGCAGGAGATTGCGCTCTTGGTTCCTGAGATTATCATTAGAAGAGAGAGCAGAGAAAGGCCACGTGGAGGAGGCCAGGAGAAGCAGCCAAGATGGTGGAGTGCTGAGTGAGGCCAGTTTGTGCAGTTTGACGCTGGAGAAGGAAGGAGATGGGAAACAGAGGTGAATAAGTCTGGTGAGCTAGAAACCTTTGATTCTAGGAAACTCGGATAAGTCAGTGGCTTTGTGAGCACTGAATGTGACTGGGTTTTGGAGCCCACTGTGTGTTTTTAGTTGCCCGCCGGGTGCAAACTAGAATTAAAGACTATGGCCCACCAGTTTTTGGCTCCGCTGTTTCTTTACCGAGTGTCCGAATCCAATGCGAACCTGCATGGGCCGGGCTGCTGCTGTGATGGTAGCCCCGGCTTCTGGCTTTACATGTATATTTTTGCTCGCTTATAGTTTGCATTGGTTGTGGGGGACAGGCTGTAAGCAGGCAGGGTTGTTATAGCCTAAGGCTTAGTTTTAAGACTAAGCTTTTCCCCACACCCTTGACTGATTGCATGATGTGGTGTGGTGCACTCTCATGAGGGATCCCATTATACCTCAGATAAGTGACTTTGTAGAAGAGACTTCCTTGTTTGTATATTGGATTAAAGGTTTTGATTTCTACACTATAAAATGGGGCAGAGGAGCCCATGCTGTAAGAGAGCAGAGAAAGGCCACGTGGAGGAGAGGAGAAGCAGCTAAGATGGTGGAGTGCTGAAGGAGAAGCCAGTTTGTGCAGAGAGAAGGAGATGGGGAACAGAGGTGAACAAGGCTGGTAAGGTAGAAACCTTTGATTCTAGTAAACTTGGATAAGTCAGTGGCTTTGGGAGCCCTGAATGAAAAGGGAAGTGTTTTCCCACTGTGTGTATTTTTTGCCCACCAGGTGCAAGCTAGGATTAAAGCTAATGGCCCACCAGTTCTTGGCTCCGTTATTTCGTTACCGTTTGTTTGAATCAAATGCGAACCTGCACGGGCCAGGCGGCTGTGATGGTGGCCACGGCTACTGTCTTTACATATATGCTCCTCAACCTGCTCTTCTTTCACAGCTCTGAGAAGGTCATTTAATGAAGGTGACACTGAGCATAGCTGCTATGAGCACTGGTGCCCTGCCAAGTGTCCTGGAGGCTGTCACCTTCTGCATGCTCTGTCAGTCTTTGTTGCAGCTGGCTGAGGTATGCACTTTTATTCCCATTTTACAGACAAGGAAACAGAGGCTGAAGGAAACTGACTAACTTGTCCAAGCTCATGCAGGAAGTAAACGCTGAACCAAGATTTGAATCCTGGCATGGATGAGCGACAGAGCTTTTTGCATTCTAACATATACACTGTATGATTGGGACACAGTATGAAGTGAGCTATGACTCAACCTAAGCCTTTGGCTTATTAAGCCTGTAGAGGAGGGGCCCGGAACCTTCTTGAAAGATGATGATGGAACTTTTATTTGGAGTCCTAAAGAACAAAAAGCTGGCCAGATGGTGTGGAGAGGGAAGAGTACTCAGAGAGAAGAGCCAGCATGGACTAAGGTTTGGAGGGCCAGGGTCTGCGGCTCATTGAGAAAGTAAGTGGTCTAGGGGTGGGGGTGGGGTAGCTGGAGAGAGTAGGGGGAGGGGAGATCAGGCCTTAGCAATTGGACCTGATTTAATATATGAAGCAAACTTTATCTTTTCCCTTAGCAAGACCATTGTCTCCCTCTAATCTGTAAATGAGAAGAGAGAGGCCACTGAAGAGTGTTTTCCCATTAGAAGCAGGTTTGCAGTGAGAGGACCCAGCTGGCTGGTGGCTCAGGGAGGATCGCATATCGGGGCTGGAAGGCATCCAAAGAGGGTCTTCTGAGGAGGCTGCAGAGCGCGGCCAGCGTGCTCCGTGCCTCTGTTTAATCACCCTGCCCCATTTGCTCTCTCATTTGTTCCTCGTCCAGTCGCTGCCCCCACACCTCATCAATCACCCTGGGCTCTCGGAGAGAGACCCACCACATTGCTGGGGAGACCCCCAGTGCCTGGTGCTGACAACAGAGAGCTGCACTCCATCTGTCCTGATGATCTGGGAGCAGATAAGGGCCATTAACACCTTTCCTAATCACAGAACCCCAAAGCAGGTCTGCTGGTCCCCGACAGGCCGGGCTGGGACTGAACATGCAGATCCCGGCTTCATCCCATTTTATTTATTTTATTTAAATGAGTTAATCTATGAAAGCCCTTGGAACAGTGCCCAGCATACAGCAAGTGCTATAGAAGTCTTTGCTGTTGTTATTAGTGCTGTTATATTTACAGGTGGAGAGGGGATTTGGCCGTTGACACAGAGCGTGACAGGACAGGTCCAGGCCTAGGCTCTTTCCAAGGCATCTTGCTGTCCTGGTGCCCTGGGGAGGGCTCCACGGGCTTTTTTCTTTTCTTTTCTTTTCTTTTCTTTCCTTTTCTTTTCTTTTCTTTTCTTTTCTTTTCTTTCCTTTTCTTTTCTTTTCTTTTCTTTTTTACACTCAGTGACTGATACTTTGCTTTTGATTTAGAGTTTGTTCTAAGAAAAGGTACAACAAGAAGCTTTTTCTCTGAAGGGACGGTGACAAAGACTATCCTTTCTCATGAAAATGTCTCTTTATTTGATCTCACCCCCAAACAGCACTGCACAGTAGGTATCTCCACCTGAGGGATAGGAAAATTGAGTGTATACCTACCATACCCAGAGGCCTGCTAACAGAAGGTGCTCAGTACATTTTAGCTTCCTTGGTCCTCTGGGCGGGTGCGAGTCTCTGACTAATGGAGATATATCTCCCACCCAACACTGACCTTTCTCCCCTCCCAGAGTGAGAAATGAGAGATGATGGCCAGGAGAGTGCGGGAATCACCATCTCGGTGGGGTCACAGCTGGATGGGTGATCGCTGGGTGGCCAGCAGCTGAGCGGGACTAGAGTGCCTTGAGGGATACCCATTTGTCTTATCCTTTGACATCCGGGGTAAACTCGTACCTGCTTCTCACTCTGAAGCATGTGCACTATCTGTGGCTGAGAAGAATGTCTAAATAGAGTCCAGGCAGGCTGACCCGAGAGGGTTTCTGTACCAGGCTGGGAAAGGGAGGGCGTGGGCCGGGGGCACCAGGGTGTCCTCAGCCCAGAGAGATGAGGCTGGGAAGGGAAGATCAAGAAGACCCTGGTTTAGGGAGTGGCCACCAAGGCCTGTGGTGCTAGGCCAGGGTCCTTTCTAAAATTTGCTACAGATGGTGTTAGAGGAAGTTCTACTTTCCCAGTGGGTGCAGCTCACAAAAGGAGATAATACTGCACTCTGGCTTAGGGTCCTGCCTCTAGAGCCAAGGTTCAAATCCTGGTTACTCCGCTCCTTACTAACTGTGTGACCCTCAGCAACTTTTAAATTTTTTTTTTTTTTGTGCCTCAGCTTTCTCATCTGTCAAAGGGGAGACTATTGCTATTACTTGCTTCATAGAGTTGATGGCGAGGATTAAGCATTAATACACATGTCATGCTCAGAACACTGTCAGCACATAGGAAGCCCTATATAAATGTTGCTATTATTCAATATCTATATCAAGTGCCTTCTTGCACCTGTGGACTTCTTATTAAGTCCTCACAAGTGATTTCTCCGCAGAGTATGAGGGTTGAGGTATTGGACCCAGATTCCCCAACTCCAAAGACTGCATTTCTTTTCCTGGTCCAGGTCTCTAAAATGCTTTTAGTCCCCATCTGAAACCTCTCTCTTCCTTGAAATGGCCCCTACTTTTCCTTGTTGGATAAGAGCATGGAAGACTGATGAGAAGGCCACTTCAGGGGCACCCACTGTGCTAAGGCAAAGCTAGAAGCCCTCCGCTTCTTCTCCCAGGTCAGTGTTCTTTGCTGGACCAAGTGGCTCCGTCACAGGCATACAGCCTGCTGTCAGACTTCCTGTTTGCCTCCTGCCTTGTTCTTTGGAGCTGTGTGGCCACAGGCAAGTTGTGTTGGTTCTGTGAGCCTCGCTTCCCTCTGCCTTTTCCATCCTTACTGTGTGTGGCTGGGTGAGCAGCTCAGGGAAGTTCTCTGACCACATGGAGAGCTGCCTATACAGGGAGTTTTGCAGAGATTGAAAGAGGCTTAGGTCATTACCATTCTTGCGGATGCTTCTATAATAAAAATTTATCTTAAAAGAGGCAAATAGCATCATAAAATAAGATGTGTTTGAAGTCATATCATGACCATTCCCTTCCTATAATGCTGCTGGTACATGTCTGGGCCTGGACATAACATCTCCTTTGGAGTCTACGTGGCATGTCTGATAAGTCCCGCTGGGGCTGCGGGTTGGGGCCGAGGATCCTGCTAACCCCTCTGAGAGAGGTCATGGTTTCCAATGCTGCTGCTGCCCCGGTCAGGCCTAGACTGAGTTCTTTGAGCAAGACCACATCATTACCCCTCGGAGTGCCTGGCATAGCATTGGTGGAGAATTTGTTTGATAAAAAGAAATTGAACTTCCCTCCCTTCTCCTAAAATACCCAGAAAATCTCCTGTCTTCCTAGTTTTCTCATCAGTTGCCTGGCAGGCCCTCCCATATCTGCCCACCTTCTTCTATGAGTTCAGGCTCAGGATAAAGGCTACTATGTTTGTGGAGCGATCACTCTCTCCTCTGTGCACCCTTGGCTTTTGATATAAAGCTCTACTTGCAGAGGTATAGAGCTAGAGAGGCCTATAGCTGAAAGGCCTAGAGCTAGAGAGGTATAAAGCTAAGAGGTATTAGAACTAGCGATATAGAGCTGTAGAGCCATAGAAATACAGATATACACTTCTGTGATAGTGCCATGTCTTGTACATGGGTGGACAAGAACCCCCCATGTACAAGAGCTGTGAGCAGCTCAAACCATGAGACCAGATCTGATGATGACCATAGAGCCAGTGCCTAGCCCAGAGCCTGGCACACAACAGGTACTCATGAATAAAGCAATCTGTGAGTAAAACAGACCTAGACCCTGGCTTCCAGATCCCCCTTGATGTACCCTCAGGCTTCTGTTCTTCCTTCAGTCACAACACTCGTGTCATTTCACTGTTGGTGTCCCTCCTTTGAATGTGAGCACGGGGGCCAGTCTTGTGCTGTGTCTCCGCGTCTTTAGCACCCAGTTCAATGTCTGGCACACAGCAGGTGCTCAATGTCTATTGAAGGGATGAATGAATGACCAGGCCCTACGTTTTGCATGACTGCAAACTGGCAGAGCCATAACAGGAACTGGAGCCCACTCCTGGGATCTCCACCTCAGTCATAGTCCTCCCTGCTGCCCGGGGTCCATTTTATAACTCGAGGCAGCAGGAGGAAAGTGTTATGTGAAGAACAACTTAGGAGTCATTTGCAGTTTCTTTAGGAAGCATTGCTGCAGACACATCCTGCAACAGGTGGGCCAACTCTTTGGAAGAGAGAACAGAAACACATTGGCCTGGAATAATCATTGTTTTCTTGTTCAACTTACTCTTTGCCCAGAATTGGTTCATTTCTTAAGTGGCCAATGACTTCCTCTGCACTGAAGGAGGTTCATGTAATAGGGGCTCATTCAAAGTTAAGTGTTTCCTGAAAAATCTGAGATTCCTTACTTTATAAAAGCGAATGTGAAGTCTAAGAGTTAAGTAACTTTCTCATGCCACAAAACTAATCAGTAATTATACTTCTAGCTATGATGTATTGAACACTTCCTGTATATTGGCCACTAATAGAAATGCTTTGCATATATTAATATATTTGACCCTGCTTAAAACAACCTTATGGATTGGTTTTAATTATCTTCATTTGACATAAGTAGAAACTGAGGCCCAGAGAGATTCAGTAACATGTCCAATGCTACCTTGTTAAATATTGGCAGAGCTGGGACTCCTGCCCAAATTGGGTGGACTCAGAGCCTGTACCGCGCTGGTTTTTAGTCAGCAGAATGTATACGTTGGCATTGCCTCTGACATGAAAAAAACACTCATGCCGGAGCCCCACCTCAGACCTGCCGGATCAGAACCTCTGTGTTCTGAATAAGTGATTCCAGTGCTCCTCCATACTTAGAACCTTGGCATAAACAATTCACTTCTCTGAGGCTCAGGTTCGCTTATCTAAAAAACGAGGTCCACTGGGACGCATGGCTCTTTGCAAGGATCCAAAAGAGCTCATGCATGTGAAAGGGTCCAACACAGTGCAGGGCACTCGGTAATTGCTGACTTCCTTGTCCCAGCAACCAAGGAGTGCCTGGAGGGCTTCGGGTCTCTCGTGTGTGTACATGACCCCACTTCGCCAGAGACCCAGAACACTGTTTTCTGGGCTTTGGGGTTCAGTTTCTTGATTGTTTGTTATTATTCTTAATAGAATTCAGGAGAAGGCCATGAGTGGGCCAGACATCTGTGATAAATCTGCTGGGGTTTTTACAGGAAAGACTTCCCAGGTTCACTATATTCTATATTTCTTGCTTTTCTTTCCAGCTACAACACAGCCAGGAAAATCTCTTGCTTGAACTGAAAGAAAATAGCCTGTTTGCCTCTGGTGAAAGTTGATTTAGGGACTATGAGTGTTGCATTTATGGCAAATGAGTCCAAGGATGTTTGGAGCCTTCCTTCTGAAACACCCATCTGAGAAGGAAAAAGAATATTTATTGCAAATCTTCCTTGTTTCAGTCCTTGTACCAAGTGCTTCATCTCATGGGGGACTCCTTCCTGGGGATGTGAAGAGTATTATTATCCCTATTTTACAGATGAGGACACTGAGCTCAGAGAGTGTATAAGACATGACCATGGTCCTGTAGATAGTATATGAGTTCAAACCTAGTCTGTCCAGCTTTGGAGCCTAGAGTTTTTTTCTGTACCACAGTCTGCTGTTTTGTTTTCTTCTAATAGTTTCAATAATTTGAAATTAATTTTATGACAAAAGCAAACAAATTTTAAAAGCTTGTTCAAAAAAAAAAAAATTGAGATCTTTCTAAAATGTAGCCTTCTTGCTCTGCTTGGTATCTTTCGTGCTGGATTCTAGTATGTATGCTATAAATCAGTGGTAGTCAACCTGGTCCCTACCACCCACTAGTGGGCATTCCAGCTTTCATGGTGGGCGGTAGCGAAGCAACCAAAGTATAAATAAAAAGATAGATTTAACTATAGTAAGTTGTTTTATAAAGATTTATTCTGCTAAACTTAGCGAAAATCTGACATAAAGTACTTGGTAAGTAATTATTATTATATGCTTTAACTTGCTGTAACTCTGCTTTATAAATTTTATAAAGTAAAGTTACTTCCCTACTTTATAAATCACCATTACTGTGGAACCGGTGGGCAGTTAGAAAATTTTACTACTAACAGAGATACAAAAGTGGGCGGTAGGTATAAAAAGTTGACTACCCCTGCTATAAATCATTGGTGATTGGATGGACAAATGGGTGAATTTTCTGCCAACCTGCCAGGGCACCCCTTTCTGCTCATGGGGCCCTCCAGTGCCCATGTTTGTCTCCACTTCAGGCTTTCTGTCACTGTGTCATGCTCCCGGGGGACTCCTTTATTTCGTGGCGAGTCTGGAATCCAGGGCTCTCTCAGCCCTTGTCACATTTGGGGTATTTTAGGAATAAACAAGTTCCTCAGTTCCCCTTCTGATATTTAGGGGCAAGCCATTTCTCCTCTCTAGAACTCTATTCTAAGATGTTCAGTCATTATCAAATATGTGCCCAGTTTTACATTTAATACATTAAATAATAATAATAATAGTTATAATTTTTAGGGCTTCCTCTGTCCTGGGTGCTCTATTGAGCACTTCATCTACAATGTCTTGAATGCTCACAACCACCCTGTTGTAGTAGGTTGAATAGTGTTCCCCCAAAAGAAACATCTAAATTCTAACCTGACAACTGTGTATGTGATTTTATTTGGAAATACAGTTTTTGCAGATGTGATTAAGTTGCAGATCTTGGGACGAGATGATCTGGATTTAGAGTGGGCCCCAAATCCAATGATGGCGTCCTTATCAGAGAAGGGAAGGAGATTTAATAAGGAGACAGGGAGACTGTGTAAAGATGGAGGTCAAGCCTGATCAGGTGGTGGCGCAGTGGATAGAGCATCGGACTGGGATGCAGAAGGACCCAGGTTCGAGACCCCGAGGTTGCCAACTTGAGCGCAGGCTCATCCGGTTTGAGCAAAGCTCACCAGTTTGGACCCTGGCTCTAGCTCGAGCAAGGGGTTACTTGGTCTGCTGTAGCCCCACAGTCAAGGCACATATGAGAAAACAATCAATGAACAACTAAGGTGCCACAATGAAAAACTGATGATTGATGCTTCTCATCTCTCTGTTCCTGTCTGTCTGTCCCCATCTATCCCTCTTCCTGACTCTCTCACTGTCCCTGTAAAAAAAAAAAAAAAAAAAAAAAAAAATAAATAAATAAATAAATAAAATAAAGATGGTGGTCAAGGTCGCTGTGGGGCTGCCACAGGCCCAGGAACGCCAGGGATTGCCAACAGTCACCAGAAGCTGGGAGAGAAGCAGGGAACAAATTCTCCCTCAGAGTCTCCGGAGGGAACTAACCCTACTCACCCTTTGATTTTGAACTTTTTGCCTTTAGAATTGTGAGAGGATAAATTTCTGTGGTGTTAAGCCAGCAAGGTTTTTGGTAATTTGTTACACTTGTAATACAGGTGTTAATTTCTATTTTACAGATAAGAAAACTGAGGTTAAGGAGGAGTTTATGTCTTTGTCCACAGTCACAGAATTAGCAAGTGCCCCAGACTGGACTCTAACCCAGTTCCAGGGCTGTCCACATGGCATGCAGTCTGTGTGCTCAGAAGGGCCCTGTGCTTGTTTCAACGCCCTACTGTTCCCTTCTTGAAATTCTGAATACATTTTGAACAAGGGGCCCTGCATGGGCTCTTCACCCTTATTTTGTAGTGGTCCTGACCAGGTCTCTAGGGTCCCCAAATCTCTGTTCTTTCTTTCATCACCTGTAGTGTCACAACCTACAGACATCCTCAGTCTCCATCCATACCCACTGCCTCAGCCTCCAAACCAGTCTCCCCATTGTGGTAGGCTGAGTAATGGTCCCCCAAAATGTGCATATTCTAATCCCTAGAACCCATGACTATGTCACCTGACATGATAATAGGGACTTTGTCAATGTGATTGAGTTGAGAATCCTGAAATGGGGAGAGGATGCTGGCTAGGCCACATGTAGTTACAATGGTCCTGATGAGAGGGACACATGAGGAACTGAAGTCAAAGAAGAAGGAAACGATGGCAGAACAGGAATGGGAATGAGGTGCTTTGAAGATGGAGAGAGGGGCTACTAACCAAGAATTACAAGTGGCTTCTAGAATCCTTCAAAGGTAAGGAGATGGATTCTTCCCTCAGAGCCTCTGGAAGGAGCCAGCCCTGGGGATGCCTTCATGTTAGCACTGTGGAACTGCATTTGTCATTCTGACCTCCAGAATTGTGAAAGAACACATTTGTGTTTTAAGTCACTAATGTTGTGGTCATCTGTTATAGCAGCCACTGGACACAAATACATCCTGCTTCCTGGCCACCCTCCTAGTCTCACCTTTACATCTGTAGTAGAAAAATAAATCATTCCGGTGGTATTGGGGAAGATAAACAGAACCTTAGTTCCACAGAAAAACATTGAAAACATTTACATAATATTTACATATAATTGTAGAAATCACGGGGTTTCAAAAGAAAGATTCATTTTTTGAGGTTCATTTAGTATACAGAGAAAATTTAATTTATAGTTAAATCATAAAAATTACCAATGTGATACAATAAATGCTGGTTTACAAAACCAAAGAGTATTTTAAAAGCTTGTCTTTTTATAAAGCTCTCCATGCTTGTTTTAAATTTTCATTATTCTGAAATAGAACATGATTTTAATGCTTGTGTTTTTAATAGTGAGATTTCTGTTTAATAAATTTAATTTAATCCCCCTTTAGAAAAAGAATGAAAGAAAATCAATCATCAAAATTCTACAACACCAAGCAAATAAAACACAGAGAACGAGAGAGAGAGAGAAAGAGAGAGACGGGAAGAGAGAGAGAGAGAGAGAGAGAGACCAAAGTCCATATTTTAAAGCCTGACTTCCGAAGTTACTCACTATGTAGTCTCTGCCCAGTGTTCTTTCCACAGCTGCCACTGTCCCCCCTCCCCACAGCTCCACTCAATGGTGTGCCGCTGAAAAAACATGAATTTGAGAACAAGTTCTGTTCCATAACTTCCTGCCAGTGTGAGTTTGGGCAAGTCACTTCATTGGTCTGGGTCACATTATGTCTGTTTCATAAATGAGGAGATTAGTCCTCAGGACTGGTTTATGGAGGAAATGAACCATGGCTAGCATGACACTCTGTGTCGTAGGTTTTGGAGATAAGGCTGTCAAGTGTTAATTGCTGTTCCCTCTTCCTTTCAGGTAGCAGTAGACATGTTCTAGACCCATTGCTCAAGGGACATGGTTTTTAGGGCCAAAACAGTGATTTTAAAAGGGCAGCTTTAGGATGTCTAAACAGGTATCGGAAGCTCCTAGTAGCAGTTTGTACAGAAGACAAAGCCTGGACAGACTCAGGGCATGAAGTTTATGCCTTAAACAACTGGGGGCCCAGGGATGATGCTTGTTGTCTTGCTTAAGAAAAGCTCAAAGCTTTCTGAGTTAGAAAAATCAGAGTTGGAGAGGAGAACAATGGAATGGGTCTTTGATGCAAGTGTTACCCTGTCCCTTTGGAGATGTGAGGCAGAGGGTGAAGGGATCCCCAGACAGGCTTAATAATTTCCAAAGAAGAGGGGTTGGTCAGACTCTGGCCAGTACCTAGGACACTGTGAATCCCTTGTTAAAGGATGTCACGAGCCCCACAAGGATCTCACTCTACCCTGTTCTGGTTGAATAGAGTGGAAATGGCCACACAGAACTAGGATGTTTGCTCAGCTTCTTTAACTGAACCCAAACAGTAACTTTAAATAAGATAGACGGTTATTTCTGTCACATAAAAGCTTAGGCTGGCAAGTGGTCTAGTGGACAAGGCTCTGCTTGTCCTTTGGGGCTGTCATTCCTTCTTGTCACTCTACCCCCCTAGTTGGTTTGCTGTCCCTAGCCGCACTTATTTCTCATCTACCACAGCTGCATTTCAGTAAGCTGGAATGGGGAAAGATGGGGTAAAAAGGATACAAACTTTTTGGGGTTTTTTAGGGTATGACCAGGAATTTCACACATTATTTCTTCTCATACCTTATTGGCTAGAACTTTGACCTGTGGTCATCCCCAGCTGCCGAAGGCTTGGAAATGCAATCTCTAGCTGCATGGTCATGAGACTGGATGAAACTTATAGGTATGAGACTTTATAATCAATAAGCATCAGGATGGAATAAATAATTGCGAACAATTAAACAAACTATAGAAATGATCTCTAAAAGTATAGTCTTTTTGTGGACATAAAATTAGTACCCTGGCTATTGATAATTAACATAGAACAGCAAAGATTTTCCCACTGGATTAGGCAGAGTTCAATCAAGGAAGCAGAACCATTGAGACTATTATGGAATAAAGAATTTATTATAGAAATAAGATCACACAATTGAGAAGTTGGGAAAATAATGATTCAAACAGAGCAGTTGGAGACTCAGAGAAAAGTCTCTAATCAATACTCCTGAGACTGCTGCAGACAGACAAGTGAGGGAGAAGGAGAACATGCTAGATGTCAGGCACCTCTGCATCTTTGCTTACCTCGTCTAAACACAACAACCTCCAGAAAACCATGGCTGCTGCTTTACTTCTGCTTCTAAATCTTGCATACATTTCTCTCTGACCAATTTCAACCTGAAATTGAATAGGAAAGGAATTCTGGGAAATGTAGTTCTAGCTTAGCCTAGGACATAGTTACAAACCACCATATTCAAGTTGTTGAGAGCAGTGGAGATTGACATAACATTGAGATGGAGCAGATCAGGGGTTGCAAGACTGTGTGAGGGGAGAAGAGCAGCAGGTTCTACATGGTCTCCTTGGGCAACTCTGTGTCTCAACGGTTGATGCTGTGCTGAGGATGGGATGTCTCTGTCTCCTCACCCTCTCTCTAGTGCCTTGATACCATGCACCAGCCCCTCCGCTCTCATCAGGACTAAGGTGAGATCTTGGAACTGAAAGGCAATTTTGTCCAGGAGGATGAAAACTCCGACTTGAGAAAAAATCTGGTTTGTGTTAGAAAAACTCACACTAATTACATTAGGATTTCTGCCTAAGCCCTGTAGGCAGAATATGGTCTTAGGACAGAAGACCTAAGGGGCTCTTTATAGAAAAATAAGTTGAATTTATCATACACTAGAATATGTACAGAGAGAAATTCACATACACTAAATATGTAATAAACAAACCTTACCTATCTTCTTACTTTTTGAGGTTCATCCCAATCAAAGGACAGCTTTAGTCCCTCAATGGGCCAGGCTCTGGGTTTCCACCACTTTTGTCTCTCACTAATGATTTTACCTTTGTCATGTTGATCGTTTTTAAGCAACCCCATGGTGCACTTCGCCTCAGTGACTCAGCTCAAATGAACACCTCCTCCGTTAGTCCTGCTGCTCTGACTCCTCTGTGTGCCCCCAGGAGTTCTGTCAAGTTCTTATATGAGTGCCCAGCCCAATGTAATTTCTTCCAGACTGAACTGTGAGCCCATTTGGACGGGGGTCTCATGGATCCTGCATCTCTGTGCATCATCACCAGGGAGCAGGTCTCAGAGGACACTTGCCGAATGATTGGCTGGATGGATCTTTCTCCAAATGGTAAACAAACAGGTCAGATGATTATCCCATACTGAAGAGAACACTGTTCTCTAATTATGTAAATATAAATTACACACACATACACATACACACAAGGTTCTCTGCTGACATCATTTGATTGTGTTGATAAAAATATAAACTTTCTAAAACTATGTCACAGGGATCTTCAAGTTAACACTTGAAGAAGTGTTAACTATGAATTATGTCTCCATGTCTTCTCATTTCCCCCACTGACCCTGTCCCCAGGTCTGTTCTTGTTTGCAACTGCAGGGAGACACGTCTTGCTTTAAGCTTTTGTTGGTGCATTTGTCGTCCATGCTGCTATCATAAAGTACTAGAAACTGAGTGGCTTAAAACAACAGAAATGTATTTTCTCCCAGTTCTGGAGGCTAGAAGTCTGAAATCAGTGTCAGTAGGGCCATGCTCCCTCTGAAGGCTTGAGAGAAAAATTTCTATAGAGGTAAGGAGCCATGGAGGCCAAGAGCTAGGGAGGTACAAAGCTTGAGAAGTAAGAACTACAGAGGTATAGAGAGCTGTAGAGCCACAGAAGTATGGAGCTACATTTCTACATAGTGCTGTGTCTACACATAGACAGATGAGAACAGTCCAGTGACCTGAGCTGTGAGCAGCTGAAACTCTACAACCAGATCTGATGAAAACCCTGAGAGCCAGTGCCTAGCCCAGAGCCTGGTATACAACAGGTGCTCATAAATGAAGGAAGCTATGGGTAAAACAGACATGCTGGGTGAAGAAGGCCACCAAGTTTGCAAACTAGGAGGCTGGGACCTGAATTCAGGTCTGCAAGAAGTGGAGGCAGGAGTCCTGGTTAGTGACTCCTCTATTGTGTTTTAATGTCTGGCTCCTGCAGCTGCCAATGCATGTCACTTGTGACTGCAGTCACCTTCCTCCTCACTGTGGCAGCATTTCTAGGATTTGAAGAGAGATGGGCTATGGACCAATGCCAGGCCAGTTACAAGAGTACTTTTTCTTCTCTCTAAAATGACCTATCACGCAATGTACGCTGCTTTCTCCACATGGCCGTAATTGGAGGGTCCCTCCCTTTTAATAATCCCTTCAAAGAAAAACAGAGCAACGCCCAGATGATTTGTGATTACCAGGGAAAGATCCACTTTTTCCATCATCCTGACAGTGGGGAGATGAGAGAGGAGAGGAGCAGAGTGCTACGTGCATGCTGTGTTTACGGCCTCCCTCCAGGCAGTCATTCCCTCCGGCCTCCCTCCAGGCAGTCATTCCCTCCGGCGTAGCCTGGGGGCTGGGGGCCGCTGCTCCTGCTGTTCTGCCAGAAAAGAACTTGGGTCAGTTGCTTCATCTGTATTGCTGTGCTCTTCAAACAGGCATGGAGCAGCTCCTCAGTGCCAGGCTTGTGCTGGGTGGTAAGGGGCCAGAGATGAGGAGCTGCTGCTGCTCTTGTCCTCAAAGATGTCCCCATCTGGTGGTCTGACAGGAAAGGCAGGCTTCCCATCAGAGCTTGAGAAGTGGGGAGATGTTCACCAGATGAAGAAAGGGCAGGCACTTCGGGCAGGGGCCACAGCACGGGCCAAGGTGTGGCAATTTGGGAATGTGGGCACAACATGCAGGTGGGGATGGAGAAGATTTCCCCAGAGTGACTGTCGCTGAAAACGGAGGCAGGAGCCACTTAGGGAAGGCTTGAGTAAGGGTAAGGAGGTGGATTTATCGTTAAGGGATGGGAGACACTGAAATATGAAGATTCACGATCCCTGTTTCACCCAAGGTTCATATGGGAAAGTGTTGAATCTTCAAAACCATGGGTACAACCAGGCTGCCTTTTAGAGCAGACAGTAAAAATCTTTCCTCCTTCCTTCCCTTCTCTCCTTCTTTGTTTTCTTTTCTTTTCTTTCCCTTCCTTTTCTTTTTTGACAAAAATTTAGTCTACTTATTTTCAAAGCTACAAGATGGGTGTTACTGATCCTATGACCAGGCGGCTGGGATGCAGAGGAGGATGAATTCTTAAGAAATTAGAAATTCCTGACTCACAATACCAGCTTCCACCTCAAAACAAACACCTCTGTGTTTGGGGCAGCATTTTCATGAATGTGATTTCTGATCCTCACAGGCTTACAGCGTTGCTATAAGAACTTTAACTCGTTGTAGTGGGTACTATTGTCATTATGCAGAGGTGGAGACTGACAGTGAGAGAGCCTAAGAAACTCGCTCAGGCCAGCATGTAGGAAAAACCAGACTCCACATGGGCGTGTTCAGTGTCAAAACCACACCTGCCCGTACCACCGTCCTCCCTCCCAGCTCTGCAGGTCCCTCCTCTGCGAAGGGTTGATGATCTTGCCCCGTGGCTGAACACAGGTGATGTGAAGGTTAAGCATGTTAGGCTGCAAACTACAAAAACATACAAGAAAAAGAATAATTCCAGATAGAATAACATATCAATAAATAAACTCTACTTTATGTTTATTAAAAAATCCTTAGGTTTATTTGTTTTGTTTACTTAGATGCCTAAGCCACAGATTTCTTTATATTTATATAACATTAAAAAATAAAAACAATGTGGAAATGAGGCAACAACTTAACAGTTGATTTTTAAAAAAACCCCTTATTAATGTATTTGTTAGTGAAAGATTTATTATGCACTTGCTTGATTTCTGGAGAACACAAGCAATGATATGTCCAGTTAGTCCTGGGGACATCATTTTCATTTAAAAAGAAAGACGGTGAGTTGGCAGACAGCATCTGAGTATTTCCAGGAGTACTTAAATTGCACCTGATACCTCGGCTCCCTTCTCCAGAGCACTTTACAAAACACATTGATCATCTTCGGATGGACGTGCTGGAGCCACGCAGGGCCTGCTGGCAGGAAGAGGCCAAGGGCGGGGAGGCCCGCTCTGTTCCTTCTTAGAGCGCCTTTCCTGGACGTCAGAAGGGTGGAAAAACGGCCCTTTCTGATAAACACAGATGGCTTGGGTACAACCCTGAGTTTTACTTTAAAAGGATAAAAAGTGAGCCAGACCTTCAATTAGGGACATGTGGGCAGTGTCCCGTGCTCAGGGAGCTGGCTGCCCTCCTGGGGGCTGTCTGGTCTGCTCTCACCTTTCTCCGAGGCCCCAGCTCCTCCACTCGCTCGTCGGGGCTTGTGCAGCCCATTTTCCACTCCGCACAAGGCGGAATACCTCAGTCCGCCCCTCCTCTTCCCTCTCATCACTGCCTCTGCAGCGAATTACTGAACAAACCTCTGCCAGTCCTGGTTGCTTTCAGGGAGAACTGTGTAACGTAACAATTCTGCAACGAAGATCCCAGGGTGAAGTTCAGTGAGATACTCTGCCTAAGGCACTTCTGGGGTGGGGTGGGGGGGCTGTGCTGTGCTTATCGCAGGCTAGATCATAAGAGGGGGGATGGTTCATCCCCCCTGAACCTCTGAGTCTGCCTTGTTCTCCTCCTTATTTTCATAAACCCTTATACCATTCTTTATTTCATTTTACCCTCACATCAACCATGCCAGGCAGATCATTGTATTAGTTATCTACTGCTATACAACAAATCACGCCAAGATGTGCCTCCAGACATAGTGGCTTAAAAGAACAAACAGGTATTATCTCACCCAGTTTCTGAGGGTGAGAAAGCAGAGGGCTTAGCCTGTGGTTCTGACTCAGGGTCCCTCATGAGGTTGTAGTTAAGAGGTCAGTTGGGACTGTGGCCATCTTGAGCTAGACAAGCTCAAGCTCACTTACAGGGCTGCTGGCAGGAGTGTCTGATACCACCCACTGTGGTACCATTATAGGGCTGCTCATGACGTAACTATTGGCTTCACCCAGAGCAAGTGGTGTGAGAGAGAGAGAGAACTACAACTTTTATAATCTAATCTCAAAATTAATATATCATTACTTCTGCCGTATTCTACTGGTTATACCAGGGGTCAGGAAGCTTTTTGGCTGAGAGAGCCATGAACGCCACATATTTTAAAATGTAATTCAGTGAGAGCCATACAATGACCTGTGTACATTACGCATTATCCAGTAAAAATTTGGTGTTGTCCCAGAGGACAGCCTGTGATTGGCTCCAGCTACCCGCAACCATGAACATGAGCAGTAGGAAATGAATAGATTGTAATACATGAGAATGTTTTATATTTTTAACGTTATTATTTTTTTCTTAAATATTTGTCTGCGAGCCAGATGCATCCATCAAAAGAGCCACATCTGGCTCGCAAGCCATAGGTTCCCGACCCCTGGGTTATATAGACCAACCCTTATACAGTGTGGAAGGGGACCACACAAAGGTGTGAACACCAGGAGGTGGGGTCATTGGTGGTCATCTTGGAGGCTGGCTACCATGGTCACCCAGATAGTAAATGGCAGTAATTTGCTTTCTAAAGGAATCTCAATTCTCTCTATACTAAAACACAAATTCCTCCTTCAAGAAGTCCTTGCTTTTTCATCATCTTCAGCCTCTTCTTTTTCTGGTCTCTTCCTCAGGCCATAGCTTGGGCTGCCCTGCTCAGCTTACAGATGCTTTAACTCCTCCCCTCCCCTGCTCACTCCACACCACTCTTACCCACAAAGCCACACACGTCTCTTCAAGCTCCTTGCCATCTGGTTACCCCATTGATCTACATCCTTGCCAAACTTCACTCCCATCAGGTTGTCACCTGACTAATCTTTCACCAAAGAAGTAAAAGAGTCATCATGACCTCCCTCCAGATGACCAATACCTGCAGCTTTGGCAGGGGCCTCCTGCTCCCTGACCTCTGCCCCTGGGCTCCGCTGACCAGCAATGCCGGTTGAGCTGCGCCCCTTCCTCGGCTTCTGTGTGAGGACACCTCCGGCTGGCTCCCTTTCCTCCAGGTCCTGAATAATGTGCCTCTGGGACCTATCCTTCAGCTCTTTCCTAAATTCTTTATACTCTAATGGTAAAATAGTGCCTCTTGACTTGGAATTCTCTTCCTTTTTCTATCTTGTCAGGCAGAAAACTTTATGCATCCGTCTAGGTTCAGGGAAGGCAACCTGTAGCATCTTCTTCCTAAATATCTCTCTTGTCAGTTTCCTAGTTTGTAATCCTATAATCTTTGCTCTAGGTCAAGCCTGTAATTTCTCACCTGGCTTTTGCTGTAGAACCCTCCACCCACTGTCTCTTAAATAGACTCTGCCTTCAGGTCTGGCTGCCCCCTCCCTTCTCCACACAAGCATGCTATTTGGATGATGTCACGTTCTAGCTAAATTTTTTCAATAGCCCCTCTTGGGTACAGGAGAAAATCTAAAGCCCTGAGAGGGAACTCAATGTTCTTTGTGATAATGGCTCTTACCTACTTGTTCAATGACACCACTCACCTTTCCTCCTCCCCCTCCTTCATTTTACCACCAGGCACAGAGTACTATCTACTGTACTCCCCTTTGGGGATCCTGCAGTGTTAGTCCTCTCAGCCTCAGCTCAAACACCTGTAGTACCCTCCTCAACCCTTTAAGAGTCATGCCAGTCACCAGGAAATCAGTCATGGAAAGACAAAATACCTGGCAATGTGCCCAATAGATACTTGATGGATGAATAAAAAACAGGTTTTCCTAAAACTGTTCTGAATATGTTTCTTTGCTACTAAACCTTCAGCATGTTCCAGTCGTTTAAGTTCAAATTTCTGATCCAGACACCTGTGAGATTTCCCAGTGTGTTCCTCGCTTTCAATATCAGTTTCCCAACTTGAGCCTCTGCTCATGTCAGAGTTTCTGCCTGGGCTCCTCTGAAAGTCCTACACAGCTCCTGTCATGTGCTTGGTCCCCAAGGGGCACCCGTGCTCCTCCAGCATGCTGCTGACCTTCGTGCGACCTTCACTGGGAAGGAATCTTTCTGCACAGATTGGTCAAGTGTTTCTGACCATGTCTTTCATGTTTTTTTCCCAATATAGCTTTTTTGCACCTCAAGAAGACAAACGCCATTTTAACTTTAAGCACTTGGCATAGAGCAATGGCTGAAAGTCCTCCTTGTCCATTCTCTTGGAGGGAGTTAATGACAAATTCTTTTTCTCTCACCATTTCATGGGCAACATGCCAGGCAGGCTTTATTCAGATGCAACCTCCCCACATTGGTAGAATATATAATTTTTGACCCCACAAGTGAATTACTCATATAAACATCAGAGTTGAAGACTTTCTGTATAGATTCAATCAAGTTTGTCCAAGTATCCACCTTGGCTAGCAATCAGTAAAATGTTCTACATTTAGATGCTTTTGGGAGCCACATATTTTATGACACCAAGGTAGAAGAAAATAGTCAATTAAAGTCTTCGAAATCCTTGCTACAAAGTTTAATGAGTTTTGAAATCACAAAGGCTTGAATTCAAATTGCAAATGCATTTTACTACAGAAGAGACTGAGGCTTGAAAAAATATCAATGTCCGCACAGAATCCTCACAGAGTAGGAGCACAATATTCATAATATGTAAACATATATGTAGCTTGTTTGCTTCTGAATTTCAATTTCCTCTTCTATAAAAGAAGATTTATATGTAGTATATGTTACAAAAATGTGTCACTTTAAACACTAAGCCTCAGTTTCTTCATCTGTAAAATGGGGACTCTTATCCCTGCTCTGTCCATCTCATTGGATCCTCACATCTCTGTGAGATGAAGTAAGTGAACCTGTTTGTAGAGCAGGGTATTACTTCCTGTGATAATACCCCATCATTACTAGACTCTAGTCGTAGTACTCCCTGAAAAAGAACACAAACTTTGAGTTCAGGAAGACTTGGGTTCAAATCCTGACTCTGCCACTTATTAATAGTGGGGAAACTAGCTAATTCCAGAGCTTCTTGGAGACTTAGTTTTCTCCCTTGTAAAGTGGGGGTCCCTTCTGCAGACTCACTGGGAGGATTAAATGAGGTCCCATCTGGAAGATGGCTTGCGGGCTCATGGTAGTAGCTTTTCCTTCACTGCCCCTCCCCCAACCCTGTCAATGTTGGTCTTTTGCCTACTTCTTGAGAGAATATATGAGATAGATGTATGAGCCAATTTCCTCTAGAGAGGAGCATAGCAGTTTCTTGTTCTGCAATTTTCACTGCCTTAACAAAATGACAGATAATGAAAGGAAAGGTAGAGTTTAGTTGCATGGAAGCATGTTCTCTTGAATGTAGCAATGTAGTTAAGTACCATCTTTATTACCTGACTGTCCTGGGGCAGAAAAACATAGAAGCCTCACTTATGGTTTTATTCTCATTCCAGAGAGGGACAGTGGATGCCTTCTCCAGTTGTCCCCATCCTTAATTTCACAGTTGAGTCAAGAGCTTTTCCCTAAACTCAGATGTAAGCCTTCAGCAGAATGAATTACAGACTAGCTTGCTCAGTTAAGACCATGATCAAATTGCCAAAAAAAACTTTATTTCAAAGAAAAATTTGTTTATCCATCAAATATTTATGTACCACCTTCTGCATACTCAATGCTGTGTTGGCAGTTTGGGGAGATAGATCAGGGCAGAGAGAGCTGACTAGGGCAGTGTGGCATGGTGAAATGAGTACTCCTTCTGTTGCTAAGAAACCTGGGCTCACCTCCTGGTATTTGAATTTACTTTCTGTGCAAATGGGCAAATCACCTAACCTCTTTGAATCTGGGCTATAATAAGTCCCTGTTTCACTGGATTTCTTTGAGGAGAGTGGTATTTTGGCTAGTTGCTCTAGGTTCAGACAGACCTGGGATAGAATTCTACCTTTGCCACTTACTGTCATGTGCCCTTGGGTAAGTCACTTCACTTCTTTGAGCCTCAGTTTTCTCATCTGAATAATAGAAATAATAAAGCATCTCTTGAAAGACTGTTGGTATGGTTCACAGTCAGGAGTAGCCAATGAAAGCACTTAACGCAGTTCAAGTCAGGGAGAAGATTTTTACAGGTCAAGTCAGAATCCATTCTGAATTTCCTAGCTCTTAAGGTTAATTCTTAATTCCCTTCTTACTTAAAGAGATCTTCCTGAAGCAGTTTGTAGGAGGGCTTGAATTCTTCAACTTGTGCTTTCCATTTTCTATAAAACAGATCCTTGGTTGCTAAACCTCCAAGCGAAAACAAAGTGACATATCAAGTTAATATCAGCAGCCTGTTTTCCCTGGTCATGGGTCCTCCCTCCCCTGGGTGGTGGCCCGGCTGGCTTTCTCTGTATATGAACAATTGTGCTTTGTAGTACACAGGAGAACACCATCTCTTCTCTCTCAGCTCTTGCCCCTCCCAACTTTTGCTATCAAGTTATTTCAGGGAAAGCACAACTCTTGTGGGCGTTCCCTCTAGATGGGGTCAGAGTTTCCATTCTTTGGCTTATTCTGCACATGCAAACACATCTACTGAATCCTGGCATTCTCAACTGCAGTCATCTGGGTTCCAGTGGCCTTTCTGGGCAGGGCACTGTGAGTCAAGAGTGGAAAATTCGAGTAGCTGGTGTCCTAGTTCTCAGTGTCCCCATACCTCCACCCTTGGAGTATGGAGGCCCCTCTAAGGCCCTGCAAAGATTTCCTTAGGGCCCCCTATCTCACGGGTGCTTCAACAGAGCCCGAGCCTGTGCTGGAGGAAGGCTGGTGGCAGAACCGGCGCCATGGTGAGCCTCCTAGGACTCGCTTTGCTGGAGCTGATGCTCATGGACTTTTTGAGGGGGAAGGGAAGGAGGAAGCAGTTGATGTGTGACCAGCAGTGGAGAGGATAGTGTGGCGCCTGTGTCCCTGAAGCCTGGAACACTGAGACGTGATAGGTAAACAGTGTATATTTGTAAAATGTGCAAGTGAGATTTGATTCATTGATGTAACTGGCAGGGGTATTTCACGTCACTAACCCCCACGCATGAACTTTCACTGCACTGATTTCATAGTGTTTCGCCGCCAGCTTTTCAGGTCCGACACCCACTTGGAAGATTGTTCCAAGCTCTTCTCTCTGAAAGCCTCATTTCCCTCATTTGGAAAGTAGGGATGATGATAGTTCTTCTCTCAGTTCCTGTGTGCAGAAGTTGAGTTGGATGCCAAATGTGAAATTCCTCCACAACTCTATTCCCCTGGGCAATTGTTAGAAATCTAGAAGGAATAAAATTAGCTTGTGAAAAACCTAAAAGAAAGAGGGGAATGAGGCAGTTATATCAGTCTTGGTGGAGGATCAGGAGTGGAAAATTGGCTTCAAAGGCATCTCTTTGCTCAAGGCAGAACATTCCTCTCTATTAGCTGATTCTTAAAGGGGTCCTTTCCTTGGGTGCCCACTGTAGTTCTGGTCAGTGGAGGTGCCGGTGTGTGGACACTCACCAGGATGGCAGCTTTCTAGCCTGTTAGTGATAGCTGAGTCATCACAAGCTGAGAGAGCCTCTTCTTTCCCATAGAGAGAGAGAGTGATCCCAGAATCTGGCCAAGTTTGGGCCAACAGGAGTTTGGAAACTAGCTTCCAAGTGTCTTAAAAATACTTGGGGAAGAGGAAAAATAAGATTAGTCTTTGAGTTTTCGATAACCTCCATGCAACACTCTTGCTCCGTTTGAAAACAGATGTTTGTTTTGAATTCATAGAATCACAGAATTTCAGACCTGGGTGGTGGTGGTAAAGGGGTGTGGAGTTCATCCACCCCACCCTTCCATGGTAGAGTGAAGGAAATGTGAGTCCAGACTGGGAAAGGGGCTTGCCTGAGGTTGCCTGCTATGTCACATTGGGAAGCAAGGCTGGGACTCTTCGTGAAGATCCTATAACCTACCAAGAAGTAGATCTAACCCTCGTCCACCCTTTAAATAACCCCTCCAGAAAAGTAGGGTTTTTTGGGACCTTTATGCCAGGCTTCTTAGGAAGAGTGAGCAAGTAAACCCTTTGTGGTGTTGAGAGTGAATGATTCCTTAAATTTTGCACCCTAAGCACTAAAGCTGGCCTTGACATATGTGCCATGATCTCTCTTAGCACAAGGTCTTTGCCGGTGTCTGCCCCTGAGAACTGCATGGCTGTCTCATGGCCCTCCATCTGGGCTCTCCGCTCACTTCAGAGGGAACCTCACTGAGGTCAGGCAGTGGTGCCCTTCATTGTTATCCCCTCACCCAGCTTTAGTTTTCACCACAGAACCGACAACTTCCAACCTACTAGTTCATTCACTGTTTCTGCCCCCCGTTCAGTGTGGACGGATGGCATCCAGCCCGGGCAGGTACAGAGTGACCCTCGCCGTACACCTGTGGACTGAAGGACCGAAAGGATGAGGAAAGACAACTCTCTTTCCTCCTCCTTCAAGACACCCCTCTGCCCAAATCTTTAGTGTCACTGTTGCTGCAGAAAGCTCCTCAAAGTATTTAGCCTTCACTTGCTTCAGTTTACCTCATCCATAACACTCATTCAGATTTCTCTTAAAACAGCTATTTCATCCAATTTTTATATTAAAAATTTTATAATCCTACAACCTACCACCTAGAAGCGAAATGTTTAGGGAAGCCCTGCCTTACGTTTTACACTTATCTGTTAAAATCCCAGTGAAGTGGTTGTGCGTGGTGGCTGGTGGTGTCCCAGAGGAAGTGCACCCCTCTGTGTCCACCCAGAGACCCTCTGGCAGAACAGGAAGATTCCTCATCAGCACCCGCCCCATTCAGAAACCATCCATGGTCACCCACTGCCTGTAGAGTAAGATTTGAATCCTCAGCAAGGCACCTGCAGCCTACCCTTCCAGTCCTTTCTTCCCTTTGTACCCCAAGAAACACTTGCTCCTGCCAGACTTGCCTCCTCCTCACTCCTCCAGAACCTGTGCCTGTGGCTCTCTCTCGGGACCCTCATCGAGTCCCATGGCTTCAACTCCCCCACTGTCTTTGTTTCTAGGAATCAGCTTCAGCCTGAATTTCAGATTGCCTGTTGGCATCTCTTTCCCTGAGCCCTGTCAGCGACTCAAATTCAACGCATCAAAAGTCCACCTTTATTTCCCTCTCCAAATTGTCCTCCTTACCCACCCACCATTTCTATCAATCCCGTCATTCTCCCAGACACTCAGGTGTGAAATCTCAGCACCTGATGCACTTTCCTTCTTCTTCTGCACCACACCTAGTGAGTCGCCGCATTCTATCAGTTCACCAAAATAACAGCTATTGCCACCAACTAGTCACAGATCCACTACATGTCAAATGTCTACAATCTCCAAAATAAGGCTATAGGTGACTTAGGACGGGTAGGACTTCTCTGTCTCCCAGGACACCCAGGAACCCAGCTGGTAAATCAATCTGTTGTCTTCATGGCGTGGCTTTGTGATTGCTGTGGTTGTTTCTGTTTCCCAATGTGCAGACAGAATGAAAGAGTTCCCAACAAAAATGGCTGAGCCTGTCTTTAAGGAGTTACTTGAAAGTTGCACATTTCACTTCTGCTCAAGTTCATGCTTCTGAATCAAGTCACATGACCACATCTACTTGCAAATGCAGCTGTTGAATATAGCCTCTAATTCATGGCCATGAATGCCCAGCTAAAATGGGTTTATTACTGAAAGAAAAAAAAAAAAAAAGATGGATATTGGTGGGTATTGTTACCTTCAGTTTAAAGATGAGGAAACTGAGGCTTAAACTGAAGTGACTTGCCCTAAGGTCTCAGGAGTTGTTAGCACAGGCTCCCAAGTCTGCCCAACTTGAAGAATTTTTATTATCCTACAGGTTCTCTCAGTAATTAGCATACATATAACCAATAATAAGAGATATAACTAAGAGAAAGATAACTATTAGTCCAACCTATCTGGGTAGATTTCACAAAAAAAGAAGGACTTAAAGGAGGAAAAGGGGAGGTCTGGTTAGGTGGAGAAGAAGAGAAAGGGAAATGAAATGATTTCTTCTTAGCAGGGGTTCTAAAAACCATCTTTAGGTGTAGTTGCTTCAGTTCAAATCAACAAACCCTTCTTGAGTGCCACTTCTGTGAAATGTTGAGTTTGAAGGGAGATACACTGGTAAAATATGAGCAGAATCCTGCTTGAAGCACTTTAGTGTCTGAATGACCTCGGCTATAACCCAAGTACCTCACTTGGCCTTGAGCCTTCTTTCTTCCTGAAGCTTCACTTGCACTGATTTGCTGTGGCCGGGCCGCTCATGCTTGGAGTGGTCTGACCTTCCTAGATAACAGGTGTTTATACTTCGTGACAGTTGGGGAGCTTCTTGTTCAGGAGGAGTTCCTGGCCCCATCACTCCTCTAGCTGGGTTAGGGGATTCCTTTGTGTCCCTGGGCATTGCATTCTCCTATCACGGTACTTAAGATTACTGCACATAAAATGTAAGCTTGACTTTTCCACTGGAACAGACTCTCCATGAAGAAGGCCCATAACTTCTTCATTCTCCAACACCTAATGTGCGACAAGGAAGAAAGAAATATTCACTTCCTCTTAGAATGCAAACTTCTTGAGTGTTGGCTGATGTTTTTTATTTTTTTAATTTATTATTTTTTAATTCAGTAAACACAAATAACTCATAATCTTCAGATCAGAGTTAATCCTTTAGCTGGCTTTATTAGTTTCTTAAGGCTGTGTAATGCCGATGGCCAAGGCCAGGCTGGTCCACATTGGATTCGGGCAGAGACGGTAGAGAAACTGCGGAGCCGGAAAGCGGTGGGCCATCCCCATTTAATAGAGTCTTGCAAAGGGTGCATGGGCAAACTGGCACGAGAAAACCTCTTCTCCCGGCAGCAGGCAAACAAATAGCAAAAACCAGCTCTTCACAATGTCAGGGGCAATCTGAAATCTGCAATCCACCCTGAGGTCAAGCACTGGTAGCCTTACATAGACTATATACACATGGTGCTGCCATGTGCTCATGCACCAATCAGGCAAAGAGTAAGTGAGCAAGCCTAACACAGCTGTTTCCCAACAGGCTGTCATAACAAAGTAGCACAGACTCAGTGTCTTAAACAACAGAAATGAATTTCCTCACCATTCCGTAGGCTGGAAGTCCAAGATCAAAGTGTGGCAGGGCTGTTTCTTCTTAGGCCTTCTCCTTGGCTTGTGGCTGGCTTCCTGAGCCTTTGCGTAATCTTCCCTCTGTGTGTGTCTCTGTCCTGATCTCTTCATGTAAGGACACCAATCATATTGGATTAGGGCCCACATACATGACCTCATTTTACTTTACTAATCTCCCTAATGCCCGATACAGTCATATCCAGTGGTACAGGGGTTAGGACTTTACCATATAAATTTCAGGGCACTTGGTTCAGTTTCTAAAACTGGCATAAATTGTTGTGGAGCAGAGAAGAGGGAAGAATAAATTCTGGCCAGGAAGGGCAGGGGACCATTCATGGGGGATTTTTAGCAGAAGTCCCCAGGACTGTGGGCTCCTTGAGGGAAAGATTGTGGCCATTTATTTGCTCCTGTCTTCCTAATGCCTAAAGCAGTGTACAGTTAGCAAAAGATGCTCAAAAGACAGGTTTGAATAGACAAATGAACAAGCAAACAAATGAACTAGCATTTGACCTAATAATGTTGCTATTTGGATAGCATAACTGCTCACAGGATAACTGCTCTCTGGGTTTGGGGTCCTTGTCTCCTCTGCAGGGTCAGTAGGACAAGGCTCCACGTTTCTTATTTGCTTGCAACAATGGCCATTGGGATTAAAACTTTCCAATGCAATTAAACATTTGTGTGGTTGGGACCCACCCAAGGAAAACAGGAGTGTGCTCAATCAAACCTTTTATTTGGAAAATGTTTTTCAGCTGAGAGTCCCGGACGCCTTCTCATTGCCTGGCTCTAGCATCGTGTTGCTAAAAGCCAGAGCGGAAATTTAGGAAAATACGACAACTTAGACGTAAAAATGATATTCCCTCAAATTTGTTAAATTCTTTACAGTTTATAACAGAGGACTTTCACTTCCAGGAGTTGATTTGCCCTCAAACCAACCCTGTGAAGTGGGTGACAGAAAAAGTATGGGCTTCCAAGTCCAGATGTAGATTCCAATCTCAGCTCTATCCCTTCCTGGTGATGAGAACTTGGAAAAGTTGACAACTTTCTTAAAGATCTGATTCTTTCTTTTTCTTTTCTTTCTTTTTTTTTCTATTTCTTTCAAGATTAATTGATATCAGGTATTAAAAAGAGCGTGGCACCTTTTAGCCACTTAAAAAAAATACAACAACAAAAGCTTGAACCGGAGTTTGAATCTTTTCTCTCCCTTTTTTTTTAAATAGCTAGGATACGGTAAATATTTTATGCAATTGTTGGAGTCATTAAATGAATAATGCATGTATCTAGTAAGTGCTGAATAAAGGCATTTATGTCTATTTTTAAAAAATCTGATGTCTTTTTTTAAAAAATGAAATCAGGTGCTATAGCTTCCTTTTAAATGTTTCACACTAAATTACCTTTGACTTTGAAAAACTCTTACAATTTCCAATTTCAAGAAAAACTGGCAGATATGTGGCAACAACACCAGACTGGACATGAGGATCCTTGGCTTCTGTTTGGTTCTGATGCTTCCCTGCTGTGAGGCTTTAGAGAAGTCACTTACCTTCTCTGGACCTCAGGTTCCTCATCTCTGCAATGAGCGCTTGGACCAGGTGAATGCTCTTGTAGCCCCCCAAGAATCTATATTTTTGTCTGTAAATCCTTTTTGCTCAAGTCCAGTAAAAATCCTTAACACTTAAAAGGGGAAATTTAATCAGAACTTTTTTTTTCTTATTCATGTGCAGTTAGTCAAACAGAGCCCTACTTTCTAAGAGCTCTTTGATGTTTAAGCTGCCTTAAAGAGACTTTTTTTTCTTCTTTTTAAGGGGTATTTTAAAAGTTTTTTTCTTAGAAACAGGAAATCAGGTTTTGGCAAGAGGGAAAGAAATTCAAACACACCAAGACTTGGGGGTGGGGGCGGTTGGTTTGTTTTCAATGGGCAAGGTTTGGGAGGGTTCCTGAGATTGGCAAGCGTTGGCCGAGGCCACCCTAGCGCAGCCCCCCCCCCCCCCCCCCCCCCCCGGGGTCTGCCAACTTGAAAGGCTGTGTGACCGTCTGGGCGGTGGAGAGGGAGACATGCCTGAAGCGTTTCCCAAGCCTTTCAGGACTGGTTGAATGTTGACTTTTCTTCCTCAGTCCCACATCTTCTTTCTCTTTTGCAATATTTGGCAATCCAAATTGCCAAAACCTTAAGTGATCTCTAAGGAAAATATTTTTCACTAGATGATCAGTTTTCTTTTCTAGAAAAAAGAAAAGAAAAAAACAGATGAATGCACAAAATGAGAGTGCATGTGGCAGAGAGAGGGTTCCAGTTACCTCTGAAAAGCTCCTAAAATCCCTGTTAGCCACGTCAAGCCTCTAGGATGGTGGGCGGAGGGCCCAGGTTGGCCTTCCCTCAGCCACAGGACTTATACCAGGTCCCTTCAGCTCTGAGCTTCAATCCTGTCGTCTACAAGATGGAAAAGTGCCCGCTGTTTCACAACACTATTGATAAGATTACGTGAGATAATGTATGCTTGGAGCTCCCCAAACAGATGCTCAATGAATGATCTCCTTTCCTGGCTTAGTGACTTCAATGTTGGGCAGTGCTCTTGTTGAGTGACCAGTCTGTCCCTGTCCTCTGCAAAGCGTTGGTGTTGCCGCTGCAGGCAGTGAGAGGTGGCGTGCTGTGGACCAACTGGCGCTGGGCCTGGCGCCAGGTGAGCTAGGTTCTTGCTTCTTTTTCTTTTTAATTGTGGTTTTAAAACCACATAATATAAAGTTTATCCTCTCAATTTGTAGGTGCACAGTTTAGCAGTGTTAACCATATACACATTATTGTGTAACAAGTCTCTAAAACTTTTTTTGCGTTGAAAACTGAAACTCTATACGCATTGAACAAGTCCCCATTATTCCTCCCCACAGCCCCTGGCGACCTCCATTTTACTCTGTTTCCATGGCTTTGACTGCTCTAGACAGCTCATCATGGAAGCATACAGTATTTGTCTACTTGCAATGGGCTTATTTCACTCAGCACATTGCCCTCAAGGCTCATCCATGTGGTAGTGGGGGACAGATCTCCTTCTTCTTTAAGGCTGCATAATATTCCATTGTCTGTTTTTGCCACATTTTCTCAATCTATTGATCTGTGGATGGGTCTTGGGCTGCTTCCACCGTTAGGTGATTATGAATAATGCTGCAATGAACATGGATGTCCAAGTATCTCTTTAAGATACTTTTTAAAATTGTTTGAACATATACCCGGAAGTGGGATTGCTGAATCACAAGACAGTTCTAATTTTAGTTTTTTGAGGAACCTCCACATCCTCACCAACACTTGTTATTTAGTTTTTGATAGTAGTCATTCTAGCGGGTGTGAGCTGACACAGGCCTGCCTCATAGATACTGCAAGTTGGACTTAGACCACTGTATTAAAGTGAGTTGTAATCTTTTTGCTGGTGGAGGAACTTGCCTTCAATTTGTAAAAAATGCAATTGCTATGAAGAGCAATAAAGCAAAGTGCACTAAGACACTAAGATGAGGTATGCCTATATTTCATTGTGGTTTTGATTTGCAAATGACATAGTTTCTTTTTTTATGCTTATTTTATTGATTTTAGAGAGAGAAAGTGTTTCTAAGTGAGAGAGAGACAGGAGTATGGATCTGTTCCTGTATGTGCCTTGACCAGGGATTGAACTGGCAACCTCTGTGCTTCAGGATAATGCTCTAACCAACCGAGCTATCCGGCCAGGGCGACATAGTTTCTAATGTCTGATAGTTATCTTTTACTAGATGGCTTTGTGACCCTGGTGTAATATCTAGTCTCCTTGTTTTAAGGGGGCCTGTGGTAGGCCTATCTAGAGTGATGATCAGGATCCAGTTTATGAACAGGAAAGTTTCCCAGGAGTACTAGTTTTCTAGGGCTGTCATAACAAAGTTCCCCACACTGGGTAGCTTAACAATAAAAATGTTTTGTCTCATGGTTCTGGAGGCTAGAAGTTCAAGATCACGGTAACAGTAGGGTGTGTGTGAGGGGGATTCTAGTCCATGCCTCTCCCCTACCTTCCGATGGTTTGTTGGCAATATTTGGGGTAAAGTATCTATGAACCAAGGAACATCAATCTCTGCTTTCATGTTCACATGGCAGTCTCCCTATTTGGGTGACTATGTCCAAATTTCCCCTTTTCATAAAGACTCCAGTGTATATTGGATTAGGCATACCTAAATGACCTAATTTAACTTAATTACCCCTTATAAAGACCTTATTTCCACATAAGTTTACATTCTAGGCACTAGGGATTACAACTTCAACATATCATTTAGGGCAGAGGCACAATTCAACCTACACCAGCAAGCATCTCTTAGTTTGCATCTAGAGGTTACTAGAAACACTCAAGAGCTGAAGAGTTAGAGGGTGATGGAAAGCCAGAAGCACAGAGAATGAGGAGCCCAGATGGGCAACCACAATCCTTCAGCTCTTCCCAGAGGCCAGCAGGATAAAAGAAATCTCTAAGGCAGGCAATGCTTGGATATGGGAATGAGAGTAAGATCTTGAGCAAAGTAAAGAGGGCTAGTGTACCTGCTATCCTCCATGTTGGTAAATTGGTTTAATTTAAAGACATAGGATGGTTGACAGCAGTGAGCTCTTTCTCAGCCAATATCAGCCTTTCAGGAACAGAAGGTAAGTGGTGGAGTGAGACACAGCTATTCCTGGCTTCTGCTTGCAGGCTGGTACAGCATGAGAATTTGCCATGGGCTGTGTTCTATGGAGTTTAGGATGTGATCAGATACCACAAGAGCTTGACAGGAGGTCTGATCTTTTTTGGGGTGTAGAGCCCATGTGATTGCCTGAGTTACTCAGTTCTCCTTGACTACGGAAAGTCACCAAGGTTTTGGAGGCTGATCTAGGTCTAGTGCTCATTTGGTCTCGTGGGCCACCCCATGACATCACACTGCCTATCTCGAACTTTGGCTGTGGACATAAAATACATAGTGGATGCTGCAATTTGCCATCTCAATCCCACTTTCTCCCCAGTGGCTGGAAATGCTACTGGCCTTCTTGTTCTGGACTGGAGAGAGTGACCCTACCCAAATCCAGGCCTCCTCTCTGGAGGAGTCTTCATCCCATGAGTGTTCAATGCAGAAATCCTGCTGCTTTTGCTGCAAAGTGGCTAATTCTAAAGGGCTTCTCCAGCTTTTGAGTTGCCTATGGAGTCAGCTGAAGCCTTTATTGCAGCCTGGCTTTCCCTCTACCCCTCCTGCATCCTTTCCTTTCCTTCTACAGTTGTAGATCGCAAGGGTATCCTGATAAAGTTCCTGCATGCTTATTTCCATCTTAGAACCCACTTTCCAGCGAACTCAACATGCACAAATCTTCTTCTTCCCAGGGAACCCAACATGCACATATCTTCCAAATAGAAGACTGAATGAACATGAAGACACACATTCCAACTCTATAGAGAATGGACCTGGAAAATGAAATGACTGTATCTGCCATGTGATTGTACTAAGAACATGTTTCTCTCATAAATTAAGTAGGAAATGGCCCGACCTAAGCTCCAACTTTCAGACACATGACTAGAGAACATCTTTTTGGCTTTGATTCCGGATCATGAGTATGTACAGGGAATGGCATTCGAGCGGGAAAAGGAAGTTTAACTATATTTGTTTAAAATATTTTTCTTAATTAGGTAAGACTCTTCCACCAGAAAGCAGGCACACACAGAGTTGTTATATCTGACAGTGTGAAGAGCAGAGCATTTAGATGGTGTTTTCTGTCCAGCCTGTGGCCATGCACAAAGAGGGGGCGTTCTTTGGCCCCAGTTCTGTGTAAATGTATCCCATCTGGTGTGAACTTCTCAGCACTTGGCCAGAGCTACTTTCTAAGGAAAGACGAATTTAAGAGGGGCTTTTGCAAAGTCAGCAAGTAGAAGTTCCAGCTGTTTGGATGATGTTTTGGCAGCACTGGGGTGTGGGGCAGTAATAACTGACAAGAGATGGGGATGTGATTAGAAAGCTCCCACCTGCAGTGCTGGACAAATAGACATGTGCTAATCCTTATTTATATCAAGATGAGATGGATCTTAAGTACCCTGCATCTTAAAAGCAAGTGCTTAGACATACAGGCCTATGTGCTCACAGGCATAAAAAACATTAACATTTCTAGGTGTTCAAAGGTTAAAATCAGGACTCACAGGGTAACAGATCCCTGTGTTAAGGCTTTAGCAAGCCTTAATTCTTTATTTTTTAATTTTTTGAAAAAATTCCACTGATTAGCGAGAGAGAGAGGAAGGGAGAGAAAAGGAGGGGTGAGGGAAAGAAAAGAGAGAGAGAGAGAGAGAGAGAGATCAATTTGTTGTTTCACTTTCTTCTATTTAATTGTGTACTCATTGATTGCTTCTCATATGTGCCCTGAAAAGGGGTAAAAACCTGTTGCCTCTGGCATTCTGGGTCAATGCTTTATCCACTGAGCCACCTGACCAGGGCCTAGAGCTTTAATTCTTGATACTGCCATTCAGTGTTCAAAATCTTCCATGGATGTACACTGGCTGACCGTGTAAGTCTACTCTCTTCAGTTGAAGTTCAAATAGTGAAGGAATTCAACCGGTTTGCACCGGTTCAGCAGAACTGATACCTGATTTTTTGTTGAGTTTCACGAATTGGTTGTTAAAATGGCACTTGTAATCAGAGTTCTCTCTAAGGTGGGCACCTGGGCAGCCACCCAATGTGGAAATCACAGATTTACATTTCTTATTCTTTTTTAATGTTCAGTTAGTTGCACAACAGTTTATTTTAAGTGCCCATGATAATGTTCATTCCATCCATAGGTAAAAAAAAAAAAAAAAATGCAAGTCAGGACACCAATTAAGAAGCAACATGGAAATATCTTAAATAGCAGTTTTTTTGGGGGGTCAGGTATTATTTAATATTTTTTCATATTTTTTTAGTATATCTTTTTTTTTTTATACTTAAAATGGTCATTAGGACAGAGAACTAACACTGAGTTCAAAGGTTTTCCATGATTGAAACTTGAGGAGACCTTTATGATGCTCACTAGTATTTCTGGTCTCCTCCTTCCAGGCACGTAGGGTGATTGTTCTTCCAAACCCTTGGCATTAGCCAAGGTCATGAGATTTAATCTGGCCGATAAAATGTGAGTAGAATTGACATAGGTCATTTATGAGTGGAAATGTCTAAGAAATGGGGAGCCATTCTTCATGGTTCTTCTCCCCTTGCTCCAATGATCATGGGAGTATGCATTGCAGTGGAGGTGCCATAAAGTTGAAGAATCCTTGAACGCTGAACCAGTGTGAAGGGAGGTTGCCCTAGATAGGTGCCTGGACTGACAAGGGACTATGTGTCAGCTAGAAATAAACTTTTTGTGCTTCCTCACCAAGATTTTGGGCTGCTATTGCAGCATAATTTAGCTTATCATGACTTACAATACAATTCTTTCTCTTATTCTAGCTTTTCTTGGAGCTACTTCCCTTTCTGGAAAGAATATGGGTTTTGACATTAGAAGACCTACTTAGTTTTCAGTTTTAGAGAAAGGAGAACAATTATATTTGCCATACCCAGTAGTTTTGCTTGGCTCATAGTAGGTCAATCTATTACTTCATTTCTTCCCTCCAGTCCAACACTTCAACAACATCAGAGTCCTTGCTTTTGCCTCCTTACACACCACATTTTTGAGACAAGGAATCTGTCCTAAATTCATTTCAACCTTAAGTTTTTGATAAATTACAATATCAGAGGGAGCCTTATTGGAACCCAGCTAGAAAGCAGCCTGGAGTTTATATATGTCAAAGAAGCTGATCTTGGCTTGTAAACAGAGGAAAGTAAGTATTCCTAAAAGTCAGAAGAATGAATGGATTAAAAGGATGAATTAGGAAACTAAATGCTTTTAAACCAAGCTCTCTTACATGTATAGAATGTTAATATTTAATGAAAGATGAACACTTCAGTAGCTTTTACTTTCAAGACTTCAATAGTGTACTGCATTTAGCCATTTTTTTAATTTTTTTATTATTATTAAATTTAATGCAGTGACATTGATAAATCAGGGTACATATGTTGAGAGAAAACATCTCCAGATTATTTTGACATTTGATTGTGCTGTATACTCCTCCCCCAAAGTCAAATTGTCTTCTGTCACCTTCTATCTGGTTTTCTTTGTGCCCCTTCCCTCCCCCAACCCCTCTCTCCTTCCTCGCCCCATCCCCCCTCCCCCCACTCCCCACCCCTGTTGCCATCACATTCTTGTTCATGTCTCAGAGTCTCATTTTTATGTTCCATCTATGTATGGATTCATATAGTTCTTAGTTTTTTCTGATTTACTTATTTCACTCTGTATAATGTTATCAAGGTCCATCCATGTTATTGTAAATGATCCGATGTCATCATTTCTTATGTCTGAGTAGTATTCCATAATATATATGTACCAAAGCTTTTTAATCCACTAGTCCTCTGACGGACACTTGGGCTGTTTCCAGATCTTTGCTATTGTGAACAATGCTGCCACAAACATGGGGGTGCATTTCTCCTTTTGGAGCCGTCTATAGTGTTCTTGGGGTATATTCTTAAAAGTAGGATAGCTGGGTCAAAAGGCAGTTCGATTTTCAGTTTTTTGAGGAATCTCCATACTGTCTTCCACAGTGGCTGCACCAGTCTGCATTCCCACCAGCAGTGCAGGAGGGTTCCCTTTTCTCCACATCCTCGCCAGCACTTATTCTGTGTTGTTTTGTTGATGAGCGCCATTCTGACTGGTGTGAGGTGATATCTCATTGTGGTTTTAATTTGCATTTCTCTAATGATTAGTGATGTTGAGCATTTTTTCATATGCCTATTGGCCATCTGTATGTCCTCTTTGGAGAAGTGTCTATTCATCTCTTTTGCCCATTTTTGGATTGGATTGTTTGTCTTCCTGATGTTGAGATTTACAAGTTCTTTATAAATTTTGGTTATTAACCCCTTATCAGGCGTATTGTCAAATATGTTCTCCCATTGTGTAGTTTGTCTTTTTATTCTGTTCTTATTGTCTTTAGCTGTGCAAAAGCTTTTTAGTTTGATATAGTCCCATTTGTTTATCCTGTCTTTTAATTCACTTCCCCGTGGAGATAAATCAGCAAATATATTGCTCCGAGAGATGTCAAAGAGCTTACTGCCTATGTTTTCTTCTAAGATGCTTATGGTTTCACGGCCTACATTTAAGTCTTTTATCCATTTTGAGTTTATTTTTGTGAGTGGTGTAAGCTGGTGATCTAGTTTCATTTTTTTGCAGGTAGCTGTCCAATTTTCCCAACACCATTTGTTAAAGAGGCTGTCTTTACTCCGTTGTATTTCCTTACCTCCTTTGTCAAATATCAGTTGTCCATAGAGCTGTGGGTTTATTTCTGGGTTCTCTGTTCTGTTCCATTGATCCTATATGCCTGTTCTTATGCCAGTACCAGGCTGTTTTGAGTACAATGGCCTTGTAGTATAACTTGATATCAGGAAGTGTGACACCTCCCACTTTATTCTTCTTTTTTAAGATTGCTGAGGCTATTCATGTTCTCTTTTGGTTCCATATAAATTCTTGGAATATGTGATCTATATCTTTGAAGTATGTCATTGGCATTTTAATTGGTATTGCATTGAATTTATAGATTGCTTTGGGTAAAATAGACATTTTAATGATGTTTATTCTTCCTAACCATGAGCACGGTATATGCCTCCACTTGTTAGTATCTTCCTTGATTACTTTTATCAATGCTTTGTAATTTTCCAAGTACAAGTCTTTAGTCTCCTTGGTTAAGTTTACTCCTAGGTACTTTATTTTTTTGGTTGTAATAGTGAAAGGGATTGTTTCCTTAATTTCTCTTTCTGACTGTTCATTGCTGGCATATAAAAATGCCTCTGATTTCTGAGTATTGATTTTATATCCTGCCACTTTGCTGAATTCATTTATCAGGTCCAGTAGTTTTTTGACTGAGACTTTAGGGTTTTCTATATACAATATCATATCATCTGCAAAAAATGATAGTTTTATTTCTTCTTTTCCAACTTGAATGCCTTTTATTTTTTCTTCTTGTCTGATTGCTGTGGCTAGGACTTCCAGGACTATGTTAAATAAGAGTGGTGAAAGGGGGCACCCCTGCCTTGTTCCTGATCTTAAGAATATTGCTTTTAATTTTTGCCCATTGAGTATGATGTTGGCTGTGGGTTTCTCATAGATGGCTTTTATCATGTTGAGGTATGTTCCCTGTATTCCCACTTTGCTGAGAGTTTTGATCATGAATGGGTGCTGGATTTTATCAAATGCTTTTTCTGCATCTATTGAAATTATCATATGATTTTTCTCCTTCTTTTTGTTTATGTGATGAATCACATTGATTGATTTACGAATATTGTACCAGCCTTGCCTCCCCAGAATAAATCCCACTTGATCATGGTGTATGATATTTTCCATATATTGTTGGATCCAGTTTGCTAATATTTTGTTGAGGATTTTAGCATCTATATTCATCAGAGATATTGGCCTATAATTTTCTTTCTTTGTGTTGTCTTTGCCTGGTTTTGGAATCAGAATTATGCTTGCCTCATAAAAGGAGCTTGGAAGTTTTCCTTCCTCTTGAATTTTTTGAAATAGATAGGAGTTAGTTCTTCTTTGAATATTTGGTAGAATTCAGTTGTGAAGCCATCAGGCCCTGGACGTTTCTTTTTTGGGAGTTTTTTGATAACTGTTTCGATCTCATTTGGTGTAATCGGTCTGTTTAGGTTTTCTGATTCTTCCAGATTGATTTTTGGATGATTGTATGTTTCATGGAATTTTTCCATTTCATCTAGGTTGTCTAGTTTTTGGCATACAGTTCTTTATAGTATTTTCTTACAATATTTTGTATTTCTGTTGTGTCAGTTGTTATTTCTCCCCTCTCATTTCTAATTTTATTTTTTTGAGTCCTCTCTCTCTTTCTCTTGGTGATTCTAGTTAAAGGTTCATCAATCTTGTTTACCTTTTCAAAGAACCAGCTCCTAGTTTCATTGATCCTCTGTATTGTTTCTTTAGCCTCTATGTCATTTATTTCTGCTCTGATCTTTATTATATCCTTCCTTCACAACCTCTGGGCTTTACTTGCTGTTCTTTTTCTAGTTCTTTTAGATGCAGGGTTAAGTTGTTTATTTGAGCTTTTCCTAGCTTCTTAAAGTGTGCCTGTAGTGCTATGAACTTCCCTCTCAGTACTGCTTTTGCTGTGTCCCATAAATTTTGAGTTGTTTTATGTTCATTGCCATTCGTTTCTAGGAATTTTTTTATTTCTTCTTTGATCTCATTCTTAATCCATTCATTATTTAACAACCTGTTATTTAGTTTCCATGTGTTAGAGAATTTTTGAGCTTTTCTGTTGTGGTTCATTTCTAGTTTCATGCTGTTGTGATCAGAGAAAGTGCTTGATATGATTTCAATCTTCTTAAATTTGTTGGGACCACTTTTGTGCCCTAACATGTGGTCTATCCTAAAGAATGTACCATGAGCACTTGAAAAGAATGTATATTCTGCTGCTTTTGGGGTGAAAGGTTCTGAAGATATCTATTAAATCGAGTTGATCTAGTGTGCCCAATAAGTCTGCTGTTTCTTTGTTAATTTTCTTTCATGAGGATCTATCTAGTGATGTTAGTGGAGTATTGAAATCCCCTACTATTATAGTGTTGCTATTGATCTCGCCCTTTAAATCCATCAAAGTCTGCTTTATATATTTAGGTGCTCCTATATTAGGTGCATAGGTATTTATAATAGTTATATCTTCCTGTTGGATTACTCCCTTTATCATTATGTAGTGGCCTTCTTTATCTCTTACTATATCCTTTGTTTTAAAGTCCAATTTGTCTGATATAAGTATTGCTACCCCAGCTTTTTTTTCATTTCCATTTGCATGAAATGTTTTTTTTCCATCCTTTTACCTTCAATCTATATGTATCTTTTGTTCTAAGGTGTGTCTCTTGTAGACAGCATATGTATGGGTCCTGTTTTCTTATCCATGCAGCTACCCTATGTCTTTTGATTGGATCATTTAATTCATTTACATTTAAGGTTATTATTGATATGTAGTTGTTTATTGCCATTTTCTTCTTTAAAGGTGTATTCCTTTTTTGCTATATTCTTTTCCCACTTTGATCTGTTTGCAACAGGCCCCTTAACATTTCCTGCAGCATTGGTTTGGTTGTAATGAATTCCTTGAGTTGTTTTTTGTCTGGGAAGCTTTTTATTTCTCCTTCGATTTTAAACGATAGCCTTGCTGGATAAAGTAGTCTTGATTGTAGGTTCTTGTTCTGCATTACTTTGAATATTTCTTGCCATTCCCTTCTGGCCTTAAGTGTTTCTGTTGAGAAGTCGGATGTCATCCTTATGAGGCCTCCTTTGTAGGTGATAGCTTTTTTTTCTCTTGCAGCTTTTAATATTTCCTCTTTATCGCTTAGCTTTGGTATTTTAATTATGATGTGTCTTGGTGTAGGTTTCTTTGAGTTTCTCTTTAATGGAGTCCTCTACGCTTCTTGAACTTGTGAGAGTTTCTCCTGCATTAACTTAGGGAAGTTTTCAGCTATGATATGATTAAAGAAAGTCTCTATCCCTTGTTCTTTTTCTTCTTCTTCAAGAACCCCTATGATGCAGATGTTATTTCTCTTCATGTTGTCACAGAGCTCTCTAAGAGTTTCCTCAGACTTTTTGAGTCTCTTTTCTTTTTCTTCTCTGCTTTCATGCCTTCATTCTAGTTGTCCTCCAACTCACTGATTCGATCCTCAGCTCTATCTATCCTGCTTTTAATTCCTTCCATTGTGGCCTTTATTTCTGATATTGTATTTGTCATCTCCGACTGATTCTTTTTTATACCTGCTATTTCTTTATTTAGGTGTTCATAATGACCATCCATTGTTGCTCTAAGATCCCTAAGCATCTTTACAATCATTATTTTGAACTCTGCATCTGGAAGTTTGATTATTTCCATATCACTCAGTTCATCTCCTGAAGGTGTCTCTTGTGGTTTCATTTGGATTGCACTCCTTTGTCTTCTCATCTTCTTTTTTTTATTTTTATTTGTAGAGTTGGTTGAGTCTAGGCTTGGTGTTGTCTGCCTCCAGTTTTCAGTTGTGTTATTTTTAGGTCTTCGTGGGTTGGTATCAGCTATTATTTATAATCCACTTTCGGATTTGGGCAGCTTTGAAGTCTTGATTTGTTTGTTTTCTTAACAGGTGATAGTCTTGTTAACTGATCTCAGCAGGGGGCTTCCTTGAAACTGTAACCAGGAATGCTGTGGGTGTAACCTGCGACGCTGAAGGTCTCTTCCACCAACTAATCTCACTGGGGGCAGGGTTTTTTCTCAGCTTCAGTAGGGGGAGGTGTATCTCAGATCTCCATGGAGACCTGAATTATTGCCCCTCCTCCCCACTTCTTGTTTTCAGCTGTGTCTTGTTGTGCTGATTGGAGCTGGATAGATGTCCGGAGATCTCTGATCTGGAAGCACTTCAGCTCTGTTTTGTGAAAGGTTCAGTCCCTCCCCCAGCTATGGCCGCCTCCAGCATGGATGAGTCAGCTTTTTTTAGGTCATCTCCTGCATTCCTTAGCCCCTCACAGTCTGTCCCTCTCTCTTTCCTTTTCACTTGGGAGATAAGCTGGTCTTTTCAACACACCTTGCTCCCTGGTTGCCAGGCAAATGGCTATGAGCAGTATTTTCTGCTCTTTTCCCTGGAGTGAGATCCCCTCTGGGCTCTCAGCCTCACCCCCCTCCCGTTCCTGTAAGCAGGGGAAATTCAGGCGCTCTCTACCAGGTTTGTTGTGGCTTCTTTTTTGCTCCTTGGTTTTTGAGAGCTGTTCTTGTAGTCCAGAGTTGGTTTTCCACGCTGATTTTTCCTAAATTGATTTGTATTCCAGTTTGGTGGTGAGAGCTAGGCATTTGTGCATCCACCTACTCCACTGCTATCTTCAGGTCTTTAGCCATTTTTTCAAAAATATTTACTAAGTTTCTGTCATGTGCCAGGAGATGCTCTAGGCACTGGGGATAAAGCAATAAACAAGATTGAGAAGGTCTCTGCCCTTAAAGTTTTCTTTTTAGGAAGGAGAAATAGATAGTAAGCAAGTAGGTAATGAGTAAAAAAGCCACTTTAAGATGGTGATAAATACTATGAAGGAAGTAAGCCCTGTATGGCAGAGAAGAACAGTGTGCAGTCGTACCTCTTTGATCGAGGTCATTCAGGTCGTCCAGAAGACCTTTCTCAGGGGTGATGGGTGGGCTATGCACTGAGGCTCATAGCCAGCCAATTTGTCAAAATTTTGTTTATAATTTTGCATCTATGTTTATGCAGCTATTTATATTTAATGTGATTATCAATATGCCTAGGCTTAAATCTATCATTTTATTATTTGTTTTATGTTTGTCCCGTCTGTTCTTCATTCCCTTTCCCCTTATTTTCTGCCTTATTTAGTACTGAGTCTTTTTTTATGATTTCATTTTATCTCCTTTTTGACTTATTAGCTCTAGCTCTTAGTCTTGTTATTTTAATAGTTGCTTTGAGATTTATAGTACACAGCAGAGCTTATTCTTCTTCTTGGGAAACTTGGCCAAGGAGTGAAGAAAGGCAGTCTTGGTCTCTTGCTTGGGCCCCATGATCTTTTCTAGAAGATCCCAAAATTTGGTATTTTAAGTTGGTGTAGTATGCTGACTGTGAGTTTTATAGTCAGTGGGTCATTTTATCCTGTTTGTCAAACTCTGATCAGTTTCTGTGCACCTAGTAGGCAAGGAGATGTTATAGGAAAAGCCACATATCAAGAGGCAGCTGCTGGAAATGTACCAGGAAGGCTGACAGAGTAGCCCGGACATACAAGGTTAGCAGCAGGGGATAGCGCCAGAAGCCTGGCTCAGATCTGTCCCTGTGCTCCTGCAATGTGGAGGGTCAGAGCTACCTCATGACTCAAAAGGTGACTTTCTTCTCAGGTGAAATCTCCTGTCCAACTTCCCAGCCACACATGAAGCATGTGCTAGCGTAGTTTGACAAAACTTAATGGTTTTAAAGTGCTAGTGGTGTGAGATATTGAGAATCTTCCAGACTGAGTCTCTTTTAGTTCCTCATGAGTTTCAAGCTCTTTGCTTGTGGGCCTTTGCCTGTGCAGTCATCTTAGCTTGGAGTACTCTCCCTATTCTTGTCCACTCCATTTACCTAGACTCTAAAGACCCCAACTTAAGAAGAAGCTTCCTCTAGACAGTTCTCCTCAAGCTTCCCCCAACCCACACATACCTTAACCCAGTGGTCCCCAACCTTTTTTGGGCCACGGACCGGTTTAATGTCAGAAAATATTTTTACGGACCAGCCTTTAGGGTGGGACGGATAAATGTATCACGTGACCGAGACAAGAGTCAAGAGTGAGTCTTAGACGGATGTAACAGAGGGAATCTGGTCATTTTTAAAAAATAAAACATCGTTCAGACTTAAATATAAATAAAACAGAAACAATGTAAGTTATTTATTCTTTCTCTGTGGACTGGTACCAGACCGCAGCCTGGGGGTTGGGGACCACTGCCTTAAAGTGTTAGGTTGCCCTCTCATGTGCTTCCAGTGCACTCTCCCTCCCACCTCAGGCAATACCCCTTCCCTTACAGAATGGAAGGTCTGGTGGGGAGAGGAGAAAGGAAATGAGAACACAGCACAACATCTTTTTTATATCTGTTATTTACTCCAATGTCTGAACACCAGACATTGGTCAAAGCACTGCAGACAGACAGCAATACTGAGAGTTGGAAGAATGAGTGAGATCACCCATAAGTCATGTGTATGTTTGCAGAGAGAATTGTGACCCTAGGGAGGGCTAGCCTCTAAGTTTTGGGGTATTCAGAGGGTTGAGGGATTAGGAGAGTAAACCATCCTAAGCAGCCGAGGGAGAGTTAAGGTCCATTCCCTCCAGCTGCATCTCTAAGGCAGCCAGTGACCATCGGTGACAGGGATTGTCCTTCATCCCCAACCAGGGTAATCATTATCTTGACTTCTAATAGCATGTATTAATTCTGCCTGGTGCTTTTGGAATTATGTAATGTGTATAAGTCTTTTTGATGAGCTCCCCTTTTTCACATGACCCAGAAATTAGGCTTCTTGTATATCATTGTAAGAACACATTTAAAAGATAAAGAAAAAAATTCAAGGGAGATAAATGAGAAAAAAATAAAGTAGGAAAGAAGATAATTTTAAATGTCAGTGGTCGAGTTTTTAAGTAAAAGGACATCCATGAGAAGAAAAAACAAAATTAAAATCCTAGTAAAATGAGAGACTAAGAGTTGAAATATAATAATGAGTCTGAATGAGAATAAAAATAAGAGGCTAAAAAATGAATAAAAATATGACACTAAGAGAGGGAAAGGATGATGATTATAAGCTATAACCTAGGAGGTAAGAATATTAAAATGTAAAATTATTATTTTTTTTAAGCAAGAGAAAGAGACAGGCAGAGAGACAGACGGACAAACAGACAGGAAGCGAGAGAGATGAGAAGCATCAACTTGCAGTTGCGACACCTTAATTGTTCATTGATTGCTTTCTCAAATGTGCCTTGACAGGGGGGCTCCAGCTGAGCCAGTGACCCTTTGCTGAAGCCAGCGACCTTGGGCTTAAGATAGCGACCTTGGGCTTCATGCCGGTGACCCTGCGTTCAAACTGGCAACCACAGGGTTTCAAACTTGGGTCCTCAACAGCCTCACAGACGCTCTATCCACTGTACCACTGCCTGGTCATGGTAAAATGTAATTTTTTAAAGTAAAGATAAGAATTAAAAAGTTAAAAACTTAAAACGTAACAAGTTAAAACTATACATACATTGATACGGTTAAATAATTAAATAATATGTGAGAGAGAGGGGAGCAAGAGAGTAATAACAAAGCATATGAATCTTTAAAAAATAATTAGAGTGGCTGGGCATCTTCTGGTCACTTTTTAAAGCAGCAGAAACTCTGATGGGCAGAAGTCCAAATGGTAGCCTTGACCATGCCAGCCTTCCACCAGCCCAGAGGCATCACCTCTGTTAAGTAGTCAGTGGTGACAGAAACTCGGGCAGATGATTCAAGCTGTGGTCATCCTGGTCTTAGCATTCTTCTCAGCACACATCCTGACGGCGTGCAGTGAGGATTTGCTGAGTGCTGTGAAGAATGAGCTGCTGGGCAGAGAGAAGCTAAAGGAGACATGGCATAGTCACTACGTAAAACTCCAAACTCCACTTCCTGGGATTTTGCATAGTGCTCAGACGACTTTTTTATGATAACAATAATAATGATTATCATCAGTGCATATTTGTCTCTAGTACCACACTAGGTCAGTATTTTCCCACAGATGATCTCATTTTTAGAGCTTATACTAACCTTGTAAGTATCATACTTCATAGATTCTAAGACTCCAGATCTGTGCCTATTAGCATCTCTAGGATCAAGGTGCATCATGCAATCTATAATAAGAGAGCCTTGTATTGTGATTTGTCACTCTTTTTAAGTGTGTGTAAAACAATGGTGAATCTTACAATTTATGGTACGTTAGATTGTATGGAATTGTTGGGCAGATAAAATGTATTATGCTCACTTTGTTAAAGATGACGCTGCCCACAAGGAGGTCATCGCCCAGGTGATATTAATGTATGTTGGGGTGGGCTAAAGGCAGGCAGAATCCTTGTAGCCTGGGGCTTGGTTTTGGGATTAAGCCTTTCCCACCCTTTTTGATGTGGGGTGGTACAATCCAATCATGCCTCAGAGCAGTGACTTTGTATTAGAGACTTCCCTATTTTGTATATTGGATTAGAGGTTGTGAAGCTACAATATAAAATGGGGATGGAGCGGGAGCTTGCGCTCTTGGTTCCTGGGATGATTAGCATGAGAGAGCAGAGGGAGCAGAACAGAGAGCAGAAAGAGGCCATGTGGCCAGGAGAAGCAGCCAAGATGGCGGAGTGCTGAGTGAGATGCCAGTTTGTGCAGAGTTTGTATCTGGGATAAGGAAGGAGATGGGGAACTGAGGAGAATAAGGCTGGTGAGCTAGAAACCTTTGATTCTAGGAAACTCGGATAAGTCAGTGGCTTTGTGAGCACTGAATGTGAGTGGGTTTTGGAGCCCAGTGTGTGTTTTTTACTTGCCCGCCAGGTGCAAGCTAGGATTAAAGGTAATGGCCCACCAATTCTTGGCTCCGTTGTTTCTTTGCCGACTGTCCGAATCCAATGTGAACCTGCATGGGCCAGAAGGCTGCTTTGATAGTGGCCGTGGCTTCTGGCTTTACAGGAATACAGTAGATGCCACTCTCCATGCTTTCCAGAAAACAGACTCCAAGAGGCCAAACAGGCTGCCTGACCTCATACATTGGTGAATAGAGAGCCTGGTGTGACATACAGACTCCACATCTCCAAAACTTGTCCTCCCTCTCCCCACCCTGGAAACCCAAGGGTTGGAAACCATGTGACGCACACTGGGGAGGTTAAACCCCAGAATGCAGGAGCTGAGAAGCTCCCAGGAGACGAGCTGGTCCTGTGCACCAGGACCGAGGTGGCTGGGAATCTGGCTCTGCCGCTCCACTCCTCCCCGCTCACTGCACCACCCTGCCTCTTCCCTGTGACCCTGGCTCTGCTTTTTCACATCTTTCCTGTTTCCCACTCTTTGTTTTTGGGTTTGCTTATTTGTTTTTCGCTTTTGTCTTCCCAGCTGCTGGTTTCATCAAAGAGTCAAGGAGACACCAGCAGGAGGGAAGTATCAGGCTCCCATATTATTTTTCTTTCCACTCCTATCCAGTTACCTGACAGCTGGCCACCTCTGGCAATGTATGACGGCTCCTGAGATTGGTAACCTGGAGAAGGATCAGCAGAAGCACCACACCCATGGAGCTGCCAGGCCAGGAGAAACAATATTATCTCCTTGTGGGAACAGTTTGTTCCCGTAGTGCTTTGATTTAAACATACAAGGAAAAATGTCTAGTTAAGGAGTCACTTCCCCGAATGTTCTGTTTTAACTGCCTGGTGGTATGTAGTGCTAAATGGTAATGACCCACATCTGGAGAAGCCTGGTGGGGTCTCCCTGGACACCTTGGCTCTCTGGTTTCAATCAAAATGCCTTATCAGTCTCTAACAAGTGCTTGTGAATATGAAAATGAATTTGGAAAAAGCAGATGGATATGCAGAGCTGAAAGACACTTTGATCTAATTCCCTCATTACGTAGATAAGGAAAAGGAGGCCCAGAGAGTTGTAGTGGCTTGCCAAAGTCACAGAGCAGATTATGGCCAGGACTGCAATCTGCATGACTGACTCAAGGTCATCCAGGGGTTTCCTTGGGATGCGTCAGAGAAAATGCACATTTGCTTGGGCTCCTTCTCAAGTAACGGCCTTGAGTTTGAGCAGGCTACTGTGTGCACTCTGCATCAGCCTTCTAAAATCTCTCCCTTCACAGTCTGACTTGTGCTTGTTGGAAGATTCATCTTGGTTGAGCTTCTAATCACATCTCTCTCTGTTCAAACCTTGGTGGCTCCTAAAGAGTAAAGCCCAGATCTTCGCTATTGTGAACAATGCTGCCATAAACATGGGGGTAAATTTCTTTTTTTTAAATCAGTGCTATGATGTTCTTGGGATATATTCCTAAAAGTGGGATAGCTGGGTCAAAAGGCAGTTCCATTTTTAATTTTTTGAAGAATCTCCACACTGTTTTCCACAGTGGCTGCACCAGTCTGCATTCCCACCAGCAGTGCAGGAGGGTTCCCTTTTCTCCACATCCTCGCAGGCACCTATCCTGTGTTGTTTTGTTGATGAGCACCATTCTGACTGATGTGAGGTGGTATCTCATTGTGGTGAACTGAGGAACAGAATTAAACCTGAAGGGAAGTGGGGAGGGAGCTGTTGGGAGGGGAGCAAGGGAGATGTTGAGGGGGAGGGGCGGATGCATTCGGGTCAACACTAGAATCGATGTAAACACAATAAATTAAATAAAAAAACTAAAAGAGTAAAGCCCAACCTCCAAGCTGGGTGGTCTGGGTGCAGACTCCCTCTGGCCTTACTCTTCACCACTTCTTAGTGTCCTCACTCAGCCTCACCTGCCTGCCACTCCCTTTTCAAGCCTTGAGGCCTTTGCTTGTGCTCCTGTCTGCGAGAACACTTTTCCACAAATCGGCTTTTCCTTGCAGGGGTCCCCAAACTTTTTACACAAGGGGCCAGTTCACTGTCCCTCAGACCGTTGGAGGGCCACCACATACAGTGCTCCTCTCACTGACCACCATAAAAGAGGTGCCCCTTCCGGAAGTGCGGTGGGGGCCGGATAAATGGCCTCAGGGGGCCACATGTGGCCCGAGGGCCGTAGTTTGGGGACGCCTGCTAAGGCTTGGCTTGGTGTCAGGGAGTTCTGTGGGGCCAGGTCCAGGGAGAAGGGGATATGATGGAGCCTGCTTATTTGTTCCTGTTAGACTTCTCTGCCCAGTGAATTTTGCAGGCAAGTGGGCACTGCCAGGTGGGCCAGTGTGGGTCATTTGATGGAATGTGTGGGAAGTTAGTTTGGTTTGGGACAGTCTGAGAGCTGGTGGTAGGCAGGCAGTGAACATCCAGGCAAGCAATTTGGTGGCCGGTATCAGACCTCCAGCTTCTGGGGTAGAACATTCTGGTGCTAGGTTCTGGGGATACAGAAGCAAACCACACAGATATTGGCCTCCCCTGCAGGAAGCTTGCAGTCTGGTGGGTAAGACAAATGTTAAGCGTAGACAATTTCTTTGAATACTTATTTAAATCCTATGACTGTCACTTCATAAATAGCAAAACTGGGTCTCCGTGGCGTTGAAAACCTTCCCAAGGGCACTGAGCAAGTCAATTTAGAGGCAATTCCAAAACCCCAGGTCTCTTCAGAGACAATTTCATTCCTGGAGGAAAGAGGGTCAGGGCTGGGAAGTTTGGCAATGACTTGGGTCTGGAGTAAATATTACTACTATAATATCAGGGCATATTTGTGGGAGAACAAGGCTTCTTCACATGACTCTTATCTGTAATATATAAGACAGACTCCAAAGTATTTTACATATGGTAGTTAATTTTAAATTTCACAATAATTTTGTTAAGTAGCCGTTAGCCTCTCTGTGTTGTAGCTACAGAAGGCAAAGTTCAGACAGGACCAAAAATTTCTTGAAGATCATCCAGCTATGGCAGAGAAAGGCTTTCAACCTAGATCTGTCTGGCTGTAAAACCTATGTTCTTTTGAGTGGGCTCAGCTTCCTCTCCACCACCATTTGTCTAAAACCCGCTGAGGGCCTCTTTCTTCCTTCCTCAAAGTAATGAGATAGGTCTATGTTGACAGCGAAAACAGAGAGAGACTAAAAATAGTTTAAATTCTAAAAGTCATTTCTGATTTCTCTTCATGACTTATTCCCCATATCCAGCTTGGTTACTGTTGGGCAGATAAAATGTATTATGCTCACTTTGTTAAAGAGGCCGTTGCCCAGGTGATATTAATGTGTGTTGAGAATTGTTGTAGCCTGAGGCTTGGTTTTGGGATTAAGCCTGTCCCACCCTTTTTGGTGTGAGGTGGTACAATCCTATCATGCCTCATAGAAGTGATTTTGTATTAGAGACTTCCCCATTATGTATATTGGATTAAGGGTTTGGATTTCTACACTATAAAATGGGAACAGAGCGGGAGTTTGCGCTCTTGGTTCCTGAGGTTAGCATGAGAGAGCAGAGAGAATAGAGCCAGCAGCGGGAGGAGGCCACGTGGAGAAGGCCAGGAAAAGCAGCCAAGATAGCGGAGTACTGAGTGAGATGCCAGTTTGTACAGAGTTTGTATCTGGGATAAGGAAGGAAATGGGGAACTGAGGAGAATAAGGCTGTTGAGCTAGAAACCTTTGATTCTAGGAAACTCGGATAAATCAGTAGCTTTGTGAGCACTGAATGTGACTGGGTTTTGGAGCCCAGTGTGTATTTTTACTTGCCCGCCGGGTGCAAGCTAGATTAAAGACTATGGCCCACCAGTTTTTGGCTCCATGGTTTCTTTATCGACTGTCCGAATTCAATGCGAACCTGCATGGGCCAGAAGGCTGCTGTGATAGTGGCTCTGGCCCTGACTACTGGCTTTACAGTTACCAATACCTTCCTCTCCTTCTCTCCTGTTACACCTGGTGTCTAAGTCATCATTCATAGGTGTTGGGCAGATAAAATATATTATACTCACTTTGTTAAAGATGGTGTTGTTGGCCCTGGCCAGTTGGCTCAGTGGTGGAGTGTTGGCCTGGCGTGCAGGAGTCCTGGGTTCAATTCCCAGCCAGGGCACACAGGAGAAGCACCCATCTGCTTCTCCACCCCTCCCCCTCTCCTTCCTCTCTGTCTTTCTCTTCCCCTCCCGCAGCCAAGGCTTCACTGGAGCAAGGTTGGCCCGGGTGCTGGGGATGGCTCTGTGGCCTCTGCCTCAGGCACTAGAGTGGCTCTGGGTGCAGCAGAGCAACACTCCAGATGGGCGGAGCATAGCCTCCTGGTGGGCGTGCCAGGTGGATCCCGGTTGGGCGCATGCGGGAGTCTGTCTGACTGCCTCCCCGTTTCTAACTTCAGAAAAATACAAAAAAAAAAAAAAAAAAAAAAAAAAGAAGATGGCGCTGCCCACGTGGAAGCCCGTCTCCCAGGTGATAATATAGTTGCCCTTATGCTTGGAATGGGCATAATTATATTAATGTATGTTGGGGGCGGGCTGCGGGCAGGCAGGTTCCTTGTAGCCTGGGGCTTGGTTTTAGGACTAAGCCTTTCCCACTTTTGATGTGGGGTGGACTTTGTATCAGAGACTTCCCTATTTTGTTTATTGGATTAAAGGTTTTGATTTCTGCACTATAAAGTGGGGCAGACTGGGAGCTTGCTTGCTCAGTTCCTGAGATTAGCATTAGAGGAGAGAGCAGAGAGGAGAGCAAAGAAAGCTCCACGTGGAGGAGACCAGGAGAAGCAGCCAAGATGGTGGAGTGCTGAATGAGAGGCCAATTTGTGCAGAGTTTGTGCAGGGAGAAGGAAGGAGATGGGGGACTGAGGCGAATAAGTCTGGTGAGCTAGAAACCTTTGATTCTAGGAAACTCGGATAAGTCAGTAGCTTTGTGAGCACTGAATAAATGGGTTTTGGAGCCCAGTGTGTGTTTTACTTGCCCACCGGGTGCAAGCTAGGATTAAAGATGATGGCCCACCAGTTCTTGGCTCCCTTGTTTCATTAGTGATTATCTGAAACCAATGTAAACCTGCATGAGCCAGGCGGCTGTAATGGTGGCCTTGGCCACTGGCCTTACAGTAGGATTTTATTGTGAGCTCATGAATGGATGATGGTGCCATTTAGTGAAATGGGAAGACCAAAGGGGGGTCCAGTTGAGGGGGGGAAAGTGTTGCAAATCAGAAGTTTTGGTCTGACTGGTAAATTTGAATGTTTTGTAGAGAGCGTAGTGGAGATGTCGACTAGGCAGTTAGAAACTGTAATCAAGAATCTGATCTGTTTGATGGCTAGCAGCTTCCAGGCCCTACCTCTCCCTCTTCCTCTCTCATCCCACGTGTAGCAAGCTGATTAAAGAAAAACCAAAAAACAAAACCATGGGCCACTTTCCTGTTCTTCTTCTCTCTTTGCCTTCAACTCAGGCTCCTTCTAGAGCTAAAGGGGCCCTTGTTCCCTTTGTCACAGTCAAGCCCAACCAGCTAAGAAGTTCTGAGCTGAGTTTTTCTATTTGGGGGTTGGCCTGAGTTGTAGGTTGGGTGCTCTGCCCTGGTCTCTTCTCCTGTGTCAAGATCTGCAGTCCTGCCCAGTATCCCAGTCCTGAATCAGGACAGCATCCAGCCTTCATCCCCAGCCCAAGGTTGGGGCTCTGATGTCCCTGGGTCCTTTGTACTTGTCTCCTCCCCAAGGCCAAATCTTGTCCCTGAACCCTCAGTCAGTGGGCCTGTCACATATGAACAACAACTCCCTGTTTGATTCCCACATTCTGACCTCCCACTTTTTCTTGGACCCAAAGAGCATTAAGTAGAAGGTCATCTCAGCTATAGGCTTTAGCACGTGGTGTTCTCACTTTTATATGTGTCTGTCTCTCCAGCTGGGGTATTTATTCTCTTAGCCATTTTAGTAGCCCCAAAGGGAGCAACACATACCCTAGCAGGCACAGAGCTGTCTGTCTGGAACTGTTAGTTGAATAGATACAGAAAGTCCTGGGAATACACACTGACTGGCAGGACTGAGGAGGATTGATGGAATAGCCATGGAAGAATTAACTTTATTTTGACAAAGACAGGGTACATGGTGATATGAAAACTAGATTATTCCTTTCTTCAACAGCAAATACAGTTAGATAACTTTCAAGAATGATACAGATGCCCTTGTGGAGTCACGTTTCCTCATTTAAAATGTTTGGTTCCCTCCCTTTCCTTCTCAAAACAAAAAATAAACAGACAAACAAAAGAGTATTATGTCTCATTGGGCTACTGAAATAATCACTGGGCTGATCTACATGTTTTTTTTTCTTGCTCTTCTGTAATGAAAAATCTATACAGTGAATCAAAGTGATCATTGAAAACATAAACCAGACCAGGAGGGTTTTCTTTCAAAACCTTCCCTCCCAATGGGCTCCTCCTCACACCCTGAGAAAATTCAGCCCCATATTGTATCTGCACAGCTTTCTAGGACCTGTCCATGCCTATCTCTTTGAGGTCATTTGCTACCATTTTTCCTCACTTTGTTCCAGCCCCACTGGCTTTCTTTCTCTGTTTTGAGTATATAAAACTTGTCTCTGCCACAGGCCCTTTGTATTTGCTTTGTTCTCTATTGTCCATACCTTTGCATTTGAATATTTATGGTTGACTTAATTTATCTCAATTGCTACTTCCTCAAGAGACATCTTCTCCAACTCTGCTACGTAATGCTATAACCTCCTCACCCACTGATTCCCATGTTTTGTTTTTCTCCTTAGATCTTAGTATCTGAAATTATTTTTACTTATATCCTTATTTGTAATTGATGCTTATTTGCCCACTTATTTACTGTCTGCCTTCCTCCAGTGCCTCCTATTCTCCACTCCCTAAAATGTCAGCTTTGTGAGAGCTGGAACTTGCTCTTGTTCACTCTTGTAGTATATTTTTAGCATATGAAACAGCACCTGACACATAGTAGAGGATTAATCAATGTTTTGAACAAATTTTTAAAACCTTTTATAAAAACTTTTGTCTCTGTGTCCTGAGGCATGGTCACCTCTCACCTCATCACCACCTCTCCTTGGAGCTGACGATGGCTGGGAAATGTATGGTAATTGAGCAATGTAGGGTGAATGGACTGGGTGTAACCACAGGGTCAGTCGTTTATAAAAAGACTGAAGCATTTATCTACAACATAAGATGAGGAGCTTTCCTGCCTCCGAGTAATTCCCAATGGTTTAACATATAAGAGATCTCCGTTGATAAGTGCTAGGCCAGGAAAGGGTTGAGCAGAACATCTAATTTTCTTCTGGGATCCAAGTTAAGAAGAAAACTTATGACTGCCAAGAAGATGTGAATTAATCTCGAGTTAATGACTCTTAAGCTTTAGGGATCCTCACTTGTCCAGGTGTCTTCCTAGTCTCTGAGAGGGGCTCTAGCAATGCGCTTGCATGGTCATATAAATCTGGGAAATGTTCAAATGTAAGGCATTTTACTTAAATCAGTCCAGACCACTGCCTCTTTGTTCCAACTTCCAGTATGTCACACTTCCTCTTGTCTTGGCTGGTGCTGGCTTGTGCTGAGGGGCTGGAGGCATTGCTGGGGTTTGGTTGAGGGGACGATGGGCTGGGGATGCATTAGGTTTGGGCTTAGTGAGATGGACTGATGTGAATCACTGTCCTGTCTCTGTGTAGTTAAGTTGTGATGTAGTTAAGCTATTTTTCTACCAGAGGCAGGATCTTAATATAAAAATGTGCTGTTCTGTGAGATCAGAAATATATGGACTGCAGAAAAGAAACAATATTTGAAATATATAGGTCCAGGGGCTAGTCTGTAGAAAATATTTACAATGATCATAGATTTCAAATTGTAGTGGCAGATTTAGTTCTTCTTGTCACCTAGTCAAAATGGAAGCTCTCTCTTATTAGGAATATACTCAGCAAGGCAGCATGCACAATTATAAATGCCCCTTACAGTAACTTCAGGAAACAGCATGTACGAGCTTCTATGCATCCATAGGGCACAGAGCTGCATCAGTACTCCTAACAGTAAATATGTCAGAGTGAAGTCTCATGTCTTTTGCATCTCAAAGTGTCAGATCCTGGTTCTCATGTTCTGATTCCAGAAGAAATGGTACCTACAATGATCACTAATGCCACAAAATAGGCTGTGTAGAAACATTCATGGTGCTTTTACTGTACCCTACTTGCTGTGCAGGCCAGGCTGGAGGACAGAGAGAGCATTTAGACACAGTTCTGACCTTATGGAGCTTATAAGCAGTCATAGAGGTAAAGCACAGATGAAAAGATAGCTGCTTACCATGGGGGAGAAAGAGCAGAGATCCAGTCCATGTTTCCCACAGGACTTCCTACGGTAGCTCTTCAAATGACAGGTTAAAGGGCTATAAATAGAATGGGACTGAGCCAACAGCAAATTGGAGAAGGTTTGGATGCAGGGGGCGGGGAGGTGGGAGGAAGAAGGGGATGGCCTTTCAGTATCATCCATGAGGATAAAACTGAGAAGAGGGCAAATATTTATATGTCATTTTCAGAAGGATTTCTGGGTGTGATGTGCAAGTTGTCCAGTGTTGTGCCTTTGACAAAATCAACAATGCAGCCCTCCATTATCATTCAAACCTTTCAGAGGAAGACCAGTGTTTCTTTGATGTGATGTCTTATAGATACAGGGTCAGGAGACCTTTTGGCTTTATTTGCATTACCTATGGACACGAACATTTATGACAGAAGGAGTGAGAAGTGAGCTGGGTGGAAGAGGAGCTGCAACAAAGCAGTAGATGAGACTAGAGAAGATGAAGACACAATCATTCTATCAGGAGATAATCTGTGTCATCCTAGGGTTCCCCCACACTTTAGGCTTCCCCACACTGCAGTTTCTCCCCAAAAGGCAACTTATAGAGATACCAAGCATCTCTCTGGGTTGATTGTGACCGTTGGTGGTAAAATTGATCCTCTCCCCTATGCTGCTTCACTGGCCATAAGGAACAACCAAAACCCATTGACTCTAGAACATGCTCTCAGACTCCTTTCAGTATTCACCTCTGTGAATAAGTTTCTCCATTCAGAAGTAAAGTCTGAGAGCTCCCTACAAATTCTTCCTCTGCATTAATTCTCCTTTGTACCTGAGAGTACATTTGCTAATGTGGTATGCTATTAATAAGACTTATATTTTCTGAAGTACATTATGAAATTCAACCCCAGGGCCCAAATGTTCTACTTATTTGAAACCAAGAGGGGTTAGTCTTTTAAAAAAATCCCTTTACATCTTGGCCAAGTCCCTTATGTACAGTTGGACCACATCATAAAAGACTCTCAAATAGTTATGGCCAATGTCATTGGATTGAATCATCTCCCTACCCAGATGATGAATCTGTGGGATTGGGGCTGTTCCCAAACCCAGAAAACTTTAGACAGAACATGGGCACCTGGGGACTTGGCTGCAGCCACCTGCTTTCTTGGAAACTACAGATGAAAAGGCATCTGTATAGATCGTGTTCCCTTGGTACTAGCCCCCACTGATTCTAAACACAACATTCATTTGAAAGTAAGCTCCCAAATGATGTCAGAGTTGGGAAGAAATTGCATCCTGTGCATCACTCATGGCCAGCAGTCAATTCTTAACTTTTTTTTTTTAATCTCTTGTCTTTCCCAGGAATCATATTCTCTTCTAGTCATGGCTCAAAGTCTACAAAACCTGCATTTTCCACCTCAGCATGAACTCAGTGAACTCAAGGTGCTTTTGCTGTAAGGTAGGGGACTAGAGGAAGTATAGACCTGGCTTTGCTTTTTGATGGCTAAGTGAACCTGGATGGATCACTTTACTCTGCGTCTTTCTTTCCCCCCACACGTGGAGTGAAGGTAGAAAGCCCCCATCATGAACTCTCCACATTTTTCTGGGAAGAAGACTGCTTTCTCCCAGACAGCTAGTGATTCTGATTCTCTACAATGTACTCTTTACTCTAGGTGTCACTGGCAAATTTAGCAGCACAGCATGATTTTAAAAGTCCTATATCTTCTACATCATCCCAGCTAGATAATTAAAGGGCTCTGCAAGGTCACCACATAGAGTATCTGGGAGAGTCGATCACACGGTATTTTATACATAAATGGTGCCCCAGAGTTGTGCAAACTGGCAAGTTCTGAGGATGTGGTGGAAATTACTATTTTTGTATCTTCTGTTTCTTTAATAAAGACTCTAATCACAGTGATTCCCGCCACCAGGTACATGACAGTGCTTTTGGTGTATATGTTGCTAAGGAGGGGTTTCCCCTTGGCCTTTTCCACTTGGTCTCTTCTTTATGAATTAGGAAGTCAATGTGTGAATATTGTGAGTTTCTGAGAATTTCTTTCCAACACTATATTCAGAAATTCCATCATGGAGTTGGAATTCCAACTGAGTTTACTATGAAACAGAGTCAAAATTCCATTTAACACTTCACCTGTATAAGTCCTCACTCTGCCTGCTGGGCTGAGGTGGGTTCATTAAAGTCAGTGCCCAGTAATCCTTCAGAGGTATATATACCCTGTTAAAAGGCTCAGGTCTCTCTAGGCAAGGCTAGGAGAAACAGTTATAGTGCATATTTCCAATAATTTTTACATGGCTCATGGTTCCCTCTTCAAGGGTACTTGGCCATCCCTCCATCCATTCAAGTGGTTTGGGGTGTGTTCAGATAAGAAAATTACCTTAGGAACTACAAGAACATCATATGTTGGTGTCATAAAACTTAAAGCTATGCAAATCAAGTAGATCTTTGATGAGTTGTCGGTTTATTTAGAATCTAGGTTATCCCAAGTTCAGTTGTACTCTCCACTCCTGTTCGTGCAGGTTAGTTAGACGTTACAATGCTGCTGCCCATTATGGTGACTACACCTAGTTTACAACTGCAGGTAAAAGGCTTCTAATTGGCTTGGACTCACTGGAGCTTAATCTTCCCAGTGAAATTAGTGACTCCATTTTACTTGGAACTTTTCCCATCGGCATCCCTGATCCACAGAGAAATGCCATCGGAGCACTTTTTCAGTGAGGCTGCCACTCTCCATCAGCATAGATCTTAAATTCTTGGTAAAAGAGCATGCTCAGATCAATCAGCGGTAGGGAGTGAGTGGCCACACATGATAAACCCACTCTAGCATTCCTGTTCCCCAGAGTCTATGGTTTCCTTCCTCTACTAGTACCAGAGGATTTCAACTGCTTTTATTTATGTTGTTGCTATGTCCATGTTTCTATCAACAACTCCCATGTGCTCAGGCAGGACATTGAATCCAGAATTATTGGACAGATACCCTATTGGTAACTTCAGCCAGGTGAATTTTTGTATGTTCTTCTCCCTTTGGCTGAAGCACTCCCAAATCCCATTTCTACACTTGGTCGCCAGCTTTTTATACCTTCTCACCTCAGGTTTGACTTTGAAATTGCTTCCTTTCCATCCGTCCTCTAAAGAAGTGTTTTTCAACTATCAGTCCATGGACGGGTCACCAGAAATTCTGTGTCGTTTCCTAAAAGACCCTGATGTTGTGTGACTATTACAGAACCAATGATCTTAGTCAAATTTGCTTATGCTCAGGGTAATTTCTGCTTTAGCAGTCCCTGAAATAATTCTCCAATTTTCACTGGTCCCCATATATAAAAGGGTTGAAAACCACCGTTTTAACGGACTCACAGATTTGATTCTAATTAGAAGTCTGAAGACAATGATGAAAGGAGAGTTGTTACCTAGGCTTTCTCTTGCAGGATGTCTTCATCTCCCTCAGGCAAGGGAGTAAATGCCTTCCAGCAATAAAGGAATAGCCTCGGTGAACAAGAAATAAATGACAGCTTCTGCTGCCAAAGGCTCTGTGTGGGCTGTATTTTCAAGACGCCCTTGAAAGCATTCCCTGTGGTCCTTGCAATTTCTAGGGAACTATTGTTTTTTTATTTGGTAGCCTAACTTTTACACTAGAGAGAACCGGTGTGAGGATGAAAAGTCATTTTCTATTTCACTTTATCAACTCAAGGATTGGGTTGAATTCACTTTCTTTCTGCCTGTTTTGCAAATGGCAAAGCAGGGACTCTTTTTGCCTGAGGACGGAAGGTTTTCCGGTTTCACCCACACTTTCAGTAGAGAATTTAGGAATTTGAGTTTGTCAGTCCCTTTCTTTTCTTTTCTTTTTTTTTTTTTTTTTTGTATTTTTCAGAAGCTGGAAACGGGGAGAGACAGTCAGACAAACTCCCGCATGCGCCCAACCGGGATCCACCCGGCACGCCCACCAGGGGCGACAGCTCTGCTCACCAGGGGGCGATGCTCTGCCCCTCCAGGGCGTCGCTCTGCCGTGACCGGAGCCACTCTAGCGCCCAGGGCAGAGGCCATGGAGCCATCCCCAGCGGCCTGGCCGTCCCTGCTCCAATGGAGCCTCGGCTGCGGGAGGGGAAGAGAGAGACAGAGAGGAAGGAGGGGGGGGGGTGGAGAAGCAAATGGGCGCTTCTCCTATGTGCCCTGGCCGGGAATCAAACCCGGGTCCCCCGCATGCCAGGCCGACGCTCTACCGCTGAGTCAACCAGCCAGGGTCTGTCAGTCCCTTTCTTTGAGCTGCTGATTGCTCTCCACCATTGGTTCCGTGGGTTACACATGCATGCTTTGTGGCTTGTGTTGTGGTCCTCCAAACTTTGTCCTTAATGTGTCCTCAAGCAATAATTTAGTTATTGTTATTGCTTGTTGTTACAGCAGGCTGTGAGTTCCTCAATTTCCATCCCTGGAAATGAAAGGGAATTTTTCTGCCTATAGCTCCCTCAGATTAGATAGGCAATTTAAAATTCCTGTTCCTCTTGCATCCCTCCCCACTCTCTCCTATTCTCGAAGCTTTCTGGACTACAGCTCACTCCTGGACACTTAGCTGCAAATCACAAGCTGCCTCTGGTTAACTTCTGTAAATAAATTGGAAGATTATTAGGTAACACAGAATTGATGACCAATTCTGAAGAACTAGGTTCAGAATGTTGGTAAGAACAAAGGAGGCAGGGCAATAGGAACATGGCTGAGAGCATGTCCTGCACACAGACTTGTTAAGATACCTGCATGGCACAACCACTATTCCCACCACTCACCACCAAGGCCACTAGACATGTGCTGGTACTAGACCCCTGCTCTGCCATCTCCACTGAGAACAACTTACAAAACCATCTCTATTTCTTAGAGTTATTTCTCTGAGATCCAAAGTTAGGTGGGTTTGTCTGAATGGCCATTTCGTTTGCTCTTGTCTAGGTTTCCTGGGAATGGGGAGAAGAGGGGTTTCTGTTCTTTAGCTTCCACAGAGGAAGAATGCTCGCTCCTACTTAAACTCCGCACTGGAGAATTAACCACAAACAGGGAGAGGGCCTGAATGTTGAGCAGGGAGGAAACCAAGTCACACTAATCCAAAAATAAGACTACTGTGATATTCTTTATTCATTCAACAATCATTGGAGTACTCAATAAGCTCTATGTGAGGCTTTAGTGTTCAACCTATGGTACAAGTAAACTTGTATTATTCAGAAGTCCCTTAAAGAGTTCTGCAAACAAAGAAAAGTTAACTTGTCTAACAGATCAAAGATGCTCTTATCATGCCAAGTATAACCCCATCTCTGGGCTTTGCACCTGTGCTCTCTTCTGTTGGGAGGTCCCTTCTCCCAGACAGCCATGGTGAGCTGCTCACTTCCTTCACTTTTCTGCTGAATTAAGCAATGTCAGTCTTGTTGAAATGGGACCTATATTTTTCAGAATCCCTGGAAAATTCCAGGTTGGAGTTAGCTAAATAAATAAATACATAGAAAAACAGATACGTGAATAAGGGAACATGCATGAGATTTGACAGGCTGAAGGGGAGCAGTCCCTACCATAGGAAAATTGCTATGGGCAGATGCAGCAATGGACAGACATAGGTGTACGTGGTGAGTCCCAGCCTGTGCTTGCTCTCCTCATCTCCAGTCCCAGATCTTTGGCCACACCTTGAAAGGTGGTAGCTACACAGAAATGACAGCTTTCCATAGACCATTCCATGAACTTTCTTCATGGTCCCCTTTAACGGCCACATATCCTTGGCTTCTCAGAGTTGCTGCAAGCTGCAGTTTGTCCACTTAAACTGATCCTTCAGGAGGACTATTAGGGGCTCTTCTCCAAAGACCAAGCCAGACATTCACCTGCCCCAGCTCCTCCCATTTTTTTTTTAAGGTCTAAGTCTTATAATAATTTTTATAATCCCATGATAGACACAGTGGCTATGCTAAAATCAGATGACTACATCTCTGCTCAAAGATTGCTCATCAGTGAGTTATCTTCTGACCACAGTGTATAAAATTAATAACATCTCTTTACCCTCTTTTCTGCACCTTACTTTTCTATGTAGGACTGATACTTGATGTCGTAACTTCTTAATTCTTTATTGTCTTTTTTCCCCTGACTAGAGTATAATCTCCATGAGGACAGAGATGTTGCCTGTTTTGTTCACTGCTGTATCTTCAGGCTTGGCACATGTAGGTGCTCAGTAAATATTTTGTATAAATGAATGAGTATATTCCTTTTGTCCGATGTTGAATAAGGTGTGTGTGTGTGTGTGTGTGTGTGTGTGTGTGTGTGTGTTTAAAGTTCTGTTGCTTAAGATGTGCAAAATAGTTTTACTGGACTTTGTTTTCAGAACTAAACATACAGAGATGAACATTGTCTACTAGCAGATGGTAGATATTTAATAAATATTTGTAACATAAATATGCATGAATAAATGAGTGAATGAGTGGATGAATAAATAGTTTTTACCTAAACAAGTTCATAGTATTTCCAAATGTTGTTGTATAATATGGTATTAAGGCAAAAAAAGATACTGGATGGTCACAAAATATATTTTGACCAAATAAATCAATATTTGTTTAAAGCTTAATATTATCACCACAGAAGGAGAATGTCTGAGAGACACATTTTAAATATTATTAAAATTAATGATTACTCACTTATTAAATTTTCTAGTAGTTAAATTTTAAAACTTTGATAATAAAAGGTAGAAAAATTACTCAACACTTCTAGCTGTCGTATTTTTACTTAAGCTTTTAAGAAAAATTGAAGTTAAAAATTGTAACACGCTTTTCTTAAATCTATTGTATTTAGCTGGACTCTCTTAAATGCTCATAAAATATCAATATATTTCCCTTTAATAACTACTTGAAAATTTGAAAAAAAATTAATAGCTTATATAATAAGCATTAATTATCACAGTAATTACCCTTGTAATACTAACTATACTGACATATTGATCAACTATCAGACAATAGATTTTGTTTTTTACATTCAAGTCATATTTAGAATGATTACTTATAGTATTTAAAAATGGCTAACTAGATATTAAAAATCAATTCAGAAGACTTGCCTTGTTCGAATTTCTGATATTATCAGATATGATGTTAACTTATGCAGTCATGCAATCACTGGTCACACACAAATTCAGGGATACCAGAAGTAATATCAAAAGAGTCAAAACCCAAGGTCAAGATGAAGCTGAAAAATTTTGGGGGACAAATTCTGTGACAGAAACTAAGTTTTGGTGCATTCCTAAATTTTTACAGCACTTTATATATTTGAGAGTTTTTTTGCAAATTTTCATCTTCTCAACAACACTTTTGGAGAAAGATGTAGAGAGAGCAGCTTTATCATTTAACACATGTCATGAATGAGGACCTTAAGGTTCAGAGGTTTGAAGTAATTTGATGACATAAATCAGTTATCAGAGCTGGTTTTCTGATAGTAGTTTTTGTGTTCTTTGTTCACTTCCTATGTTGTGGCGTCCTTCACTACCTTAATCAGGGTTCTGAAAAGCAGAACCCAAGACAAAGACTCACATGCAGGGAGTTCATTTAGGAAGTGATCTTAAGGAACACTGAGGAACGAGGGACTGAGGAGTGAGATGGGGAAGGAGGGAAGCCAGCGCAAAGTGTACACTGTGTTCAATACTGCTTTGCACAACTAGCACTTGACCCATGAGACTTCTCAGGGCTTTATGGATTGCATCTCAGAACTGCGCAAGGAATGGAAGAAATATTTCGATCGTGGAGCAAGAGTGGCCTCCCAGGCTTTGCTGTGCCTCATCCCACTATCTGCCTTGCACATATGAGAGTGCCCATGGTCTCCTGTGACTAGGTGGTCCTGGGACAGAAAGTGAGAAATATGGGCAAGGACTGATTCAATAGCCAGAGTGCCTGGTCAGAATCTGACACCATCATCTGTGTGACCTTGGACAACTTATTTAACCTCTCTGTGCCTCCATTTCTCTACCTGGAAAATGAAGAAACAGTAACAGCCACATCATCATAGGGTTTACCTGGTTTACCATATGTAAAAGGTTTAGAATAATACCTGACACCTGGGAGATACTCAGTGAGTGTTAGCTCCATTAAGAAGTGTGGCTTCTTAAAGTCTAGGTTTAGGATCTAAACTTAATAAAGCAGTTGACGTGTTGAGCAGTGAAGTAGTATGATCAGAGGTTGGTTTTAGGATGAAACAACCTGCCAGCTTGCTTTGAATGTACCTAGAAGCCCCAAAACTGAAAGCAGGGAGTCAGGGAGTTTTAGTGGATGCCTAGGTGCAAAGGATCTAGCAAATACCATTGTCACAGGTGCAGCCAACTACTGACTAGTCTCCTAAGCACCAAGAGAGATAAAAAGAATTTCTTGGGCATTGCCTACCTAGCCTGAGCCCCCAAGGCTATTGCTATTAGACAATAGTAACCTTATGCTTTAGGAATGGGAAAAAATGAAGGAGGGCTGTTGTTTACCTCATGTAGTAAGTTGACATGGTTGAAGAAACAGATTTAGACTTTCAGATTCACATCTGTGTCCTGACTTTAGTGATCTTTGGCAAGGTTTTTGTTTTTTGTTTATTTGTTTTTTGACCTCTGTGAGCTTTAGGAGGTTTATCTATAAAACAGGGAGAATATGTCCACTCCATAGTATTCTTGAAGAATTAAATGAGCTAACGCTGTACAAACCCGGGTACAGCATGGGGGTGTGTGTCTCTGTAGACATTCAATAAATAGTGTTTTGAAGTGGATATTAGTATGTATATTATTATTATAATATAGGGTTTTTATAAGAAGTAAAAGAGATGAGGTATATGAATCACCCAGCGTGACTTATGTTTGGTATTGGTATATAGGAGACTCTTAATAAATATTTGCATCTGTCCTTCCCTGCCACTGGGCTGCTTGCCTTTTCCCTGGGTTCGGTGCTGTTGCCATTGACAGGCAAGGCTTCTGAAGACTGACACACACCATCTCTAGCTCATGGTCCAACAACAAACTGAATTTTCTTAGCTCCTTGGTTCTATGGTGCCCAGGATGACTTCCCCGAAGCAGTGTAGGCAGCCCTTGCTGGGTTCCTCCAGACTTAAAAACAGCCCCACCTCTTATTCTCTGTGACTTGCAGATGAGCAGCTGCAGTTTCTCATGGACCCAAGCCCTGTGTGATCTCTGCTGGACCTACCACCCCTGGCTGTTTCCCTGATCCATTTCATATCAGGACTCTATAGAGTCTATGGACAGAACCCATTCTGTTGCAGATTCTTTGCCAAAGCTATGAATAGCCACCCACAGCTCAGTCTGTCATTAGGCTTTGGGACTAAAGTAGATATTCTATACAAAAGGAAGAATTAGTTTCAGCATCTCTCTTAACTTTTGGGTATGGCTTTATATCATTAAAAGTCCTTTCCCATCACTTACTATCTTTGTAAGCAGGTCAATTTATAAATATTTGCTAAATATTACCCAATATCAGAACATACAGTTATGTATTAAAATACTTGATCTGCCTGACCAGGCTGTGGCGCAGTGGATAAAGCATCGGACTGGGATGTGGAGGACACAGGTTTGAAACCTCGAGGTTGCCAGCTTGAGCACGGGCTCATCTGGTTTGAACACAGTTCACCAGCTTGAGGTCGCTGGCTTGAGCGAGGGGTCACTTGGTCTGCTGTAGCCCCCTGGTCAAGGCATGTATGAGAAAGCGATCAATGAACAACTAAGGTGCCACAATGAAGAACTAACGCTTCTCATCTTTCTCACTTCCTGTCTATCTGTACCTCTCTCTGTCTCTCTCTGTCTCTGTCACAATAAATTATTAAAAAAAAATACCTGATCTTCAAAAACAGGATCTTGCAAATTTACTCACTAGATTTAAATTGAGGAGTTAATTGAAATCAGTCAAAGCACCAAGAGTACAAGCAACCAGAGTGGTTAGTACAAGAAAAATAAGTGCTCAGAGTGGTAGATGTATTAATCCTTAAAGAAACGGGTTTGCTACTTTAGTATTTCCTTTGCCAAATATTTAATGAACAACTATTATATGTCAAGCATTCTTCTAGGTGCTAAAGATAAAATAAGGAGCAAATAGACAAAAATTCTTGTTCTTAAGGAGTTTACATCCTACAGAGGGAGGCCAAAATAAAATAAAATAACAATTGCTAGATAGTAATAACTATTAAGGAAAAAATTAAGCAGGGGGGTTATATATTACTGGCACTGGGCACTGGAATGGCCATGGTGGTGGTGAAAGGATTGAAATTTACCAAGCACTCTAATGGACATTGTGATGTGGAGAAGAATGAGACAGTCACGGCCCTTATGGGAGTGTGATGGGAGCTGTGAACTGCCCACCAAAATGTATTGTTCCCTTTTTCTAGGGTAATAAGATCATTGTTGGGACAGAAATGGCTTGTAAGGCAGACTACATTTCCCAGCCCCATCCTGGAGTTAGATATGGCCAAGGGTCTAAACTTTCTCCATCAGAGTGTGAGAAAGTGGCATGGGTCACACCAGGGAGTGCCTCATTCACGAGCTCTTCCACCCACTGTGCCTTCTCTTGAACTGGAATAAAAAATACCAGAGAAATCTTGAAAGGCAGGTGTTGTAGATGCCAGATCCACAGTACCCCTGAGTCCTTGAATGACCACATGGAGGAGAGCTGCCCACTGACCTGAAATGTCCATCTGGACTGTTAAGTAAAAAATAAAGATAGAAACTCTCATTTTAGTGCCATCCTATTTGGGGGGGGGGGCTCTAGTTGCTATAGCAATTACCTAGTTTATGAAACACTCATGTAATGCATCTTTATAACTAAATAATATTTATTTATGTACATGGTTGATTGCTATATTTCAGTGACATAGAAGAGAGGGCTATGGTAACAGAGAAAGGAATGCTTAATTCTTTCAGCAGTGGCTGGGTTAGGGTCAAGTTGGGAAAGGTATGATAAAGGAGATGATGATATTTGAGCTGTGTTTAGAGGAATGAACAAGAATTCACTTTGGGGAGGAAAAAGGGAAAGGGAACTCCAGTTTGAAGTCACAGATTGAATAAAAGCCCAGAGGCATGAAAGTGACTGTTTTGTGGTGCCGTCTGTGTGTGTGTGTGTGTGTGTGTGTGTGTGTGTGTTTGAATTCTCTGAATCATAAAGACATGAAAGAAAATGGCATAGTCTTAAACCATTGTTCTAATTATCTCAATCTGATTTTATATTTTTGAATGTGAGAAATATGGTGCCATAAAAAATGCCATGGACAGGTATGAAACTAAACATAGCTGTTGTTCACAGTTTCAAAGATTTCAAAGATGACATTCCCAAGGTTGTAAAAAATGTTTCTTTTCAAAATGCTTGAGTGTTCATTCTTAGTTATGGGACTTTAGACAATAGTAGGTTGAAATGCAAACCTGCTTCTCTGAAACCTGAATTCAATCATTGCTGAAATGATTTTTAAAAACTATATTCCTGTATTTGCAAAAATACAATAAATTGGTTAAAAAGGATGACACCTTTTTTTTTTCAGCATAGACACAAAAGAATATGTTTTCTCTCTAGTTACCAGAGAGCATAAATTATATTAGTACATATTAGGAAATATGTGTCTAACATGATTAATTCAGCCTATTTCCTTTTTGTTGGAAACGACCACTTGCTGCATTGTCATTGAACTGCGTCCAGCACTCTGATAAGAGTTCCACAAACTGATAATCCAAGTATTATGTGCTTTACAGATGAGGAATCTGAGGCACAGAGGTTGAGTACTTGTTCAAGGTTATATGATTACCAAGTTCCAGAGCAGGAATTTGAGGAGGTCTATTTGACTCCTAAGTTCATTTTATGAACAACAACATTCCTTCTTTGCTTCTATTTAACATTTATTTTTTATTTCCAGGGTCTGTATTTTTTAAACCCTGTCCAGGTTCTGGAGATATCAGACTATTATTTTTTGGATTATGTGTTTAATCATCATGTTTTTAAAACATTCCTCAACAACAAGTGTTCTTTTTCAATTCTGCCCTCTGGGGCCATGCTGACCTTTTGTTGAGCCATGACTTCAATATAACAGTGGTCTCAAGTGTTTTGTAATAAAGGGCAATTTCCTTTGGCCAAGAATTACCTTACAGGGTCACAGGACACTCAGATTATGCAGGATTTCAAGGCATCCATCTATCAGCATAAATCATCCTGAAATCTCTGGGTAAAGCAAGGTCAGCTCAGTCTTAATTCTTTCTCCAATTGTTGGGTTCAGTACTTAAGCTTTGATACTCACTGTCAGGAAATTGGTGGGTTTCATAGGGAAAAAATGCTTTACCAGTTTGTGTTGTCTGTCAGGGTTGGAGAAGTGATAAAAAAGGTATTGGGCAAATAAGTTTGTAAAATTTGTGTTATTTGGTTTTGCTCACTTTTATTGTTAAAGATGGCTGCTGCCCAAGTGGGGCAGCTGATTACCTTCCTGCTTGGGAAGGGGCTTGGTTATGCTAATGTGTGCCAGAGGAGGGATTGTTGCACTGAAAAGTTTTAAAAGAGGAAGGAGCTAGGAGGCCATTTTGGGGAGAGGCCACGTTGCTGCAGAGGAGGCAGGTGTCCAAGATGGCCGGGTGCTGAAGGGGAACAGAGGTGAGGGGCTTTGTGAGCTCTGCTGGACTGGTGGTAGGGGCCTTTGATTCTAGGAAAACCCGGGAGAAAGTCAGTGGCTTTGAGAACCCTGAATGGAAAGGGAAGTGTTTCCCTCTGTGTGTGTGTACTTGCCTGCCAGGTGCGAGCTAGAATAAAAGCTATGGCCCACCAGTTTTTGGCTCCATTGTTTCTCTATCGTCTATCTCAATTAAATGTGAACCTGCATGTGCCAGGCGGCTGTGATGGTGGCTGCAACTACTACTGACCTTACAGAAGGGTTAACAGTGATCAGTATCAGCCATGTTAAATAACATGCTTCTGCTCTTCTAGTTAATCATCACCAAAGGCTTAGGAGGGAAATACTATCATTTTATTTTTTCCAGATGAGGAATCTGAGACTCAGACTTGTCCAAGATCATCTAGTTACTGATCATTCTGGAATTCAAACTGAAGCCCATCAGATTCCATAGTCTAGTATCTTTTCACAACACAATGTTTGAGTGATCAGCATGAATTGTTCTATTTAAACTAATTTCTCTGGCCTATTGTTTTTCAAACTCTGTAGCCATCAAATTGATTTTGTGGATTGTTATTGGCATTTAAAATAATAGCATCAAGTAAAAATATTAGCACATCTCATATAATAAGGATAATCATTGTTTTGTAAAACTTCTATTTCCATTCTATATATTGTTTACATGCATGTATTCAGTTGTGCCAAAGAATGCATGACCTGGCTTGTTTTGTATAAGTATTTTATCATGGGTGGCAGTCAAGAGCCTTCATCCTTGCTTTCTCACTTGAGTTCTGGTCCCTAAACTAGAAGTCCTATAGACTTCTCAAGTTCTCAGATTTTTTTTTTTCATTTTTCTGAAGCTGGAAACGGGGAGGCAGTCAGACAGACTCCCGCATGCGCCCGACCGGGATCCACCCGGCATGCCCACCAGGGGGCGATGTTCTGCCCCTTTGGGGCATCGCTCTGTTGCAACCAGAGCCATTCCAGCACCTGAGGCAGAGGCCACAGAGCCATCCCCAGCGCCTGGGCCATCTTTGCTCCAATGGAGCCTCAGCTGCGGGAGGGGAAGAGAGAGACAGAGAGGAAGGAGGGGGAGAGGGGTGGAGAAGCAGATGGGCGCTTCTCCTGTGTGCCCTGGCCGGGAATCAAACCCGGGACTCCTGCACGCCAGGCCGATGCTCTACCACTGAGCCAACCGGCCAGGGCCAAGTTCTCAGATTTAAAACTGAACTTCCCCTTTTCTTTTGCAGCCATGCTTCTCTTCCTGTGTTCTGTGTCCCAGTTAGGGGTGTCATGTTTATCCCATTATGATCACCCTCAATCATTTCTGCCTTCTTAATGATCACATCTAGTCTGCTTTCTAGTTATACCAAATTAATTTATAAACTTTATCTCAAAACCCTTACCTCCACTCCATCATTCCTGGTGTTGACTTTGGAGACAAGGAGGTGGTTTAACCCAAACCCACATCCTAGGCAACAGGAAAACACCTCTAACCTCTTTTGTTGTTTTCTTTTCAGTCCATCTTTGGTGGTGCTGCCAGAGTTCATCCCAGGGATTGCTCACTTACTGAAGAATTAATTCATCTGTGATCTAATTTAATATAAATCGAGCAGACAGCACATCTGAGCATATTATTGTCTTGTCTAAAAATCTTATATAGATCTTCTTGGTGAGAACAAAGGCTCTACAGAGGGGTGTATATTTCTTAAGAGGTGTTCAGGCCATGCTTTGAGTATAAGAAGAAAAGATTAATTCTTTTCTTTTTCTTTTACAGAGACAGAGAGAGAGTCAGAGAGAGGGATAGATAGGGACAGACAGGAACGGAGAGAGATGAGAAGCATCAATCATTACTTTTTCGTTGTGACACCTTAGTTGTTCATTGATTGCTTTCTCATATGTGCCTTGACCGTGGATCTTCAGCAAACTGAGTAACCCCTTGCTCGAGCCAGCGACCTTGGGTCCAAGCTGGTGAGCTTTGCTCAAACCAGATGAGCTCGCGCTCAAGCTGGCGACCTCGGGGTCTCGAACCTGGGTTCTCCGCATCCCAATCCAATGCTCTATCCACTGCACCACCACCTGGTCAGGCAAGATTACTTCTTGTATTTAGTTTATTGGTAAAGAAATAAACACATACAATTTGTAAAGATATAAATATACATATTAGGGGCAAAGACTTATTTCTCTTCTCTTTACGGAGAAGGGAGTAAAGTCAAGATATTTGGCTGCTGTAGCATAGGCCAGAGGTCTGCATGCTCCTCAGCTTTCCATGCTAAGCCCTTGGCAATCTGGCACTAATTTCCCTTTTCAAATTCATGTCTGGTTAGTTTCTACTCCTTTATTCCTCCATTTGTACTCCCTGCTCCGGCTATACTGAACTAGCATATTCTGTCTATTTGTAGATATGTTTTTTTATATTCTAACATTTTTGAGATGCATTTTCTAGTTTCTGTTAAATTTGCCATCAGCCAGTTAAAGAAGTAAGTTGTGATAGTGTCCCTGCCTTTGTGTGTGTTTGTATGATTAGTGCCTTTTGGCTTCTTATGGAGTCTTTCCTCATACCAAGATTATAATGATCTCTTGTATATCCTCTTTTAAATTATTAAAGTTTAATATATTTAAAGTTTAAATTGTTTAAATTATTAAAGTTTTACCTTTTCCATTGAAGTACATAATCCTCTAGAATAGACCGCTATAATGGTGTGAGAGGCAGTATATCTTTCATATTTCCACCTACAATGGATACCCAATATTCCTAGCACCACTTAATAAATAGTCTATCTTTCCCCCATCTCTACAATGCTGCATCTGCCATGAACCAAGTTTCCATATATTCAGGAAAGAATCTTCGTTCTTAATTGTGTCAGAATGGTCTGTTTGTCTATCCTTGTGTCATTACATTAAAGTCTTAATAATATAGCTTTATAAGCCTTTTGGTAGAGCAAAAATTCATTCAAGATAGGTGTAAATCCTTGCAACTTTCCCAGAAAAAGTTCTTGTTGAAATTTTGGTTGGAATAATTCAACCAAGATTATTTTATAAGATTATTTTAGGGAGAATTATGTATGTCATTACGATATCAAGTCTTCCCATCCATGTGCACAGTAAAATTTTTATTTATTTGGTTCTCTTTTAAGGAGTTACTTATTCTAAGTGTTTCTTTAATCTAAATATGCAATTGGATTTTGCATATTGATGTTTTATTCAATTATCTTGCTCTTTTATTAATGATAATTTGCATTTTTTCAGTTTGGGAATAGATAATTATAACATTTATGAGTATTTCTTATTCTTATTAATATTATTTCTTTTTCTTAACTTATATTGACTAGGACCAAAACAGTAAAGAATTGTCTTGTTCTTTCTTCAAAGGAAATGCTTCTAACATTTTACCTTTATGTATGTTTTACTATACTTGAAGAGTGCTCTTTCTTATTTCTTTCTACTCCTAGTTTTATAAGAATTTTTAATGATAAATGTTTAAATTTTATTGAACTTTTAAAATTTTCAACAATAAGGAATAAGATTTTATTAATAATTAGGTGAAGTATGCCATAACTTTTTTAAAAATGATAAACCAAACTTGTATTCATGGGATTAATAAAACTTGTCAAATTTTATTAAATTTTTAATTCATTGATAGAACCAATTTGAAAATGTGGCATTTAGAATATTTGATTCTCTGTTCATGAGTGACAACAGCTGGTAAATTTTTTTTATTCTACTTTTGTTTGGATTTAGCATCAAGATTATACAAACTTTATAAAACTAGTTGGGGATAGTCCTTTTCCTGTTCTCTAAAGAGTGCATAATATTGGAATTATCTGTTCCTTGAGAGTTGGGTAGAATTCACTTGTAAAACCATTCATTGGAGCCTGAAATTTTCTTTGTGGAAGATTTAAAATCAGTCTTCAATTTCTTTAATGGTTATGGTAGTATTTAGGCTTTTTACTTCATTTTAAGTCTGACAAAATGAATGCATCCCTCAGAAACATAACATAAAACTAAGAGGAGGTTAATTTTTAGTATTGCATAATTCATTAAAGAGAGGAAATCAATGACTATTATAAAATAGGAAATAAAAGTGAAATTCTGCTATTCTAAGACACTTGTAAAAACTATACTGTCAATTGTAAAGGTGCAAATGAGGTCAAGATGCAGGACATGTGTTTCAAAAAGTGAGTCACTCTCATACTATGTATAACTTCTAATGTATAAAAATGTTTCAGAAGAATCTTTGGATACAGAATCTATAGAAGATAGGAGAACTGATTGTGGTTTATAATAAGAATGTAGTCAGTAAGGGTGGGAGCACTTATAGGTTATTAGGGGTAGATTTTTATATGTGTTTATTTAATGCAACGTCTTTTTTTTTTTTTTTGATCCTCCCATAAGAAGGTATAATTAGCGGTATGTCTGAACACCAATGAACTCTTAGAATCAAGGAAATATGGTCTTTGTTCATCACAATACTGCCTTATTTCTTCTCATCTCTATCTTTTTGAGTAAATAGTTTCCTCTCTCCATTGGCTGAGCTTCTACTTTTTAAGACACAGTTCAGATGCGTGTCTTCTGTGACAACTTTCTGAATGTCCTCCATATACTCATAAAACCCACACTATCAACAAGAAAAAGAAAATCTTAACAGAAACTTCTGTTCTGAGTTTTTGAGTCATTCATGCCCACTAGGTTGTGTGCTCCTTGTGAAGGGGCCAGGTCATAATCACTTCCATGTACCCTGGAGGTAGTGCAATGTCTTAACACATAGTGGGCAATTATTTTCAGTAATGTTTATTAGAAGAGTAAGCTGTGCTTTTGGTCATCTCCTACTTCCTTGGTTCTTTCAAAACTTATCTGTATATTATCAGAGATCCACATCAGAAATGAAACTGAGTGTAAAAATCTTAGCAGATCATTTATCTTTCTCATCCTAAAACCCTCATTATCAAACTGGTAGTTGGCAGTGGTGAAGGGGGTGGTGGTGAGGAGGGGTTGGTGTATGGCTTTTCTATCTTCCCTATTTTCATTCTGAGCAAGGTTTCACTTATTCCTGTCTGATCTGATGCTGTTGGATTTGATCCCTGTGGGCCTCCCAGTCACCAGAGCTGTGGTGTAATCTTACACCCAATTAGACAGTCATGCAGCAAGCCCCTGGCCCCTGCCAGCTGAGAGATGATTTATTTTTCTTCTTTGTGCTCAGGAAAGTAGAGACTGCAAAGTCATTTGAGAGGTCAAGCAACTCCTTCCCCTGCCCCCCCCCCCCCCCCAGGCATGTTCTCCCAGCCTCCGCGTCCTTTAGCTCTTCTCTCCGGAGGCCCTGCAGTAGGTGCCGGTGGGTGGAGTGGTGGTCTTCCACTGTGGCATTTGGAGGGAGCCAGGACTGTACCTCTACCCTCAGCTGAGCCTCCTCAAAACGGGTCTGATCATAGCAGTTTCTACGTAACATCAACAGAGGGCTCCACCAAACTTTCCAGCTTGTGTCATCAGTCCTCATGGTCCTGCTCCTGCTTTGTTCTCTAACCTCACCTCCCAGGCTACAGATTCATGGAGAAAGATGTCACACAACTGGAATATTGTGTAATTCTTCAAACACAACACTCCAGTTCCGTTCCTCTACTTTGAGTGTCGTGTTCCTTTTTCTGAAATGCTCTCTCCTTGCATCCCCTCTCTCTTCTTTCTTTTTCAGGTAGTCAGCGCAGTGTTATTCTTCAAAATTTCGTTTGGGGCTCTGGCTGGTTTGCTCAGTGGTAAAGCACTGGCCTAACGTGTTAATGTCCTGGGTTCTATTCCTGGTCAGGGCACACAGAAGAAGTGCCCATATGCTTCTCCACCCTTTCCCCTCCCCCTTCTCTCTCTCTCTCTCTCTCTCTCTCTCTCTTCCTCCCCCTGCAGCCATGGCTCGATTGGAGCGAGTTGGCCCTGGGCACTGAGGATGGCTCCATGGCCTCTGCCTCAGCTGCTAAAAAAGAGCTCGGTTTCTGAGCAACAGAGCAACACCCCAGATGGGTAGAGTATCTCGCCCTAATGGGTTTGCCAGGTGGATCCTGGTCGGGGCAGCTGGATCTGTCTCTGTCTCCTCCTCTCACTGAATTAAAAAAAAAAAAATCTGTTTGTGTCTCCTCTTCCATGATGTTCCCAGCGTGGGATAACTTTCTAAGTTCCAGTCTTCCTTATTCTCACTGTGTTCTCTTGTCCCATTATGTAAGCACTTGTATCACATTTTATTGTAATTGTTGATGTACAGATCTTGTCTTCCCAGCAGGGTTTAAACTCTTAGAAACTAAAAATGCTGTCAATGTTCCTAACAGAGTGCTTGGCACAGAGAATTTAAGTAAATATTTCTATTAAATAAATTAATTAGTCAAAGAGAAAGGGAAGGGAGCCTGGACGTTGCTGTGCAAGATGCAGGAGAGGATCTGGGCAGAGGCGAGGTGGGTAGTGCTGAACAAATGAGGCCGCACACTGCCCGGGGTCAGCCAGGCTGCGATCTACTACACGGTCTAGTGTGCCGTTCAGGAGAGACAGTGACTGGAGCCATTTGGGCTGATGGCTGATCCCAGGACTAGAGTCCCTTTTGGTGAGAAATGAAATAATGAAAATGTCATATCTTGCAGGGAAGTGTAAAAGCTGGATAGAAAAGGAACTCACTTCAAGGGGAGCCAGTTGGTGCATAAAGCTGGTCTTCAGCACGGGTTGGTGGTCAGTAGGGAGTGAAGGACCGAGTGAAGTCCAGTGCAGGATCTTTCAAATGATCTCCTGGTATGATTTTAGGAGATTGTGTGAAGTTCCAAGGGGGATGAGAGCTGCGGGGAACTGAAAGGTGAAACTGGATTAAGATTGGACTCACTAGAGATGCTATTGTGTACCAGTAAAATCTGGAGTCGAACACACACAGGAGGAAGGTACGTTTCCCATTGCAGGGTGAAAGCAGGAGCCTTGAAGGGAGTGACTGTTGGTGTGAAATGGACAACCTGCTCCTAACAGCCTCCTTAAAGGGCTTATCCACACCGGCAAGACAATCCAAATTCCTCCTAAGATTCAGCCACACGTGCCCTTTCCTGTCTAAGTTCAGAACCAGTTCTTCGACTGCTAGTTATACCTGCTTCCAAGCTGCTCCTGAGCCTCCTGGTCCGGCCTTGCTGAGGTCCCTCTACTTGCCCTGCCTGTCTCCCTTGTCTGAATTGACACTGGACCCCACTTCCTTGGCTCTGACCCCAGGGTCTCTAGACAGTAATTCTGGTTACCTTCCTGGTGAGCACCTGATTCAAGGGCAGTTTGTATGTAGGAGGAGAGCTGAGACAACCAGATTATTCCTTGAACGAGACTCAAAGGGTGTAGTCAAACAGTGGTGAGTGGTTGAATTTTACGCTAGTTCCATGTGGTGACGAAGCAGAGAAATCTAGAGGCCAAGTGACCTGGGAGAGCCTACCAGGCTCACACACAGGCCCAAGCCCCACAGCTGTCCTGGTCCTTGTTGATGTTCTGTAGGTCCAACTATGTCTTGTTTGCATGCAATCTCCATGTACCCCCTTTACTACCACTCTGGCTGGGGTTTTATTTTGTTTATTGTGGGGGCCTGTTGTCTCCCCAGGAAAGAGCCCTGACTGGGAATGAGGCTGTGGCTGGGGTCGAAGGCTATCTATCAGTCAGGGGGATAAACCTCAGAGGTGAGGCTTGATGGACACTTGACATGCGCAGGGTGAGTTCTGGGAAAAGCAGTTTGGCAGAGAGCAGGTGCCAAAGCAGGTGAGGAGGAGGGCCGTTGTTTTCTTTTGGGACCAGAGAGCCACCATCGGGAACACCTGATTAGAGAGGAAGGGCTGGGATGGAACTTCCACGCTGAGGCTGGAATCATTTTCTTGACCATCTTCCCCAGACTGGCATGGCCTGAGTACACTCGCAATAAATGCTAGTATTAATGTGCCAGTCACTGGGATACATGTTTTATATACAGTACTCTGCTAATGCTCATAACATTTTGAAGTATGCCTTACTATACTTTCCATTTTACAGATGATGAAACTGAAATTTGGGAAGGCTGAGTACCTGCTCCAACTCACACAGTGAAAGTGGTGGAGAAGCCAGGATCTGAAGGCAGCTTGCATATGCCAAAGCTCGTGCTCGTTAGCATGACTTTTCGCCTCCTTTGGACACATGGGTCACAGCATGCTGTTCTCAGCCTGTCTGACGGCACTCCTGCTTTCAAACAACGGCTCTGAAAAGGCGCATAGTTTCCCATGCCCTGCTCTTCTCTCCCCAGCCAGGTCCTGCTGGACCCTGGAGGTGCTTGTTGACTGCTCCCAATGAGTGCTGCCAAGAGGCTTTACCAAAATGCGCAATGATTTTCTTTTGGAGGAAAAAAAAACCATGAGTAATAAGAACTGGATTCCAAAAGCAACAAGCTTTTGGACTATTTTTTGTTCTTCAAGAAATGTTCAACTTGAAAGGGCAAGGCTCTGAAGTTGCTGTTTGAAGTTAAGACTAATTTTTAGACTTTTGAACTTTAAAGGATGAGATTAGAATTCAAACTTGTGGGATGTATACAGTCCCCACCACGCTGGGAAGATGGGGTGATTGATATAAGCTGCAACGTAAGGGGGAGCCGAGAGGCATTTTCTTGGTTTACCCTGATGCCTTAGTTTCCCCAGTTCACCAAGGTAGCTTCAAGCTTCACATGGGAGTCAATTTCTTATAATTTACTAAAATTTATTTCACTGTAATTTCAAAAGCAGTGGTAGCCTGAGTCCATTGGAGCTACTTACTTGCTTGGAGAAGGAACTTGGCCAAGATCCTTATTTTTACTGGGTCTCAGTTACTCCTTCTGTCAAATGGAGACAACTGTACCCACATCTTTGGGCCACATAGAAGGGGAAATTAAACAAGGGATGTAAAGGCTCTTTAAATTGTAAAGGGTTCTTTAAATGTAAGGGATTGTTATCATACATTCTTCTAGGTTATATTTCTTTTATTAGGGATGTGGTTTTGGCATGTAGATATGGCAGCAAAGGATATTCATTTATTCAAGAAATACCCATTGTCATCTACTATAGATTACTCATCACTGTATTGGCAAAGCCAATCACCATGACTAAGACTAATGCAGATGGATCCCTTGCTTAGTGGGCTGGAGTCTGGCCGGAGACAATTCATTTTTGCTGGAGAAGTACATTTTAATGAAAGATCCTGACATAGTTGGAGGTAGACAGGAGAACTTCAAAGTGCCTTCTCAGCTAGGTTTGAGGTGTAGGAAATACTTTGTGTTCTGGTGCTTTTATGGGTTGGATTGTGTTTCTTCCAAATGTATGTATTGAAGTCCTAATCCCCAATCACTCAGAATATGATTGTATTTGGAGATGGAGTTTTTTTTTAAAGGTAGCTAAAGGGAAATTAGGTCACATGGGTGGGTTTCAATCCAATATAACTCCTATCCTCCTAAGAAGAGGATATTAGGACACAGATGCACAGGGCAGATGAAAGACCACACGGAGTCAGCGGGTGTAGACAGCCATCTGTAAGCCAAGGACAGAGGCCTCAGAAGAAACAGCCCTGTCAACACCTTGATCTTGGGTTTTAGACTCCAGAACTGTGAGAAAACAAATTTCTGCTAAGCCACCCAGTCTATGGTACTCAGTTATGGCGGCCCTACCAAACTAATAAAGCCTTACTAAACTAACATAAGGGGGTCTCTCTTATGCAAAACCCCCAGGGGATGCCTGAGACCATAGATAATACCAAACTCTCTATATACTATGTTTTCCCCCCTTATATATAAATACTTAAGATAAAGTTTAATTTATAAATTAAGTACAGTAAAGGATTAACAAAAAATAAAATAGAACAATATTAATAATATACGGTAAAAGATTATTTGAATGTGATCTCTCTAAAAAATACCTTATTGTACTGTACTCATCCTGCTTCTTGTGTTGATGTGAGATGATAAAATGCCTTATGAAGTTGAGAACTTTCACCTTTTCACGTAAGGGAGTACTTTATGGCTTCTCCTTGGCATATCCAAATTGCCAGCATCACTTCTCTCGTGCTTTGGGGCCATTATTAAGTAAATTAAGGGTTAGTTGAGCACAAGCACTGAGATACTGTGACAGCTGGTCTGATAACTGAGATGGCTACCACGTGACTAATGGGCAGGTAGTGTGGCTATGCTGACAAAGGGATGGTTCATGTCCAGGGGGGGAAGATGTGGGACAATTCGAGAATCCATCACCCTACTCAGAATGGCACACAATTGAAAAGCTCTGAATTCTTTATTCCTGGAGTTTTTCATTTAATGTTTTCAGACCAAAATCATAAAAACAAAACCACAGGAGTTGGGGGGGGGGGGCTACTGTGTAGGCACTAAGTGGACACTGAAAAATCTTTGTTGAGTAACTAAATTAATGAAAATGATACTTAGCTAAGCCCTGATCATGGGTAGCAGTTTGGGGAAGAAAGATGGCTAGAGTATTTCAGGCAAAGGGAACAGCCTATGGAAGGCATGGGAACTTGTGAGAACTAAATGTGTTCAGCACAACTACAGCACAGAGAACACGGTGGGGCGGCAGGAGATGAGGGTGGGGGAAAGTCAGGGACCAGATCAAGTTGGGCCGTGTAAGCCAGGCTGAGTGATTAGAATGCCTCCCAGGCCCCTACTGCCCAAGCAAGATTCAGGCACACAATTTCATTTTCTGCATGTGTTGTTTTGGAACATACAATACAATGAAGACTAGTACACTAACTACAATGACTTGGGCACATGTATTTCATTCAAGCTTCATAACAAATGTAAGGGGTTCTATTATTATCCTATCTTATAGATGAGGAAATAGAGGCTCAAACAGGTTGGATAATTTATTTTTTATTTTTTTTATTTTATTTTATTTTTTTTTTATAATTTTATTTTTTTAATGGGGTGACATCAATAAATCAGGATACATATATTCAAAGATAACAAGTCCAGGTTATCTTGTCGTTCAATTATGTTGCATACCCACCACCCAAAGTCAGATTGTCCTCTGTCACCTTCTATCTTGTTTTCTTTGTGCCCCTCCCCACCCCCTATCCCTCTCCCATTCCCCCCTCCCCCCCGTAACCACCACACTCTTGTCAATGTCTCTTAGTTTCAGTATTATGTCCCACCTACGTATGGAATAATACAGTTCCTGTTTTTTTCTGATTTACTTATTTCGCTTCGTATCATGTTATCAAGATCCCACCATTTTGCTGTAAATGTTCCGATGTCATCATTTCTTATGGCTGAGTAGTATTCCATAGTGTATATGTGCCACATCTTCTTTATCCAGTCATCTATTGATGGGCTTTTTGGTTGTTTCCATGTCCTGGCCACTGTGAACAATGCTGCAATAAACATGGGGCTGCATGTGTCTTTACGTATCAATGTTTCTGAGTTTTGGGGATATATACCCAGTAGAGGGATTGCTGGGTCATAAGGTAGTTCTATTTTCAGTTTTTTGAGGAACCACCATACTTTCTTCCATAATGGTTGTACTACTTTACATTCCCACCAACAGTGTATGAGGGTTCCTTTTTCTCCACAGCCTCTCCAACATTTGCTATTACCTGACTTGCTAATAACAGCTAATCGAACAGGTGTGAGGTGGTATCTCATTGCCGTTTTGATTTGCATTTCTCTAATAGCTAAAGAAGATGAGCATCTTTTCATATATCTGTTGGCCATTTGTATTTCTTCCTGGGAGAAGTGTCTATTCATATCATCTTCCCATTTTTTTATTGGATTGTTTGTTTGTTGTTGAGTTTTATGAGTTCTTTGTATATTTTGGATATTAGGCCCTTATCTGAGCTGTTGTTTGAAAATATCATTTCCCATTTAGTTGGATGTCTGTTTATTTTGTTATCAGTTTCTCTTGCTGAGCAAAAACTTCTTAGTCTGATGTAGTCCCATTCATTAATTTTTGCCTTCACTTCTCTTGCCATTGGAGTCAAATTCATAAAATGCTCTTTAAAACCCAGGTCCATGAGTTGAGTACCTATGTCTTCTTCTATGTACTTAATTGTTTCAGGTCTTATGTTTAGATCTTTGATCCATTTTGAGTTAATTTTTGTACAAGGAGAGAGACTGTAGTCCAGTTTCATTCTTTTGCATGTGGCTTTCCAGTTTTCCCAGCACCATTTATTGAAGAGGCTTTCTTTTCTCCATTGTGTGTTGTTGGCCCCTTTATCAAAAATTATTTGACTATATATATGTGGTTTTATTTCTGGACTTTCTATTCTGTTCCATTGGTCTGAGTGTCTATTTTTCTGCCAATACCATGCTGTTTTGATTGTCGTGGCCCTATAATAGAGTTTGAAGTCAGGTATTGTTATGCCCCCAGCTTCATTCTTTTTCTTTAGGATTGCTTTGGCTATTCGGGGTTTTTTATAGTTTCATATAAATCTGATGATTTTTTGCTCTATTTCTTTAAAAAACGTCATTGGAAGTTTGATGGGAATTGCATTAAATTTGTATATTGCTTTGGGTAATATAGCCATCTTGATTATATTTATTCTTCCTAGCCAAGAACAAGGTATATTCTTCCATCTCATTATATCTTTTTCGATTTCCCTTAACAATGGTTTATAGTTTTCATTATATAAGTCCTTTACATTCTTTTTTATGTTTATTCCTAAGTATTTTATTTTTTTTGTTGCAATCGTGAAGGGGATTATTCTTTTGAGTTCCTTCTCAGTTGTTTCATTGTTGGCATATAGAAAGGCTATTGACTTCTGTATGTTAATTTTGTATCCTGCGACCTTACTGTATTGGCTTATTGTTTCTAGTAGTCTTTTTGTGGATTCTTTGGGGTTTTCGATGTATAGGATCATATCATCTGCAAAAAGTGATACCTTTACTTCTTCTTTTCCGATATGGATGCCTTTTATTTCTTTGTCTTGTCTGATTGCTCTGGCTAGAACCTCTAGTACCACATTAAATAAGAGTGGAGACAGTGGACAACCCTGTCTTGTTCCTGATTTAAGGGGGAAAGCCTTCAGTTTAGTGCCATTTAATATGATGTTAGCTGATGGTTTATCATATATGGCCTTTATCATGTTGAGATATTTTCCTTCTATACCCATTTTGTTGAGAGTCTTAAACATAAAATTGTGTTGTATTTTATCGAAAGCCTTTTCTGCGTCTATTGATAAGATCATGTGGTTTTTGTTCTTTGTTTTGTTGATATGGTGTATTACATTAACTGTTTTACGTATGTTGAACCATCCTTGAGATTCTGGGATGAATCCCACTTGATCATGATGTATTATTTTTTTAATATGTTGTTGTATTCGATTTGCTAGTATTTTGTTTAGTATTTTAGCATCTGTATTCATTAGAGATATTGGTCTGTAGTTTTCTTTTTTTGTGCCATCCTTGCCTGGTTTTGGGATGAGGGTTATGTTGGCCTCATAAAATGTGTTTGGAAGTATTGCTTCTTCTTCAATTTTTTGGAAGACTTTGAGTAGAATAGGAACCAAGTCTTCTTTGAATGTTTGATAAAATTCGCTGGTATAGCCGTCAGGGCCTGGACTTTTATTTTTGGGGAGGTTTTTAATGGTTTTTTCTATTTCTTCTCTACTGATAGGTCTGTTTAGGCTTTCTGCTTCTTCTTGACTCAGTCTAGGAAGGTTGTATTGTTCTAGGAATTTATCCATTTCTTCTAGGTTGTTGAATTTAGTGGCATAAAGTTTTTCATAGTATTCTACAATAATTCTTTGTATATCTACAGTGTCCGTGGTGATTTCTCCTCTTTCATTTTGGATTTTGTTTATATGAGTTCTTTCTCTTTTTTCCTTGGTAAGTCTTGCCAAGGGTTTGTCAATTTTGTTGATCTTTTCAAAGAACCAGCTCCTTGTTCTATTAATTTTTTCTATAGTTTTTCTGTTCTCTAATTCATTTATTTCTGCTCTGATTTTTATTATTTCCTTTCTTCGGCTGGTTTTGGGTTGTCTTTGTTCTTCTTTTTCTAGTTCCTTAAGGTGGGAAGTTAAGTGGTTCACTTGGGCTCTCTCTTGTTTGTTCATATATGCCTGAAGCGATATGAACTTCCCTCTTATCACTGCTTTTGCTGCATCCCATAGATTCTGATATGTCGTATTGTCATTTTCATTAGTCTGTATATATCTTTTGATCTCTGCACTTATTTCTTCTTTGACCCATTCATTTTTTAAAAGTATGTTGTTTAGTTTCCACATTTTTGTGGGATTTTTTTCCTCTTTTTTGCAGTTGAATTCTAGTTTCAAGGCTTTATGATCAGAAAATATGCTTGGTACAACTTCAATTTTTCTGAATTTGCTGATGTTGTTTTTGTGGCCCAACATATGGTCAATTCTTGAGAATGATCCATGTACACTGGAGAAAAATGTATACTCAGTCACTTTGGGATGAAATGTCCTGTAGATGTCTATCATATCCAGGTGCTCTAGTGTTTTGTTTAAGGCCACTATGTCTTTGTTGATTCTCTGTTTGGATGACCGATCTAGAGCCGTCAGCGGTGTATTGAGGTCTCCAAGTATGATTGTATTTTTGTCAGTTTTTGTTTTAAGGTCAATAAGTAGCTGTCTTATATATTTTGGTGCTCCTTGGTTTGGTGCATATATATTAAGAATTGTTATGTCTTCTTGATTCAGTGTCCCCTTAGCCATTATGAAATGGCCATTTTTGTCTCTGAGTACTTTTCCTGTCTTGTAGTCAGCATTATCTGATATGAGTATTGCTACACCTGCTTTTTTTTGGATGTTATTTGCTTGGAGTATTGTTTTCCAGCCTTTCACTTTGAATTTGTTTTTATCCTTGTTACTTAGATGAGTTTCCTGTAGGCAGCATACAGTTGGATTTTCTTTTTTAATCCATTCTGCTACTCTGTGCCTTTTTATTGGTGAGTTTAATCCGTTTACATTTAGTGTAATTATTGATACTTGTGAGTTCCCTATTGCCATTTTATATCTTGCTTTCTGTTAGTTTTGTATCTTGTTTGATCCTTCTCTTTCGTTTTTCTATCTTTTGTTTTTATTTGGTTGTATTCCATACATCTTTCCTCTGTTGCTATCTTTTTTATCTCATGTGCTTCTGTGGTGGTTTTTTTCAATGGTGGTTACCTTTGAGTAATGAAAAGGGTCCCTACCCTGTTCATTGTAGCGAACTATTTTGTGAGTACTTTTGCACTCCATCGTCCTTTGCTACTGTTAATCTCCATCTTCTCCCCCTCTTTCTTTTTGTTGTTGTCACAGTTTAAATTTGGTTTTATTGTGTTCTTCTTGGAGCTTTTACTTGTGGCTCTGTTTTTTTTTTGTTCTTTGTATCTGATTGGAGAACCCCCTTTAGTAATTCCTGGAGTGGGGGTTTTCTGATGATAAATTCCCTCATCTTTTCTGTATCTGTGAATGTTTTTATTTCTCCTTCATATTTGAAGGATAGCTTTGATGGGTATAGTATTCGTGGCTGAAAGTTCCTCTCTTTCAGGACTTTAAATATTGGGGTCCACTCTCTTCTAGCTTGTAGAGTTTCTGCTGAGAAATCTGATGATAATCTAATGGGCCTTCCTTTATATGTTGTATTCTTCTTTTCCCTGGCTGCCTTGAGAATTTTTTCTTTGCTGTTGGTTTGTGTCAATTTCATTATGATATGCCTTGGAGTAGGTTTGTTGGGGTTAAGAAAATTTGGAGTTCTGTTTGCTTCTTGAACTTGAGGCTTTAGTTCTTTCCACAGGCTTGGGAAGTTCTCATCTATTATTTGTTTGAGTATGTTCTCCATTCCATTTTCTCTCTCTTCTCCCTCTGATATACCTATTATTCTTATGTTATTCTTTTTGATGGAGTCAGATAATTCTTGTAGGGCTATCTCATTTTTTTAAATTTTTGAGTCTCTTTCTTCTTCTCTCTGTTGTGCCTCAAGTTGCTTGTCTTCTATTTCACTAATCCTCTCTTCTATCTGACCTGTTCTATTAGCTAAGCTTGTTACTTCGTTTTTCAGCTCGTGAATTGAGTTTTTCATCTCTGTTTGATTTGTTTTTATAGTTTCAATTTCCTTGGACATATATTCTTTGTGTTCATTGAGTTGTTTTCTGAGCTCCCTATATTGCCTTTCTGTGTTTTCTTGTATATCTCGGAGGATTTTTAGTATTTCTATCTTGAATTCTCTGTCATTTAGCTCCAAGGTTTCCAATATATTAAATTTTTTCTCCATAGATTTTTCCTCATCTAGCTGTGTTACCTCTCTTTCTTTTGTATCCATGATATTCGATTTTCTCTTCCTTAATGGCATCTGAGGGTGGTTTTGTTGATAGTATTAATGAGATTTAATAAAGAATAAAAAGTTAAAAAAAAAATCGAAAAGTTGTTTTTTTTAAAAAAAATTAATAATGAAATAAAGAAAAATAAAATAAAATAAAAATTTTTTAAAAAAGGAAATTATTCCCCCCCTCCTTTTTTCCTCTCCTCTCCTCTCCCCTCTTTCTTGAGAAAATCTTGTGGTGGACTGTGAGTTATAACAAACAATGCCTGTGATGGAGGGCCTGAATTGGGGAAAAGTAATAAAGGGGCAAAAAAGAAAAAAAGAAAAAAAAAAAAAGAAAAAAGAAAAAAAAAAGAGCATATGGACCCACAAAAGGCAAATAAGGAAAAAATTTGGGTCAAGAATAAAATGATTTGTTTTTAGGTGTTGGTTGTCTAAGAGTTATGATGAGAGGAATAAGAGGAAAACGGAAAAATGGGGGGACAAATTAAAAACTTACTATTGTATTTAGTGGAACAAGAACTAGATAATATGGAGAGCCAGGGATGGGAGCACTGCTAGTGAGTTAAAAAGGTGAAGTAAAAACCCCCCAAAATGCCACAAACATAGGTTTGAGTCCCAGATAAGATAATTTGTTTGTTATTGAGGTTTGAATGAGAGGAGATGTAAAGGAGAAAGGAAGAAACTAATATAGAGGGAGAAAAGAAAGAGAGAGAGAGAGAAAAAAAAGAGGGAACAACTAAAAGAAGAAAAAAGAAAGGAGAGAGAGAGAGAGTTAAGGGTTTTGGAGTGCAACCCTCATAGAGAGAAAGGAAGAGAAGAGAAAAGATAATGGGAGATGTAACACTTATGGGTAGTGTAGTTCAAGGAGAGGAGAGAGTAAGACCAGTAGAGAGTTAATCGGCCAAATTGGAGGAGAAAAAAAAAGTATCAAGAATGAAGATAAGAGAAACAAACGAACAAATATAATAAAATGTGATAGGTTATAAAGTCTGCAGATTATTCTTGATTTTGAGAGGTTATCTTCTTGCTTTTTCTTTTCTCTCCCTCTTCCTGGTCGGTGACTCTGTACCCCGGGTTCTGCCCCTTTGGCACGCTCAGGTAGAGGCTTGCAGTTGATAAGTCTCTATGGCAATGTCATGTATTGTGCTTTAGTCTCGTGGGAGTCGAGGCTCATTAGCATTTATAGGCTCCGACAGTGAGAGAGTCCGTGTTCCTGGAGCCTTTCTCCTAGTCTTTCCTTCCTCAATTAGTAGCCTGATAATCCAGCTATGGGGTTGCTGCTGCCTCTGCCTGGATAGTAAGAGGCTCAAAGAGCTGGCAACTCCCCACTCTATTTCCACTCAGCACAGGGCTCTGGGTAAGGCTCAGTCAGTCAGAGCTGCTAGCATAATCAGGTGGGCTTTCCGCCCACTCAAAGACCACTGGCTCTGCCACTCTGTCCGGTAACACAAGCGGGTGCCCACTTCTGGGGGGTGCTTGGAGGAAACTCTCACTCACTGTCTGCGACCAGGATAGGTTGGATAATTTCCTTAAGGGCAAATGACTAGGAGGTAACAGAGCAGGATTCAGATTCCCTTCGTTTAGAGCAGGGATCGAGAACTTATGGCTCGCGAGTCAGATGTGGCTCTTTTGATGGCTGCATCTGGCTTGCAGACAAATCTTTAATAAAAAAATAATAATGTTAAAAATATAAAACATTGGGAAGAGAAGATGGCAGCGGAGTAGGCAGACGCACAGATGCCCAGCTCTCAACACCAAACTGGAATACAAATCAATTTAGGAAAAATCAGCATGAAAAACCAACACTGAACTGCAAGAACAGCTCTCAAAAACCAAAGAGCAAAGAGGAAGCCACAATAAACCTGGTAAGGAGTGCCTGAATCTCCTCTGCTTACAGGAACAGCAAGGGGGGAGGTGAGGCTGAGAGCCCAGAGAGGATTTCACAGAGGAAAAAGAGCAGAAACTACTGCTCACAGCCACTTACCTGGCGACCAGGGAGCAAGGTGGGTTGAAAAGACCAGCTTATCTCCCAAGTGGAAAGGACAAGGAGAGGGACAGACTGTGAGGGGCTAACGTATGCAAGAAACGAAATAAAAAAAGCTGACTCATTCATGCTGGAGGCGGCCATAGCTGGGGGAGGGACTGAACCTTTCACAAAACAGCTGAAGTGCTTCCGGATCAGAGATCTCCGGACATCTATCCAGCTCCAATCAGCACAACAAGACACAGCTGAAAACAAGAAGTGAGGAGGAGGGGCAGTAACTCATGTCTCCATGGAGATCTGAGATACACCTCCCCCTACTGAAGCTGAGAAAAAACCCTGCCCCCAGTGAGATTAGTTGGTGGAAGAGACCTTCAGTGTCTCAGGTTACACCCACAGCATTCCTGGTTACAGTTTCAAGGAAGCCCCCTGCTGAGATCAGTTAACAAGACTATCATCTGTTAAGAAAACAAACAAATCAAGACTTCAAAGCTGCCCAAATCCGAAAGTGGATTACAAATAATAGCTGATACCAACCAAAGAATACCTAGAAATAACACAACTGAAAACAGGAGGCAGAAAACACCAAGCCTAGACTCAAGCAACTCTACAAATAAAACACCATTATGAGAAGACAAAGGAGTGCAACCCAAATGAAACCACAAGAGACACCCTTGAGAGATGAGCTGAGTGATATGGAAATAATCAAACTTCCAGATGCGGAGTTCAAAATAATGATTGTAAGGATGCTTAGGGATCTTAGAACAACAATGGAGGGGCAGTTTGAAAACCTAAATAAAGAAATAGCAAGTATAAAAAAGGATATTGAAATATTAAAAAGAATCAGTCAGAGATGACAAATACAATATCAGAAATGAAGACCACAATGGAAGGAATTAAAAACAGGATGGATACAGCAGAGGATCGAATCAGCAAGTTGGAGGACAACTGGAATGAAGGCATGAAAGCAGAGAAGAAAAGAGAAAAGAGACTCAAAAAGTCTGAGGAAACACTTAGAGAGCTCTGTGACAACATGAAGAGAAATAACATCCGCATCATAGGGGTTCCTGAAGAAGAAGAAAAAGAACAAGGGATAGAGACTTTGTTCAATCATATCATAACTGAAAACTTCCCTAAATTAATGCAAGAGAAACTCTTACAAGTCCAAGAAGCACAGAGAACTCCATTAAAGAGAAACCCAAAGAAACCTACACCAAGACACATCATAATTAAAATACCAAAGCTAAGCGATAAAGAGAAAATATTAAAAGCTGCAAGAGAAAAAAAAAGTTATCACCTACAAAGGAGCCCCCATAAGGATGACATCCGACTTCTCAACAGAAACACTTGAGGCCAGAAGGGAATGGCAAGAAATATTCAAAGTAATGCAGAACAAGAACCTACAACCAAGACTACTTTATCCAGCAAGGCTATCGTTTAAAATCAAAGGAGAAATAAAAAGCTTCCCAGACAAAAAACAACTCAAGGAATTCATTACAACCAAACCAACGCTGCAAGAAATGTTAAGGGGCCTGTTGTAAACAGATCAAAGTTGGAAAAGAATATAGCAAAAAAGGAATACACCTTTAAAGAAGAAAATGGCAATAAACAACTACATATCAATAATAACCTTAAATGTAAATGGATTAAATGATCCAATCAAAAGACATAGGGTAGCTGCGTGGATAAGAAAACAGGACCCATACATATGTTGTCTACAAGAGACACACCTTAGAACAAAAGACACACATAGTTTGAAGGTAAAAGGATGGAAAAAAATATTTCATGCAAACGAAAATGAAAAAAAAGCTGGGGTAGCAATACTTATATCAGACAAATTGGACTTTAAAACAAACGATATAGTAAGAGATAAAGAAGGCCACTACATAATGATAAAGGGAGTAATCCAACAGGAAGATATAACTATTATAAATACCTATGCACCTAATATAGGAGCACCCAAATATATAAAACAGACTTTGATGGATTTAAAGGGCGAGATCAACAGCAATACTATAATAGTAGGGGATTTCAATACCCCACTAACATCACTAGATAGATCCTCAAGAAAGAAAATTAACAAAGAAACAGCAGACTTATTGGAAACACTAGATCAACTCGATTTAATAGATATCTTCAGATCCTTTCACCCTAAAGCAGCAGAATATACATTCTTTTCAAGCGCTCATGGTACATTCTCTAGGATAGACCATATGTTAGGGCACAAAAGTGCTCTCAACAAATTTAAGAAGACTGAAATCATATCAAGCACCTTCTCCGATCACAACGGCATGAAACTAGAAATGAATCACAGCAGAAAAGCTCAAAAATTCTCAAACACATGGAAACTAAATAGCAGGGTGCTAAATAATGAATGGATTAAGAATGAGATCAAAGAAGAAATAAAAAAATTCCTAGAAACGAATGACAATGAGCATACAACAACTCAAAATTTATGGGACACAGCAAAAGCAGTGCTGCGCGGGAAGTTCATAGCACTACTGGCACACTTTCAGAAGCTAGAAAAAGCTCAAATAAACAACTTAACCCTGCATCTAAAAGAATTAGAAAAAGAACAGCAAGTAAAGCCCAAATGTAGTAGAAGGAAGGAAATAATAAAGATCAGAGCAGAAATAAATGACATAGAGGCTAAAGAAACAATACAGAGGATCAATGAAACTAGGAGCTGGTTCTTTGAAAAGGTAAACAAGATTGATGAACCTTTAAGTAGACTCACCAAGAAAAAGAGAGAGAGGACTCAAATAAATAAAATTAGAAATGAGAGAGGAGAAATAACAACTGACACAACAGAAATACAAAATATTGTAAGAATATACTATGAAGAACTGTATGCCACAAAACTAGACAACCTAGATGAAATGGACAAATTCCTTGAAACATACAATCTTCCAAAAATCAACCTGGAAGAATCAGAAAACCTAAACAGACCGATTACACCAAATGAGATCGAAACAGTTATCAAAAAACTCCCAACAAAGAAAAGTCTGGGGCCCGATGGCTTCACAACAGAATTCTACCAAATATTCAAAGAAGAACTAACTCCTATCCTTCTCAAACTATTTCAAAAAATTCAAGAGGAAGGAAGACTTCCAAGCTCCTTTTATGAGGCAAGCATAATTCTGATTCCAAAACCAGGCAAAGACAACACAAAGAAAGAAAATTATAGGCCAATATCTCTGATGAATATAGATGCTAAAATCCTCAACAAAATATTAGCAAACCGGATCCAACAATATATGGAAAAAATCATACACCATGATCAAGTGGGATTTATCCTGGGGAGGCAAGGCTGGTACAATATTCGTAAATCAATCAATGTGATTCATCACATAAACAAAAAGAAGGAGAAAAACCATATGATAATTTCAATAGATGCAGAAAAAGCATTTGATAAAATCCAGCACCCATTCATGATCAAAACTCTCAGCAAAGTGGGAATACAGGGAACATACCTCAACATGATAAAAGCCATCTATGAGAAACCCACAGCCAACATCATACTCAATGGGCAAAAATTAAAAGCAATACCCTTAAGATCAGGAACAAGGCAGGGGTGCCCCCTTTCACCACTCTTATTTAACATAGTCCTGGAAGTCCTAGCCACAGCAATCAGACAAGAAGAAGAAATAAAAGGCATTCAAGTTGGAAAAGAAGAACTAAAACTGTCATTATTTGCAGATGATATGATATTGTATATAGAAAACCCTAAAGTCTCAGTCAAAAAACTACTGGACCTGATAAATAAATTCAGCAAAGTGGCAGGATATAAAATCAATACTCAGAAATTAGAAGCATTTTTATACACCAACAATGAACAGTCAGAAAGAGAAATTAAGGAAACAATCCCCTTCACAATTACAACCAAAAAAATAAAGTACCTAGGAGTAAACTTAACCAAGGAGACTAAAGACTTGTACTCGGAAAATTACAAAACATTGATAAAAGAAATCAAGGAAGATACAAACAAGTGGAAGCATATACCGTGCTCATGGTTAGGAAGAATAAACATCATTAAAATGTCTATATTACCCAAAGCAATCTATAAATTCAATGCAATACCAATTAAAATACCAATGACATACTTCAAAGATATAGAACACATATTCCAAAAATTTATATAGAACCAAAAGAGGACACGAATAGCCTCAGCAATCTTAAAAAAGAAGAATAAAGTGGGAGGTATCACACTTCCTGATATCAAGTTATACTACAAGGCCGTTGTACTCAAAACAGCCTGGTACTGGCATAAGAACAGGCATATAGATCAATGGAACAGAACAGAGAACCCAGAAATAAACCCACAGTTCTATGGACAACTGATATTTGACAAAGGAGGTAAGGAAATACAATGGAGTAAAGACAGCCTCTTTAACAAATGGTGTTGGGAAAATTGGACAGCTACCTGCAAAAAAATGAAACTAGATCACCAGCTTACACCACTCACAAAAATAAACTCAAAATGGATAAAAGACTTAAATGTAGGCCGTGAAACCATAAGCATCTTAGAAGAAAACATAGGCAGTAAGCTCTCCGACATCTCTCGGAGCAATATATTTGCTGATTTATTTCCACGGGGAAGTGAAATAAAAGACAGGATAAACAAATGGGACTATATCAAACTAAAAAGCTTTTGCACAGCTAAAGACAACAAGAACAGAATAAAAAGACAAACTACACAATGGGAGAATATATTTGACAATACGTCTGATAAGGGGTTAATAACCAAAATTTATAAAGAACTTGTAAAACTCAACACCAGGAAGACAAACAACCCAATCCAAAAATGGGCAAAAGAGATGAATAGACACTTCTCCAAAGAGGACATACAGATGGCCAATAGGCATATGAAAAAATGCTCAACATCACTAATCATTAGAGAAATGCAAATTAAAACCACAATGAGATATCACCTCACACCAGTCAGAATGGCGCTTATCAACAAAACAACACAGAATAAGTGCTGGCGAGGATGTGGAGAAAAGGGAACCCTCCTGCACTGCTGGTGGGAACGCAGACTGGTGCAGCCACTGTGGAAGACAGTATGGAGATTCCTCAAAAATTTGAAAATCGAACTGCCTTTTGACCCAGCTATCCCACTTTTAGGAATATACCCCAAGGACACCATAGAACGGCTCGAAAAGGAGAAATGCACCCGCATGTTTGTGGCAGCATTGTTCACAATAGCGAAGATCTGGAAACAGCCCAAGTGTCCGTCAGAGGATGAGTGGATTAAAAAGCTTCGGTACATATATACTATGGAATACTACTCAGCCATAAGAAATGATGACATCGGATCATTTACAATAACATGGATGGACCTTGACAACATTATACGGAGTGAAATAAGTAAATCAGAAAAAAAAAAAAAACTAAGATGAATCCATACATAGAAGGGACATAAAAATGAGACTCAGAGACATGAACAAGAATGTGATGGCAACAGGGGCGGGAGGTTGGGAGAGGGGGGAGGGGGTGAAGAAGGAGAGAGGGGTTAGGGGAGGGGAGGGGCACAAAGAAAACCAGATAGAAGATGACAGAAGACAATTTAACTTTGGGGGAGGGGTATACAGCACAATCAAATGTCAAAATAATCTAGAGATATTTTCCCTCAACATATGTACCCTGATTTATCAATGTCACTGCATTAAATTTAATAAAAAAAAATATATAAAACATTCTCATGTATTACAATTCATTCATTTCCTACCGCTCATGTTCATGGTTTCGGGTGGCTGGAGCCAATCACAGCGGTCCTATGGGACAACACCAAATTTTTATTGAATAATGTGTAATGTACATGGGTTATTGTGAGGTCAGGAAGTAAACTTCCCTCCTTTTAATCAAGTAGTCAGCTAGTTAATTGCAGAAACTCTTTTGATGAAGAAGATGACTAAAAGAAAAAAGATGAGGAGTATTATACTTTTCAGCAGGATTGGACAGAGGAATTCGCCTTTGTGGAGAGAGCAGGTTCTGCAGTGTGTCTAATATGCAATGATAAAATTGCATCGATGAAATGGTCAAATATAAAGCAGCACTTTGACACACACCATACTACATTTGCATTGAAATATCCAGCAGGGGAAAGCAGGAAGAAAGTATGTCAAGAGCTACTGTGCAGAGTGCAAGCTAGTCAGCAGCAACTCTGTGTTTGGACCCAACAAGGTGACTGGAATGTGGTTAGCTTTGCTGGTGCTTTAGCAATGGTGAGAAATGGAAAGCCATTCACAGATGGGGAGTATGACAAAACATTCATGCTTGATGTTGCCAATGAACTTTTTGACAACTTTTCGGATAAAACAAGATAATCAAATGAATAAAAGACATGCCTCTGTTGACAAGAACTGTTCATGATCGTACCATCATGATGGCAAATCAAATTGAGGCAACACAAGTGAAGGACATAAATGCAGCACCATTCTTTTCTTTCGCTTTGGATGAGTCAACAGATGTAAGTCATTCATCCCAATTCAGCGTGATTGCAAAGTGACACACTACATGAGAAAAGTCTTGCTGTTTTGCCTATGAAAGAGACAATAAGAGGAGAGGATTTATTCAAATCTTTCACTGAGTTCACTAAAGAAAAAAAAAATCTACTGATGGATAAACTTATTTCGATGTGTACTGATGGGCTCCGTGCATGGTGGGGAAAAACAGGATTTATAGTGCTTCTTCATGAACATGAAAAGGGACCCATACTAAGTTTTCACTGCATCCTACATCAGAAGGTGCTTTGTGCTTAGATGTGTGGTGAGCAGCTTGGTGAGGTGATGTCACTGGTCATTTGGTTGGTCAACTTTATTGTTGCCCGAGCTTTAAATGACTGCCAGTTTAAAACACTGCTGGATGAACCTGACCTGTGGTGGCGCAGTGGATAAAGCGTCGACCTGGAAATGCTGAGGTCGCCAGTTCGAAACCCTGAGCTTGCCTGGTCAAGGCACATATGGGAGTTGATGCTTCCTGCTCCTCCCCCCTTCTCTCTCTCTGTCTCTCTCTCTGTCTCTCTCTCCTCTCTAAAAATAAATAAATAAAATAAAAAAAAACACTGCTGGATAAAGTTGGGAATAATTATCCTGGTCTGCTTCTGCATAGCAATATCTGTTGGTTGTTAAGAGGGAAGGTGCTCAACCATTTTGCGGCTTGTCTGAGTGAAGTTTGGACTTTTCTTGAAATAAAACATGTCAAGCATCCTGAGTTAGCTAACACTGAGTAGCTCCTGAAGTTCTGCTATCTCATGGACATGACTGAACATCTGAACCAGCTCAATGTGAAAATGCAAGGCACTAGAAATACAGTATTATCCCTTCAACAAGCAGTGTTTGCATTTGAAAACAAGCTGGAACTCTTCATTGCCAACATTGAAACAGGTTGCTTACTACACTTTGAAAAACTGAGAGAGTTTAAAGATGCCTGCACAGCAAGTGACCCTGCTCAACATCTTGATCTCCAGCAGCTAGCAGGCTTCACATCTAATCTCCTGCAGTCATTCAAAGCTCACTTTGGAGAATTTCGTGAGCGCACTTGTCTTTTTAGGTTTATCACCCATCCACACATATGTGCAGTGGACAGCACCAACCTGGGTTACATCCCTAGTGTCTCCATCAGAGATTTTGAGCTACAAGGTGCTGACCTGAAGGCCTCAGACATATGGGTGAATAAGTTCAAGTCACTGAATGAAGATTGGAAAGACTTGCCCGACAGCAAGCAGAGTTGGTGAGCAAACACAAGTGGGGAGAAATGAAAAAACTTCAACCCGCGGACCAGCTGATTGTCAAAACTTGGAACGCGCTTCCAGTCACATACCACACACTGCAGCGTGTGAGTATTGCTGTACTGACAATGTTTGGCTCTACGTATGCATGTGAGCAGTCTTTCTCACATCTAAAGAATGTTAAGACCAACCTACGATCACGTTTAATGGATGAAAGTCTCAATGCCTGCATCAAGCTTAACCTTACCACATATCAACCAGACTACAAAGCCATCAGCAAAACCATGCAGCACCAGAAGTCGCATTAATGGTAAGAAGTACTTTATTCATTACTGGTTAGCAACAGCATAACAACGTTATTAAAAAGAATTCAGAGACTTATTGTACTTGAAAAGTGTTGGTCTTACATAAAATGCACACGTTTACTTGTATTTGGTGTTAAACATATTGCATGGCTCTCACGGAATTACATTTTAAAATATGTGGTGTTCATGGCTCTCTCAGCCAAAAAGGTTCCCGACCTCTGATTTAGAGTATGGGTCTTTCAGCATTTCTGTGAAGCCTCTTCAGGATGTACCCAGCTCTGGACAGGGTGCCTCTCACTGGGAGGCCAGGGTCCTCAGAATTTAAATTAGGAAGTTATCAAGAGTAAAGGCCTTCTGTTCTTGCATGGGCTATATCTCTGTGTGTGTATGTGTGTGGGCATGTGCACGTGGGCACCTGTGGCTGGATTACATGAGAAGAGTCTTTCGTGCACAGCAGGACTGGAAGTGAATCTTCCTGCTGGGGTGCATGTTTGCCGTCAGGGAGACAGGCAGATGTCATCACTCCAGGAAAAGTCAGCAGCAACATCACTGGAAAGTCTGCTGTAACCTGAGGCAAGAGAATACTGCCAGGATGTCAGTAGGAACATTTTCCTTGCCCCTCACCTTTCCATGTGGAGAGCCTGCAGCAAGGCCACCTCCAGGGCCTCTCTCCTCACTCCTTCCTTCTCTTCATGGGAAGATGAGCGATCTCTAATGGTAGATGAGGAGGCTTTCCGCCTGCTTCCAGGAAGCGGTATTCTGGTCTGCTCTCAGCCATGCCTATTCAGCCTGTCCTGCTGGTAGCCAGCAGTTTCCAGCACCCCTGTGCCAGGTGGGTGAGTTTAATTTTGGGATTAAGTGTTGACTAGCCTGTTTATCCATACCGCGAGCCCTATTCTTCAGTCCAGCTTTTATCAGCATAAAAGCTGATGTTTTCCTCTACATGTTCCTGGCTCCATGTTTATCTTAGTTGGCTCTGAACTGTGAGAAGAAAGGCACATTACTTGCTGATCCCTAAAGTGCTAATGATTTGGATTAATGACAAAGTGGTGCTGAATGTGGGTGCAGGGTGCTCAGGCAGGGGCAGGCACAGCTGCTCTTGTTCACTCCCCACCTGTGCATTTCCTGTTACCTGTCCACATTTTCCAGAGGTTTTTGGAGAGTGGGGATTTTGAGACTTTTAGCCTGTAAACCACCTGCAGATTTATTTTTAAGTATTTTCCCAATTAAATATTTTTGATCCTTTTGTATTATGAATGCTGGTAAGAGAGTTGGGTGATACACGAGGTGCTTTGTTAAACAAGTCTGGCTATGAGTGCTGCGAGAAGCAGGGGTTAGGGGAGGGTGTTATCAGCTATCTATTGCCATAATCGTGCTATGTAACAACCAACCAGTGCAAAGGAGGTTAATGCATTTGATGTGAGCATTTCTCTGTCAGGAGCTAGCTGGAGATCAGCTGGGAGGTTCTGCTGATGTCAGGGCTGGGTCACATGTCTGGGGTGGGCTGGCAGTGGGCTGATACAGCATGGCCTCCGTTGGAGTGACTGCCCTGCTCTGAGTGCCTCTCATTCTTCAGCAGACTAGTCTGGGCACGGCCTTATGACAATGGCAGAGGTGAAGTGAGCAAGAGGAAACAGGCAGGGCCTCTGGGTGCTAGGCTCAGAATGGCACACCATCCCCTCCAGCTGGTCATAGCCATATTGGCTAAAGTGAGTCACTGCTTTTATGAGAAAAACTCCAAGTTTGAAATGGTGGTTTGGTGGTTGGGGGGGGGGGGGAGGTAGGGAGGAACGTCAAAGCAATCTAGTGCAGCAGGGGAGAAAAGGAATCCTGGTGAAAAGGACATGCCTCACACTGGTGCTCTCACCAGCACGGTGACCTGGGTGGCAGCGTTTATAAAGCCCTGCCCAGGGCTGCTAACCACCAAGAGGATGGTCTGGCTTTGCCAGTTGTGCTTGGCTGGTGTCCATTCTGATTGGTCAGTGCCTGTGCTGTTCTGATGTTTGACCCTTTTGAATATCACCCTTGCCCATATCCTCCACCAACCAAATCTTATAAGTTTTCAATTCTCAAAGATTTCTGTTATCCATGCGCGCCTGTCCATAGGTTCAGGGTTTTCTTCTATCATGGTTTACTGCAACAGCCTCCTCACATCTCTCTCTCTCTCTCTTTCTCTCTCTCTCCAGTCTTGTCTCTACTCCTCTTACACTATGATCAGAGCTCTCTTTCCAAACACTTTTTGCCCTGCTTAAAATCCTCTGTACATTTCTGTACTTTCTCTATTTCCTCTCCCATCTCCAGCACCATCTCCAGAGACTGAGAGGTTTATGGCTGTTTGTTTGAAAACTCTGGGATCTGAGTTGTACTGGACCCTCTGCTCAGAAGCCCTGCCCAACCTCCCTTTGCCCATTTCATTCCTATGCATCCTTCAAGATGTGGCCTGGGCACCCTATCCTCCAGAAAGTCCACCTTCCTTACTCCAGCCAGTTGGAATGAGGCTGCTCCACCGTGTCACTGCAGCCACCCAGGCTCCCTTTTAGCACAGCACTCATCAGGCTGTATTTTCTTTCTCGTTTCTGTCTGCCTCCTGCTCCAGAATTGAGCTTCTAAGGGGCAGAGAGGTTCAATCTTATTTGGGTTGGTATCCACAGTACCTCTGACAGAGCCTGATGCACTACAGGTCTTCGTTAACTTTTTTTTAATGAAAATATATATTCACACAATTGTGTAAAATAAAGTACAAAATATTCTTGCATTCTCCCATGTGCCCCGTGTGCGTTGCACACAGGCACACCCCCCCCCCCCTTCTCCCTCTCCGACCCTAATTCTCTGATGCATATCACATACCCAGAGGGTTCACGGAGGGTGCTAAGTAAAGCAATTGAAAATTTCTGCTTTGATGTTTTTTATTTCAGGAAGCTACTTGAACAGAGGGCAATTATTGTTGTTAATAGCAATAATTTCCCCATAATCTGGTTACATGTCCTATTTCATTTTAACGATCAGAGCAGCTGTCTTTAAACAAGTCCGGGCGGGCCTCTGGAGACAGAGCTTCCTGAGGCATACCCTCCTTGGTCTAATTACTCCACTGCTGGAATATGTCTAAGAGAAAAGCTGAGGGTGGGGGGCGGGGAGGGGCAATTGTCCCCCTCCCCACACCTCCACCCTGGAGTCTTATAGAACACAGAACATTCTGGTGCTTTTCCATCGCAACTCCACCGTGTCATTGCAGAAGAGGGAGATAAGAGTTTCTGCTCTCACCATCACCTTGCTCTTTTGAGCAGTGAGATGCAATCTGGAGGCGGGGCCGCATCTCCAAGGGAGCCAAGTTCCTTTTTGCTTCTTTTAATTGGCTACTGATAACAGGGAAAACCACCGACCATATCAATGCCTTGCGGGCACTAAAATCTTTTCTTATCTCCCTAAAACTTGCTTTTACAAGAAGAAATGAGGTTTTTTCAGATAGTTTCACCTTAAAACAGAACACTGCTTATTTGCTCAACATTAGTTTACCTCTGCGGCCTCACCAGCTTAGTAGTAACTGCGCAGGCGCCGTTTGGCTGCCAATGGTTTGGTGTTGGTTCTGGAACCACGTTGTTTCAGTTCGTGATACTACTCTGAAGTCAGCCAGATCCAGATTTCATTCCCTGCTTAGCCACCCATGAGGTTCTGTGACCTCGGAAAGGCCCTGTGTTTTTTGGTATCTCTGAATTTTAGTTCTTTGTTTGTAAAATGTGGATACAAATACCTATCTCATGTGGTTGAACTGAGGACTAGGCAAGGTGACTTGGGCTGATAGGTAGTAAATGACTGCTTCCGGCCCTTGGTTGGTCGTCTTGATGAGGGAGACTTAACGGTCTGGTTAAACACACCTGTGCAGAAAATGAAAATTTCAGAAATCCAGTCAGGCAGGAATTATGACCTTTTATGAAACAATGGATTTCAACCGAATTTTATCTTTCCCAAATCACAAAGGATCAGAGATGACCCGCTGGTAGATGGGTAGACACATGTGGGAGAGAAAACATAGCCTTGGCATTTTCCCTCTAGTTCTTTGCACCTAACAGCTGTTTTCAATATGTTAACGATTTAGGAAAACAGTCAAAATGATACCTTGGAAATTTTAGTCCCGCAGTTGTGAAAAGACCTGCAGGAAGAGAAGGGTTGTCTTGACTAGGGTCATTTCATTTGATCCATGTTTTATTTTTATTTTATTTTTAAGTGAAATAAACGTTAAGAAGAATTATTGTTCTGCACACACTTTTTTTTTTAAATGCATGGTTTCTGGCTTTAAAAGGGCTGATTCCATAATTGAAGCAAATATAAAATATATAAAAAAAGAAATGGAAACATATGCTGGCACTACTTATAGTGAGTTCTTTTTTGACCAAAAGTATTTCCAGGAAATATTATAAAATTTTCAAGCCATGTGACGTAGTTTGGATGGGATGTAGAGACCATCTTCTTTCTCTTACACAATACTATTAATATTCTGGTCCAGAAATAGAAAAGATATTCTTATTTGTAATTTTTTTTCCTGCTAAATTTTTATCTCAATGTTATGAGACTATATGGAAAAATAGAAGGAGGAGATGCTTTAGAATCATAATTAAAAGCAATGCCTCGGCCCTGGCCAGTTGGCTCAGTGGTAGAGCATTGGCCTGGCGTGCAGGAGTCCTGGGTTCGATTCCTGGCCAGGGCACATAGGAGAAGTGCCCATCTGCTTCTCCACCCCTCCCCCTCTCCTCCCTCTCTGTCTCTCTCTCTCTCTTCCCCTCCTGCAGCCAAGGCTCCATTGCAGCAAAAAGTTGGCCCGGGCGCTGAGGATGGCTTCATGGCCTCTGCCTCAGGCACTAGAGTGGCTCTGGTCGCAACAGAGCAACGCCCCAGATGGGCAGATCATTGCCTCCTGGTGGGCATGCGGGGTGGATCCTGGTCGGGTGCATGCGGGAGTCTGTCTGACTGCCTCCCTGTTTCCAACTTCAGAAAAATACAAAAAAAAAAAAAAAAAAAAGCAATGCCTCATGGATAGATAGGGGTTGAAGAATGATAATAATTTCTACTGTCCCTACAAGTTCTTACACTAGTTGAGAAATAAACACAAGAAACATAAGAATGAGAGTAAAAGTTCTGACTTTATTGTTGGTGGGGTTGTATTGGATGGTAGAATTTGGACCTCAGGACAGTAGATTTCCTATTATTTTCTCTAAGAACAGGACTTTGAGTGACACATTCAGGAGATTTTGAGTCTGCAGAATGGACAAATACCGACAGCCCTGTGCAAGAAAAATTGCTGCTTCAACCATCTGGTTCTGAGAGCAATATGTATGTATAAATGTATATATATTTGTGTACGTGTATGTATGTATACACATGTATATTATATTTTTATTTAACTATATATCCATATGTATGTTTATTTGTACTTTATATATATTTGTATTTTATTATATATGTATAATATATTTAAACTTATTTACACACACACACACACATGCACGCACACACTTGAATTATCACTAGCCAGTTATTTAATCAATCGTGGTCTAGAAATGTGGACCAATGAGAGTCAAACTCTCATTGCTTGGCCATGAGATGCATCATTCCTTCTCTAGTAGAAAAAATTGAGTATGATGTGAGGAAGATGGATTAGAAGTTGACTCTAAGGCAGGCAGTCTCCTTAGAAAATATGTGGAGGGAAAAAAAAAAGATGTGACCTTGGGTACTGTTATTTTTTCCCCCTTAAGCTGTATTTTTCCTACTTAATAGATGAGATACCCAGATCCTTCCAACACCTTCTCCAGCACAAACTGAATATCCTACTGTTCAATCCTATTCTCATGCTAACTATCCAGAGTTAGCATTGGACTCCATAGGTTTAAGCTGGTGTTTCCCAACGTGGGGCCCACGCCCCACAGGGGGGCAATTCGATAGTTAAGGGGGGCAATTTGAAAATGGACTCGACACAACTTTAACTCTTTCGCCCCGGGCCATTTAAATGCAATGCTAGATATTGGTGCCAAATTTAACAAAAAATGCAATTCTAAAATAATTGCGGTAAATAATTATTAAGTATAATTTTGTTTGACGAGACCAAAATATCAACTGGGTGATTGGCATCGTCAAATAAACTTCGTCCTGGGTTCACCGCGGAGCATGCCGTCTGCCGCAGGGAACCCCGGACGTTTTAAAAACTCGTTAAACAACGCAGTTATTCTCACCTAATTGGCCCATCACAACTTCTGTAGTGTTTCACATCATTCAGTTGGTGTTAATTTGAAATAAGTGTCAGTCAAAACTGTTGTAAAAGCTCATTGATTTAATAAATGTACATATATATATTGTATAGATATAATTGGTAAGTATTTGATTTTATTTTTATCAATATTAAACTCTTTATTAAGTACTTGCATCGGGGCTAGAAAGCACTAATATTTTATAAATATTATTGGGGCTATAATAGTGCATGCACAACAATTTTAATTTTAGAAGCATAACTTTCCAGAAAATTTTGTCAAGTGGAAAAAATATAGATACCTTTTGATTTGCGGTGGTAGTGTAGTAAATGTGTTATATACATTTAAATAAATATGAATTTTTAGTATATATTTACTGTATGTCACATTGAATATATTTTAACACATATTTTAATATTAGTTTTTAATTGATCTTATTTTTATTTCTTATAGCCCATAGTAAAATGAGTGGTGCAAGCAAGAAAAAAACTCGTCAATATTCGGAGGAATATTTAAAATTTGGGCTCATACCTGCTGTTCATGATGAGTGGATTCCTTTTTGTCTTTTATGCCAGCAATGCTTGACCAACGAATCAATGAAACGAGGTCGTCTTGAGGCGCATTTGAAGGTGAAACATAGTGCTCATATTAATTCAGATTTGAGTTACTTTAAAACTTTAAAGAAAAATTTTGAAAAAAGAACAACATTAAAGTCTCTATTTACTGCTCATACTTCAACTAATAATCGTGTTCTTGAGGCTAGTTATCAAATTTCTTTATTCATCACTAAAACTGGAGAAAATTACACTATAGGAGAGAATTTAATAAAACCGTCAATATCAGCATTTCTTAAAATGGTTCTTGAAAAAGATGACAAAGATGTAAAAGCTATGCCACTCAGTGACAATACTGTTAGCAGAAGAATAGACGAAATGAGTGAGGATATTGAAAAACAACTTATTGAAAAGCTGAAAACAAGAAAATTCTCCTTGCAAATGGATGAATCAACTTTGAGAGACAGTGAGGCAGTATTGATAACTTACGTAAGATATATTGATAAAGGACATTTTGCTGAAGAAACGTTGTTCTGTAAAAGATTAGAAAGCACCACTACCTCCAAAGATATATATAATAAGCTAAAAAACTACTTAGATGTCAATGATATACCAATGAAAAATATAACATCTTGTGCTGCAGATGGTGCTCCCAATATGATGGGCAAGAAAAATGGCTGCTTAAAATTGATGAAAGATGCGAATCCAGAAATGATTCTTGTGCCTTGTGTTATTCATAGGGAAAACTTGGTAGCTAAAAACATCTCGCCTGTTCTGAATGAAGTATTACATACAGTAATAAAGTGTGTTAATGCTATTAAAGCTAGTGCCAAATGTGAGCGTCTTTTCAAGCTATTTTGTGAAGAACAAAATGAAGACCATGTGAGACTTTTACTTCATACTGAAGTAAGATGGCTATCTAAAGGAAACTGTTTGAAAAGATTTATGGAACTGTTTGATACTCTTAGTGATTTTTTAAGTGACAAACCTGAAATGAAGTATCTGTTAACAATAGATGGTAAAGCATTTGTGAGTTATTTAGCCGATATCTTTGAAAAACTAAATATATTAAATAAGCAACTTCAAGGAACAAATAAAACTCTTGTGGATGCAAAAGCAAAAATATTTGGTTCCATTACCAATATTGAGTTATGTCAGAAACATATTAACAACAAAAACTTTAAGCAGTTTCATTGGCTCCAAAAATGTGAAGTAACTGATACCGCTTTACTTGTTATTGTCAATCATTTGAATATTCTATCGGCTGATTTAAAAGAAAGATTTTCTGATTTAAAACAAATTGATTTCCCAACATGGATGATGCAGCCAATGTTAGTGGATTTGTCTGATATATCAAATATGCAGTATCAAGAAGAACTCGCAGAATTGCAAAATGATGAGTCAGTTAAAGCTTTATTTAATATCAAAGGAGCGATGGCATGGTTTTGTGAGGAAACAGAAATCAAATACCCAAATTCAACCAAATGTGCAAGAAAACTATTGCTACCGTTTCCATCTTCATTTTTAGCTGAATGTGGATTTAGTGCTATAAATGATTTACTGGTAAAAAAAAAGAAATCAGCTGGATATAACACAACGTGGAGACTTGAGACTAAAGCTAACCAAATTGGAACCTAATATAACATCTCTGTGCAGCAAGCATCAAGTGCAAGGATCACACTAAATTAAAATAATAAATTAATATAGAAAAATCTGTATTAAAATTATTTGGAATTTAAATTTCTGTTTTTCATTATATGTTTTGAAATTTTACTTACTGTGTTTTGTTAATTTCATAGTGATTTCTTCCTAGAACCTATCATTTATGTTTATTAAGTGAACAAATCAATTTTTTAATGTTAAAAATTATGTATGTTACATAGGGGGGGACATAAAAATTTTAGAAAGGTTAAGGTGGGGCATGGCACAAAAAAGGTTGGGAAACACTGGTTTAAGCACTCAGTCCCACAAGACTTTCCTTCCTTCAGAGGTCAGTAGCAAGGCCCAGTTCCTTAGGCTACCTGCAACTTTTGTCCAACTTGGCTACAAATTCCCTGGCCACCCATCCACCCCCCTTCAGGTCTAATAATTGACTTAGATAACTCACAGAACTCAGGAAAGTGCTATACTTTCAATTATCATTGTATTATAAAGGCTACAACTCAGGAACAGCCAAATGAAATGATACATAGGACAAAATCAGGGCTGGAAGGTAGCACAGGATTTCCATGACCTGTTCAGCTGCACCTCCCTCCTGGCATACCAAAGCACTTCATCCACCCTGAAGTCCCCATCCTCGCTGTTCAAGAGTTTCTATCAAGACTTCATTGTGTAAGCACGATTGATTAAATAACTGGCTGAATCTGGATTTAGTGCTATAAATGATTTACTGGTAAAAAAAAAGAAATCAGCTGGATATAACACAACGTGGAGACTTGAGACTAAAGCTAACCAAATTGGAACCTAATATAACATCTCTGTGCAGCAGGTAATTCAAGTCAACCTGCAGTCCCTCTCCCCTTCCTGGAGATTGGGGAGCAGGGCTGCAAGTTCCAGCCCTCTAGTGTGTGGCCAGCCTCTTCCGTGAAACCATCTAAAGGCCCACCTTGAGTCACCTCCTTAGCATGAACTCAGGTATGGTATAAAGGGGCTCATTAAAATATCAAAAGACAATCTTATCATTTAGGAAATTCCAAGGGATTTTAAAGTTCTATGCCAGGAACTGGGGGAAAGACCAAACATATTTTTTATCATATCACAGTACAGTACTTGATTAAGTTCCCTAGCTAGCTGTAGACTCTTGAAGGTTAACTGGATTAAGGTATATACCAGGGGTCCCCAAACTTTTTACACAGGGGGCCAGTGCACTGTCCCTCAGACCGTTGGAGGGCCGGACTATAAAAAAAACTATGAACAAATCCCTATGCACACTGCACATATCTTATTTTAAAGTAAAAAAACAAAACGGGAACAAATACAATATTTAAAATAAAAAACAAGTAAATTTAAATCAAGAAACTGACCAGTATTTCAATGGGAACTATGGGCCTGCTTTTGGCTAATGAGATGGTCAATGTGCTCCTTTCATTGACCACCAATGAAAGAGGTGCCCCTTCTGGAAGTGCAGCGGGGGGCCGGATAAATGGCCTCAGGGGGCCGCATGAAATGCTTTGGTACGCCAGGAGGGAGGTGCAGCTGAACAGGTCATGGAAATCCTGTAGTTTGGGGACTCCTGGTATATACCAAACATTTATGAGCATTAATTACCTTCCTCTAACCAACTGGTTACATTAAGACACCAGATCTGTTCAGGGGTTCCCTAATTGTTCATCAGTAAAGGTCTGTCTATTACGATCCCAGAATGGAGCTTATGTTTTGAAAGATTTTGTTTCTCCAACTGATAAATTAAAAATGGGGGAAAACTCAAAACATTATTTATAGTTTAAAAAATAATAAAAAGATACACAGAATAGATTATCTCATGCCCCACAGAATGACCCCAACAAATGGATAGACTTCAACCAAAATTAAAGAAAAGGCTAGTATGTGTGGTTGCGCCTCTGTCAAAAATATCTCTAAATAGAAAGAAAGAACATGGATAATATTAGAAGATGGTGATGGAATTAGGAGCAATTTGTAAACTTAAAAAATATAAATAAAAACAAAAAGGAATGAATGCCTCCCCACTTAGAAAACATGTAAATCAGAAAATGACCTTTAAATATACAAAAATAAATGAACTAAAATGGTCAATATCTTGGATATTGGGAACTTAAGACATCAGAACTCTTAAGGACCTGATTAAGACAGATTATCCTTAAGGTTCTTTCTAACATTTGTTATTCACTATTTATTAAAAATATTGAGGCCTGACCAGGCAGTGGTGCAGTGGATAGAGCGTTGGACTGGGATGCGGAGGACCCAGTTTCAAGACCCCAAGGTCGCCAGCTTGAGCATGAGCTCATCTGGTTTGAGCAAAGCTCACCAGCTTGGACCCAAGGTCGCTGGCTTGAGCAAGGGGTTACTCGGTCTGCTGTAGTCCCACAGTCAAGGTATATATGAGATAGCAATAAATGAACAACTAAGGTGTCGCAACGAAAAAGTAATGATTGATGCTTCTCATCTCTCTTCGTTCTTGTCTGTTTATTTCTCTCTCTAACTCTCTCTCTGAAAAAAAAAAAAAAAAAAAAAAAATTGAGTACCTTTTCTGAGCTGAACATTGTTCCAGGCAATGAAGATACGAAAGTAAAAAGACACTTGAGGTTCTTGCCTTCATGAAGCTTATGCTTTCTGGCTCAAATTGAATATCATATTTATATCATATATCATATCATCTAATATCAATCATATATCATGTAATATCAATCATATATCATATCATATCATATATTAATTATCATATCAATACTTAGAGTAAGTATGCAATAAATCTTAGTTATGCTTGGGCTATGCTAAATCTTACATGGATAATTTTAGTTATTCTTCCAGGCACCTCATGAGTTTGGTGCTTTTATTATTAAAATTTGAGATCCAGAGGGGTTTAGTTAACTGGTCAAGGTCACAGAGCTACTTAGTGGCAGAAACGGGATTAGTCCCCAAGTCTGGGGGGACGCATGTTTTTAATCCTTACTTCTAAGACAGGGTTTTCTGTTTGTACTTCTGTTCTCTCATTTTAAAGAGAAGGGCTTTAAAGCATAAAAATGTGTGTGTGTAAAATCAATTTTAAAATTAGCAAAATAATGATTGCTAAATTTGGCCAGCTGTTTGGAAAATCCCGGGGCTTCTGGCACTCTGTTGGCAAGGCATCAAAGTCTCTGTTTTAGGGAGGTTATCCCTGAGACCCCCCCGGGTAAGCTGCCTAAGGAGGAAGTAGCAGAAAATTTCAGGTACAAGATTGTTGGCAGGGATGATAAAGGAGGAACTTGGAATATCCAGGTTTGGGTAAAGGAAACCCTGAAATACTTGTTTGAAGGGAGGAAAACCCGGTGTTGCGCAGGAAGGAAAATAGAACCCACCTGCCTGGTTTTACATAACAGTCCTGTCCGCCAAACTCCACGCAGCACTCCCCCATCCTGAAGGATGGCCTGTGGGTCTGAGGCAGCCATCGCCCTTGGCTGCACTTAACTTAAAAAACACTAGCAAAGGATTCCTCTTTCATGTAGACTAGTATTTGATTTAAGCTGTAAGACAAGATGAGAAATGGTTGGGCGGAGGGCGGGGGCGATGCGGGAGTGAGGGTGGTGGGTGGGTATATTTTCATTCTGCCAGTCTTTTTGAACTTTGTGCCACATGCTTCATGAATTCCTTCCCTCAGGGCAATGGAAATAAAATTACCTGCCTGAGGAATTTCAGAGTGAAAAATGAACTCACAGCCAGACGCTAGGATTGCTTCTGGCACAAACATTTAATGGGGGAGAGAGAGGAACTAGGGTTGAGCACTCGAAAGGGGAGGGGAAAGGGAAGGGGAAAGGGAACCTGAATTTGAGATTCAAGAGACTCGGGTCCCACATCCTGAGCAGGTCACTCCCCATTGTGGGGCCTCAATCTCTCCATATTTACAATGAGAATATGAGATCCGGATCAGAAATGTTCTAGGAAATTGGATGATTCCAAACCCTGGCAGGGGTAGGGAGGGCTTTCTAGTTCTTGGTGGGGGAAACAGGAGCTTGAGGGATAGCATTTGGCAGAGGAGCAAAAGCAGCACCTCTGTCACTCTAGCCTGGGCGGAGGGCTGCGCTGGGGCAGGACCCGAGCACAGGACATGAGGTCATAGGCAGCTGTGGACCCTCCTGGGCACTAGGAGAAGTTGGGTCATTCCCCTTAGTTATTAGTGTTCCCAAAAGGGAGCTGAGGCTTCATCTATCTTTGTAGTGTGTGATTTTCTATAAAGGTAGGGAAAATAATTGCCTTCTTCTGTCTTTTCCAGTCTCCTTCACAAAATAATGAAGACAATAAAAGGGAGTCAAGTTTATAATCTTTATTTTATTTCTCCTCCCTTCCTCTCCTCTCTCCTTTCTTCCTTTCCCCTCTTCCTTCCAACGCTACTCCTCCTACATACCACCCAATGGTGATTTGGTTTTTAATAGGAGGCCTTCTCTCTAATGATCTGATTAGAGCAAGTTGCAACAGGCCCAGGGAGGCTTGCTGTCCTGCTAAGATCCCTTAGGGGTGGGGGTGGGGGCAGTCACTGGCTGAGCTGACCAAGACTGGGGTCTAGGTCTCATAGGTCTCTGAATTTCAAATCCAGGGGCTTTGAACCCTGTTTCTAACTATCCTAAAACTGGTTTCTAAAGTTTTCAGTCTGTCATGGACAAATACTTTTATAAAATTCAATAAAAATGAATTAATGGAGAAATAAAGGAAAAGAAAAGACATACAAATCACAAACCCTGGGTTTTTGTGTTTTTTTTTTTTTTTTGTAGTAGTAGTAGTAGTTATTAAATTCAACAGACATAAAAGTACCCTGTCAAGTTGCTCTAAAACTACATATATAGTTTCCTCACTAAGTTAATTTCTACAACTCTTCATACATTCTCAGTTTTCTTCTGAAGAAGGTGGTGAGGGAGAGGGAACAGGGCAGGTCTCGTGTGGGTAGGTTTGTTAGAGCGAGTGGAAGCCATTTTACATGGTTTACTTTCTGAGTCCATTTATCAATGTGCTCTTTCTTTTTAAATTTTTTCTTTAAGTTTCAAGCCTTGTTAAATGTAAATTTCCATTTATCTTACAAGAAACCTTTGCACTAGGCAGGAAGGAATATGAATTAAGAGAAAAAGCACTGGGCTGAAGGCCCAAGATCTGGGTTCCAAGACCGTTTTGTTTTGTTTTTTTCGCTAGTGTGCTACATGACTTTGGGCAAATAGCCTATCTTTACAATATTTCCAGTTCATCCCCAAGTGATCTGAGTGGTCAGGCTCTCTAATCACGTGCCTCTGGATGGCTGTCATAATCTGTGTTCTGGTTTCTCCACCTTCATTTCCCTCCCTCTAGCCCACCCTCCAGCTCCTCATGGGTGCCTTTAATGATATCCATCTCTTCCTTCAAAACTGGGACTACATTTTACATGTTTTAACTCCTTTGAGACCCAGTTTCCAAAAAGAGAGGGTTAATGCCAGCAAGCTACCACTGGATTATTGTCACACTCTGATGAGATCTGTGAAATACTGTTTTAAATGCAAGAGATTACCACCACCATCACATGGAACAGACCTCAAGAACCCTGTCCCCTGGAACGAGGGCCAGAAACCCCACTCTTTGAGAAACTCAAATGCTGAAAGCACTTTTAAAAATCTTTTTTTTTCTCCATCCAAACTTCTGCCTACTGGCCTGGCATGGTACAAATGCTTTCTCAGGCAGCTGGGATTTTAATCCATGCCAAGAGGCTGCTTGTCCAAGGTTGCTTGGCAATACTAATCCTCTGAGTCCTCCACCTCCCACACATCTACTCTTTAAATGTTCAGTTTTTCAAAGGAAATCTACAAATAGACTCTTGTTTCATCTTCACATAAACATTAGAAATAGACATTGGCGTATATTATTTCTCTATGACCGATGAGGGAACTGAGGCCCAGAGAGGGGAAATAAACTGGTCAAGGTCACACAGCCGTTTTGCCGCTCAGGTGAGAGTAAAACTCAGACCTTTTAACTCCTGATCCTGTGCTCTTTCCTCTTCTATACAAATATTTTTAAATGACATTTTGTCTAAAAATTTCCCACACCTGGTCCTAGCTCCAAGTAAAATTTTTGTATAAAGTCAGTATTGTGGAGCTGAGAGAGGAAATTGGAGGGGGGGAAAAATCTCATGTTAATGAGATTTGATGCTAGACAGGAATCTTTAAACTGGAAGGAAAATAAAAAAACAAGCTATAGATGAAATCTCTACAGAGGAAAAGAAAACAACATTTTACCTGTATATAAAAATGGAAACTGGGCTATACCACCAACATGTTCAACTCTACCATATTAATTTTGAAGAACACAAAGACTTGATATGAGAGCTTCTGCATGAATTTGAGAGAAAAATATACTCGAATAAAAGTTGAAAGCCTTGAGTTAACTTCTTTTCTTACTCCTTTACCAAATTTTCTTCCTGGGTTCTGTTTCTTCTTCCATCAAAGAAGGCTGGGGGTGGATCACTTAGCTTAGGCTGAGTTGGCTGCTGTAATAACAAGCCTTCAATGTGAATGGCTCTCAGCAACAAAGATTTATTTCTTGATCTCTTGAATTGGCTTTGGCTCTGCTCTAGCTCTTCTTTTATCCTGGATCATTGACCTGGATTCTGTCTCTCTGGGACATGCTAGCCTCATGGCTGAGAGGAAAGAACCAAGGAGGAACCATTACTTGGCTATTAAATTTTTGCTTGGAAACAACCCATGATTTCTTTTACATTGTGCTAGTCAAAGAAAGTCACATGGTCAAGTTCAATGTCAACAGGGTGAAAATTATGATTCTCTTCAAGGACAGGTGCGGTAGGTAGGAACTGTACATATTTTGACAATACTATAGTCAACCAAAATGTAACTAAACTTAGTATATTCAGCTATTTCCTGAACATCTACATTTTAATGTCTCACCTTAGATTCAACATGTCCAAAACTGAGCTCATCACCTTTGCTCCCCAAATATACCCCTTTTCTTATATTTCTTCTCCAAACCAGCGGTGAGGAGTAGAGCTAGACTATATCTCCTTGCTCTCACTTCCTACACCCAATAGATAACTGAGTCCTATGGACTTGACTTCTCAATTATCCTTCTCATTCATTTCCTTCTCCACATTTCCTTCATCACTGTCACAATCCGAGCCAGGGTGATGAAAGTCTGAACAACTACAATAGTTTCCTCCTGAATCTCCCCACCTCCAGTCTCTGACATCTGGTATGGAATATGAATTTGAGAAGAAAGAACATTGTGAAACCCAAATATTACTGCAAGATTAGTCAATTACTTCTGAATAATTGGTCAGTAAAATTTTCACTCAAAGTATTTATCTTTCTCTTTTGCTTTTTCTTCAAGGAGAAAGGAATAGGAGATAAATACATGTAATAAGAGTTGACATTGTCCTCCCATTGAATATCAACAAATTCTACAGCCCTGCCTTTTAAAGATACAAAGATGATAGAAAATGGAAGCTTCAAAAGAGCAGGACCTTCCTCCCATTGGGTGAAGCAACACATTTGACTAGTCTGATCACCCCAAAACCTGCTTACTTGATCTGAGGAATTTGGATCATTCTTTTTCATTGCTGCTTCCCTCCATACCTGTCCCTGGCCTCCCAGGTTCTAGGATGTCCTCAGGGAAAAGTGGTGCAGAAGGATGGGTGGTGGGCATGTCCTCAGTCAGAAATGCTGGACCTGGGGCAATTCACTCCCACCACTCTCCAGATTAGAGAGATACACAGCAGGAGGTCCAGCCCCCATATTGAAAGTTGAAGCATTGAAGTTTCACAGCAAGGAAGTAGCTTGCCTAAGGTTGTCTAGCAAGTTAGAAGCAGGACTAGGGCCAGAACCAAGGATTCTTGTGTAATAATGCAATCTCTTTGTACCATAACAGTCTGTGGGGTGGGGCTAGAGCATATGTAAGATGAGCTATGAACATTAGGTAGGTATCTGACTCTTTTTGTGCATTTCTTTTTTAACTATTTCATCTTCTTTTACCATCAGTGACCTTAACATCATTTGGCCTGTTTTGGACATGAGAGCTACTTCTGGAATTCTCCACTGGTGTATTGATTGGCATTTGACTCTGCAGGACTTGAGAGCTGTGAGGGTGTGGGAAGTAAGCTGGCCTCTGTGTTGGAAGACCTGGGTCCAAACCCTGACTCCACTGTGTGACTTTAGGTTACTGCTTTGTTTCTCAGAGCCTTGATTGTCTCACGTAGAAGGTAGGAGTGATTATAATAAAACAGTTTCCAAACTGCTTTTTATAAAAACTAAATAAGAAGTATGTACAATTACTTAGCATTGAATTTGATAATTTAGTTAGTCATACTCCCACTGAAATGCTTGCTGGGTGCAAAGTACCAGGGCAACAAAGATTGCCAATGTCACCCAGGAAGCACTGGCCACTAGGAGCTCACAGATGACAAGCCAGTCTTCTCCACCCACTAATCAGTAAACGCAAAGTGACAGGAAGTCAGGGAAACAAGGGTACACAAGGCAGAGAGGTAAGGCAGAGAAGGAAGGATCAATTTTCTAGATAATCATAGGAGGCCCTCCAGTGTTGGCAATACTAAAGAATAAATTTCGAAAGATGAAACAGAACTCTCTTGAGGAGGAATTGGGATAATTTTAGGGAAATATGATATCATGAGCACATGCATGAAGGTGTGAACATGTATAGTTTTGGGAAAACTACAGTGAGTAATTTAATATAGCTAGAACAGAGAATAGAAGTAAGGTGAGGGTGATCAGGGTGACAAATGAGACCAGAGATTTTGGTCTGGGCTAGTTCACGGCTGAGTGATGGGCTCAGGGGCAGGAATTCAACCTGAGCCAGAGCTCGCAGGCTGGTGGCCTGGGGTTCAGCCCAAAATTGTGCTTTGCTTGATTGACATGAAGTCTTAATTTAGGTGGGACATGCACTCTCCAATTCCCCTTTCTACTGTCTGGCCTTACCCCACTCCTTCACTTATTTTTATTCATTGCCTGGACCTTGAAGGTCTTAGAGCTTGAGAGGCTTGGAGCAGAATGCCGATGAAATCAGCTTTGAGTTTGGGTTGATGCTACTAAGGCTGGATCCCAGATGAAATATGGGGGGGAATGCTGGTAGCCACATCTTCCGTGAAGAGACAGTTGCAGTAATTTGGTTGAGTGACAACAAAATTCTGTTCTAAGGCAGGGGTACGGTACAAAAAGAGGGGAATGAATCTGAGAATTATTAAGAGACAGAATCCACAGGACCTGGTAATAAATAAAGATGAGGGTAAGAGTGAGAGGAACTAGACTGAAGAGTTTTTTGTTTTGTTTCATTTTGTTTTTTACAGAAACAGAGAGAGAGAGTCAGAGAGAGGGATAGGTAGGAACAGACAGACAGGAACAGAGAGAGATGAGAAGCATCAATCATCAGTTTTTTGTTGCGACACCTTAGTTGTTCATTGATTGCTTTCTCATATGTGCCTTGACCGTGGACCTTCAGCAGACCGAGTAACCCCTTGCTCAAGCCAGCGACCTTGAGTCCAAGCTGGTGAGCTTTGCTCAAACCAGATGAGCCCACGCTCAAGCTGGCAACCTCGGGGTCTCGAACTTGGGTCTTCTGCATCCCAGTCTGACGCTCTATCCACTGAGCAACCTCCTGGTCAGGCTGAAGAGTTTTTCAAGGCACACAGTCTTATGGCTAGTATCTCTGGTGTGTGGCCCAGGGTCTGATGCAACATAGAACTTCAATAAATACTTCTTAAACACATAGATAAATGAATCAGTAAGGGATTTCAGATGGTTCTCAGGTTTCTAACTTAAAAGGAAACACATAGTAAGTTTTTAATACCTGCTCAGTTAAATACTACCTCTCAGTTAAATATGAGCAGCATATTTCTAATAATAATAAAGTCTTGGCTCCTACTTTAAACTGAACAATAATTCCTCCAGCTTCAGATAGCCTATGGAAGCCCACTGAAGGAACTTGGCTGGCTTCTGCGAAGCATAAATTAGAGGCACTTGTTAAGGGGGATGCTGTCTTACATTTCCCTTATGAGACCTGAGCCAAAGGAGTTCAGACACTGAGTTCCCTCTCTTTTGGAGATAAAAGTTAAAGGATGTCCAAATCTGGGGCCGCCAGGAGGCTGGGCGCCTTCTCTTCGCTTCACCCTCTCACCATAGAAGCAATAACAAAGATATAACGAACAACATAAATAAGTGCTCTGTGGATTGAAGAGATGATACTTTTGACTGGCCAAATATTAAAATATCAAAGGTCCAGGAAAGGATACAGTTATGGGCCTTTGATGTACCATAAAGGCCCATTTTATGCACCAGTCAGGAGTATTTCAGGGCAAAGATGGAATGATATTTTATGTCACCTCTGAGGCATAAACGGCACTTTATGAGTCAAAGGAAGCCAAGTTCTCAAATGACTGGAGACTGGCAGGTTACTAGCTTGAAATCTAAACACCAACTCAGATTCCAAAACAAAATTACTCCCAGAACCTTTTGCCCGACAGAGGTTTCTTCAGGTTGCCAGAGCCAGTGGAGTGGAAGGTATGCCCCAGGCAAGGCAGATGGAATCCCAGTTGCTCCAGTCACCATGGGGACCAGGGCCCAAAGTGCCAATATTAGTCAATGGGCCCATGCTTACTGAATCTGGGGCCAAGGAAGGAACCTGGGCCTGGAAGATTAGGAAAAAATAAATGGAGTCCCAGGTTCACAGAAAATACTTACTGGGTCAATGTTTCTTCTTCAGGAACCCATTATATTCTGCTTTCTTCATTGATTATACCATAATATAATATCAAGAAGTGATGCGTGCTGTTTGTATTTGTATTGTCTCTTTTACCTTTAGGTATGTTCCAGGTGATGTGGGCTGTATATTTTTCTCTGCAACAGAACATTGCCTGACAGAGAGGAAGGACTTGTAAACAACCGTCCAATGAATGAATGAATGAATGAGTGAGTGAGTGAATGCATGAGTGAGTGAGTGGAGGCCCCTTACATGTGCAAAGGCCTGTGTTAGATGATTCAGACCTGGCCTGTCCACTTTAGTGCTCATAGTCTAGGCGACAGACACTCACCATGTTGTATTGAAATTATTAGCATCAACATAGAGCAGGATGTTATAGGGCACCAAGAAAACACCCAAGAAGGCTGTGGAGGATTGGAAAAGCTACCCTGGAGAAAGTGATGTGGCACGTAGGATCTGAAGGATGTGTAAGAATTAGCCAGAAAAGTACGCAGAGAAAGTTTTCACAGCAGGACAAATGGCTTGTGCCAAGTCACGGCACACCCCATGACGTGGCTAAGCAAAGATGTGTTGAATCAACATACACATAAATGAATGCTTAAAAATTTACAACAGCTTATTTTTCTAATCATTAATTCAAAGAGCCAGTTAAAAACATACCTTCCCTTTAATGTGTCATTTTACTGAATCATGCATTGGCCTATTTTGTTTTTCCCAAAGAAAATATAAACACTCCCAGGAGCATGAGTTCATTGACATAGGAACTTGAAAAAATATATAAAAGCAAAAAATACAAGATAAATAATAGAGTATATATCGTTGCTTCCTCCTTCAAACACTCGCAGTCTTTTAGAAAAGAAAAGGACTTCAAGTATCACCTAGTGAGATGTTCTGAAAGGACCCAGAAGTTGAAATTGGAAGCTTGTGAGTCAAGCTTGACATCAATATTCATTTAGCAGGCAAGTCGTTTTGTTCCTGTCAATTGTGGTTTTTGAGTTGTAAGAATCAAGTGGAAGTACTTGTGAACCATAAAGTGGTGGACAAATAAGAGTAATTTAGTCTTATTCTTCTCACTCAATTTATTATTTTACTTTTTTAAAATGACACAGTAAAAGGCCTTCTTTTCGGTTTACTGTTCTAGGAAGTTTGACATTATCTATAGATTTATGTAACTATCACCACAATCAGGATACATAATAATTCTATCAGCCCTCAAAACTTCCTTGTGGTGCTTTTTCATAGTCACATCTTCCCTGCCTCCCTTGCCCTTAGCAATCACTTGTATATTCTCTGTCACTATAATTTTGTCTTTTTGTAAATGGAGAATAACAGATAAATGGACTCATCCAGTGTGTAACATGTTGAGATTGACTTCTTTCACTCAGCATGTTAGCTTTTGTAACCTGTACAGGTTGCCATTCTCTCCCCTGAAGAAGAGAGGTGCTCCACATCTGGCCCCAGGTCTGTTGAGACATGGGAAGGAGTGCTTGGAAGCCTGAGATCGCCATTGCTAGAGCTATAAAGCCAGAAAGCTAAAGTAGTAAAGCTGAAACTGTAAAGCCCTCAAAACACACTCTACCCACCAATGTGACTGTGGCACTGCCTACATCATTATGATACAAACAGTGGAGGGCAGCCCAGGAACTTCACAGAGCTAAAAGTTGTAAATAGCAACACCTACTGGAAGAAACTTCTCAAAACCAAAATTTATTTTTCCTTTTTTCTCTTTAACATTTCATTTTCTTTTATTTTTATATTTATTATTCTTACTTTTTGTGGGTGTTTTTTATTTTTATTTGTTTGCTTTTGATATTTTTTTCTGAAGTTTTTCTTCTTGTCATATATATATATTTTTTTTGACAGAGAGACAGAAAGAGGGACAGATAGACAGGAAGGGAGAGATATGAAAAGCATCAATTCTTCATTGCAGCTCCTTTAATTGTTCCATTGATTGCTTTCTCATATGTTCCTTAACCAGCAGAGCTAGTGATCCCTTGCTTGACCCAGTGACATTGGGCTCAAGCCAGTGACCTTTGGGCTCAAGCCAGTGACCATGGAGTCATGTCTATGATCCCATGCTCAAGCCAGTGACCCTACACTCAAGCTGGTGATCATTTCTCAAGCCAGATGAGCCCATGCTTGAGCCAAGAACCTCAGGTTTTGAACCTGGGTCCTCTGTGTCCCAGTCTGACCCTCTATCCACTGAGCAACCCCTGGGTCAGGCAATTTTTTTAAAAATTCTTATATGTTTTACTTTAATTTTTCATTTTTAAGTTGCTTTTTTTAAAAAAAATTAGGCATTCTTAATAATACTACTCTCAAATGAAATCAAGGAAGAAGAAATTGAAAACCATGGTTATGCAAGACAGAGATATAGTCTTCAGAAAGAATATTTTAAAATCTCCAGAAAAAAATCTCAGTCAATGGAAACCTTGGAATTAAGTCATAGAAAATTCAAAATCAAAGTTCTGAAAATACTCAATGAGATTCAAGAAGACACCAATAGGCAACTTAATAAGCTCATAAAATAAATTAATGAACAAAACAGATATCTCACCAAGGAGATTGAAAATTTAAAAACAGAGGTGAAGAACTCAATACATGAATTGAAGACTGAGGTAGCAAGTTTAGCTAATAAAATAGAGGAAAGAATCAGTGATATCAAAGACAGGCAACTAGAGATGCTATAGAGAGAAGAGTAGAGAGACTCATGAATTGAAAAAACTGAGAGCTCTACAAGAATTGTCTGATCCATCATAAAGAGCTATATAAGAATAATGGGTATATCAGAAGAAGAAGAGAGTGATAAGCGAATGGAGAGTCTATTTAAATAAAAATTGATGAAAATTTCCCATGCCTATGTAAAGAGTTAGAGCCTCAAATACAAGAAGCAAATAGAACACCAAATTACTGCAACCTGAACAGACTTACTCCAAGGAACATTGTAATAGAATTGTCAAAAATCAATGACAAAGAAAGAATCCTCATGACAGCTTGGAGAAAGAAGAACATAACATATAAAAGAAAGTCATTAGGTTATATCAGACTTCTCAGAAGAAATTCTACAAGCCAGAAGAGAGTGGACCCAAACATTCAAAGTACTGAAAGAGAGGAATTACCAGCCGAGAATATTATATCCATCAAAGTTATCCTTGAAATGGGAAGGAGAAATAAAAACTTTTCCAGACATGCAAAAGCTGAGGGAATTTATCACCAGAAAATCCCCACTGCAGGAAATACTCAAAGGGGTTATTCAACCAGGTAAAAAGTCCAAAAGAAATCAAATCTACAAGTAAGAGCTCCAACAAAGTCACACATACACATACATATACAACAAAGATAATCTGTAACTACAATAACATAAAAAGGGAGAGAATAAAGATCTGCAGTAGCAAAGGAGGATGGAGTGCAGAAGCACTCATAAGACAAAGGACTCTTGTACATATGAACATTTTTCTCTCAATAACCTAATGGTAACCACTCACAAAAAAGCCACTACTGAAACACACAGCTTAAAAAAAGAAGAATCAGGGGAAAGAAGTATGGAATATCACCAAACAAAAACAACTGACAATAAACACAAAAGAGAAGACCCAACAAGACACAGAGCTACCAGAAAACAAAACATAAAATGGCCATAGGAAATCCTAAAGTGTCAATAATTACCCTAAATGTAAATGGACTGAACTTACCAATAAAAAAGCACAGAATAGCAGACTGGATCAAAAAGAAAATCCCAACCATATGCTGCCTTCAAGAGACACATCTAAACTGCAAGGACAAAAGTAGATTCAAAGTGAAAGTTTGGAAAACAATTCTCCAAGCAAATAATATCCAAAGAAAAGCAGGTGTAGTCATACTCATACCTGACAAGACAACAAAAGTAACCAGAGACAAAGATGGACATTTCATAACGATAAAGGAGACATTAAATGAAGAAGACATAACACTTCTTAATATATATGCACTGAATCAGGGAGCACCAAAATATATAAGATAGCTACTAACTGATCTAAAAATAGAAGCAGACAAAAACACAATCAGATTTCAACACACCATTGACAGCTTGGATGATAGATCATCCAAACAGAAAATCAAAGAAATATCAGCCTTAAATGACACTTTGTACCAAATGGACATAATAGACATCTATAGGACATTTTATCCCAAAATGTCAGATTATACATTCTTCTCCAGTGTGCATGAAACATTCTCAAGGATAGGCCACATGTTGGGCCACAAAACTAATATCAACAAATTCAGAAAGATTGAAATTATACCAAGCATATTTTCTGACCATAAGGCTTTGAAATTAGAATTCAACTGCAAAAAGGAAAAAAATAAACTCACAAAAATGTGGAAATTAAACAACATATTTCTAAAAAAATGACTGAGTCAAGGAAGAAATAAAAGCAGAGCTCAAAAGATATATACAGACAAATGAAAATGACAGTACAAGATATCAAAATTTCTGGGATGCAGCAAAAGTAGTAATAAGAGGAACATTTATATCATTACAAGCTCATATCAAGAAACAAGAGAAACCCATTAAACAACCTAACATCACATCTGAGGGAACTAGAAAAAGAAGAACGAAGGCAACCCAAAGTCAGCAGAAGAAATAGTAAAAATTAGAGCAGAATTAAATGAAATAGAAAACAAAAAAATATATAGAAAAAATTAATACAACAAAAAAACTGATTATTTGATAAGATCAATAAAATCAACAAACCACTGGCTAGATTCACTAAGGAAAAAAGAGGAAGGATTTATATAAACAAAATCCAAAATGAAGCCCTGGCCGGTTGGCTCAGCGGTAGAGCGTCGGCCTGGTGTGTGGGGGACCCGGGTTTGATTCCCGGCCAGGGCACATAGGAGAAGCACCCATTTGCTTCTCCACCCCCCACCCCCTCCTTCCTCTCTGTCTCTCTCTTCCCCTCCCGCAGCCAAGGCTCCATTGGAGCAAAGATGGCCCGGGCGCTGGGGATGGCTCCTTGGCCTCTGCCCCAGGTGCTAGAGTGGCTCTGGTCACAGCAGAGCGACGCCCCATAGGGGCAGAGCATCGCCCCCTGGTGGGCAGAGCGTCGCCTCTGGTGTGTGTGCCGGGTGGATTCCGGTCGGGCGCATGCGGGAGTCTGTCTGACTGTCTCTCCTCGTTTCCAGCTTCAGAATAAAACTAAGAGAAAAAAATTAAAAAAAAAATCCAAAATGAAAGGAGAAATTACCACATACATCATAGATATATAAAGGATCATAGTATTGTAGAATATTATGAAAGATTATATACCACCAAATTCAACAACTTAGAGGAAATGGATAAATTCCTAGAACTATACAATCTTCCTAGACTGAGTCACAAAGAAATAGAAAACCTAAACAGACTTATAAGCAAGAAGGAAATAGAAGCAACTATCAAAACCTCCCCCAAAACAAAGTCCAGGACCACATGGTTACACTAGTGAATTCTACCAAATATTCAGAAAAGATTTGGTTTCTATCCTTCACAAAGTCTTCCAAAAAATAGAATAAGAAGCAATATTACTTAACACATTTTATGAGGCCAACATAACTTTCATGCCAAACCTGCCAAGGACAACACAAAGAAAAAAACTACAGACCAATATTTCTAATGAATACAGATGCAAAAATTCTAAACAAAATACTAGAAAATCAAATAAAAAATACATTAAAAATACATTATGATCAACTGGGATTCATTTCAGGAGCACAAGGATGGTTCAAGATATGGAAACTGATCAATGTAATACATCACATCAACAAATGAAAGAAAAAAAAATCATATGATCCTATCAATAGATGCAGAAAAGGCATTTGATAAGATACAACATCCCTTTGCATTTAAAACACTCAATAAAATCAGAATAGAAGGAAAGTACCTCAATATAATAAAGGCCATATATGACAGACCATCAGTGAATATCATACTAAATGGTGAAAAAATGAAGGCTTTCCTCTAAAATCAGGAAAAAGATAAGGCTGTCCACTCTCTCCACTCTTATTCAACATAGTTCTGGAAGTTTCAGCCAGAGCAATCAGGCAAGAGAAAGAATGAAAAGGCATCATATTGGGAGAGAAGAAATAAAGGTATTATTTTTTGCAGATGACATTATCCTGTATATAGAAAATCCCAAAGACCTCACCAAAAAACTATTAGACACAATAAACCAATACAGTAAAGTACAGGATACAAAATCAATATGTAAAAGTTCACTGCTTTCCTGTACACCACTGATGAAACATCAGAAAATAAACTCAAAAAGCAATTCCTTTTACAATTGCAACAACAACGAAAAAATACCTGGGATTAAACTTAATAAAGGATGTGAATGACCTATATACTGAAAACTACAAAACATTATTGAAAGAAATTGAAAAAGACACAATAAAATGGAAAAATATTCCATGTTCATGGATTGGAAGAATCAACATAGTTAAAATGGCCATGTTACCCAAAGAAATATATAAATTTAATGCAATCCCCATTAAAATCTCAATGTCATTTTTAAATAAATAGAACAAAAAATTATCAAGTTTGTATGGAGTCATTAAAAAACCTAAATTGCCAAAGCATTTCTGAGGAAAAAGAATGAAGCCTGAGGTATCACACTACCTGACTTCAAATTATACTATGGAGCCATGATATTCAAAACAGCATGGTATTGGCAGAAAAACAGACATACAGACCAAAGGAACAGAATTGAGAGCCCAGAAATAAAAACCACATATAAAATCATCTTTGACAAAGGAGCCAAAAACACAAAATGGAGAAAAGAAAGCCTCTTCAATAAGTGGTTTTGGGAAAATTGGAAAGCCACATGCAAAAGAATGAAACTTGACTATAGTTTGTCCCCTGCACAGAAATTAATTCAAAATTGATCAAAGACCTAAATATAAGATCTGAAGCAATAAATTACATAGAAGAAACATAGATATTAAGCTCATGAACCTTGGCCATAGATAATAAGTTATGAATTTGACCCCAAAGGCAAGAGAAGTAAAGGCAAAAATAAATGAATAGGACTATATGAAACTAAAAAGTTTCTGTACAGCAAAAGAAACTGACAATAAAACAAATAGGCAACCAACTAAATGGGAGATGATATTTGCAAAAAACAGCTCTGATGAGGGTTAATACCCAAAATGTACAAAGAACTCATAAAGCTCAGCAATAAACAAGCAAACAATCCAATGAAAAAATGGGGAGAGGACCTGAACAGACACTTCTCCCAAGAAGACATACAAATGGCCAACTGATATATAAAAAGACGCTCATCTTCACTAGCTGTTCATGAAATGCAAATCAAAACTACAATGAGATACCACCTCACACCTGTTAGATTGGTTATTATCAACAAGACAAGTAGGTAATAACAAGTGTTGGAGAGGCTGTGGAGAAAAAGAAACCTTCATTCACTGCTGGTGGGAATGCAAATTAGTACAATCATTATTGAAGAAAGTATGGTGGATCCTCAAAAAATTAAGAATAGAATTATCATACGACCCAGCAATCCGTCTACTGGGAGTCTACCCCCATAACTCAAAAACATAGGTACGCAAAGACACATGCAGCCCCATGTTTATTTCAACAACTCAAGTGTCTCTCCTATAGAGGATTGGATAAAGAAGATGTGGTACATTTATATACATACAATGGAATACTATGCAGCCATAGATATGATGACATAGAGACATTTACAACAACATGGGTGGAACTTGAGAACGTTATTCTGAGTGAAATAAGTAAATCAGAAAAAGCTAAGAACTGTATGATTTCACACATAGGTGGGATGTAAAACTGAGGCTCATGGACATAGAGAAAAGTGAAGTGTGTACCAGGGGGAGGGGTGGGAGGTAGGGTGTAAAGAGGAACAAATATAAGGTGACAGAAAATGATATGAATTTGGGTAATGGGTATACAACATAATCAACAGCTCAAATGCTATAGAAATGTTTACTTCAAACCTATGTATTCTATTGATCAATGTCACAGTGTTAAAGTTAAATTTCTAAATAAAATTTAAAAATTAAGAAAAAATAAACTCATATAGGTTGTTGCATGTTACAACAAGTCATTTTTTTTTATTGCTGAGTAGTATTACCTGTTATGCATGTAGCCCATTTTGTTTATTCATTTACCTACTGAAAGACTTGTGAGCTATTTCAACTTTTTAAAGATTATGAAGAGACCTACTATACACATCTGTGTACAGGTGTGTACTTAACATAAACTTTCCTTTCTGTGGACTAAATATCCAGTGGTGGGATTGGTGAGTCACAAGTTAAGTACATGACTAACTTTATTTAAAATTCTAAACTGTTTTGCAGAGTGGCTTGTGTGCTTATTTACCCCATTTTACAGGTGAAGAGATGGGGGGAGAGAAGATATAAGAAGGTAAGTGACCTGCCCAAGGACACAGAAATCATGGGTGGTTCATGAGTTTGACTCCAAGCTCATGCTCCACACACTAAGCATCTTTTCTCTCAGTTGCTGAAAGTTTCAGCCAGAGGTTCATTTCCAATGAATCAACACTTCCACCTTTATGACTGGTATGCTTCAGAGGAAAAATTTCCATGCTTTCATAGCATGAACTGTGTGTTTATTAATAATCTTTCCTCAGTTGCTTCATTTTCACATTATTAAAAAGCTCACGCTTTGTGCACTTGTCATTTTCTCTTCTCTGTCTGGAATGGATTTTTTTAAACTGGGACTGGGAGTGAGAAATGAAAAAAAGGATTTAGGTCTGGTGGCCATTGCCCGCCAGGCAATTCTGTGCCCCCTGGCCTCTTTCCTCTTGGCATTTCCACAAGGAGTGGTCCCCAAACCCAACTAGGGTCACAATTTGAAAGGGCAGGAGACCCACCCCAATTTTCAGTGCTCCATGGGCAGCCCATATCCAATTTCATGGCTAAAGGTGAGGAGGTGTTTTTAGTTCAAGGCTGTCTGTGTCAGAAGGGAAAAACAGATGCATTCCTTTCAGAACTTGGTTTTTATGACAGGCCTTAAGTCTCTCTCTGGCTAAGGATACCTGCTTGAGCCCTGGGGGCAAATAGAAAAAAGAAAAGAATCCAGTTCGGGAAGAAAGAAGCAAAAGATAATAATGAAAGAAGGATAAAGAGAAGGGGGAAAAGGAGAAATGGAGGAAAGGGGGGAAAATAGGAGAGAGAAAGAAGGAAAGATGAAAAATGCTAAAGAGGAGAAATTAAAAAAAAAAAAAAACAACTTGAAGCCAGCTAGTTTATTTTGCTTCCCTGGTGTTTGTTATAGATTATCCTAGACTAGCTGGAAGGGAACAGAGTAATTGGACCAAGCTAATTAGATCTTCATTTGATTTTGTGTTTGTTTGTTTGACTACTTAGTTTTTAACTTGGCAGAGAGTTTTATCGTACATACTCTGCTAACTGGTTTATCTAAACTGAGATTGAGCATGAACAAAATTGACATTGTATTTGCTGCTTCAGACCACACAGAAGAGGGGAGAAACCCCTTTCAAGTAAACATTGATGTCTACGTGCAGTAGCAGACTTGACAAGGCAACCTCAGGGCCCCTCGGATTCCTGGGCACAGCAGAGTTGCTAAGTATTGGCTGGGTTGAGCAACCGTAGAGTGACACCCCAGGCGCAGTGGTCCCCTCTTAAGAATTTGGAATTTGCAGTCAGACAGATCTGAGTTTAATTTCTAGCTTGACTGCTTAATACCATTTGTCCTTTCTGGGCCTCAGTCTTTCCACTTGTGAAATTAGATAGTAATGCTGACTTTACAGGGCAGAGGTAAGGATTAAACAAAATATCAGAGGAAGATGCTTAAAAGCAAGGATGGCTTTTAGGAAGGGCTTGGTGGCTTCAATATTCTTTGCCTGGGGAACCACATCTGGGAAAGGCAGTCAGGACACTCACGTGGCTGGGGAGGACTGACACCCAGGTTGTAGGCTATGCCTCAGCCCCATTATCCACCTTAGTTTCCATTAGAATCAAATTCTAAGACTTCAGGAAGGCACTTTTTCAGTTTCCCTACTGGTAAATTATCTTGGATTTCAGTTTCCTTGTTGGGGAATTATATTCTAAGCAATAACGTTCAAAGTTTAACATTTTCAGTCCCTCTTATCTTGGGGTTCTCCATTGAGTTCCTTGCTCTGGTGGTCTGTCTGTCCACTCTCACTGGGCCTCTATCTTCATCTCAGACATCAGCTTCTCTGGGCTTCCTTTAGACACTGGGTTTTGTGCCTCTCCTTGGGGCTCATTTGGCATTCTCTCTGGTTATATTGTAGTCTATGTTGTAATGTGTTGTTTATGTCTATTTGCAAGGTCCTTGAGTTCAGGAACTTGCTTCCGTTTCTGAGTCTCCAGTTCCTAACATGATACATAGTTGTGTGACTGTGCAAGTTACTAACCTCTTGTAGCCTCACTTTCCTTACCGATAACATGGGGATAACAACAGTATCTAATTGACTTAATACATGTTAAAATCACTCAGGACTCTTCCTGGTACATAGTAAGTAGTCAATGTGTATTAGTTATTATAAATGTCATTTTGAATGAATGAATGAGCAAATAAGAATAAGACACATTCCCTGCTATTAAGGAATATGGTCTAGTGGGGAAAAATATGTATAAATATTTTACAGAGAAACAATGTGATATCAAGGCAGAAGTCCCTAAAAATGTACTAACAAGGGAAAGAAATATTCATTTATAATTTGACCATTAAACTAAGAATGAAATGTCAAGAAACATGACATTGGTGTGTGTGTGTGTGTGTGTGTGTGTGTGTGTGTGTTGAGAAAAAGGGAAAAAATAGGTAGAAAGTATTATAATACCAAGGACTTAGGCTATAAGGAACTGTGAATGAGAATTCTCCAATTTGTCCTGAGTTTCCTAGCTACCAGAGCAGAAAATTGAGCCAATTTGGCGTAAAAAATCTTTAACCCTAGTATAAGAGGTTATCCAGTGATTTTAAACAAGGACACTATTGGTATTATGTGAGGAACAATTCTTTATTGAGTAAGACTGTCCCATATATTATAGGACATGGAGTTTCCCTGACCTCTGTCTGCTAAATGTCATTTGTGTCCTCTAGATATTGTGACAGTCAAAAAAATGCCTCTGCACTTCTAAAAATGCCCCTTAGAAGATGGAGCTACCCTGAACCTGAGAGCCATTGAACAACCCATTAAGTTTCAACAAAGGAGGATGTCAAGATTCAGAGAGCAGACTTACCTGTCTAGGATCTCACAGATCAATAGTGTCAAAACAGGCCCCAAACCCACATTTCTTGACTCTGGTTTGATTTCCATTAATGTTCTATTGCCCAGTGTTTGCTCTTTAAAATTCTGTTGATTATTTCAACCCTATATTGAAGTAAACCCGCCCTTTGCATTTGAAGATTATGCTTTGATTTTTCAGTCTGTAAACAATTATCTTGAAAGGGGAGACATTGGGGAAAAAATGACCAGTTACCTCATGGGCAGAAACCAGAGGGCTTCAGTGCTCTTGGGTACTTAGAGTTAGAGAGAGAAGTCAGAACGCTCAATTTCCTTCAGCAAGCCAGCACCAACATAGATAGATTCCAGATTTGCCAGGCCAGACAGTTTGACTCAATGATTCCAAGAATTCAGATGGAAAAGCCGAAGTTCTTCCTCCTTTGGCTGCATTTATCTGGTGATTCTGATGGAAGCAAATGGAGGAGTGGAGAAGTGTCTCAATTTGTGTGATTACTCTCATGGTTCAGAAACTCCTTGCAGATGCCCTTCTATGTGAGGAGGGATCAAGTGTGATCTGGTTCCCTTTGTCAGCTTGAAGATCTACTGGGACCTACAGACAGCTTGGAGGTAAGGCGTTTGGGTTGAGAGCTGGAACCTGACTTGAGGTTTCCGGCCTCTGCAGCGTAAGCGTTTCCTGCCTCTGTGCAACCTTGATCAAATGCTTGGAGCCTGAACCTGATAGTACTGAACTCAGGTGGTTATTGGGGAGTAACCTCACCAGACAATAATGAGAGAGGTCCTTGCCTCTTTGAGGCAGCATGCCACAACAGAGGACACTAGTGCTCAACAGCAATCTGATTTCTTCTTCCTGAATACATAGCTAAATCTCATGCCAGCTCTCTTGTTCTTCAGGAGCCTATGGGAGGTGGATAGAAGTATGTAATTTATTCTCCTTGGCATGGTACTCTTTCCCCTGCTGCAGCAACTTTGGAGTCACATGTTGGGGATGGCAGGGTCACAGATGAGTGGAATCTGAGCCCTATATCACCATGAAGAAGGCTGCCCACTGAACACTTGATTAGACTGGGAAGTACACAAGAAGGAAGACTCACATTCCCATGGCTTAACAATAAAGCTGTGCTGCTATAGACATAGGTGATAGCCTACTCCGACTAATGTACTTGCCAATACAACCCAGCAGACTATGAGAACCAATGTATGAGTATGGCTCTTTTCCTCTCCCAGTCTTCCATCCTTGCCTATCTGCTCTCAAGAGACTTTGAATACTCAAAACTTACTGAGAATCTTTATTTTTGTGCTTCTTTAGCCAACGTGATTTGATTCCAAAATCAATTTTCCCCTTATTGGAGCACCATTGCTATTTGAGAGGCAAACAAACCTATGGTTGAACCCTGTTTCTTGAACTTATTTTATGCGACCTTGGGAAGGTCATGTTACAGCTGAGAAAACTGAAGCTCAGAGAGAGAAAGTGGAACTAAGAACCCATGTAATTGGATTATGGTTAAATTAAATGAAATCCTGCATGTATAGTACCTAGCACAGTGCCTATTACATAGAAAGTGCTAAATCAATGTCAATTCCAACATTCCTCATTCTCCCTGAAGAGTGAAGAGATTTGTTTCTGTCAAAGGAATCGCTGAGCAGAGGGGATGGTAAAGGGATTGGGAAGAAGTATAAAAGCATTTCCTGTTTCCCTCACCCTAATTGCAGCCCCATTAAAAAACTCTTCTTTTCAAGGCACGCCAGATTGAAAAGAAAGGTTGTTTTTTCCAGTTTTGGTTCTTTGGACTCATAGCTGCTCTTCTTCTCTGGGTTTCAGTTTCTCTTTAGAACGGCAGGGTTGGACTGAATGACCTCCCGGAGCCCTTCAGCTCTGCCAGTGTGGAATTCCATGTTAACGTGAGAAGCCTGAAAGACTGTGGAGAGGCGTCAAGGATGGGGAATGGGCTGGAATGGAGGTTTAGTGGTCTCATATAACGTGTCCCAGAGGACACAATCCATGCTGCCAGGTCATATAGAAAAGATTTACAATCTTGGAGTCCATAAATAATCACTGGATGGTAGAGTCCTTTAAATATCCAGTGACACTGGATGCCCCAACAGGGGAGAAAGCCCATTCTTCTTAGGAACTCAAATGCTAGCGTGAACTATAGTAGGGTAGGATTCAGGCTTGCTTTCTTTTCCTTTTCTTGTCTTCTTCCCCTTCTTTCATCCTCCTTTTCTTCTTCTGCTCCTTTCCCTCTTTCTCTCCAAGCTCTTTTCTCCTCTCTCTTCCTCCTCCAGTTCTGATTTGTTACCAACATCTACTTTCTCATTTTTCTAGAACTTTGTTTCTTTCACTTCTTTTTTTTGATGTATGTATTTATTATTCAACTTCCAAACTAACTTCTTTAACTTGTGTATATTTTTTCCCATCTCTTATTTAGCATTAGCCATCTCTCCAGAAACTACAGGGAGATAATCAGGTCACTTTTTGATTAAACAATTTTGGCGACTTAATAATAACACTGATAACAGAGTGACGGGTTTATACAATACATTCAAGAGAGATTGTAAGGCACTATAATTTTAACTACTACGGCAGGCAGTTGAGGTTATTGTAGAAAGCGGTTATAGGGATGGAAAATTCTGAGAATTTCTAGGAAAAAAAACAGGTTGAAGACAAATAGGCTCTTTCAAGTGCTGTTTATAGTTTTTAGGATAATTACGACTTCCAAGTTTTCGGGGACAAAATCATTAATTCTGACATGTTAACCAATCTTGAAATTAACTCCAATCTGAAACTTCAGCCACTAAGCAGACATTTTTTGATGTGCAATCATTTGCTTTTTCTCCTTTGGAGAAGAAAATTAAGAGCACAATTTGGAATCATGTGGAGAGTGTTACCATAGCATTTGATTCCCAAGGTGGCCTTAATTACAATTACAGGGACACAATTACAGGAAAATAGAGAGATTTCACCTACATTAAGACCACTTTTTTGCTTCAGCTTAATATATACGGTGAATATTTTGACTAGAAACCACAACACTCCAAATTCACAGTGCCCAGAACAGGTTTTGTGCTAAAAAAAGAAATCAAATGATTTTATTTTCTCAGCCACCCTGCAGCTTAAGTCTTGCTATCACCATTTAGAGATGAGATTGCAATACCTCTTGAAGTCTCAAAGCGATTCTTGGTCTATCTGAATCCAAAACTTCTCTTTTCTTGCATCTAGAAATTCTTTCTACCTACTATTGCTTCAGTTACCCAAAATCAACACCAATGTCTCTCTTTCCTTGTGGAACACAAAACTTTTAAAGGGGATAAAACTCCGAGTAAAAATAATACAATAGTGTAAGTTTCTATTTTCCATCAAGAAAGTATATCATGGTTTCATTCATTCATTTCCAACAAATTGCCATTCTCATTCTTGTGTTATTACAATTTTAGTGTTTTTTTTCTTTTAATTTTATTTTTGCCCTCTGAATCTCCTGCTCTATGACTCTAAACTCCTTGAGGAAAGAAATCATCTCTGTTTTGCTTGCTATTCTTTATCCAGTGAGGAACCCGATATCTGACATCTGGTGAGTGCTTACATACCTATTGTGTGATTACTCTTTAACTGATATTTAACTGCTGCTGTCCATGCATAATCACACAAGACCATAAGACCCGAGAGCATTGAATGTAGATGGGGAAAGAAGATTAAAACTGGAAGAAGTAGTTAGTAATAGAAGACACTGAAGACCCAGGGACCAGTGGGTATTTGGGCTCACTTGTCATGGCCTTAGCACCTTCCTCATTATGGTGGAAAATGGAGGAAAGGCTATCCCTGTTTATTATCCCTTCGGATCTACTTTGTACTCTTTGATTCTCTCTGTGCCCTGAAGTCTAACTTCTATGGAATGCATCACTCAGGCTCTTTGTCCTTTGTTTTTCAGTTGAGTTTGGCCAGTAAATGCTGATAAGATTCTGGAGGACAGACAAGAGAGAGGGGTGAGTCTCCCTCTATGACACCAGTGCCTGTTGGGAAGCCCCTGACGCCATCTCTCAGCCTCTTTTTATAATGTTAGTCTCTGGGTATGTTACTGTCCTTCATTGGTTCCCTTAACACTCTTCATATTTCTGTAAACAATGTCTTCATTTAGTTTTCTTCAGTTAAATACATAAAATGTCTTGTTCCTTACCAGGACCTTGCCTGATATAGAGAACCTTGGATTGTATAATTGCTTAACATGGATTGGTCATCACTTTTCTTCACTTCTCTTTTGCATTATCTTTGTTTCATCTCTCATTCTTATTTGTTTTCTTGTGGAGCCCATTAATGATCTAATTTCTAACTAGTCTCCATAACCTTACTCCAAATAGAACGTTCACCACTTGCATATTCTCTCACTTTCCCCATGGAAGGTGTGCCAGTTTTACCAATGTAATAGGGTATCCTTAATTAACTTAGTGGTGGTGGGGAACATGAATATTCAACTCTGCTTTAATTCTGGTCAATTTATTGCCCACTTAATGTGAGCCCTTCCAAGAGCCCATTCTCTCTCTCTACAAGTTTCCTAATATTGTAGCCAAGGACACTTCTGCTTAAAGAGGGGAAGTATGTGAGCAGAGGCTGATGGTCTGGCATCATGGCTCTGAGGTCCTCACTCTATTATTCACTCATTTATTCATTCATTTATATATTAATTCAATTACTCTATAAATATTTCCTGGGTGGTCACTATGTATCAGGCAGTCTTTCAAGCTCTGAAGTTTTATCTTGAATAAAACTAACAACATAGCTGGGTGACTGGATTTTACATTCTAGTTAGAGATGACAGTCATTCATTTACTTATTTGTTTATTATTTATTTATATCTCAGATGGGAATATAAGCTTCGAAGTAGAGGAGGAGACAGAGTAGGACTGTACGGCCCTACATTTGCTTTAAAAATTAGGCCCCCAAACAAATACTTCTTGCTGATGTTTGAGTTACTTAAATCACAACCCTTTAGAGGGTAAAATCCTGTGGTTCCCTTTCTTGCTACTGAAAAGGGTGTTGGTGTCTAGACTGTCAATACTAATCTCAACAAATTTAATCTGGATCAAAGCCTGATGTATGCTTCTTTCCATGAGCAAAATCAAGTTTTCATGTAATCACGGACTGAGTTTTACATGGGCTATTGTTCAGCTGAAGAAAGGGACTCCCGTTTTATATTCAGAATGTCAGATCCAGAAAACAAACACAATGGCATGGAAGTGTCTGGTATAACACTTAGCACACAATATATAAATATATTGAATCAGTATTATTTTTAATACTCATATCAACCTACAAGCTAGGTGAGAACTATTGTACCTTTCTTCTGGATGACAAAACTAAGGCTTAAAATGATTCAGAAGAAATAATATAAAAAAGAAAAAACTTGGAAATAAGATACATGTGACAGATGATGCTAATATAAGTGCACAACATGGATATATTCAGAACTGTATTCAATTTCCTGTAAACTTCACAAAACACCTCTTTTTTCCTCCCACAGAAGTTAGCATCTTTGTATTTAGAGGACTAAAAATATTATAGAAATGTATTTAAAATCTGCTTTAGTTCACAAAAATGTAGTGTTTACTTACAGTTTTGAATTAATGCTTGCAATAAGTGACGTATATCAAGCACACTGGTGTGTGCTTGCCCCACTGAGGAGAAACATTACTAGTGATGATCTAGTTCAATGATTTTCCCCTAATAGGCTTGTCCTATTCTTTTCTTCATAGTTAAGTTTTGAAAAGAATTCCATATTTCATTACTGTGTATTAGTGAAAAAAATTATAAAGAGGGAAGAATGAATTTTTCATTGTTTGAATAATTTAAAAATATCATTTACAAAATGTTCAATATTAAAAAAGTATGGTGAACACAGAAAGGTTGAGAAGATCTCATAAGTAGTAGAAACAGTTATTGCATTTTTACATGGTCACCCTTGGAGGTCATCTGCTCCTACAGAACTTTTCTCCTCTGTTCTGCTCTGTGTTCCTATGTCCATGGGCATGAGGCCAGTTCTCTTTAGTGGGTTGAGTCATATTATACCCTATTTTTTATGTTCTAGTATATTTAATAAATGGGAAAGTGGTCATGGTATATATTGATTATAGGAAAATTGCTTATAGATTATGATATACTATTTACCATATATCGTCATTTTTGTGATTAAAAAACTGTGAACACTGAGAGGTTCAATTGTACATTTCTATACTTTCTAAAATCTTCATGGTAAACCTGAAGGACTTTTGGGTTTTAAAACTTTCTTTTTTATTATCAAATTATAAAAAAGAAAACAAATATTAATTTAGAGCTTAGTGAATTTTTACACATGTGCTTACGGAAGTAACCACCACCGAGTTCAAGATAGAAACCTCTCGCAGCACCTTGGATGGTTCCCTCATGACTCCTTCCCGTCAATACACACTTCACAACTCTTCTGGCCTCTATTACCATTGGTTCATTTTGTCTTTCATGATTCATAAAAACAGGATCATATTGTTTTTATTCACCTGCATGGATCTTCCTTTGCTTGTTGTTATGCCAGCGAGATTGATGTATGTCGTGTGTAACCGTAGTTTCCTATTTCACACGGCTTCACAGTTTTCCATTGTGTGTAGGCTGGCATTCGGGTCACTTCTAGCTTTTGGCTATTATGAGAACATTGCTGTGAGCATTCCTGGACATGCCTTTTCTTGCACAAATTAACAGATCGTTTGTTAGGTGTCTGTCTAGGTGCTGACTTACTCGATCATGGACTGTGCATCTGTTCAGTCTTAAAAGAGCCTTCTAGTTTTCAAAATTGTTGAACCACTTTATACCACTACCAACAATACCTAAAGGTTCCAGTTGCTCCACACTCTTGGAAATGTTTGGTATTGTCAGGGTTATTATTTTTTTTTAAATAGTTTTAGTAATTCTTGTGGATATGTAGTGGTATCTCACTGTGGTCTTGATTTACATTTCCCTGATGGATAATAATGTTGAACATTTGCATATTGGCTATTTGAATATTCTCTTCCATGAAATGTTTCTTCAAGTCTTTTGACTATTAAAAAATCAATTCTTATTGATTTATAGGAGTTCTTTATTTTTTGGTAATGAATTCTTTGTTGGTTATGTATAGAGTAATTAATCTTTTCCTACTCTGTTACTTTTCATTGTCCTGATGCTATCTTTGAATGAACAGAAGTTTTTAATATTAGTAAAATCCAATATACTAATCTTTTCCTTAATGGTTAGTGTGGTTTGTGTTCTACTTAGGAAATGCTTGCCTACCCTAGAGTCATGAAGATATACTGTTATCTTCTAGAGGCTTTATTTTATTTTCTTTGTGCCTGTCACATTTTTTTGTATTTTTTTTCTTGAATGAGAAGTGGGGAGACAGAGAGACAGACTCCAGCATGTGCCCCAACCAGGATCCACTCAGCAAGCCCATAAGGGGGCGATGCTCTGCCAATCTGGGGCCGTTGCTCCATAGCAACCAGAGCCATTTTAGCACCTGAGGTGAGGCCATGGTGCCATCTGCAGTGCCTGGGCCAACTTGCTCCAGTGGAGCCTTGGCTGTGGAAGGGGAAGAAAGAGATCGAGAGAAGGGAGAGGGGGAAGGGTGGAGAAGCAGATGAGTGCTTCTCCTGTGTGCCCTGGCTGGGAATCAAACTCAGGCTGATGCTCTACTACTGAGCAAACAGGCCAGGGCCTCTTCCTGTCACATTTAAATCTATGATCCATCTGTAATTAAATCTTGTGTATATTAGAGTTCAAGGTTCATTCTTCTCTGTATTTGTATCCAATTAATTTAGCACCAATCACTGAACATACCATGCTTTCTCCACTGCACTGCAGGCATTTTTGATATAAATCAGGTGACTGTGTATGTGTGTGTTGGTTTCTGAAATTTTACTTTGTTCCATTGGTTGTCTATTACTGAATCAATACTACACTTTTTAAATTAGTCTCAGTTTATAGTAAGTCTTTAAATCTGGTAGTTTAAGCACTCCAATTTCATTCTCTCTTTTTCACATTGTCTTTGCTGGATTTGGCTTTTTCCATTTCCATATAAACTTTAAAATTAGCTTATAGAATTCCATGTAGTGAGTGTTGTCTGTGCTCAACCCAAATCCTCTCCGATTTTTTGTGCTCTTTGTGTTCGTCCTCCTCTCCCAGCTTATGTATGCTTTACTTCCGATAGCCTACACCTGGGATTCTCTTTGAAGGACTCTCTAAAAGCTAGTGGAGGCTCTTTGCCCAAATGTATGGAGAACTGGAAGTGCCTGAGAGTTTATGTCCTTCTGGGGGAAGGTCTTAGAAATGACTCACTGGTACATGGTATGAAAGCCCAGATTATTTGCCTTGAAGGGGTAAAGCTTTGAGGTGTAAATTACACTACTGAACTTCCTTTTAGGATCAGGCTGAAATCAGACGTTTACTTGCTTTTCTCTCCTTTCCTGTTCTACTTATCCATTTCCTGATCAGTTTCTTCTGCGACCTTTCTTTTTTTTAAAAATAAATAACTTGTCACAAATCCTCATCTTCTGGGTCAGTGATTTTCAACCTTTTTTGAGCCACGGCACATTTTTTTACATTTACAAAATCCTGGGGCACACCACTTACCAAAATGACACAAAATGACACTCTAACACAGTACATATTATACATATAGTTAATAATATAGTTTCTAAATGTATTTATATTCACTTAGTGTGAAACCTGGGCCTGTTTCGATGAACACAAAAGGGATATCCTGGCAGGGATGGTAGAAAGACACACACGAAGCTTTTCCTCAACAGTTCTCAGTCTCTCTCTGTTTTTAGTTTTTATCGCAGTCAAGCTTGAGAAGCTCAGCTCACATAGATATGTGGTTGAAAACGGGAGCAATGTCAAAATAGCTTTGTTGGCCAGAATGGGGAACTCCTTGGCAACAGATAACCAAAAACTGTCCAAAGGAAGATAGCAAACATTAGCTTTAAAGTTAGATAACATTGTGATGCATTGTATATCACCTCTGCAGGGGCCTCTTTTAAAAAGAAAAAGATCAAATATCTATATATACCATCAGGATAGACATAACCAGCTGAGGCTGAGGCTTCATCTAGTGGTGGCAACATTTACCTCCAGTCTTGACCAGGATTAGAAATCGGGACCATGGGGAGGAGTAGCAGCTTCAACTACTCGCCGCGGCCACACAATGACAAGTGCACGGCAGCCCGAGCGGGTGTGGATGAGAGGCGGCCTACTATTTTCATCGCTAGTGGTTGGGATTAATCCTAGAAGGTGATTGGTCAGTGAGCGTTCCCTGTGCCTCCACTCTTCCTGTCGCTGATAGCTGGAGGGATTGTGAGGGAATGTTTATGTTCGGATGGAGGTGGCTGGTGGCGGGCCGGATAAATAGCCTCCGTGGGCCTTACCGGCACACGGGCCATAGTTTGAGGACCCATGTTTAATTTCCCCATGGCACACCTGACCATGTCTCATGACACACTGGTTGAAAAACACTGTTCTGGGTGATCCAAACTAAGACATTTCAGAAAAAAAAAATTACTGGGATTTTGATTGTGATTGCACTAAAAGTATATATCAAATTGGGGCAAACTGACAAAATTACAATATTGGGTCTTTCGGTCTATGGACATAACACGTCCTTCAGTTTAGGCAGGTCTTCTTTGATTTCTCTCAGTAATGTTTTGTTGTTTTCTATATGCAAGTTTTTCAAATCTTTTGTTAGATTAATTCCTATGTTTTTGATGTTTCTTAAAGCTATTATAACTAGTGATATTTTTAAAATTCATTTTTTAATTTATTGCCTTTCTAAACTTAGTGGTCTTTATACTAAATTCTAATAATTTTCCCAAAGATTCTTTTAGATTCTTCTACATATACCATTGATGTCATGTCTGTATAATAGCAGTCTTATTTATCCCTTTCCCATTCTTGTGTTTTCTTTTCTTTTTTTCTCTTTTAACTTATTGGACTGGCTAAGGCCTTTAGGACAATATTGATAAATGTGGTGATAATGCAGATGGTAAATTTCACTCCACTGAACACCTCAACACGTGATTTCCACAGCTTAACTTTTCAGCTGAGAAGTATTGCAGGAATAATACATAATCTCACTTACAACAAATATAAATTTTATGCATTGATAAAAATTTGGCACCAAATCTGTGAAAGGTATGCAACATATCTATTGTCACTTGAGAACCATTGACTTAGTGTGTTTACCATCATATTTACCAATCAGTACAACTTGCAGAGATTAGAGGTGAAGCTTTTCAGTTCAATTTTGATAATATTAAATTCAGTATTCAATATTCCTGTCTGGCCAACCTTTTCCACAATTTCCCAAGGTAACTACATAAATGATGTAGGATGAGGGGAAAAGAATTTTACCTTTTTAGTAGTCTATTCCCACAGGAAGTAGTCCTTCATTGACATGCTCAAAAATGAACTCAGCTAAGTACATGCAAGTTCAGGTTCATGTCACTTACTGCACTTGTGTTTTGTCATTATTTGTTCAGCGACTTCCCCAGGAGCTGTTATACCATGTGTCATGCATGTTCAGTGCTCAATCCTAAACTGCTAGTAAGTACCTGTGTCAATATATAATTTATTGACTGGTCACTAAGATAATAGAGTTAGATGTCTAAAATGTTTATCTACGTGACTCAAAGTCCCACTTAACTCATTCATTGTTCAATCATTCAATAATTATTTGAGGATATGCTATCAGAACCTGTGTTTTTCTATCAACTATTTCGTTTAGTTCTCCCAACATCCCTAGAAAGTAGATATTATTATCCCCATAGATGAGTAAATTGGGGCTAAGTTGTGGCAAAGCTCATATCTGGTTCAGAACTGTTGGAATCCAAAGTGATGTTTAACTAAAAAAACAAATTCAAGCTAAAAGAAACAATGCAGTGGAGAGAAGGCCTAGGGAGGGCATGGCACTGCTCTGAAAGATCTGAATGGCTGGGATGCGGCACCAGGAGGGACTGTTATATATGGCTTTAGAAAGCAAAGCTGGTACCTATCAGTTAGAAGCTCCAGATTTCAGGAAAAATAAAAAATAGGAAAAAAATTCCTGGTGAGAATCACTGTCCAAAAGGAGAATGGTTGTCTTTAGTGCAATGAGCTACTCATTATTCCAGGACAGACCCAGTCCTGAGCTATAAATACCGTGAGTTACTATGATGCCTCCTTGCTTTTTAGGAGCTCATTGTCTTGAAGTGGAAACAGCACACTGTGCCCTAATTAGTTATTTACATGTTCACAGCTTGACAGCGCAGGCAGCCCAAGGTCCTATGGAGGCAGAGCAGTGGGAATGCCTGACAACTCCCTCTCTGCAGAGTCTCTTCCTCAAGAAATCTGGATGTGGTTAGAAAAAAAAAAAAAAAAAAGCAGTTCTAGGTGGAGAAGAAGAGAGTGAAATAGCATGTGAAGAAGTCCAGATGCCTGAAGAGTCTGAAGGGTGTTATCTGGACAAAACGCTGGTAGTTTTGGGTGAAAGGTTAGCTTGAAATGCTGGGGCAATGACCTGCACCAGCAGGCATCAGACCACGAAGGACCTGAAAAGACCTCCCAAGGAGCTGGGACTTTCCCCCACCATCCAGAGTGAAGTTCTAAGCTGAGGTTTGTCCATAGCTATACCATCTGTCTCTTCCATGCCTCCCAGGGTCTCTTACCTTGTGCTACTTCCGCCCCACTGTGCAAAATGTGTTGATTAATGATGAAAACCATTCTGCTGTCCAGGCCTGGAAAGGCTTCCTGGGAGCTTTTTGTCAAAGAAGGCCACACTGTTGCTGTCAACAGTTCCTGTGACTCCCTTAGTAACAGGGTTCCTGGTCCTCAGGCAGTCTCCTCGTGTCCTGGGTGTGCCTGCCTCGGTGACACTCAGAGAATCTCGTCACGGTGGCCTGGCGCTCCAGAGTGCGCAGATCCGTCTAGGCCTGGAAGCTGTCAGCAACACGGGGAATTAGGTGTGTCAGGCAGAGAGGGGCAGGGCTTGAGGGCTGGGGCATTTTCCATGTAACGTTTTGGCTCTCAGTCCTGTTTGTGGAAATTTTTTCCCCCAGAAGAGGCACCCCACCCTCTCCCACTTTTTTTTTTTTTTTTGCACAAGTCATTTTTGTATTTATATCTGTTTATGACTTTGAAAACATGTTATAGGTGAGTTTGTTTTTTAGCTGTAGTTTCAATGAATTGGAGTAATCTGGTGCAAATCCCCTTCTGGTGAACTTTTTCAAGCATTTAGCCGTAGTCCACATCTGTGTGAGGAAAGGACAAAGAAGAAGGTTCGGATGTTCGGGGCAGATACTGAGGGGCACATGAGAACTCCAATGTGATTTACTCAGATAGGCATTTCAATCATCCAGTTTGCAAATATTTATTTAATTGAGTAAATCTCCTCAGCAAGAAACCTCAGGAAAAAATTTTCTCTCCCTTTCTATCCGCCGCCACCATTCTCCACTCCTACCTAATTGGTGACTAAGATAGCTATTCTTCATGTATGCACCCCATCCGAGACCCATATTTCACCCTTCTCTGACCGGCTGTTGACCCAGGAAGGCTGACAGCTACAGACCACATGACCTAAGCTTTCCTGACCTCTGGCTCCCAGTTGGGTTCGGTTAGTGAGAGGAAAGGGCACAAGATTAGCGTGGAAGGGGAGATAGGCTGGGCATGCCATTCCTACACCTCTGCCCCCGCTGGCCAGTCTGTGGAAGCTGCGTTCCTGACCGTGGCTGTAGCTCCTGTTGGGCCAGCCAGCTTCCTTGGCTTCTGATTCCTCTGGGCTTCTGTAATACTTATTCCCTTCCCTGTCCCCTCAGGTTTCTGAGGGGGGATGCCTTTCTTCTCTTCAGTGTGCTGGTTCTCTTATCCCTGCCCATCCCTCTGAAGAAGGCCTTTTACTAAGCTCTCATAGGTTAAATCCTTCCGAGTGGTCCCTTTGTGTCCTGCCAGAGTTAAGGTGACACAGTGGCCAAGTCTATTAATTTCATTCCCCTTCAGACTTTCTCTTCTTCCCCTGCACTGATGACTCTCCTCATTTCTGGGTTGGTTTTGTGGGACAGCCTCTTTCCCCCCTGTTCCAACCTGTTCAGCTTCCTCCCATCCTCATAGGACATGCAGATAATTTTCTAAAAGCATACTCGAGCATGCCACTTTCCAACTTGCAATCCTTTCATGATTCTTCCCTTCTCTCAGATCAAAGCTGAACTCTCTGCCTGCTTGCAAAGTCCTCCCTAGCATGACCTCAGCCAGTTTCTCCTTCTGCGTGCCACTTTCTCTCCCGGGCTCCATGCTCCAGCTGTGAGAAACCACTAGTCTCTTTCCATGCCCAACTAGCATGCTTCTGCTTGTTGAAGACAACAGGCATAGAAGTAATAGTATTTACTGAGCATTTACTATGTACCAGGTATCAAGCTAAGAGGTTTTTTTAAATAGATAATTCAACTTAATTCTTATAGCAACCCTATATAGCATGAGATATTATAGTCTCCACTTTACAGATGGGGAATCTGGGAGACAGATTTGCTATGGCATTTGCCATGCTCATCAGCTGGGAAGTGGTAGAAACGGGTTTCAAATCCGGGCAGCCCAGCTCCAGAGGGCACCCCGTAGCCAGGGAGAGCTCATGTGCCACCTGTTTTCTGGATCCCAGCTCACACTCCCCCTCTCCTGAGAAGTTTCTCCTTGTGCCCTCCAGCCAAAGAACTCATTTCCTCCTCTGTATCTCTACAATATTTTTTTCCTAGATTCAATTCAATACTCTACTACAGCTGTTGGTTCCCACGCCTGTAGATGGTGCCCCATGGACCATGAGAAGGCTCCTTAAAGTAGGGTCATCTGCTTTTCACCAGTGGCAGGCACTGTGTTGTGCTGGGCACACAGTCTGTGTTTAATAATTGGCGAACAAGTGGGTGAATAAATACTTTTGGAAGTATGGCCATTTAGCTCAAGCCTGTGTCTGTGTATATCAGAAAAAAGAAGGTCAAGTCAGAGATATCAGAGAGTTTGTTCAATTGTTGGAATTCACTGACATGCATTGAGAACCTGTCATGTGCGAGGCATGGTTTTGGGCATGGGGTAAGAGCCATGAACAAGATGGATGTCTCTCCTTGGAGCTTACATTGGAGTTACTTAATGCACTAACAGCTATTGAATTCAGGAGTGAATGAAGGAATGGAAGGAGGAACAAATGCAAAGTGCTACCTGAGATGATATTCTGTAAGGGCTCTAAAGAACAAGAAAGCGGAATAACAGAGGAAATAGTGAAGGAGGGGAGGCTCTCCTAGAGGTGACATGTGAGCAGAGACTTACCGGAGGCAGGAGAAGTTTTGTGAGGTTTGGGCGAAATGCAGTTCAGGCAGAGCAAAGGACAAGTGCAAAGGTCTTGAGCAGGAACGAGCTTGGCTTGTTTGAGTGAGCAGGAGCTGCCACGTGGCCAGGGCACGGGCGCTGAGAAAGAATAGGTCAGATGGGTTAGATGCCGGAGGGCTTCTGGAGGTGATGAGAAGATTTAAATTTATTCTAGGTGTGAGGGGAAGACATGGACATTTTTGATCATCAGGACAAAGACAGGATCTGATTTTCATAGCAGAAGATACCTTTCTGACTACTTTGTAGAAAGCACATTATTTTAATTCTTAGAATCTCTTGACCTCCCATTATGCTTAAGGCACCTACTCTTAACCGACAAATTAATAGTTAAAAAATAATGACAAAAACTGTGACTATATCTGAAGCAATTAGATACTAATAATTTCAACTATGTGTTTTTTATATTAATAGGATGCAGTAATTCTCTAGCTATTAAACATGTGCTGTCAGGAACTGAATAAGGTTGTTTATATATTTAACTTGTAGAAATATTACAAAAATTAAATAAGAGAATATATATTTTTTCCACCCAGAAAAAGAGGCTAATGAGACCTAGAGAGGGTGACTGATCTTCCTAGGGTTATGCAGCTGCTGAGTGGAACTAAGATTCAAACTGCAGACCGTCTGCCCATCTGCCTGGGTTCTTTTCTCTGTCCTGCCCCATGGTATTAACACCAGCTTCTTCATCTAGCATTTTCTTTACCATTATATGGAGGCATCAGAGCAGAGGGATGCTGCCATTTAAGTGAAAAAAAAAAAAATAATTAGTTTGCTTAATTCTCTCAACAATGCTATGAAAGGGATGTTGATATAATTACCTGTGAGAGAATTCTCACGGAAAGCTCTGGCTACTGAGCTGAGAGAGGTGGGGCAGCCTGCAGGAACCCGAGGCACGTTGGGGCTCGGTCTGTCTGGCCCCTGAGCCGTGCTCTCTCCTCTAAACCAGCCTGTCTAACACACTGTCCTGTAATGATGGGCATGTTGAGCAGTACAGTAGGCACTGGCCACTTGTGGCTAGGGAGCATTTGAAATGTGGCCAGTGCAACATAGAAACGGAATTTTTTAAAAAAAGTATATCATTTTAATTAATTTAAACTTAAATTTGGATGGTAGTTACCATCGTAGGTAGCTTAATTTGCACCATTTAAATGAACTAAGCCAAGAACTCAGTTATATACAGCCCCATCTTTCTTTGTTTTCCCATCCCCCTCCTTCTTCTAACTTTCATTGGCAACTGATACCCAGCCATGCGGAAGGCCACAAGTTGAAGGAGGGTGGCTGGGACAAGGATGATCTGACCTCGAGCCTGCTCTGGCTTCTGTTCAAGGTAGGGAGATTAGACATGTGCATAAATAACTAAAATACAAAGTTGAAAGCTTAATGTTCTAAGTGCCTTATGAGAGGAGCAGATAAGAGGTGAGGAGATAAGCAGGCTCACCCTATCTCTTATAGGGCTGACGTGGATGGAGGTGGGTGGGGGGCTGTGCAATAACTGATGTGAATGTGCGTTGACAATAACGAGCTTTGTAATTGTCAAGCACTCTGTAGACGCAAGCCATCAAAAACAACATTGTCATAACCTTGTGAGTTGATAATCTTCCAAGGGCCTGCCTCTATGATTTCCCTGGATCTTCACAAGGCCACTGTGAGTCGTGCAGGATCCCATCCTCTCCATCCTCTTTCTGAGATGCAGAAAAATGTGCTCAGAAAGGGTAAGCACCTGCCTAAGGGCACACAGCTGGTCAAAACAGTCCCAGGTTTCCTGACTCTGAAATCAGGGACCTTTGCAAGCTCCTAACTGCCCTTGGTAGATTTGGGGAGTCATTATTTTCCACCCACCCTTATTACTGGCACAGGCAGGGACCTGAGGAAATAACTGCTGAGGTTTAGGCCACTCAGCTGAAGCTGGCTGGGAGGTGTTGCAGCTACACCTTTGACCCAGCTCAGGCCTTCTGGACACGCCAAGGCCTTTGTCATAACCGCGGGTGTGCCAGAGAATGAGGTCAGTGCCGAGGCCCATCCTGACGTGGCCACAAACAGACCCAGTTTCCACAGCTGTGCAGGTTGTCGAAATGGGCAGCTTCAGAGGGACCCATCTGCATTCCCGGCATTTTTTTTTTTCAGAAGGATCTGAGCCAAGGAGAATCATAAAAAGTTGGTGATCGAAGGGCTCAGAGATGCTTTCTAATCTTTCCCCCAGCTCCCGCTTTAGGCAGATGGGAAGATAATACCCAGAAAAGGGGAGAGAATTTGTACAGCCAAGAGCCAGGAAACTCCCACCTCTGTTGTGTTAACTATCTCTTGACTCCCAAACTTTGTCTCCAATCAAACCACTTTAGGTTTTTCTTCAGGTTTGTTTTGAAAATTTAACACAAAAGAACAGCACATGCAACTGCATTTGTTGATGTCTTTCCAAGATGGCTGCCTGACGTCTGTCCACAGATGCAGGAGTGTCAGAGAAGTAGTAAGGGCCCCCGGGGCCTATCCATAGAGTCCTCTATTTTACAGATAAGAAGACAGAAATTCAGCTTGTTCAGTGACTTGTGCAGGTCACATAGCAAGCTGGGGTCTAAGCTGAGAGGTCTGTGTCAGTGCCTGGTGCCAGGAGTGCACACTGAAAAAGCTTTGAGGCAGGAGGCACATCCATGAGCGCAGGGTCCTGGCCCTGATGTTTCTGTTCCAATGGGAAGCCTAGCCTGGCAGGTGGCACACTGGGTAACCAAAGTCTCTACCTCATGACGAACTTGGAGCCCACTCAGAGGTTCTGATGTGAACAGAGCGCAGCTCCCTGCCTCAGGGCTCTGTTGCATTTCACCTCCTCCAGGAAGAGGACCCTTGCTTTTCCAACACGCACCAGTTCCTCTCTTCATTCGCTTCTTTACATTTTCATTGTCTATGCCACTCTATTTTGACCTTCTCCCGGACACACAAGTCCAAAGAAAGGGAATTAGCATGTTCTGCATGCCTGCTTCAGGCCAGGGTTTGCATGATTATCTTACTTAAGCTTCTGAACAACCCATAAAAAGGATGTTATCCATTTCTCAGAAGGCAAGGTACTAAGTCTTAGAGAGGAGAGGAAGCTCGCCCAAGACCACACAGTGCATACCTCGTTAATTTAGTCAGTCAAGTTTTATTGCACACCTGCTGTATACCCTACCAGGCCCTGCTCTAAGTGGAGTGAAGCCCCCTATTTCATGGAAAGCTTAGGCACTAATGGGAAAGGCAGAAAATAAACAAGTAGACAAATTCACTTAAAGCTCTATCAAACAGGATTGCTTATTGTTTCTGAAAACATCCCACATTTCCCTCGTCTGGCTTCTTCTTCCTCCATCAGGAAATCTCTCTTTCTAACTTTAGATATTCGAAGACCACCTCTACTGGGAAGCCTCCTCTGGGTCCTCAAATCACATCATAAGAGCTAATTTTTTGTTGAGAACTTACATTGTGTCAGATAGTTTTGTAAGCTCATTACGTGGTTTATCTGTTCTTATCCTCACAACAACCCAGTGAGGTCAGTACTATGATCTTGAAGTTTACAGATAAGGAGATTGAGGCTCAGAAAGACTAAATATGTCCCTTATTGCCCCCTTATTAGCTGTGTCTAATAAGTGGTAGAATTAGAATTAGAGCCAGAGCAGGCTCTCTTCAGAGCCCATGGACTTAAGTAGTACTGTACCCTGCGTCAGGCAGAACTCCTTCCACTTCTGTGCCATGTTGAAAGGTGTTGTATGAGGCAGCCTGGTGTGAGGGGAGATCGTAACAATGGTAGACAGGTATGAGCTAAAACTCAAGCAGTTACGTTATCTCTCTGGACTTATTATGTTCAAGGCAGAGTGGGAGATTCAAATATTCATCATATGGGATCATCTGTATACATAAATATGCTCTGACATAGACCTTGAGACTCACAGTAGATGTTCAATAAGTGGTTACTGAATGGGATCTGGAGGGAGTAAATACGATAGCCATTTTCTCCCTAGGCACGCTTCTGACTCTCCAACAAATTTGGTTCCCTTGGTAATCTCTATCACAGCAATATACTACTTAGAGAAACAATGTATTTTGCCTTGTTCATCATCTGAGTCCGCTACATATAAGATTCGTGCTAGCTGGACCACATCTTATTCACCAATAGCTTATGCAGCATATAACTTGCACAAGACATGTGATAATTGCTTAATGGATAAAAGGGTCCCAAGTAGAGAAGCTTTGTAAATTTAAAGATCTGACTTCCTGACTACATGGCCACATGGCCTCAGCTGATTGGCCTAATCTGAGTCAGATGTTCACCCCTGGTCCAAACAATTTCTCTCCAAGGAATGTGGAATTGAGATTTAGAGACTGAGTCAGTTGGCCATGGGAGGCAAGTCAGAATCCAGTGAACTTTGGGGCTATTTTAGTTCCGATCAGTGTGAAACAAATTATTTTAGTGGTGTATGATGACAATTTATTATGTTCATAGATTCTGAGAGTCAAAAATTCAGACAGGGCACAGCAGGAACAAATTATCTGCTCCACCATATCCGGGGTCTTAGTTAAACGATTCAAAGGTAGAGATCTGGAATTATCTCGAGCTTCGTTCATTCACATGGCTGACTACTGATGCTGGCTGTTAGCTGGGGGCCTCAGCTCCTTTCCTTGCGGTCTCATCACATGGGCTAGTTGGGACTCCCTCACAGTCTGGTGATTAGGCTCCAAGAGTGAGTGTCGCCAGAGAGAAAGAACTAGGCAGAAGCCATAGTGCCTTTTATTACTTAGCTTCAGATATCATGTCGTGCCATTTATTCCATTCACCAAGGCAGTCACAAAGCCCAACCCAGCTTTAACAGGAGGAGAAATAGATTCTGTGTCTTGATGGGGAGTGACAAGTTTCTGAAAGAACATGTAAAATTGAAAATAAAATTTAAATTAAAAAAGATTGAAAATATTGCAGTAATCAGTCTGGAAAATAGTCTGCCACAGGTGTTGAGGCAACGTTGAGAGGCAGCCATGATGAGTTATTTTCAAGATGAAAAGTCACATATAGATTATAGGAAAGGCGCTATTGAATAGAGCAGACAGAACAAGAAATGCAGAAAGAAAATTTGGCCAGAGAGGGTCAGGGGATTACAGGTAGGGTTCTCCAAAGGAGATACCTAGAGTTTGGGGTGTAAGGTGTTTATTAGGGATCAATACCTGTGAAAAAAAGTGGGAAGAAGCAATACAAGATACAGGGAGAAGATGAATTGTGATAGAGGTACAACAAAGCTTCAGGCAACACAATGAGTGTTCTGGAGGAAAGTTTGTCCATCAAAATTGTCCCTTGACAGGTTGAAATGACTGGGCCTTTGTGTACGACATTGCTGAATCATAAAATGGGAGCTAGTCCAGCAAGGGCATGACCTTGGGTCAGGCTGGCCTCTACAGATAGCTAAGACAGAGCTTGGAAGAGCTGATAACTGGATGCTGTCTGCTGCCACTCCTCTCAGCAGGGCAGTTAGTTTTTCCTCCAAGGGGATCCGTGTGCTGCATCTCTGTGCCTACCACAAGGGGGAGGACTTTTCAGTTCTCCTGTGGTCTGGTTGTACAAATGGGTTCTACAAAATACTCTTCCATATTTACAATACACCATTCTCCATGAAGTTGAATGGATTTCCATGTCTTGCAACCCAATATACCAGCCTAAGGCTCTGGGTCTCAGTTTCTCTAGTTATGAAGCAAGGGGGCTGATGGGCCTTCCCATTTTGAAATCTGGTTATTCTTATCCACTTGGCTGCGGCCTTTCACACAGCCAGCTCCGCAGAAAGTGGAACACAGCTCACTTGTTGTTGAGAGCTTCTTATCAGATACAGACCCAGACAGACACCGTCTGGCTTAGCTGTTCATGTGATTTATTGACCCCATTCAGAAGAAAGCACCAGGTGATATCTGAGCTGTGGCAGTAGCCAGCTGGCTCCTAACACATTCCAGGTATAAAAATAGTTCATTAGGAGCACCAATCTTTCATAATTCTGACTTCAGACTCTAGGAACCCTAGATGGCCTGAAAAATGTTTACAAATTCAGTTCTTACCTTTGATCCTCTGGCTTCTCACTTCACAAGGTAGAGAGCAGAGCTAATAGAAGCAGGTGGCTGAAGGCACTAAGGATGCGGATGGATGTCGGGCGGGGCCGGCAATCAGATTCTTGGCCACGACATTCTTCTTCCAAAAAGCAGAAAATAATAAATTTGAATAACACATAGCATTGGAATTACAGAAACCAGAATTAATTTCTGCATCCATGAGTAATCATATAAACAGTCTCGCAGTATGTTTCCTCATCTTAAATATGGATCTAATAATGTGCTCTAAAGCATTTAGCACAATGCTAGGCACATTCTCTCTCTCTCTCTCTTTTTAGGTGCAAGAAGGGGAGATAGTAAGGCAGACTCCCGCATGTGCCTCGACTGGGATCTACCTGGCAACCCATCTGGGCCCAATGCTTGAGTACTGGGCTATCTTCAGCGCCCAGGGCCATGTTCAAACCAGATAAGCCACTGGCTGTGGGAGGGAAAGGAGAGAAGGGACAGAGGAAGAGGTGAAGAAGCAGAGGGTCACCTCTTCTACGTGCCCTGAATGGGACTAAACCTGGGATATCAATATGCCAGGCTGATGCTCTATCCACTGAGCAACCAGCCAGGGCCTAGGCATAATCTTAATGACTATTATTATTGTCCAACAGGAACATAAACTTTCAATTGTCAAGCCTCTACTCTGTCCCAGGCAGAGGAATGTTAGGAATGCAGAAAGAAAATTTGGCCAGAGAGGGTCAGGGGATTACAGGTTGGGTTCTCCAAAGGAGATACCTAGAGTTCAATGCTAGGAAAACAAAGTCATCCAAACATGCTTCTGAAAAAAACAAACAAACAAAAAACAACAACAAAAACATGCTTCTGGCCCCAAGGAATTTCGGTATAGTAGGAAAGACAAAACATTGGTTTAATGGTCCAATGCAAACTGCCACATCCCAGCAAAGTGGCCTGGGACAAGCCATTTCACCTTTATGGGTCTCAGTTTCTTAAAGAGATAATTCTCCTCCATTCATAGCATTATGCTGCTGATGATATGAGATAACGCATGATAAGATGCCTGGCACATGGCTACCATTAGTTGAGTGTCTCTTATTATACTCTGAGTCCTAAGCTGGCCTACTGGCTTTCAATTTTCCAGGGCCTACGCAGCAGAGGAGACTTCCAAACTCCATAAAACTTCTGGGAATTTTCCCAGCCTCTTTGGCCATTTGGCCTGCTTCATAGTTTATGGGACATGTTAAGGCAGAAGCTTGAAATGAAAGGAGATCAAAAGCCAGGATATGCCAGGCTCAAGTCCGTGCTGTGCCATTTTGAGGTTCAGAAAAACAGAAGTGCCTTACAGTTCTAGTGTCCTCATTTATTGAGGGAGCAATGAAATTTGGGGTTGGGCAGCCAGGGCTGACAGTACTGACTCTGCTCTCACCGTGTGACATCTGACAGATGAGCCTCAGCTGGGAGCCCACATTTCCTCATTTGCGCAATGGCTCTGGGCTCCCTCCTTCGAGAGGGTGGTGTCGTATTCAAGGAGGTAGTATTTGCAACAAATGTGGTACAGTGCCTAATTAATAAGTGCTTTCTGTTCTTATTGAATATTTTTTATTTATTTATTTATTTTTATTTATTCATTTTAGAGAGGAGAGGGAGAGACAGACAGAGAGAGAGAGACAGAGAGAGAGACAGAGAGAGAGAAGGGGGGGAGGAGCTGGAAGCATCAACTCCCATATGTGCCTTGACCAGGCAAGCCCAGGGTTTTGAACCAGCGACCTCAGCATTTCCAGGTCGACGCTTTATCCACTGCGCCACCACAGGTCAGGCCCTTATTGAATATTTTTATAACTCAAAACAAACTTAGAAAAACTTAATAAAAATGAAGCTATGAGATAAAGAAATCAGTGCTTAGAGAGTTAATTTATTGCGATGCTTTGTATTTGTGACCTCAGTGACTAACACATATGAAGTGCTCAATACATGTTTATCCTTTCCCCCTCCAGAGTATTGTCTTCAACTTCAAATTTTAGTCCAGGTGGCGCTTTGGAAAATAATTTCTTTCGTCACATTTTTAGTGACTTCTTTTAGTGGCTCTTGGATGCTCTCTCCCTATGAATGAAGATTATTTTTCCTGACTAGAAAACTTCAGGCAAGGTGTCCCCTAGGGAAAGTCACAAGGGGAGTGAGACTCATGCTTGTTTACAGAGATGGTGGTTGGTCTTGAGTCAGGCCGGGAGTCCAGGCTGCTGTGGCTTTGTGATTGCCTTTGGTAATTAGTGGAGAAGGAACGAGTGAGTCCCTCGTGCAGACGCACATGCACACATGCACATGTGCGAGTTCCTAATGACTCACATCCTCTAACGACAGCCAATCACCATGGAAAGCTGGATGGCTCTGGGGAGGGGCCTCCAGTCAAGTGCATCTCTCAGATCCCAAACTGGCCATATGGACGCAGTGACTCACTGCTCAGAATGCAGCGAAAGAGAACGCCACGGTCAGCTTGGCTGCCACAGCGGATCTTGGAAGCTATGGAGCCTGAAGACAAATCATACTTCTGGGCTTTTGAGAGAGCAATGAAACTCTCTAAATTTAGATTGGGCTCTCTTCTGGGATCAGTCATCTCAGTGAGATGTCATTTCGTTATGAAAACCTGAATTGAAATCATAATAGCCCATCTTGCTGAGCATTCAGATGCTCTCAGCCCACAGGGATCATCTGGCAGAGGCTTTGAGTTCAGTAGCAGAATTATTTCCCAGCCCAGGCTCCTTCCAGTCCACAAATAAGGGTTTAATCATCCCAACCTGCTTAAAAAGGCGCTAATAACTTCCAAGCGCCCCGCAGGTCTTCTGTGGGCGTTCTCTACATTTTCTTAGTTAACCCCCTCCACTGCTCCACAGGACAGATGTGCTAGTCCTCACTTCTCAGAGTTTACAGAGATTCTTGTTTAGATGATGCATCCAATACCTCATCATGGCAGAGCTGGGAACTGGATGCTAATATGTCTGGTTTTAGAATCTCTGCTCCTCCTGCTGCACCACACAGGCCAGAGCAGGGGTCTTCCTGCCTCCCAGGATTCCTGCACGCCTGTGTGTCAGAGGCATCCAGGCCTGTTTCTAACTTTGCTGTCTGGTAACACAGCCCACGTCCTGGCACACTGGGGACACCCAGACACAGCTTACTGAAATGAAAGAAAAATGTGATGAAGGGTGTGTGACATTGGGCAGGACTCAGGTTTTTTTACTCATACAATGAGGAGTTTGGTAAGATAATCTCTTGGCTTTGCTCCTACTTGAATGGTTTAGAGCAGTGGTCAGCAAACTCAGTCAACAGAGCCAAATATCAACAGTACAATGATTGAAATTTCTTTTGAAATCCAAGTTTTAAACTAAACTTATATAGGTAGGTACATTCCTTATTGAGGTAATGCCCACACATGGTATTTTGTGGAAGAGCCACACTCAAGGGGCCAAAGAGCTGCATGTGGCTCGCGAGCCGCAGTTTGCTGACCAGGGGTTTAGAGCAATGGCTCTCAACACGGGCTACACATTTGAACGTCCTGGGGAGCTCTTCAGAAACACCAGTGTCCAGGCATCTTTCTAGAACTTTAGGTTTGAATGGTCCATACATAAGTATTTTCTAAAAGCTTTCCAATGATTCTAATGGGCGGGTAAGATTAAGAACTACTGGTCTAGTTCCCTGACCCTTCCACTTCAGACTTTATTGGTGACAATCACTGACTTGTGCAAGCCAGAAACTTGAGGGTCAACTTTGTTCTCTCTACCGTACCACTGTTACATCCTGTCTAATGAGCCTTCTACCTCCATGTCTTCTCTGTTCTTTGCTGCTCTTCCCTAACCAAGGAAGTCGCCATGATCCTTCTGCTGCACTATCGCATTAGCCACTGTGGTGGGCTGGTTGTCCACCTCATCTGTGTCCCTCTCCTTGTCCTTAGTAGAAAGTTGATTCTGTGCAAGCATTCGACTCTCTCCCACATGACTCAGACGATGCTGCCTCCGTCCCCAGTTTAGGGGTGGGCTGCTGATAGAGCCAGTTTGGGCATGGCACACTCCTGACAAACAGTGTTAGTCTGAAATTAGGTTTGTGATCTAAGTGGCCTGATTAGACTGAAGGGAAAAAAAGGAAGGACTTATAATTATTGCTGGGGGGGGGGATATGGATTTCTTTCTTTTCCCTGTTAGATATAAACAAGGATGCATACAGACCAGACAGAGCCTGGCAGCCATCCTGTGACTATGAAGGGAAACAGCCTTAGGATGATGTAGCTTGGAAACATATATAAACAGATATAAATCTATCTATCTATCTATCTATCTATCCATCTACTTATCTGTCTTTACATTATCCTAAAGCTGTTTCTTCATCATAGAAATTACTGTGTTATATTACATAGTACCTGTTACTGTTATATATATATATAAAACATATATATAAAATATATATATATATATATATGTTTTATATATGTAGTGTCTGGAACATATGAAACATGCAATAAACATGGGGTGAATTGTAAATGAATGAATGAATGGCTTCATTATATTACTGGAATCACGTCTATCTGGGTCCCAGTATACTCTAGAACAGGGTTGGTAACTTTCTCTATAGAGGGACTAATTGTGTATATTTTAGACTTTATGGACCACGTTGTCTCTATTGCAATTGCTCAGTTCTAATGTTCAGTTCTATGATTGTAGAGCAAAAGAGGCCATAGAAAATATGCAAATGAATGAGCAGAGCTGTGCTCCAATAAAACTTTACTCATAAAAATAAGCAAGGGGCCTTATTTGGCCCATAGACTATATTTTGCTGTCCTGTGATGTAGGGAAAAAAAAAAGAGAGTTGAACCTGATAAGGAATGACAAAAATTTGGCTTGCCTGCGGAACCTCTGGCTCTCATGACAAACGTCACTAATCAATCAAGCCCCTCTTTCATGCTGAACCTGTATTCTCTCTCATACACTCAACCCAGCACTATCAATCAATTCAAGCTGGTGTGCTGAATGCAAGCTATTTGACATGCCTGTCTAGATAATACTCTTAGTTCTTTACAAAGCCTTGTGGTTGGGAGCTCATAGACCTTGGTTTAAGACAGGGGTTTCCCACTTGTGTTCCATGTGACATTATCCCAGACTTTCTCTCTCTGGGTCTTGGGTATCTCTAATGTTGAGAGTTTCGCTGACAGGAACTTGAGATATTACCTAGCAAAGATTCCATTTTTAAAAAAAAATAAAAGGCTTGCCTGGTTTTACTCTTTCTGTGTTTGCTATGTGGTCAATTAAGTAAGGAAAAATAATTTAAGCCAGTTGTGATAATAGAGCATTCGAACCCAGGCTCATATTTTTTCCTTTCCACCTTGCTGAGTTATTAAGGGTAGATCATGGCTTTAGTGGCAGAGAATGGCTGACATCCCGTTCCAGAATGCTACCTTTCCTCCCATTGTGCCACTTGTCAAGCTTTCCAAATATGCCCCTTTCACCTTCCATTTCAACATTATTTTCATTCTGAGACTCCTGACATGTTTAATTCCTTGGCTAAGCCCTCTCCCCGTCCAAATGTCGCCACCCTTGTCATACAATTTATTTTCTACACACATATAAAATCAAGCTTGAACATTTTTCTCTACTATGAACTCTTGAGAAATAGCCTTTGGAGCAGCCATCCATCACGGTGGCAATAATGCTCAGAGTAATTTCTTTTTTATTTGTTTAGCACTTCCCATTCTAGATCAGATTTCATCGAGGGCAGCCTGTCAACAGAAAAATGACCTTCATTGGGTAGGTATCTATCCTATCAACCCATCAAGGAACAAGAGAAAGAAATAATCTAAAGCACCTACTAAGTGCCAGCCAATAGGAGGATGATTAGACTCCATCATCCTGATGAGACAATGATCTCAGAGAAGTTAAATGATAGAGGAGATTGGACTGGGTTTTCTGAATTCTAGTTCTATTAGCTAGTGTTCTGTGGAGATACAGAACCAATTGTGTGTGTATATGTGTATGTCTGTATGTGTATATACATTCTCTCCTATCTGTCTACCTACCTACCTACCTACCCACCTACCTATATGTTCATCATCTACTGATAAATCAATTTTAAGGAATTGGCTTACAGAATTTTAGGGGCTGGCATGTCAGAAGTCCACACGGCAGTCCAAGGCAGGCTGGCAAGCTATAAATGCAGGCAAGTCTTGATATTGCAGTCTTGAGTCTCAAATCATTAGGGTAGGTCAACAGATTGGAGACTCAGGCAGGATTTGCAATGTTATAGTTTTGAAGCAGAATGTCTTTTTGGGAAACCTTGATTTTCACTCTTAAGGTCTTTAACTGATTGGATAAAGCTCACTTACATTATGGAGGATAATCTGGTTTCTTAAAGTTAACTGATTATAAATGTCAATCTAGAGGGTGGGGCAAAAGTAGGTTTATAATTACTTGTATGGAAAAATCATACAATAATTAATAAATAATAGAAGAATAAACTCTGTGTTTCATGTACTTATAACCGAAAGCCTACTTTTGCCCACCCCATTCAAAGACCTTCATAGCAACATCTGGACTACTGTTTGAACAACTGGGCACCCTAGCTTAGCCAATTAACACATAAAATTAACCATCATAATCATCCACTATTCTTCCTACTCCTCATACTTTCTTAGTCTCAAGCAAGCTCTAAATCAGTGGTAGTTAACCTGGTCCCTACCGCCTACTAGTGGGCATTCCAGCTTTCATGGTGGGTGGTAGCGGAGCAACCAAAGTATAAATAAAAGATAGATTTAACTATAGTAAGTTGTTTTATAAAGATTTATTCTGCCAAACTTAGTGAAAATCCGACATAAAGTACTTGGTAAGTAATTATTATTATATGCTTTAACTTGCTGTAACTCTGCTTTATAAATTTTATAAAGTAAAGTTACTTCCCTACTTTATAAATCACCATTACTGTGGAACCGGTGGGCAGTTAGAAAATTTTACTACTAACAGAGATACAAAAGTGGGCGGTAGGTATAAAAAGGTTGACTACCCTTGCTCTAAATGAAAGCTTTCTTAAATTCTCTTAGATTGAGGTGATAATTTAGAGTGCACACAGTATAGGATCTCAAACTTGGGACAACCTTGAATGAGTGTGGCAGATGTGTTACTTCCATAGAGGATTTTGGTTAGGATCTGTGGTTAGCATCTTGCTTAAAGGGCTTTACTGGCTCTTTCATGTTCTTAGGAAAAGCCATGTCCCAGTGTAGCTTCTAGTCCCTTCATCATAGGATCTTTGCTAACTTCTGCAGCCTCCTTAGCTACTGGAACTGGTTTGTCATTTTTAACGACCAATGGTTTCTATTTTTTTTTCAAACCTCTGTACTTTCTCACACACTATTTCCTCTGAAGGGAACACACTCTTTTCTCCTCTACCAACTGCCTGCTATCACATGAATAACTTTGAGACAATCCCTTAGTTCCCATCGTACTTATCATTTTCTTGGGAGCCTTCCTAAATTTGCAGTGGGGCTCTGATCTGCATGTGTACTTAGCTGACCATAGTGCTCAGCACACTGTCTGCCTGGTTTGCTGTGAGTTTCATGTGGGCAGGGTTGACGTCTCATTTCTTGGGGCCTCCAGTGTACAGAGCAATGTCTGGCTTATGGTGGACATTTAATAAATATTTGTTTAATATCAAGTGAAAGAGAAGAATGCAACCTTTGATATTCTTTGTTGTTGTTTTTTTCAGTGTTTATGTGACTGGGTTTTTCCCCCCAAGTAAATGACTGTCTGAATGTGAGTTCCCCCAAATATCCATCATTATATCATAAATGTTCTTATGAGGAACAATTAAAAAAGCCAAGAGGTGACCATCTCTGCTCAGTGGAATTCATGTCAGTCCCATGATTTGATCTCTTCTTAGTAGGATCTGATGGCTGGCTCTGGCCCAGGTCCCGAAGGATCAGTTTCATGGTCAGATGGAAACATGGAGTCATTGCCCTTGTGGACTTTCCCTGAGGCTTCTCCAGGAAGAGTGACAGCAGGATGACAGGTATACATGTTCAAAATTACTTTGAGGTGGTCTCAGTCTTGATTACTGTCCCTGGGAGCCCTCTTCAGAGTTTAATGTGAACACATTAGAAATGCACAGAGAGACAATGATGTATATGTGTTTAGTCTGAATTTGTTCAGTATGGCTGCATCACTGTGGTGTGCAGCTGCCTCAGAAAGAGAAGAAAGATTCTTCGTGGCAGCCCAGTTCTTCCTCCCTCTGCCTGACAAGGCTGTAGAACTGCTCACCATCTTATAGGATTTCATTTCACTCTTCTTGAAAACTGGCATAGATGCCTCCTGCATTGGAAAACGTTAAGGAATTTAAGTCACTTACTTCAACATTTTCAGAATATTTTTAACTTATTTAAAAATATTTATTGAGGTACCAAGCTATGCATTAGGCATGCAATCATGAGCAAAGGGACATAAACCATGCCCTCAGGGAACTTACAGTCTGGTGGGAGAGATACCAATGTTGTGCCAAATCTGTGCTCAGAGAAGAGAATGCAGAAGTGGGCTCTGTTCTTCCTGTCCCCAGCAGTGATGCCAGTTGACTAAGCATTTGACCACGCCCTGCATTCAGCCAGGTATTTTCATCTGTCACCTCATTTCATCTTTACAACAATCTTTAGAAATAGGAATTGTTCTGATTGTACAGGTAAGGACACAACCCTAGAGATCTTAGGAGAATTTGCCAAACAGATTAAAGTCAAGAAACAGTAGAATAGATTCAAACTAAGGCCGACTGTAAAGCCAAGACAGTTCCTCATCGCAGTGCCCTATTTCTAGTATCAGAAGCATCACATTGAATCTGATTGTTTATCTAAGAGTTATAACTGAGGTACCTATAACACACAGGAGGGGGCATATAGGCTGGACTTCAAAGAATATGTTGGAATTCATTGTGGGAAAAATGTGGGAAGGGAATTCCAGGCATGGATGGTCACAGTGTTGCCCTTGGAGTGTAGGATGGGTGCTGGCTTCATGAGGTGGATGGAAAGAGGGCCAGGGTGATGGAAGCCCTTGGTTATGTTTAAGCAATAGAGTGATATAATCAGAGGTGAGTCAGAAAGAACTGTAGAAGCAGTGTACAGAATTGGCCAGTAGGGGATGACAGAGAGTGCAAGTCTGGGAGATTATTAAGAGGCCATTGTTAGTGGTCTTGTAAATCATGACTTTCTGCTGTGGATCTGTTGGATTGGTCAGTTTGACATTCCCTATGAGTTTTCATGGGAGAAGTTGCTGATCAGTGTTTACTTCCTGGTTGGTTAGGTAGAAATACTTTTTCCACATCTCTCTTATAATTACAGACTCTTTGGCTAATACCAGAATTTTTCAGCCACACGAGGAAACAAAATAAATCATTATATTTGTGTAATAATAATGATGATGGTGAGGACACTGGGATGCATGGCCCAGACTTTGCCTCTTTACTTGAGGAATTATTTCTCCAGCTGCTGGGAGGGCTGCCAGAAGACAGCCCTCTATTCTTCGTCCCTTTGAGGATTGCATCAGCTGAAGAGAGCTACCTCTCCTGACATCCAATGCCTTCCTGGGGCAGCCCTCATCTAATGACTAAACTCTGTGGGGGTAGAAATGCCTGGCCTCCTGGCCCCAATTTGGAGTAACTCTCAAAGGCCCTCCTCTCTTCACAGTTCCCTATAATACTGGCTAAGACCTCTGCTGAGGTTACACTGCAGCTCTCTTCCTCCTCTGCCTCCTCCTGCCGCCTTCTCTTCTGTTTTGTATGTGGGGATGCTGAGAGCAGCCCCCATACAGTCTCTGCGTGCACATCTCTGTCTCAGCCTTCAGCTTGGAGGACCAACCCAGCAGCAAATGATAATTTCAGCTAACATATACTTATGTCTGACTACATGTTAAGGAGCTGATACACATAGTCTCATTTCATTCTTACAATAGCCATCGGTAGTAGGTAGCCCATAATACTACTACTATACCATTGCATAGGCACAAAACAATTCTCCTATCATTGATCCTAGGTAAACTTTCATCCTGCCTGGGAGAGGGTAGGACAGGGATTCCTAACTGCTTTAGACATGTTAGAAATTGAAGTCCACAGAGAAATAATTTCGCCAAAATCACAAATATAGCGATGTTGCTGAGTTGTCTAACTTTCTGATCAATTTCACCGCCTATAGAGATTCCCATTTCTATGCCTGATTTCTAATCTACTGTACTAATATCCCAGACATGTTGGGCCCAGGGTTTCACTGCCTTAGTGTGAAAGCTGGGTGTTTCTCAGTGAGCACCTACTTTGTGATCTTCCACTCAAAACGTGTGGCCTGAGACACAATGGAAACAAATGGCTCTTATCCGACATCAGTGCCAAGGAGACCCTCGGCAGCTAACTCGGGGATTTCAAACTGTGTTCTACAGAGCTGCTTTCGGCCCTGTAGAGATGAAAGAGCTGGGAAAAGCAAAGAGAAGACAGGAAACAAGATGATGAGGAACGGGGCCTGAGCTGGGAAGAAAAGGATGGAAGGAAAGAGGTTCAGGGGAGGGAGAGGCAGACAGAGAGGAAAAGAGGAAGAGAGGAGGAGAGAAGGAGAGGGGCAGAGCAGAGAGGAGAGAACAGGAGGCTGGCCGACTGTTCCCCGAAATAAACAATGGCAACTTTCCTGCCCATAAGGCAGCCGCGTTATTGGGGGCTTTGAACTCCTCAGGACAGTGTGCTTTATCATCTGGAATAATAAACGCAGACCTGGTGGGCTGAGGAGCAGGCAGAAGGCGGGCTGGGGGTGCAGCTCCGCGCTGTCAACAATGGGCAGCCCGCTGTCCTGTCTTCACAAAGCCGCCCGGGAAGGCGTCCTCCCAGAGGCGCTGGGGCCGAGAGGGCTCTCAGCTGGTGCTGAGTGAGCGCTTCAAAGTAAACAGGGGCTCCAGGGCCGGTGGGACCCTCCTGTTGGCGGTAACTCGGACATGATGTGAGCCCTGGAAAGAGCTTGGTATTTTTAGCTCTCCAGTTGCTTTGAAAGAAAGAGGAGGGAAAAATGAAGCCGCAGTGTGCAATTTATTATTTTTTTAGGACATAATAGCTAACAGCTCCAAAAACATTCGGGATGTGCTCCAGAGCTCATCAGTGAGCATATCCCTGCAGAACGAGCAAAGGACGAACACCACCTGTGTGGGTCGGAGTGCCGACCGGTGCGGCACGTCGGCGCTCCGCCTCTCTGCGCGGGCCTCGCCTGGGACCAGCGAGTGTCGCTCACCTGTCGGCTCCACGTCGCCTTAATATCCTCCTTGTTTCAGTAGTGGAAAGCCTTATGGTTTGATCAGACCCAAATTGAACTCTTAGTTTCCTAGGCCTCGACTAGGTCATGGAGATCCCAGAGGGCTGGGAATCAGTCCCGGGGCCTGACCTGCCAACTTGCTGTGGCCGTGCACGAGTCACGTGGTTATCTTGAGCCGAGGTGAATGCAAGTCTCTTTGAACTTTAACATTAAGCAAGCCTTGAGAAATATAAGTGAGAAGTCCTGAGTGGCCAGGTAGGTCTCAGAGCTCAGCACAAAATATAAATATTTGTTGAATGACCGAGTGAACTGGAGGTAACTCAGTAGGGGGCCCTGGCTCACCTTCACCCTGGTGGGTGGAGGAAATTGTACATTTTCCTATTACTGCAGCTTTGTAACCTCTAAGCCTCACTGAGGAGTAAAGAGACGTTTAATTCTTAGTAGGAAACAGAGACAGGCAGCCCTAGGGCCAGGAGCAGGTGGATGAGCAGAGAGGGCCAAAGGCTGTGGGCTTGGGGAATGCAGGTGGTCCCCAGGGAGCCGGCCAGAGTGCTGAGGACACTAGGCAGCCCTGGCTCTGCAGGGAGGGGTAGGGGAAGAGTGCTGAACTAGGATACGGAAGACCCTGGTTTGCTATCTGCTTGAAGTGGGGACCCTGGGCAAATCTCTGTCCTCCCAGAAGCACAGCCATTCTGGCGTTGACTCTGCCCAAGCGTCCCTGTGTTTCCTGCTGCAGTGCCACAGGCCAGCTGGTTTCTCTGTGGTCTCTCTATCTCTCTCCAGGACGATCCTTCCAGTCCTCTAACTGTCCCCACTGCCCTTCAGCCTTGCCCTGCCCCGCTCCACTATTGGCACTACCTTCACCAAAGTGGCCCTCTAACATGAAGATCAGATGGGGCTGCTCTCTGGCACACAGCTATCAATAGCCACTCTGCCTCAGGCTGAAGTCCAAGCATGGAAGGACTCCTCAAGGTCTGGTCCCTGCTCAGGCTCCAGTTCCAGCACCTGTGTCTGCTTTTCTGCATGCACCTTAGGTTCCAGCCACATTGTTCCTGATAAGTGACACACTTCTTGACCATGCAAGCCTTTGTATGTGTTGTTTCTTCTGCGTGTGCTCTTCCAAAATTCTTCTCAAGCATCTGCTCTGTCCAGAGGACCGAGCTCAGGAAGGCCTCGGGAGCCAATCTCTTCCCCTCAGACACTGTCCCTCTGCGGCCCCCTACTACCTGCAACACTGTGTGGGGAGACAGGTTAAAAAAAAGGACTTCATGAGAACCAGGTTGGGTCATCGTGGCATCCAAAGCTATCAGAGTTTTTAGTACTTAGTACCTCTTAGGAGATGATTGGTTTATAAATGGGGCTATATAATAGCGATGAAAATCCCTTCTTTTTCTACTTTCTATTGGGAGGGTCCAAAGAATGCAAAAACATTTTACAAAAAGACTGTGCAGCCTGACCAGGCGGTGGCACAGTGGATAGAGCATCGGACTGGGATGCTGAGGACCCAGGTTCGAGACCCCGAGGTCACCAGCTTGAGCGCGGGCTCATCTGGTTTGAGCAAAGCTCACCAGCTTGGACCCAAGGCTTGAGCAAGGGGTTACTCGGTCTGCTGAAGGCCCGCGGTGAAGGCACATATGAGAAAGCAATCAATGAACAACTAAAGTGTCACAATGCGCAACGAAAAACTAATGATTGATGCTTCTCATCTCTCTGTTCCTGTCTGTCTGTCCCTGTCTATCCCTTTCTCTGACTCTCTCTCTGTCTCTGTAAAAAAAAAAAAAAAAAAAGAAAGGCTGTGCACATTTGAGCTTTTCATAATGAACTGATTTTAGAATAGAAAATAGAGGTGCTGGAGCAGAAGCAGACTCATCCAGCCCTCCCTTCCCTCCTCTCGCCTCTTCCCACCCTCCTCCTCATTCTTCCTCCTTGAGTGTTTGGCAGTTCAAGACATAAAGGAATATTAAGCAATAAGACAGACAAGATCCTTTGCCCTCATGAAGCATACTTGCCATTAAAAAAAAATAGATACTACAAACAAATCAATAAATGATGATTTTTATTGATGAGTGACTGAAATAAACAAGGAGCAGGTTCAGCAGGTGCTACATGTGCCATGGGGGGAGGAGGTCTTCAGAAATTAGGCAGCTCTGCCCCCCATTAGGACACGGCCGCTTTGAGCTGTATGACTTGGGGCATCAGGGTCTTGACACCTTTTCAGCTTTCTCTCTGCCAGAGTGAGATGATAATATACCCACCTCTATAAATACTTATGAAGACTAAATAAATAAGCCTGGCTTATAGCTTCCTAGGAACTGGTCTCCTGGACAAAGAATTTATGAAGTGAAATGTCAAGTGCCCACACCACGTGCAAAGGAGCTGAATCTTCTCTCCAGCAAGGGGCCCGGACACACCAGGGAAACCATTCTTCTTTGAAGCTCTATGCATAGATTTCTAGACCTTTCCCAGGCCTTGCGTCATGGTTTGCTATGGCTGCGTGGCTGACCTGAAGCTAGTCACTTTCCCTTTCTGAGCCTGTTTTTCCATCTGTAAAAAAAAGGGTGTTGAACTCAGACCCCTCCCCCCGCCCAGTATGTTATAGCACAGACATTCTCTGATTTGGGGTTTGGGAATCATTTTACTACAAGAATGCTTTCTTCTCCAAATAATGAACTCCAATTAGTTTTACTGATCTCTATTAATGAAGGTTCTGACACAAAACATTGTGGCCTTGCATGTTTTATTTCCTTGCAGAGAAGATGGTATACTTGGTATCATCAAGGTTATGGAAACAGGGTGTTCTTGTCATAAACACTTGGTAGATGTCAGATGGAGGCAGACAGAGGACTGGTTCAGGCATACCCAGAGGCTGGAATAGGCTGTGTTCTATCTTGAAGCAATGAAACTAATTGGAGGTCATGTCCAAGTGTGTCTGTGCACATGCAAGTGTGTACATGTGTTTACCCCAGAATCCAGATGAAATCTCAAAGCCTTTCACTGACTCTTCACCACATGAGGCATATCCCGTTATTCCACTCTATGCCATTCAGGGTTGGAAGTTTTCTTTATTTTTTTACTCACTTTCTTTACAGCACATTTCACTAACTACTTTTATGCATCAAAAACTGCATATATTATTGTTAATCCTCACAACTACCTTAAGATGTAGGTAACATGCTTCCAGTTTTACATATTGAAGAAACTGCTGTTCAAAGAGGTTAACTACCCAGCTTACGGTTGCACAGCTGGAGAATGCTTGAGGTGTGACCCTAACTCAGATGGGTTTAATGACAAGCCCATAGCCTTTTCTAGCAACCTCCTCATGCAGAATTAGATTCTCAGCTAAGAGCAAAGGAGTAAACTCATGACCTCAGAGCAGGCCTGATCAATCTACAAGGTTTATCTGTCAAATTCATGGAAGATTTATTCAGCAGATTGCTAAGACATAGTTTTTAAATTTTAAAGTGTACAGGAGTCCTTGGATGCTTTTCACATTTGTATTCTTTTACTCTACACTTAGAGATTCTGAATTTTTAGAACACAGATGGTCTAGAAACTACGTACCAAGAAGCAAAACATTCCTAGGGGTTTGGGTAGAGTTTAGGGCTCAAATACCCAGAGTCATCTTCCTGTCTTCAGGGGAACCATACATACAAATTCATAATACAACAAAAAATAAAATACTAGTTTTATTAATGGCTAGAAAAACCCAATGCTTTTAGCTGCAAAGCATTGCTAAAAACTGTTAGAGAAAGTAGTCTAAACCTAAGCATGCCTTACTCACACCTTAGATCTATATTTGAGTTTACAACCTCAGGTCTGCAAAATGAGATGTCTGGGTTGATGAAGCCAACCCCACATTTTCTTATCTAAATGACTAAACAAATGAGAATGGTTTGCCTGACTTTTACACCCCATCACAAGCCACACAGAAGAACAGTTGGTGGATGTCCCTGCAAAAGTTGCTTACTGTATGCTGATGGAAGTGGGCAAACTAGTCAGAAGGAGTGAGAGAGAAACTGAAAGAGGGAGCAGAGGAATATAGTGTACTGACTTTCAGGCCTCAGGAAGCAGAATAGAGTTGGATTTGTAGCTACCTGGTTCCTTTTCGTGAAGTATCCTTGTCCACACACAATTTAGGGTCCAGGACAGTCAGGGTCTATCTGACTGTATGATAACTCCTTCTCTGCAGAGAAGCTGGTAAGGATTAGAGAAGTTGAGTACAAGGATGGAAGTAAACATTAGCTCTTTCGTAAGTCAAGGCTGCAGTATGAGGTGAGGATTAGAGATGTGTTTTTCTTTTTCTTTTCTTTTCTTTTTTTTCTTTTTTTTTTTTTTTGTCAACACAAGCCTTAGGTGAGCACCAGCCCTGCAACGAGTCCCACTTCCTCCTGCAGGGGGTCTCATCCACTCCATAAGCATTTGAGAGCTGCCTTCATGACTTCACTGAGGCACTGGGATGGGAATCAAAACAGACCTGGCCCCTGTCCTCACGAGGCTGGCATTGCAGCTGGGGAGACAGCCAGAAACCCTACCAACTAAGAGGAGCTATTAAGAAAGAGATGACAAATTGTGATCAGTGTTATAAAGGTAACCAACTAGGGGCAGAGCCAGAGAATATGGTGGGAGAAGCCACTCTACAGGGAAGGATCAGGGAGAATGTCTCTGAGGAGGTAACTGTAGACAAACAATACATAGATCCTCAAAGTTAAATGACAGTATGGTGTTGAAAATATTCTGTGAGTGTGGAGCGGAGGAAATGATGGGCTCTCTGCCTGGGAAACTTAAGAGAGTTGAAGCAATTTGCCCATGACCATGAGATGCCACAGGCAAGCTCACACTAGAATCAGGGGTCGGAATGTTTCTTTTGCTTAAAGACTTTATCTTGTTTCTTTTATTCTTCTGTCTTGAATCACATCCTCTAGATTAGATCGCCTGGTGGGGGGAGAATTATCTTCAAAGAGTCAGTCTTTATGTCTTAGAAGAAGAATCCAAGGTCATAGAAAAAAAAAACATGTGTCATGCTAAAAGTCACTTAAAAAGAGACAATGAAAAATTTAAATTATACTGTGAGTTTAAGCTTCAAGCACTTCTCACTCTTCAATGGGTTCATCTACTGCATAGGCTTGTTTCAAGACTGGGAGAACAGATGGAAAACACTTTGTAGATTGCGAAGCAATGAACACGTGCTAGGAATTATCAGACAGATACCTGACACACACGGAGTGAATAAAGATTTTTCTTTTTTTACCTTTAGAAAATCAGTACTCCCATCCCCTCTTATTCTGCGAATTGGAAACAAAAGTGGCTTGGTTCCAAAGTGGAGAGAGCTCCTACAAAATGCTCTCTTCTCGTCCGTCCTTTTATCTTTTCCAGGGACAATCAGCTGCCAGAAATGTGTCCCTTCAAGCAGTCCTCCACATCTTATTTGGATAAAGCTTAAATTATTACCACACCAGTTTATGCTTGTTTCCCCCCCTCCTCTCTTTTCCAAGAATAGCCGTAACTAAGCTTGACAAACTACTGATTTCTACCAAAGTGCTTTCAACACCTTTTAGACATCAGAGACCAAAGGGATGAGATGAACTGAAGGCAAGGAAAAAACTCAGAAGTTTCTCATGATTCCAGACCACAGCTTCCTCCAGGAAGTCTTCCCAGGTTTTCTATCAACAAATGAAAATTTACTTAATACCTGCCACTTGAGCATGGGAATCATGTTGTTCCTTTTGTTTATTTTTTCTTTCTGCTTTTGCAGGGCTGTGTTCTGGGCACTGGCTTTACAATAATGAGCCCCATGAGCCAACAAGCTTTCAAACCACAGGACATATAAACAAGTAAACAAATAGTAATGGCATCTGGCACAAAGTGGTGTGAAATGAAATGCTGTAGAAACACAGAGGGTGTAAGGGAAAACGAGTTCCTGCAGGACAGTTGGGGAAAGAGCAGATCTTCTTTCCGGATCCCGAAGAGGGGTGCATTTGAGCTGGTCTTTTAAAGATGGCAAGGTCCTTTAGGAAGAGAGGTAGGATAGCAGAGCAAGTGGGGAAGGAGAAATCTTACATCATTAAAAAAGTGGTTGCTGGTACATTCCAGGTGAAGGGAAAGGAGGAACTCAAGAATAAAGAAAAATCTTTTGGGCCTGACCAGGCAGTGCAGCAGTGGATAGAGCGTCAGACTGGGACACGGAGGACCCAGGTTCAAAACCTCGAGGTCGCAAGCTTGAGCACAGGATCATCTGGTTTGAGCAAGGCTCACCAGCTTGAGCCCAAGGTCGCTGGCTGGAGCAACGTGTCACTTGGTCTGCTATAGCCCCACTGTCAAGGCACATATGAGAAATCAATCAGTGAACAACTAAGGTGACACAACAAAGAATTGATGTTTCTCATCTCTCTCCCTTCCGGTTTGTCTGTCCCTATCTGTCCCTCTCTCTGACACACACACACACACACACACACACACACACACACACACACACACATCTTTTGGGAAGAAAAATAATCCACTATGCCTGCTGCATTCAATGCAAGCCAAGGGAACTGAGTATTAACAAAAAGAACATTTGGCCCTGGCCAGATAGCTCAGTTGGTTACAGCATCGTCCCTAAGTGGAGAGGTTGCTGGTTTGATCCCTGGTCAGGGCACACACAGAAACAGATGTTCCTGTCTCTCTCCTGTTCTCTCCCTTTCTTTCTTTAAAATCAATAAACTAAACATTAAAAAATGAAAAGATTCATTAAAAAAAAAGAACATTTGGATTAATTCAAATTAGGTCCATGTCACCCCATTTACTGTCTAGTGTTAAACATATCACATTGCCTCTCTGAGTTTAGTGTTTCCCATTCACTAGTGTTTGTCATTCAGGGTGGCAGAGATTTCATATGAAGGTGCTTAGAAAGGCTCTGGGACCAAAACAGCTGCTCAATGTATTTGAGAGTCTTTTTCAGCTCTTTCAGCAAAGGCCTAGAAGCTATTAAGGATGGGAACCCAAATAAGGCCATCTTAGCTGACTGTAGTGTCACAATTTTGGCAGTATGCCTGATCAGTTTTACTCAGTGTTCTTGGTTAGGTATTCTAATCTCTCTGAGCTTGCCTGTTGTATGGCCATCAACACTACCACTGTCCCATGCAGGTTCGCATTTGATTCCGACAGATGGTAATGAAACAAGGAAGCCAAGAACTGGTGGGCCATTACCTTTAATCCTAGCTTGCATCCAGTGGGTGAGAAATACATACAGTGGGAAAACACTTCTCTTTCCATTCAGGGCTCCCAAAGCCACTGACTCATCTGAGTATTCCTAGAATCAAAGGCCTTCTCACCTTATTCACCTCTGTTCCCCATCTCCTTCTCTCTGCACAAACTGGCTTCTCCTTCAGCACTCCGCCATCTTGGCTGTCTCTCCTCTACAATGCTAATGGCAGGATCTGAGCAAGAGAGCCCCCAGTTTGCTTTATTTTATAGTGTAGAAAATAAAGCCTTTAAGCCGATATACAAATAAGGAAGTCTCTGATACAAAGCTACTTATCTGAGGCATAAATGAGATTCTTCATAAGAGTGCACCACTCCACATCATGCAACAGTCAAGGGTGTGGGAAAAAGCTTAGTTTTGAAAAGATTTTAGTATTAAGAAGGTGGGAAAGGCTTAGTCTTAAAACTAAGCCTTAGGCTATGAGTACCTTGCCAGCTTACAGCCTGTCCTCCACACCCAAAGCAAACTATAAGCGAGCAAACATATATATCATATTTACAAACTTATTTGACTAACACCTGTCCTTGCCTGTATTTAAGGATTGTTGATCAAGAAGGGACCTTCTCCTCTATTCTTCCTACAATCAGATCTTAACTTACAGGGAGAGAATGTGCATTCCAATTTCCTCCCTGTTGGGCGGATAAAGTGTATTATGCTCACTTTGTTAAAGATAACACAAGGAGGCCGTCACCCAGGTGATATTAATGTGTGTTGAAAATCCTTGTAGCCTGGGGCTTGGTTTTGGGATTAAGCCTTTCCCACCCTTTTTGATGTGGGGTGGTACAATCCAATCATGCCTCAGAGAAGTGACTTTGTATTAGGGACTTCCCTACTTTGTATATTGGATTAGAGGTTGTGAAGCTACAATATAAAATGAGGGCGGAACGAGAGTTGGCTCTTGGTTCCTGAGATTAGAAGAGAGAGCAGAGGAGAGCAGAGAAAGGCCACATGGAGGAGGCCAGGAGAAGCAGCCAAGATGGCGGAGTGCTGAGTGAGATGCCAGTTTGTGTAGAGTTTGTATCTGGGATAAGGAAGGAGATGGGGAACAGAGGTGAATAAGTCTGGTGAGCTAGAAACCTTTGATTCTAGGAAACTTGGATAAGTCAGTAGCTTTGTGAGCACTGAATGTGACTGGGTTTTGGAGCCCAGTGTGTATTTTTACTTGCCCGCCGGGTGCAAAGCTAGAATTAAAGACTATGGCCCACCAGTTTTTGGCTCCGCTGTTTCTTTGCCGACTGTCCGAATCCAATGTGAACCTGCATGGGCCAGGCGGCTGCTGTGATAGTGGCTCTGGCCCTGGCTCCTGGCTTTACACTCCCAGTTAGTGGAACAGACTCTCTTTCCACTCTCTTACATACTTCTCTCTAAAAAGGAGTATCTAATGTGCTCAGTACCAATAAAAGTCTGTCGGTCAAATAAGTTTGTAAATATGATATATATGTTTGCTTGCTTATATTCAATAGTTTGCATTGGGTGTGGGAGACAGGCTGTAAGCAGGCAGGGTTGTTATAGCCTAAGGCTTAGTTGTAAAAAGACTAAGCCTTTCTAGCCCTTTTAATACTAATATCTTTTCAAAACTAAACTTCTCCCCACACTCTTGACTGTTGCATGATGTGGGGTGGTGCACTCTTATGAGGAATCCCATTTATGCCTCAGATAAGTGACTTTGTATCAGAGACTTCCTTATTTGTATATTGGTTTAAAGGTTTTGATTTCTACACTATAAAATAGGGCAGACCAGGAGCTCTCTGGCTTGGTTCCTGAAATTAGCATTGCAAAGAGAAGCAGCTGTAAAGCCAGCCGCCAGGGCCAGGGCTACCAACACAGCTGCCGCCCGGCCCATGCAGGTTCGCATTGGATTCGGACAGTCGGTAAAGAAACAACGGAGCCACAAACTGATGGGCCATAGTCTTTAATCCTAGCTTGCACCCGGTGGGCAAGTAAAAATACACATTGGGCTCCAAAACCCAGTCACATTCAGTGCTCACAAAGCCACTGACTTATCCGAGTTTCCTAGAATCAAAGGTTTCTAGCTCACCAGACTTATTCACCTCTGTTCCCCATCTCCTTCCTTATCCCAAATAAAACTGTACACAAACTGGCATCTCACTCAGCACTCCACCATCTTGGCTGCTTCTCGTGGCCTTTCTCTGCTCTCCTCTGCTCTCTCTTCTAATGATAATCTCAGGAACCAAGAGCGCAAGCTCCCGCTCCGACCCCATTTTATAGTGTAGAAATCCAAAACCTTAATCCAATATACATAATAGGGAAGTCTCTAATACAAAGTCACTTCTCTGGGGCATGATTGGATTGTACCACCCCACATCAAAAAAGGGTGGGAAAGGCTTAATCCCAAAACCAAGCCCCAGGCTACAAGGATTCTCAACACACATTAATATCACCTGGGCGACTGCCTCCTCATGGGCAGCGTAATCTTTAACAAAGTGAGCATAATACATTTTATCCGCCCAACAGCAGTCAAGATGGCGGAGCGCTGAAGGAAAAGCCAGTTTGTGCAAAGTTTGTGCAGAGAGAAGGAGATGGGGAACAGAGGTGAATAAGGCTGGTGAGGTAGAAACTTTTGATTCTAGGAAACTCAGATGAGTCAGTGGCTTTGGGAGCCCTGAATGGAAAGGGCAGTGTTTTCGCACTGTGTGTATTTCTTGCCCGCCCCGTGCGAGCTAGGATTAAAGGTAATGGCCCACCAGTTCTTGGCTCTGTTGTTTCATCACCGTCTGTCTGAATCTAATGCAAACCTGCCCGGGCCAGGCAGCTGTGATGGTGGCTGTGGCTACTGGCTTTACAAGGTCAAACTCTAATCTCTTGCTAGTGGGTGAGATCACTGCCTTGGACAGAAATCCCCATCTTCTGTGCTCTAGCTACTCCACCTACAACTGGGCATATCACAGGGAAAGTGTAGGTCATAGCTCTTTCAGGTAGAATACTAAGACAGTGTTCCCTAACCAAGTTCATAACAGCTCTGTAATATTTTGTTACAGGTTATAGTAGAGTATAAAGATGGCCACAAATTTTTGTACCTTCCTCCTTTGAGAGGTGGAGTTGATTTTTCTACCTTTGTAATTTGGTTTGGCCTTTTGACTTGCTTTGGCCAAAGCAAAACAACAGAAGTGATGTATGAGGCCTGAGCCTGGGCCTTTAGAAGCTTTGCCATTTTCTTTTGCTGTCTTAAAACCCTGTGATCTTCAAAAACAGCCTAGGCTAATTTTCTGAGTGAAAAGGAACCAACAGAGAGAGATCCCAGCCATCTCAGCCAGCCCAGCCAGTACCATTGAAGACTAGCCATCCTCTAGTGGACCCATCAGTTGATGCACATATATCAATGAACCTAACTTTTAGGTTGTCAAAGAAGGGATGCACAAGCTCTGGTGAATTTTCTAAGTTTATGCATTTGTGAACAGATGGCCTGAGACCCTAGTGCCATCAGCAGCGAGAGGATGAAAAGCCTCGGCCTATATAGGACTGAGTTTGGGTGTATTTCCGGCATGGGGAGGAAACCTCTGTTATCTGTGGCAGTTTAAACAATGGGGAGGTAGGGTGGTACTGACTAAGTAAAGAATGTTCAGGTAAGTGGTGAGGGATGCCCCAGGGTCAGGCGGATGTAAGATACTGATCAAGATTGCTCAGGTGGAGAGTCATGGGAACTGACCCACTGAACTGGGTCACCTAAAGTTCCATCTGGCTAGTTGAGGCTATTGGTAAGAGGCCTTGGTCCCAAACCTAACACTAACCCAGATCAGCCAAGCTCAGCCCAGATTAGCAAGACTGCCCAGCTGTCCTGTAGATTTTTAATGATAGCAAGTGGTTATTATTTTAAGCCCCTAAATTTTAGGATAATCTGTTATGTGACAAAAGCTACCAGATACACATGGTGATTACACAGATTTTTTAAAATGATGCTTGTTTCCCATTTGGCTGGTGATCTTTGCATGAAGAGTTATTCATTCTTGGGAAGGAAAGAGTTATGCAGAATCCTGACCCACCATAGGGATGACAGCTTCCTCCTAAGGTTGTCATCAGTCTTAAGAGGGAATGCCTATTCAAGTTATGAATACCACTATTCTAGGAGACCCAGGACCATCCTGGCAATGTAATGTGTACTCTGTGAAACTGCTGGTGGTCCCAGATTTGTGCAATGCAATGGCCCTTAGAATTAATCAAGATAATGTGTAAAGTCTCTGGTATATAATTGACGCAAAATCAACATCTATTTTTAGAATAATTTCTAGGTATTGAAATATTTTACTATGTTGAATTTTGTGATTATTCAGACTTAATTATCAAGTAAGCCTCCATTTTCCCATCAGAAAAGTGTGCAGGGAGTGGTGATAGTGGAGGAGGCAGACTGGATAATATTTCAGGTTCTTTCCAGCATGGTTACTCTGTGATTCATGGGCTAACACAAATCTCATAAAAAAGAAGCCAAAACACATGCCCTGAGTGGGCTTCTTTGGTGAAACGGGGGACGTGGCCCGAGCAGTGCAGCACGGCAGGCCATCCGTCAGGCGGCTGTGTCAGCAGCCCGAGAGCAGCCCATAAAGCTGCCAAGACTGCCCTTTGCTTTGCCCCAATCAAAGAGAAGCAGAGGTGAGGCCTCTGTGCCGGGAAGGCCCTGCTTGCCAGAAAAGAGGCTGTGCAGTGTTCTGACCAGGACAGGCCTGAGGAACCCAAACACTTCACGTACCATTGAAGCCACAAATAAATCCTGCGGTTTGAGATCAAAAGCAAGCAGCATAGGAAAATGAAAAATTGATGAGATGCATTTTCTCCCCATCCGTTGCCTACCCAGCTTCTTACCCAGCTCCTGACTGTTTACCCCAGGCTTAAAGCTCCCAGGGACAGTTCTGGAGCAGAATTTTACTTTTTACAATGGAGCTGTGGAAAGGACACTCAGGCTGGGGAGGCTGAGGACCAGTTCTGGGTTTTCTATTCATCAGCCATGACACCATGGACTCTGATGTCCAGGTCTCACCTAAGAAACTGATTGGAGGGGCCTGGGCTGGGCCTGGAGGTGGGAATCACTTAGCTCCCCAAGTGAGTCTCCACTGCAGTCAGGGTTGAGATTTAATCGTTTGAGGCTTTGGGTCCCTCATCTGTCAAAAGGGGATGGTAGAACCTACTTTTCAGTGTTGTGAGATCTGATACACACATGCAGTAGATGTTAAAGGGTAATGGTTACCAGCTGGCAGCTTCCTGTCTAAAGGATCCCAGACCTAGGGCCTTGAGACAGACACACCCTGGTCTTGAGGAACCAGCTATGTCTATTCTTTAATCAGCCACCTTCAATATCAGGAACTTGTCGTGGCTCTGCAGGGTGGGTCTGTGTGGGCAAAGCCAAGGGGGAGCCTGAGGAATGGTGTGTGATGCACTCATTCATGGTGTCCTGATCACAGCCAGTAGCACATCCCACAAGTCACCCAGTGAACTGGTTACATCTGCTAACTGCATTTCCTCTTTGAGTGGTAACCAAGTGGCATTTAAAATTAATTAGTAATACTACCAATGAATAGTTGGCCCTACTTACCCAGCCAGTGGCAGGACCTGGTGGGGAAGAGTGTGGTAAGGGAAAGGGACTAGGTGGGTTGGGGACTCCAGCTACATCTATTTCCATTCATTCATTGATTTATTCTGATGTGCCAGCCTACATTCATTCAACAAACATTGTCATGGAGGCTGACTCTTCTGGGTGGCCAGGATAGAGATATGCAGACCCTATGCTTGCCTTCAAGCTGTTCACTGCACAAGGGAGGCAAATCTAGTGAGTAGTGTTGTTAAATTCCAACGACCAGGACTCATGTTAGTGGCAAGGTGTTCAGAGAAGAGCGATGTTGGTGCAGGTGAGAAAACTTGGGGAAAAGTTCCTAGTACAACTGGGTCTAGATCACTAAAAGGTCCTAGTTTGTGTCCCTTCAGTTTCTCACCTGGGCACATGTCTACCACTCTATTATCAGTCTCCCACTTTCCAATTCATTTCTCCAAAAGCATGGCTCTAATGGTGTCCTTTGTCTGCTCAGTCACTTTTAGTGTCCCCCCCAACCCCCATCTCCATTGCTACCTGCAGAGTAAAAGCCAGATTCCTTAGACAGGTGCTCACGGCCCTCCTTGGCCCGAACTGTCCCACATTCCAGCCTTGTCTCATCCCCCTCGACATTCCTTCTGGTCCTGGGCTCATCCCACACGGAACTATTTGACGTTGTTGGGACACTCCAGACTCTCTCACATCTGAATGGCCCTTACATAGCCTGAAATGCTTTTTCTTCTCCAAACCCCCCTTCCCATTTCTTGCCACTGAGCTGTTTGCTGTCTACTCAATAGTCTCTTTTATATCTGTGCACAAATTATTTCCTGTTGGAATAACCTTCCTCTTATCTTTTGTCTGTCTGGTGAAGTACCGGTTACTCTTGCAAAAATAATCAAATGTTTTCTGGAGAGTCTTCTGGTCCCATCAAAAAACAATGGCTTCCTCCTCTGGGCTCCATTTACACGTTTGAATGTCCGTCAGGGATAGCACCAGAGGGTAACAAAACAGACAGAAATAAACAGTGGGTCTTTGACACCTTGGGAGACCTAGGTATTAGAAACTGGTTTTTACTCCTCTGTTTAGGTCCCTGTTAAGGGAAACGGAATACGTCAGCCAGAGGGTGGTAACTTGATTGGGTTAATCTTCATATTGATCTTGTTTTTCCTGGGATTTAGTGTCCAGCTTTTTCCTGGAATCAGGTTCCATTTCTAGGCTAAATGAGCAACATAGAAAATTTCTTGTAAGTATTTGCCTGGCTTTGCAATGTGTTATGCAATTTATGGGTTGAGAGTCTTGCAGACCAAGAGATCAAATACACACTAGGCCAGCCTATAGAAGTTGGAGGGAAGAGCCAAGGACAACCCATGGTCAATTCTTTGAACTCTATGAATTTAGGTCAAGAAATTGGCTTTGAGTTTTATTTTTTAGCCTCACTCCCCAGGCACAATTTTTTTATTTTTCTTACATTTAATTTTTATAACCAACAATGTAAAAATTGGGAGAACATTTTTTCCCCCATTAATCTTGTCATCTCAAAGAACAGTTGGCTGGAAAAAGTACTGGTTTCTAGTTCCACACAGATCTCTGTGAGTTCCTATCTCTACACTTGTCTCCCCAACTGTAACAGAAAATTACACAAAGTCTCCAAGATCTCTTCTAGCTCGAATAGCATCATTCATTTCTTTCCTGTGTGTGTCATATACAGCAGTAGTCAATGTATAATCCATTTTTTTTCCTACTAAGTACCCACCAGCAGGCTGGTGTCTCTCTATTATCCACCAGTTAATACCACTGACTTGTTCCCTGCCTTCAGGCTCTTTTGTTTGACATTCAAGGTATTCTGTAATCTGCCCGCTATTGACATGCTGTAAGTATTACTTACCTCAATTCCAGGCTCAATAGACTATTTTCTATTTCCTCCAAATGCCATGAATGCTCAGCATTTATGTTTTTGCCATGTCTCTAGTGTCCTTTCTGATATCAGCATAAGTAAAATCCTACACATGTCGCCTCAGACCCAGGACCATAGGAGTCCTTACTTTGTATACCAGAGGATTCTGCATCAAGTCACCTGTTCTGCTCATCCTTCTCCTGCATTGGTCCCTGATTTGGGTATTTGGACTCTGCTCATGTTCCTATAATTAGCCTCAGGCCTTATTCCTGAGATCATGTTTTGGTAACTAACTTTTTTGGGACTCTAGTGAAGTCTAAGTTCTTGCTTGCTCCTTCTCTCAATCTTAGATTAGTGACCTAACTCTTCTCTGCCCCCATGTATTTAACTGATCTTCCCCCAACTGATTGAGACACTTAACTAAAGCCAATTATTGGTCAGCTTGGGGTTCCTTTTCTGATGGCTGGGTCTTCAGAGGTGCTTCCTTCCTACTTGGTCTTTCTCCTACTGTCACTTATTGCATCTACCCTCTGTCATCTGACCTTCCTTTTAGCTCAGGATCCTGGAAAGCCCACATATGACTGCTGCCATTACACCCGGATGGGGCCAGTGACCATCTCACTTAGAACATGCAATAAATAATAAAGGGAATTCTGAGTTCTTTAGATTTAAGAAGCCATGTCCTATAAAAGCAGTCTTATACGAAGGGCCAGAATCTTAAAATGCAAAGTTTCTAGTGTTTCTTGAGCCATCTCCTTTTAAAAGCGTTGCAAGAACATTACACCCTTGGTCAGAAACATAGCTCTTCTATAGCATGTACAGTCTTTAAAAATATTTTGTGGGCCCTGGCCGGTTGGCTCAGCTGTAGATTGTTGGCCTGGTGTGTGGATGTCCCGGGTTTGATTCTTGGTCAGGGCACACAGGAGAAGCAATCATCTGCTTCTCCACCCCTTCCCCTCTCCCTCCCCTCTATTTCTCTCTTCCCCTCCTGCAGCCATGGATTGGTTGGAGCAAGTCAATCCCAGGTGCTGAAGATGTCTTCATGGCCTCACCTCAGGTGCTAAAATAGCTTGGTTGCCGAGCAATGTAGCAATGGCCCCAGATGGGCAGAGCATCATCCCATAGGGGGCTTGCTGGGTGGATCCTGGTCAGGGTGCATGTGGGAGTCTGTTTTTCTGCTCTCAGTTCCTCACTTAAGAAAAAATTAAAAATAATAATAAATAAAAATAATAATAAAAATGTTTTGTGGTCAGATGTATATGGTTCCAAATACTAGTACTACAGGTTGATTTCTGTATTACTTTGAGTAAGGTATGTTATGTCTCTGACCACCAGTGTCTTCATCTGTCAGATGCTGATGGCCTTACCTCCATCATCAGACATGTAGGGAATATTTGGATCAGTAATATATGAAAGTCTATCCCAAAGGCCAGCCACTGTCCCCCACACATTGGTTCCTTTACATTCTTTCAATAATAGTCTTTTCCTGGAATTAAACAAATTCTATTCTGGGAAAGGGCTTCTCAAGTTAGAAGACAGCCTCTTGGTTAGTAGGAGCCAGACCAAAGTGGGTCCTTGAGTGTCAACCAGAAGAGTTCAGATCTTTGACCCTCTACCTTCTCATGGCACATGGCTCTCTTAGTCATAGATCCATCTTAATTAGTGTGCATAGCCATCCAATTTCAACATGTTCTCACTGAAACTTAACCACAGGGATCTTGGGAGACCTCTGCCTGAACCTCTGTGGGTAGGAGAGGGAGGTAGAGCTCAGAGAGGGGTTGTTTAAGACGGCCTTATAGTAGACTAGTCTGTACTAGGAAGATTTCAAAATGATTTGATATTCTTTATCTCATTTTATTTCTAACTGTGTGTGTGTGTAGGTGTAGCACATGTGAGTATTTATTTTTATTATAGCTGCTACAGCTACTGTTACTATTATTATTACTATTAATGGTACTATTGCTATTACACACTACAAAAGTTAGTTGAGAAGTGTTATTACAGAGTGATTAAAGTCGTGGTCATTGAAGCCAGACTGACTGCTTCAAAGAAAAGCTCAATTTTCTCACCTTATTGAAATGAAGATATTAACAGCATTCATTTTATGGTGTGGTTCTTCAATATATATTGAGCTTAGAGCAGTGTTTGGTCAGAGTTAGCACTATATAAGTTGTAGCAACTGATTGTGTTGTTGTTGTTGTTATTATTATTATTATGTGTGGTCATAACTTATCTTCAAGGAAGAAATTTAGCCTTTAATTGATACTGAGAATACTAACCCTCCAAATGCCTGGTACTCCTGCTATTTATAACTTAGGATGATGTGCATGTTATTGTAGCATAGTGTGAAATTACCTTCACTAGATTCAGTTTCTCAGGTATAGGACCAGGCCTGACATGTAGCAGAAGTACAAAAACAAAGTGCTATAGGGTCCATATTTCTCAAATTTGCAAATATTTACATGAGGGAGGAATGGTGACATGTCAGCACAGTATAAAAAGAACTACAGAATAAAGATATTGCATTTTCATGGCCTATCACATTTAGGTAAATGTAAGTAAAGTTTTAAGCAATAGTAAACATCCAGCAATATTATGGAATAGAAGTTCAAGTTGGCATAACTCTTGGGTAAGCCATTAGTCTTCAGAGGACTCTTGCATAGGTCTTCTCTAGGCTCTGCCTCTGGAACCCTCAGGGGGACCTGATCACTTCCTCTGTCCTTTGGGTACCTTTGGAGGTAATGTTTGAGAAGCACTGTCTAGCTGCATACTCTGGGAAGTGATTAGGGAAGGTGGTAGGATGTGAGTAAGGCCTTGAAGACTGAGCAGACGTTCTCCAAGCAACAGTTGAGAGTCTCAGGTTTTTAAGGAGAAGAATAATGTGATTAGAGTCACTTTTTTTGAAGATCATAGTGGCAGCACTTAGCCATAGATAGGCAGTAAAGAGGCTGGAGTCAGGGGGACCAGGTCAGAGGCTTTGGTAGTTGTCCAGGAGGGAGATGAAGCTATCAGCTGATGGTAGGGTATACTCCTCATGAGGCCATAGCAACAGGCTGGGGAGAAAAGTTAATGTAATAGGTGTGGGAACCACAAACATTGGGTTCTTCATGTAACTGAATTGTGCCTTTAAGGGCCTGCTCATGTACCACTTCCATATTATGATGGAGTGCAGCTGTGTCTGCCCAACTTTATGGCTTGATAGGTTAAATAATGTTCAGTTTATTGTGGGAAGCTCAGGTCAAATGTTAACTTGGAGACCAGAGCTAAGCATTCAGCATTTACTAAGGACCAGTAGCAATGGTATAGGGGTGAAGAGAAGGAAAGTAATGCGAGAACAATGTAAAGGGAGGCAGGGAAGACATCCTGAGGCAGAAGTGAAACGGAGGGTCCTTATGCCTTTGATTAAATTTAGACCTTTTAATCCTAGCTCCCGAAATCATCTGTCTCTACCCCTCAGAGACCTAGGCTTTTCCCAGGATAATCAACAACCCTAGAGGCAACAGAAGACAGTGGCTGGACCTGTCTAATGGTCACATGCTACAGACTTCTGGCAGGCTAAAATAACATCTTGACCTAAGTTATGTTTCAGTTCCTGAGCTCTAAGGTGGAATGACTTCCTGGCTACTTTCCCATGAAACCAGACAGAAGGACTCCGGAACAGACCTCAGAGCTGTCCTCAAGACCTGAAAAAATGATTTGTTGCCCTTATCTCACTTCCAACCATCAGATCCCAGCACATCCCCAAACCCATAACCCAGTGTCTAGTGAGTTTTCCCTCTATAAGCTGTTACCTACATGCCATCAGAGAGTTTGGCATTGGCTTACTGTTCTCCCATTTATTCACAATAAAATATTTCTCCACTGCAATTCTTGCTGTTTCATGTTTGGCTCTGCTAGCACCTGGTGGACGGACTTCTTCTGTTCTATAACAGAAGTAAGCTATTTCTCTAAGAAAGTCAGTACCAAAAGGAATGGGCAAAACCAGGGTGTATCTTCTTGTGAGGTTACAAGACATAATTTGCATTTTTCTTTTTTGTGTTTAATTAAAATATGCTAGGTGTGAAATGGGTATCAGAGATAGTATGCTAAGAGTTCAGAGAAGGGAAAAATAGCTATTGGCTGTATGTGGTGGAGAGGTGGGGCTCAGAGAAACTTCTAAAGGAGATAGCATTTGGCTCCAGCCTCAAAGAGTTGGTAGGACTTTGGGGGAATGGAAGAACATTCCAGACAGGAAAAAGGCATTGAGTCTGAAGCCCTTAGAATAATACAACTTAGCCCCTGACTTTGATTCACAGGGGAGGAATACAACCAAGGCCATCAGCCAAGTGGAAGTGTTCAAAGGTCAAGGACTGTACTTTTTTTTTTTGGTAGCCTTTCTCATTATTTGAGCTTAAATGAAGCCGAACCCTGCAGGGAAAGGAGCACATATTGCTCATGTCCAAAGCCAGGAGGCTTCATGGCCAGGAAACTATGCTGTTGGAGAGCAATGCAAATGACTAATGTGCCCTCCAAGGTCTCATGTGGTCTGAGATCCCAGGAATCTGAAGCAGGCAGGAGACAAGCAGGCTGTGGCTCCAAGCGAGGGTGATTAAGCAAGAAGCAGCCCAGAGTGGTGAAGAGTGTTGCTCTGGGAATTACAAGAGGGGTTCTCACTCCAGTGGCCCTAAGTAAGTCAGAGTACTTCTTTGGACTTCAGTTTCCTCATTAATGCCTTGATCTGATATCCTAGAGGGCCATGCACTCCCAGCAAGCATATGCCCCATTAGCCAGGGCTGTGTCTTAATGACAGATACAAAAATCCAACCTCATACAGGCCCAGACTTTAGGACAAGTCATTTCACTCATATTCCTGCTCATCCTTTTAAGATCCAGCTAGCTGTCTTCTGCACTGGGAAGATCTGACTCTCACACACAGAGGGGTCAATGCTGCCTTGTGCTTCTATAGCTTTTAAGAATATATAATTATCACAGTCAGGACCTTGCAAGGAAGTGTCAAAAGGACCATCTTCTCTTTGTCCCCTATGGGCATTTAAAATGTAGGCAAGTCTTTGAGTTGGGCTTTTCAGAGTAGAGTCTCAGCCTCTAACACTCAGCCTGCCTGGCAAAAGGCTGAATAAAGGAGACGGTGACTCCTCAGAGATATGAAATTGCTCCTAATAAAGTTGGAGAGACCTATCTGATACATGGTCTGTGCAAGTGAGCAGCCTTTTCATCCACTTGAGAGTCAGCGTGTGTTCATCATGAGGTTGGGATTCTCGATATTCCAGAAAACAACCTCCTGATGTATGTTTCTCCCTAACCTTTTACATTACAGGCACAATATTAGAAAGAAAACAAGACACGGAGTTAAGATAATCGTGGATTCAAACCCAAGGACTACTGTCTGATTGCTATGTTTCTTTAGAAAATTCATTTAACTTGTCTGAGCCTTCGTTTCTTCATCTACAGAATTCAATATAACAATGACCTCAAAGGGTTACTATGATTAAGTAAAGTAGTATGCATAAAACTAGCACAAAGGTTTTAGAAAGGATAAGCTGAACGCCTACTATGGGTCAGTCTAACACCAATACACAAGTGGACTTCCCCGCAAGTTATTTGCAAAGTCAGGAAAAATGGAGTTTTCTCCCGGGCAGAGGGGCTGGTGGTGAATTGCAGTCCTTCTTAATTGGATTGTAGCAGAAAAGGGTTGCAGATGGAAAGGTAAGGCCAGGCCCACTCAGGCACCAGCTGAGCTTTGCTGTGTCCATTCTGGTGCCCAAAAGGCTCATCCACAAAGCAGGGCTTCATCCCCAGGAAAGCACAGGAGCAGCACTCCAGAGCTTTGCTAGCCGAATGTGACTTGCTTTCCTGAAACAAGCACAGCGTGTGACCTATCGCCCAGCCATGTCCTCTTCTCCTTTGCCAACAGGGACTCTCTTAGAGCACCTCTCTCTATACAGTGCGAATCGGGGGACAATCGCTGAACCACTCAGTATCAGGTTGTTTGATCTGTGTTTGAATTTTCACCAGCCCGAGAAGCAGCGATGTTGCCCCTATGTAACATGTGGGGAAACCGGAGCCAGCAAATCTGTGATACTAGAAGCATTTTATTTCTCTGAGCTTTGTCTGTCTGTGATATCACAACCTGGAGAGAAGTCCGCACTTCAATCTTCAGAGGAAAACGTTGATAATCACAACACCACAATAATAAAAATCGAAGTAATAGTTACAATATTCATGTTAGGCACTGTGTAAAGGAGGGGTTCTCAACAGGGAGTGACTTTGGATCTCAAGGGACAGTTGATAATGTCTGGAGATGTTTTGGGAATGATATGGCATCTAATGGATATAGACCAGGGATGCTGCTAAACATCTTTTAATACACAACAAAGAATTATCTGGTACAAAATGTCAATAATGTGGAGGTTGAAAAACCCTAATGTAAATCATTTAAACAAATTATGTCTTTTAATCCTTATAAAGCCAAACTAGATAGGTATAATTATTTTTCCCTTGTAGATATGAGGAATCTGAAGCACAGACTGGTGAGGTCACTTATCCCAAGATGACCCTAGGGAGTGGGAATTTGAATCCAGGTACCGAGTCTGGTACTCCTGATCAGAGCAGGGCCATTAGCTCATTGGGGTTCCTCATTGCCTTAGTCCATTCAGGATACTGTAACAGAATACCATAGACTTGGTGGCTTATTAAATACAGATTTATTTCTCATGGTTCTGGAGGCTGAAGTCCAAGATCAAGACACTAGTAGATTTGATGTCTGGTGAAATTCTGCTTCCTGGCAGGAAAAAGCAGCTGCTCTTTTACTGTTTTCTTATATGGAAGAAAGAGCGAGGGAACTCCTGGAGTCTCTTTTATAAGGCCATGAACCCCATCCACGAGGGCTCCACTATCATGATGTAAGCATCACCCAAAGGCCCCACTTCCAAATACCTCACATTGTGGGTTAGGATTTAATATATGAAATTGGGGGGGGGGTGCACAAACATTTTGTCAATAGTACTCATAGCACCAAAAAAGAGTGTCCGTGCTTAAAGAAATGGAGGGGTTGTCCTGTAAAGAGTTCATTTGTGAGTTGCTTGGTCAACAAATGAGCTGGTATTGACTAAGGAATGGTTGCAGATTTATCCCCTCTTCACCAAAGGCTGGGAAGCTTCTAGAAGCAGCAGGCACTTCTGAAGGTAGAGGAGGCCCTAAAAGTTATAGAGAAGTTCTCCTAAAATAAATCTTGGGCTAAACTCAGACGTATACAGGCCCCACATGACGAGAAGATGCTAGGGTGTGGCCCTAATACATCCTCCACACTCATTCTGTGCCCTTCACAGGGTCATGTTAGGTTCTAATGAGAAAACCAATGTGAAAGTGCTTAGAAAGAGGACCAGTGATATAGGGACACAAGGGACAAATAATGTCACATGGGCTGTTTGAGAAAGGAGAGTGACTTAAAACCTTTTAAACTTATGCATCACAAGTCACCGTCTATGACTATGTTTATGGTTGACCATACACGGATGCGATCCCATTTAGATGGCCCAAAATCACACGCTAATTGGTTTTGAGACGGTAGGTGTTTTATTGCTTTGTCCTTTGATTTTTAAACTTCTTAAGTTGGCATTTAGCATTTGATTTGATTACCCCTTCTCATTTTTCATTTATATTCTATGATCTCAGCCAAAGGAGGTCTCCCTGGTGTCTCTCACACTCTAGCCCCTTACTTTCTATACTTAAAATTCTTATTATTCTTTGCTAATAGAGCTTGGAGGGCCATAGAAACTATTTGATAAAACCTAAACATTTTATGAATGGATAATTGGGCCTTAGAGGAAAAGGAAATAACTTTGCCATTATAATAATCACAATCATATAATAGTCACAAGTATTATGATTATGTATAAAGCTTTAAAGTTTATACATTATTTTTATTGAACCAATCTTGCTTGAACACTATAGCAACATCAGTCCAACAAGACAGAGAAGAGTTTTCTCATGTTTTAGGTGAGAAATAATCTCAAATAAATGAGTTGCTCTCTAGCTTTGTTCATTGCTTTGAAGAGCATAATGAGGCCAAGTTCAAGGAGTCAGACAGGTCTGAGTTTAAGGTCTGTTTCTAACCCAGGTAGAAGAAGTGTGACTTTGGATAAATTATTTAACTGGTCTGGACCTCAGTTTGTCTATCTGAAAAACAGTTTTGTACACTAATTGATCATTCTTTAGTACCTTTTTTTTTTTAATTCAGTGAGAGGAGGAGAGGCAGAGACAGACTTCCTCATGTGCCATTTCCGGGATCCACCTAACAAGCCCACTAGAGGGTGATGCTCTATCCATCTGGGGTGTTGCCCCATTGCTCAGCAACTGAGCTCTTCTTAGTGCTTGAGGTGGAGGTCATAGAGCCATCCTCAGCACCCAGGGTCAACTCGCTCCAATGGAGCCATGGCTGCAGGAGGGAAAGAGAGAAACAGAGAGAGAAGGGAGAGGGGGAGGGGGAGAGAAACAGATGGTTGCTTCTCCTGTGTGCCCTGACCAGGAATCAAACCCAGGACATCCATATGCCAGGCTGATGCTTTACTGCTGAGCCAATCAGCCAGGGCTATTAGTACTTATTATAATAAAGTGGTGGTTATTAAAATGGATTACTCTGACTTTTTTTTTACCTCAACTTCCTACTGATGAGGCTACTATATGGTTGTCTGCAGCTCTTGGAGACATAAAGTATCATTCTAGTTTAGATCTCACTCCTTTGCCAAATCAAAACTCATCCCTCTCCCTTAATGGGCGACCTCTTAGTTATGGACAAGGAAAAGTAAAGTGTAAGTTATGAAGAGTTACTACAGCCAGGGGCACCCTTCATGATTAAAGGATAAACAAACAAATCTTTACAGCAAAGTAAAATGTTTCTTTCTTTTTTTTTTTTTTTTTTTTTTTCTGAAGCTGGAAACGGGGAGAGACAGTCAGACAGACTCCCGCATGCACCCGACCGGGATCCACCCGGCACTCCCACCAGGGGCGACGCTCTGCCCACCAGGGGGCGATGCTCTGCCCCTCCAGGGGGTCGCTCTGCCATGACCAGAGCCACTCTAGCGCCTGGGGCAGAGGCCAAGGAGCCATCCCCAGCGCCCGGGCCATCTTTGCTCCAGTGGAGCCTTGGCTGCGGGAGGGGAAGAGAGAGACAGAGAGGAAGGAGGGGAGGGGGGTGGAGAAGCAAATGGGCACTTCTCCTATGTGCCCTGGCCGGGAATCGAACTCCGGTCCCCCGCACGCCAGGCCGACGCTCTACCGCTGAGCCAACCGGCCAGGGCCTTTTTTTTTTTTACAGAGACAGAGAGAGAGTCAGAGAAAGGGACAGATAGGGACAGACAGACAGGAACGGAGAGAGATGAGAAGCACCAATCATTAGTTTTTCATTGCAACACCTTAGTTGTTCATTGATTTCCTTCTCACATGTGCCTTGACCGTGGGACTACAGTAGACTGAGTAACCCCTTGCTTGAGCCAGCGACCCTGGGTCCAAGCCTGTGAGCTTTTGCTCAAACCAGATGATCCCGTGCTCAAGCTGGCGACCTTGGGGTCTCGAACCTGGGTCCTCTGCATCCCAGTCCGATGCCCCATCCACTGCACCACCACCTGGTCAGGCTAAAATGTTTCTTTACAATAATAAAAACATCTTTCTACAGTCAAATACAAGGGCTGTTTGAAGTTGTTTTTCCTACTCCACAATTAGACAGACGATAAGACTTCATTATTCTTTTATTTACAGAATTTACTCCATCTGTAGCTCAATAAGAAGCAACTCTGCCTTGTGGCCACCAAACAAGCTGATTCCATACCAGGCTGCATTACTGGTGTGCAGCTTCCAGGGGCATCTATATGTCCCACAGTCCCCTCATCTGTGTACATGCTGCAGGTTCCTCCAATCTCCTTAAAAACTGAGCTTGCCATCTCATGCTCCCCAAGCTCCCTCTGTGTCTTGGTCTAGAGAATGACAAGAGCGTCTCTTTTGTCAATCAAAACAGAAATCTGGCAGTTACCTTTGAATGGCAGAGATAAGAGACAACCGTGTTCTTCTCAGTTTACCTTTGAGGTGGCTTCCAAATTCAGCCCCTGTTTTTAAATTAGAATCCCACTATCCTCATGATGACCACTCTCATTTTTCCTTTTAGCTGTTAAAAGACTTTCCCAGCCTGCCTTTAAAAGGTTAATATCACTGGGGAGTAATAGTGAGACATTTCACAGGTCCTATCGGGAACAGACAGCTGCATGTGCTATGCTAAGGAGTTAAAGAGTTCACCTAGTAAGTAATAGGGAACCAAGTGATAGAGTCAGATTTACATTTTAGAAAAATCATGAGAGCAGTTTGGAGGTGTGGAATGGTGAACAATCATTTGCCTGTTTTATCCTCTACCCATTCTTCTCACTCTGTTCTATACCGCAGGGAAATATAGTTTCTAGTACCCCTTACCAACTGGCTTCAGACCAGATTGCATTTATAGGAGACCCAGACGGGAGATTAGAGGGCAGAAGGAGAAGACGAGCCGGAGTATTTCCTTCCATTCTTCCTGCATATCCTCCATGGATCTGGCTACCACTAAATCATTCTCTCTCTGTGGTCCAAGTTCTGGCAAGACAGGCACACTAAGATTTCAGTTTCCTTGGCGTTCTGGAAACAGTATCTCCTCCCTCTGTCTCGCAAGTCCTATAGATGGTAGGAACTTTCTGCTGTGGCTAATATTGGAATTGCCTCACCTTCCCCGGTCAGTTTTCTCTCTCTTCCCTCTGCAGAGCCCACTCCCAGACAAGTCTGATTGTATTCATCCATTTTTGGTCAGCAGAATCCTGGGCCTACGTTCCACACATTCTGGGCCATTATCCAGCCATCCTTGTGGTTTCCAAGCACATTTTTTGAGAGGGACATGGGGACCCAAGCCCCAAGAACAACAGTTTCTTGGGTGTTTCTGGAATGGCTCATGGGGTGGCTGATAGCCTCTTTCTATTTAGCTGGGGTAGAACCACTCCTCTCGAGGCATATACCCTTCCTTAGATGTGGTGGATGGGTTTGTCCACAGGAGAGACTGAAGCAAATAAAACCTGCCGCCACAGTTTCCAAGTGTCCCATCGAGGAAAGCTAAAAAGAAGGTAACACGTAAATTAACTCAGCATGTTTTGCATAAATGAGTGGGAGGCAAATTTAGTGGTCACAAAAATGGGAAGGGGAAGTTCGCCTTCACCCAAATATAATTTTTTCCAGGTTAACCGTGAGTTTCTATATTTTAAAATTAGAAGATTCTGGACTTCTTAGATTTTGAGGTTTGAAGAAGGGTGTGTGTGTGTCTGTGTGTGTAATTCTTGTGTCTCTAGGCCTCCCCAGTCCACAAACATAAGTTGTGACCTTTTAATAATAATCACCCACATTTTGCTGGCTGTATTCCCTATTTGCTTCCGTACATTCATTAGCCTAGCCCCAATATCTTACCACTGGTCCCCTCCACAATCCACTCCCTCTTCCTGTCAGGTGGGGCCTCTTCCATGACTCTGGCTGCCATAGGCTTCAATGACACTGCTTTCTCCCCTTTACCTTTTAGACTGAAGGGTAGAAAAGGCTTCCTGCATTTGTTGGCCTCTAGGTACCTCCCTATCCTTTGCTGACCGTCCTTGCGTCTCTGTAGAAAGCCTTGCTGAGTTTGTTCTCTCTTTTTTCCAATGCATTGATGATATACCCAGGTATATCTCACAGTCCCAGAAGGAACTGGAGTACATTCAAGCAAACTTTTAGCATTGACTGCGTGCCTGCTCTGGGCCCGGCTCATGGCTTCCCCTCGTGTTCTAACCGCCCTTGCTGAGGTATGTGTCCGGGAAGCCACTGCAGGACCTATCCCTCAAGGCTGGGTTCCACTTAGCTGTGCCCCTTGCTGCCCTTCTCCTGATGTCCCCAAGGCAACAATCTCTTGCTGTGCCAGTGTGGCATCACATTTCTTAAAGTTTTTACTGTGATGAGGACTTTCCAGTTCTGCTCAGAATTGAGAACAACCCCTCTCCCCTGCTGCGACCATCTCACTAAGCATGGCTGCCCCGGTGCCTTACGGAGTGCCTTGATTCCCCAGGACAATACACCCTTTGGTTTCCCCCGGAGGACTTCTCTGGTCTCTGACAGAGATAGGTGCACTGGTCCAGGAATTGTAAGAGGATTAGGATGAAAAGGAGACTATGACTACATAAATCTCAGCGACAATGGATTAAAAAGGATAAAAAGGAAGTTTTTGTAACAACTCAGAGCCTTTCAATGGACTGTGAATTTCCAAAGGGGGTCTGTTGGGTACAGTGTCTGCCCATGTCATTTGGTCATGGAACACTTCCGTCAAGGAGCTTTGTGTGAGTCATCCCGCTCCCATCCTGCTGCTGCTGCAGCCACCGCCACACATCCACATCACTTAGCCCGCTCCCCATGCCACAAGAAGAGTCACCTCTTGCCCTGTTTTCATAATAGAGGACTCAGGAAAGACTTCAGCTCTGAGGAGGAAGAAGCTGACTATTAGAAAGAGCTGGCTCTGACCAACAAGCAAAGGGCAGAGAATACACAAGAGGAGCTCTGAGGAATCCAGGAGGGAAGCTGAAAACATGAAGCTGAATTGGGGACACAGCCACAACAAATTGAAACCAGGAACAGGGACCCCCATCAGAAAATAACCACCTTCGTGGGGAGCTAGAAACTGTCAAGGCGGAGCCTGAGCTGCAGCACTCTGAAGGTGCCCAGCAGAGCTCCGCCCTAGAGGACAACTCTGCCCAGACAAGGGCGGCTAAAGATCAGCGCAGACATATATCTGAGAGCTGGAACAAGCAAATAGTGACTTGGAAAGAGTGAAACGGGCCATGATCCTTTCTCTGGGAGAATTGGAGCAGTACTTAAATCAGGCCAATGAAAAAAATGCCTTCCTGGAGAGTGAGCTTGATGAGAAGAATCTCCTAGAATCTGTTCAGTGACTCAAGGATGAAGCCAGCGATCTGGGGCAGGAATTGGTTGTGCAGCAAAGGCAGAAGCCCAGCTTGGTGGATGTTGAAAGGACAGACACAGATGTGCAGGCCACTGGCGTGGTGCCACCCACTCCACAGCACTTTGGGGACCCAGCTCTAGCTTAACCATACTGGGGACATTCAGACGTTGTTTGGATAACTCCATGGGTAGAACCACCTCACTCCTGTGGCCCTCAACGTCGTGGCAGAACTGCCGCGGAAAGTAGTGTCACTGTCGTCCAAACTTGCATCTTGCTGGAACTTCATGTATAAGCAGTCCCCAAACGAAACAAGTGGGCTGACCTTGGGGCAGGACAGCAAGAACAGAGATGGCCCTGACAGGCAGCCATGCAGTTCCAGCCTGCCTCTGGACGATAAAGCACGGGGAAAATGCGTGGAATTTGGGAAGCTGCCTTCAGATCTGTCTTCACCATTGCTGATGTCAGCCCAGGGTGTAGTCAAGATGTTGCTTGAGGAAATTCACAGAAGTAAAGCCACAGGTGTCTGTGTGGTAGTGGTTACCTTCTTCCCCTCTTCACATTAGGCTTTTTTTTTTAAGCTAGTGTGAGAAATACAGGCAAGCAGGACACACTAGCCAACTAGCCAATGACGGGGCCCATCGCCTGCTGTTGACCCTGTGAAATGTTGGGTCACAATCCCCAGCCTCCTTGTTAGTATGTTGCAAACATACAGGAACAAACTGTACCCTCTGGAAAGGGCTCTGAGATGTGGGGGCTCAGGCTGCCCATCATTTTGAGCTGACCCGAGTCCTGCTTGGTCTTGAGAGGTGTTTGCACTCTCTGTAGACACCTTATAAGTGATATGTGAGACTGCCTCAGGATCACCCAACCCCATTCAGCTAGAGTTCTCTTCCAGAAGAAAGTGTCCCAAATCTTTATGGTTCAGCAAAAATATGTTTGCTGAAGTTATGTCTAGGACCAAAGCATAGACTAGCCACATGTTTTTTGTTTGTTTGTTTTTTTAAACAAAAGAAAAGTTGCACCTCTAGGCCCTGTCCAGTTGGTTCAGTGGCAGAGCATTGACCTGGTGTATGGAAGTCCCAGGTTCAGTTCCTGGTCAGGGCACAGAGAAGAAGCAACCATCTGCTTTTCCTTCCCTCCTCCTCCCTCTTTTCTTTCTTTCTTCTCCTCCCACAGCCATAGCTCTATTGATTCCAGCAATGGCTCTGTGGAACCTCCGCCTGTGGCACTAAAAATAGCTTGGTTGTGAGTCATGGCCCCAGATGGACAGAGCATTGTCCCCAGACAAGGTTGCTAGGTGGCTCCCGTCAGGGTATATATGGGAGTCTGTCTCTCTATCTCCCTCTACTTAGTTAAAACAAACAAGCAAACAAACAACAGCTACAAAAAAAACAAACAAACTGTGGTGTAGCCTGACCTATGGTGGCACAGTAGTTAGAGCATTGACCTGGAATACTGAGGTTGCTGGTTCAAAACTCCAGGGTTGCCCAGTCAAGGCACATATGAGAAGCAACTCGAGTTGATGCTTCCACTAATGTCTAGGACCAAAGCGCAAACTAGGCACATGCTTTTTAAATAAAAAAACCCTGCAGTGTATCCCTTCTCTCTCTCTAAAATAGATTTAAAAAACAAACAAGTGTAGTGTAGTGTACTTCCCACATTTTTTTTTTGACAGAGACAAAGTCAGAAAGAGGGACAGATAGGGACAGATGGACAGGAAGGGAGAGAGATAAGAATCATCAGTTCTTCATTGCAGCACCTTAGTTGTTCAATGATTGCTTTCTCATATGTGCCTTGACATGGTGGGGCTGGGGGAGCTACAGCAGAGTGAGTGGCTCTTTGCTCAATCCAGCAACCTTGGAATTAAGCCAGCAACCTTTGGGCTAAAGCCAGTAACCATGGGGTCATGTCTATGATCCCACACTCAAGCCAGCAACCCGTGCTCAAGCTGGTGAGCCAATGTTCAAACTGCGTGAGCCCGCACTCAAGCTGGCAACTTCGAGGTTTTGAAGCTGGGTCCTCTGCATCCCAGTCCGACACTCTATCCACTGCGCCACTGCCTGGTCAGACAGCTCCTCCCACATTTTTTAATCTGCCTCCCATTACGGTTTTTAGAGGTATGATTGAGTTTCAGAGTACGTTTTGTGTGGACCAGGCCAGTGGAAAATCTGTCGTCTTTATATCTATTTCAACTCTTAGTTGACCTGAGCCCCCCCCTGGGGTGGGAGTGACCTCTACTTCAGGACCCCGAGGGTTATTGGGGTGCAATAGCTTTAGAAATACAGCCTTTAAGAAGAGGACTTTAGTCTCCCTCCCTCTCACCAGGCACCTTACCTAATTTAACTTTCTGTCTCCTAAACTCTAAGGTCCCTATCAGACTTGCAACCAGGGGAGCAGCGGGCAGCACAGCTTGTTCCAGGCTAACCCCTGAACCTATCTCCAGGACCCCCTTTCCTCTGAGTTTTCAGTGAGCCAAAGCAGTGCCTACCCCTCAGGCTCTCATGTTGTTTCTTCTAACCTAAGCCCTTCCTTATTTCATGGTTCCTAGCTTTAATAAATATACTCTCAATGAAATTATAATAAAAACATAATAGGACTTCATTCAAGACCATAATGTAATAATCAGGTGAACTTTAAATAATATTAAACCACCAGGATTGTTTTGGGAAGCTTCCTTGTCAAAGAAGAAACTTCCTTGTCAAAGAATTTCCAATGTGGACAGTGCATATGCTCCTCTCTGCTGGTGAACTGCTGTCTTACAAGACTTAGCAACAAAAGGAGGATTGTTAAGCTGCCCACATGCTCCTGAATTCATGTGTTCTTTTTGCTTATGCACAAAATGCTGACCTATGGTTTTAACTGCTTTGCAGTAAGAACAGTGTATAACTTAATATTTTTACTGATTTATGATAATGAAGATTTTTATGTTTAAAAAGTTTTAATCTTAGGCAGACAGAATGGACTTGCTGGTGAGTGGCCATTTAGAAGAGAGGCAACATATTGTCATGGGGAATAACTGGGGATTTGGGATCAGCCAGATTTGAGTCTGAATTCTGACTCAGTTGTTGGGTGGCATTTTGCAAATGAGTTAACCTTTCTGGGCCCTAGCTTTCACATTAGTAAAACGGAACCAATAGAGTTTATTAAACATGATAATGATGGTAAATTTTCTATTCTTGTTTCAGGAACATATAAGGTGTTCAACAAATGCGATTTCCCCTTTCATAGAAACAAATGCTCTATCACATGACCCAGACATTGCTCACCTCTTTTCAGAAGTCTCATTAACTATTTCTTTTTTATTTTGAACTTCTCCAACATTTAAAGCATGGACAGGATCTAGAGAGGTAAAGACTAGGTCTCAGTAAATCAGAGAAAGTTAAATCAAGAGAGAAACTATCTTTACAATCCCAACTCTTTAACGATGCCAACAGCTGGAATAGCTTCAGATTCTTAGAACTGAATCTTGAAAATACTCTTTGAGGCAAAATTCACCAGGGCTTCTTCATTTCCCATTCCAAATCTGGAGAGAAGTATTCTTTCCTCTAGTTTCTACAATATTTCTTTTTAATGTTACATAATCCTTATTATATAAATAATTCACACAAAATCCTGCTACCCAAACACAGCGGATATTTTCATTTTTGCTGGCAGCTTTTGTTTTTTGCAATAGTATAAAATATATGTTTGTAAACAATCAGAGATGACTAAGCATAATATTAAATATTATTTTAGGTTGATGTCTTATCTTTAAAATTATTTCTAATAATTATATGATAGTCAATCAAAGATTTTTATGAGTATTAAATTCAGGAAATTTTTGGGTGAAAAGTCTGCTGCTCTGTTGACTGGTTATTTGATGATGGCCTTGCTGTTGACTATACACACACACACACACACATATACATATACATATACATATACATATACATATACATATACATATACATACACAGTTTCCAATTCCTTCTCCATTTTTCTTTTCTTCATGCCAATCTTTATGCATATATGTTAAGATAATTTTTTGAGATATTATTTTTTTTCTCTGTGTCCATGACTCCCTAGCCAAACACAGATAGATGGTTCTTATTCCAGCCTAGAGAAGGCTTGAGGGTGGGCTAAAAGCACAACCTCCTACAAAATTCTTCTTTATTGGCTTCTGCTTTCAAAGATAGAACCCTGGGTGTTGGTGGGAGAAAAGGAGAGGGGAGCCAGAGGGCCTGGCGAGAGGCAGTGTCTTGGAAAATATAGTAAAAGCATAATTCCTCCTTTTTTTTCTCTCTCTATTATTTGGGGGGCAAGAGACACTATCTCTCAGGAAGACGCCCATGACTGAGTTGAAACTTTCCAGGACTGACAAAGAAGTGGGTTTCAGAGTTAGAAATTGAGTTGTTACACAAAAATTAGGATACTTCTTTCAATCCTGACTATGTGAGCTAAAATTCATATCTATCTTTAGGTTATTTTCTTTCAAAGATAAATAACCTGAAGATGAATTTAGAGATCAGGATATATAAACATTTTTTTACAATTTGTTTCATAATTCCAGACCATCTTTCAGAAGTATTGACCTAATTTACCCGATACCAAGAATAATTAAAGGTACTATTTTTACCATACACTCACTAGCTTTCATTACTAATGTTTTAAAAAAAATTATTGCTAATTAACTAGTGAAAATGTCACTTCAATTTAATGAGCATTTCTTAAATTACTAGAGTTTGAATGTATTTCATGACTTTATTTGTGAGTTGAATTTGTTTTCATGTTTATTTTTAATTGGTGTGTAACGATGAACTTTGAAAAAAAATAAATTACTTTGTATCTTTAATAATTTACTTCTCCTTGTGGATTGTGCCTTTCACAGACTACTCCTCATCTCAAGTCTCCTTCCCAATGCAGACCCAACCCTCAACCTCTCACACTGAAAAATATGTTTTTCATCAGTGAGTTCAGACCTGACCACCTAAAAGGCCAAATTCTCCTTTTTGGCTGAGATGGACAGGTTCTAATTAGGCAGCATGATGATTATAAGGAAATTATTCACTTATGAAATACAGAGGAAATGTGATCAGGAGTAAGGCAACCCATTGCATTATATAAACACTTGCAGGCACTTGGGAGTTAAGACTCACTACCACTGGCTGTACATTTTCTAACGGAAATAGCCCTGATGAGAAATATACCTTGGGTGGAGACACACAATATAAGCCTTGTGTAAGCAAACCCACATTTTATTTATAAAAATAAGTTTAGAAAAATTATAGTTCCACACAATGTTATTCAAGAGCACTTTCTTCCACTCAACCCAGGCAAGTCTGAGCGGCCACAGTGGTGAGGCTGAAATGAGCACTGGATGAGAAATGCCCTCTTTCTCTTTATCCACTTCTCTTGCCTGGATAAATTCTTCAGGCAGCTTGACTCGGGTGTTACCTCCTTCTGGAAGCTTCCCATAGCCATCAGATGGGATAGGTGACTCTGATCTGTGCTCTGGTAAATGCGTTCTTCTGTCTCCTTAGAAATGTTATGTGTCTTTCCTCTGTCTTTAACTTCTCCCTCTAGACTGGACTCCTTCTCTCAATAATCAAGTATGCCCCAGTCTCTTCCAATTGCTCTCAGGAGCCCTTCCAGGGACTGCTGTCTTGTTCTCCTTCACTTTATTGCTGAATTTCTTGAAAAAGTGATCTATGCTTTGTCCCTACTTCATTTTTCATTCTCTCTTCAACTTTCTAACCTGGTTCTGCTCTGTAATTGCACCCACTGGGTCTCACTAGAGTTATCTTCATATTGTTAAACCCAGTGTACCACTTTCAGTAGTTCTTATTGTTCTAGACTTAGCAGCAGCAGATATCATTGCTGACCACCCACCCTCTCTCTTCACTTACTCTTACCTGGGCTCTGTGATAGCACATTCCCTTGATTTTCTTATCACCTTTCTGGCTGTCTTTCTTGAGTCTTCTTGGCTGGATACTCATCTTTGTCCAGATCCTTAAATGCTGGCACCCCTCCCCTTCGCTCACCATCTCTATTTCCAGGGTTACAATCTATCCACGTGCCAATAACTGTCATATTTGTCATCTGCACTCTACTCACCACTTTTGCCTTTTAGCTTTGCGTACTCGAACTGCAACATGGCCTCTCTCAAAGGGACTCTGAAATCAGTATGTTCCAAAGGGATTTCATCATATCGTCCCTCAACCTGCTCCTTCTCCAGTGTCCTTCACTTAGGAGTGTTCTCCTTAAAGTTTTGGGTTATTTTATTTTTTCTTTCTCGTTTGTGTTTGTTTGCTCATGGATTTATTGATTGATTAATTGACTGGATCTAAGTTGTATTTTTCCAGCAGTCAAGGAGAAAGCTTTACACTTCATTATCAGCCTAGAAAAACTTCCTGTTTAAGCAAAATTGTTTCCTCAATTCTCCTTTCGCATGTGATTCATCAGTATTACCAGTGATATATGAATTTTTTGCAAATCCTGATTTTTTTTTAAAAAATAACAGGATATGTATATTTTATTTTAAACTATTAAGTTTGGAACCATATGTTTACAGTGCTTCTTCTTCAGCACTAATGGAACTAAATTTAATGCAAATAAAATGGAGTTCAGTTAAAAAAAATCTGATGCTTTGAAATGCTTCCAACTATGTAAAAAACAATCACAAAAGACCTATTCTATCCCCTTTGTGGCTATTGGATGAAGCTGCAGTGGAAGAAGCTACTCAGCTGGGACATATCTTAATCATGTTTCTAGCCAAACTCTTGCAAAACCACATCAGCTAGGAAGATCCTGAATACTAATGACAATCCCTTACGTTTGCATAAGCAAATACATGCGGGAGGGATTGCTTCATAATTTGCAAAGCATGTTACAAACATCTTGAGTCTTGCAGCTACCATTAGGTAAGGAGGGCTCACTTTATATTTTACAGATGAGGAAACTGAGGTCCAGGGAGAGGTAAGGTCTTTCAGTTTGTAAAATTGTGTAGTTTGTAAGCCTCACTGCAGGAGACTGAATTGAGGGCTGTAGATTTTGAGTCTAGGATTACAACGCTGGCTGCCCCTTGATCTCAGACTACAGGCATCCCAGCAAGAATGCTGCATCACCTCTTGCAGGGAAGAGAATAGGCTGGATTTAGCAGAGGAGGAAAGAGAGAGAATTTAGGATGCTCATGGAGAAGGATTTAGTTAGACTGGCCTGAAAATTAAGGTTCAGAGGAAGAAAATAGCGGCAGATAAGACTGGAAAAGGTGGCTAGAATCAGAGCAAGAGGCCCTCAAGTGTTAGGCTGAGTATTTTCACAGAGCATTCTCCTGCCCCGGGAGTGCTGCAACAGGATTAATTCTGCCCACACTGCAGGATACATATTCAAGAGCAGCTTTCCAAGAGCCTGCTCCAGACTTCCACATCTAAGGGACAACTTATCTGTGGGCCTGTGATGGGGAGAAATTTTCTAAACCTTTTTTTTTTTTTATTTTAGATTTTATTTATTTATTTTTATAGAGAGAGAGAAAGAGAGAGAAGGGGGAGGAGCAGGAAGCATCAACTGCTATATGTGCCTTGACCAGGCAAGCCCAGGCTTTTGAACCTACAACCTCAGTGTAAGGTATTTTTCCCCACCGAGAAGGAAGGAAGAGGGCTCGGAGCCGCAAAGTGTGGAATAAGTAAACGGCTTTATTGAGTACAGAGCGCACACCCCGCCCGGCAAGGTTCCCTGGCCCCGACGAAAGAAACATGGAGGCTAGGGAAGTTGCAAAGATTAAACCGCGTGGCCGATATTTAAAGGGTCCCTCTAAGGAAGTGGAGCTACTATGATGTGGTGAAATTTCACTGGCTGGCAGACGATTGCTTCTTTCCAAATGGTTCCTGGGAAGCTTCCTTGGGCGGGCTTGATTGTGGGCGGTCCTAGCCAAAGTGGGCGGGCCTGAGTCCCTACGTCACCATGCCTCCATCCACTGACCTTACACTCAGGGTTCCAGGTCCACGCTTTATCCACTGCACCACCACAGGTCTGGCAGGAGAAATTTTCAAAATGGCTCGTGACTCCAGTCTGGAAACTGGAGAGCTAACTTTTAGTAGGCTGTGCTTGCACTGAGCACATCAACTCCCCACCATCTCCTTGTACCCCAACTTTATCTTCCACTCATAATTTTAAAAAATTATTTGTGTTTGGAAGTATCTACCCTGTTATATTTCAAGCTCTTTTATAAGCAGGGACTGCATAATATGTGTATCATTACCCACTCTCATTGGCACTTAATACAGAGAGCCTTGCACTGGTAGGTGTTCAATACTAGGTGACTAGCCCTGGCCAGGTAGCTTGGTTGGTTAGAGCATCATCTTGAAGCATAGAGGTTGCTAGTTCGATCCCTGGTCAGAGCACATACAGGAACAGATGAATGTTTCTGCCTCTTTCATTCGTTCCCTTCCTCTCTCTAAAATCAATAATATATATATATATATATATATATATATATATATATATATATATATATATAAAAATATTAGGTGACTAGACAAGTAGACAAATCTGGGACCCAAAGAAGTTCATTGGTTAGACAATGAAGGAGAGGGAGACAACTGGCGAAACAATGAATGCATTGTGTAAAAAGATTATATTTTAACACCATATGGAACATTCAATAATTGTTACTTAGGCAAGTGCCTTGATTATTCTCTTTTTGCCAATATTCAGCCTTTAAGCAAGGAAAGCCATAAGTTTTATCAAGTTAATTAATGCCCAGGAAGCAGCTCTCAAGCAATGAAGAACTGGGAGTTGGTGGATAAATACCTTTTTTTTTTCTTTTTTTTTATCCCTTGGTAGAGGGCAACTGTAGGTATTTTCTGCTGTTTCCAGAAGTTTCTCAGCAGGATTAAGCTCCACTTGCCCATGGCAGTAAGTGATTTAATAATACAACATTTATTTGCTTTCTTTTCCTCTTATTTTCCCCACTTCCTTTCAAGTATTTCCTGACATTACTTCCCAAATTAACTATTTACACTAAAATCTTTGTCTTAGGGCCTGCTTCTGGGGAAAGCCAAAGTCAAATAACTTTCAACATAAAAAGCTAGGCTGACACTTGCATTGATGAAATCCTCACCCTGTAACAAACTGTTAAAAATAGAATGAGTGCCCTTAGTTTTGGGTGAAACTTTTAACAGTGGGTACAAGATAAGTGTCTCAAACTCTGTGTAGGGCTTGCCCAGGGGATGTCTGAGGAGGTGTTGTGACTCCCGGCCGGTTCAACCTCAACCATGTCTATTCCTTTGAGGTGCGTATTGGGCTGAAAAGAATGTTTTTATAATGTTGGGGCATTTCCCTGCTCTGTGTCGTCTGTGGATATTTCTCCACTGAGACTAGTGAGGAGGACTCCAGAGAGTCCACTGAGAGAAATGTACGTGTTCCTAGACCTGTGCCTGACACATACGTGAGACGTCCCGAGGGCAGGAGCTTTACTATTTCCACAGTGGTGGAGCAGAGAGAAGTGGCTGTTTTGGGAGCAGGTAGTGCTTCCCTGGTGTTCTAAACCAGGTTGGCTTTTTGGAGTGACCACACTGAGAATTGTTTTAAAAGGGACCTCACCCAAGAGGACGTTGTGCTGGGGTTGGAGGAGGGAGTTGTAGGAGACCCGCTGCGGTGTTGTAACACTGCAGCAGATCTAAGGGCAGATTCTCACAGTTAGGAATGCAGGTCTGAAGCCAATAGCCATTTGAATTCAGCTATTTTGAAAACATCTTTCAGCCCCAGTCAAGCCTTCAAATGGCCTATTTCTTGGCTAATGAGACTTCTTAGAGACCCTGAACCAGAACCACCCAGCAGAGCTGGTCCTGAATTCCTAAGCACAGGAACCATGTGAAATCATGTTTATAGTTTTAAGCTGCTATGTTTTAGGGTGTTTTATATATCCCTATGTGACAATAGAGAACTAATACTTCTTTTTCAGAGACTGATAGTCAAATACTCCCCAAAGGGAATCACTGAAGGGTCTACAAAAACAGCCCATTAGAGCAAAGTCAGCTTTGAGCATTTATCAACTCAGAGGGCAGCAACGGAAGATCACAACAGTCCCAGAATAAGGAGGCCTTTTCCTCTTACCTCTCCCTCCTGTGACTCTGCCCACATCTTTGTTCGCATTGGGCTAGCAGGCAGGGGGGAAAGGGAATTAGGAGACCAGACATAGAAAAGATACCAACCCCTCAAATCTATTTTTTTTAAAAAAGATGTTTTCACTTTTAATAAAATTTAGAATTTTGAGGCTTATTACACCAGGTATTTTACTTATTTATTTCTAAGGTGAAAAGGGTGAGCAGAAGGGTCAAAGGCACTGCCCTAGATGTCACCCAGCGGGCAGAGAAGTAGCCAAACAGAGTGGGTTTGAACAGACTGGGGGGGAAGATTGAAGTTCTGTGTCTTGTGGATTTGTCTTCTTTCAACCCTGTCCTGACACTGGCATTCAAAGTCCTCCACAGCTTAGCTTCTACCTCTCTTTTTAGTATCAGCTTTTCTCTTGCTTGTGACAGGTCTGGTCTTTGTAGTAGTCTACAGATATCACCTGTTCTAAGCAAAGTCTCTTAGACCCCTTGTGAGAATGACCTTCCTATCCCATAGTATTCCAGATATTTGTATCTTGGCTGTCCCTTCCACTTTCCCTTTGTACAGAGTCCCTTTGCGATGTCTTTTAAATGTAGTTCCTTAAGATAAGTTGACTTATCTTGCTCTGATAGAAGATTGTGAGCTCATTGAGGTTGGATCCTATGTGATAAGTGCTATAAGAGAGGTCTAGTGGCTGAGAATGCAGAGATTAACAAGACAATCCCCTTTGTATTTGAGTTATTACTGATAAAGTAAGGCTGAATGACAGGCCATTCCTTTTTGAGGCTATGAACTGAGTGAGGATAAAAGATTCATAAACAAAGGTCCACTGAGGCTCTGTAAACTGCTCAAAGATGGAAACAGGGTTTGCACTTGAGGTCGAGTGCTGGGGTCATAGGCAGGTCACCAGTGAGCGTGCAGAGAACCCACTGAGTGGACAAACTGAAGTCAGGAGTGAGGTTGACAGAAGGAGACGGGAAGTCTAAGAAGGGACACAATAGAGTGTCAGTGTCTGAGACGCAAACCCAAAGCTAGGACTGACAGAGATTCACATTGATTTAGTGGGTCTCCATGAACTGGCATGCAAACATCCTGCCATGGCTAGAGGCCCAGAGCCACACATCCCCAGTGCTCCTTAGCTTGATGTAAAGGTTTAGTACCCTGCTTTTGATATAATTGTGGAATTTATAAGTAGGCCAAATCTGGGAGTGCAGTCTGGGTTCAAAAAAGGACATTTAAGGTACACTCGGAGAGCTTTTTCATAAAAGATTAAGGCTACGTAAATCACTGAAATTAAAAAGTGAGTGTAGGGTGAGTAATTGCAATTGATGGAGGGCCAAGGACTGGCTGCCACAGGTATTGCTTGTGGTACCTTCCCCAGACACTTTGTGTGTGTGTGTGTGTGGGGGGGGGAGTGGCGTGAGGGGAGAGAACCTGAGATAAGCTGAATGAACTCAATTTAGTCAACAGGGAAACTTAGAAGCTTTCTCACAGTTTATCTAGACCCTAATATGAAGTGGTCAGTTATCTGTCTTTCATTTAATCCACCCCATGGAGGAGCACCAAACCTCAGCAAGTCCCTTGGAGGAACCCCCCCCCTCCCCAGGCTACTGAAATAGGACATCAAACATGGCACCAGGCTGACTTTCTCTGAATGAAGCCTTCCACAATAATAGAGAGACAAGACCCTTAGTGTATGCGGACTTCCTTTTGGCTGATAAGCCTTCCCACTGCTTCCACCACCACCATCAGGAGGCTGTAGTGCCTTGGCCTGGACTGAGCTTCTCCACTGCCCCTTTCCCTGGCCCTCCACACTCTCCCTTCCCCCAGTGGGGTGGGGCTATTTGCCGTGAAAGCTTTAAAATCTGGCTGGTTAGCAGCCAGCTGCAACCTATCAAACCTGCTGATTAGGGATTTGAAAGGGTGGAGCATTTTTAACACAATGATTGACAATGGCTTCTATCTCACACACCTGCTGCTTTAAAATCCCCATAAAATGTCAGCAGGGAGTGTAAGTGATATATAGCAGCAGTGCTGCCCAGGGTAGGAATGTTAAGTGCTAGGAGAGGGGAGTGTCTGAACTTCAGCTACTGGAAAGAAAACAAAGCAAGCACCTCATCTAATCCATGTCTAAAGAGAGGGCCATGGGGGTACATTTCAGCAAGCCCAGCCTTGCTAGAGTAGGAGAGGGCTTCAGCGCTGGCAGTCACGGTTAAGCCCCGACTTGTGGTTACTGGGTGACTACCACAGACTGCTCCTGCCAATGCAGCACTGGCTCCTGGCGACCAGATCGGGCAGCCTCAGAGTCACTTCTGGTCACCAGGTAGTTTCCATGTGGGTCAGAAACTGGCCATTTAGGATTGATGCAGGCCAGAGGGACTCAGCGCTTTCTCAATGCCCTAAGTATAGGACCTGCTTGGTTGAGTGGCTCTGTGATAACTTCCTTGTAGGCAGGCTGCCAAATGCAGATGGCCCAATACTAAAATCAACCCCAAGCACAAACTTACCTTGGAGCTGAATTACTCTACTTGGGTAGCCAAAGTCAAGAAGAGGATGGAAAAGATTCCAGGTGGATCTGAGAGCAAGGACTGGGGATTCCAAGTGGATCTGAGAACAAGGGCCACCAAAGTCAGAAGATAACTTGAGTACAAGCAGTTTGCAAAGGTGGTTCTCCACGGGGCAGAGCTTAGGGAGAGGGAGCAGAGGAGGAGCAGACCCGGAATACTGTCTAGGAGGCCAGGGAAGCCCAGTTCCTGTGTCATCTCTGGTGTGGCGGGGCTACGCTAATCCTGGGTCATTACCAGTAGTGAAGAATGGATTCTGGGACCTTTATGCTGTGGGGTTATTAATGACTTAAGTTCTTTTAGTTAATAAGTATTAGGCATTGTGCTGTCACAGAGCTATGTCGGTATTGCCTGAATACTCTAGTCCAGTCTAATGAGTGCTGGGTGGATTGGAAAGCGCAGGAAGCTTTGGGAGCCCTGGGTCTGAGGGAAAACACAGTGTAAATCCAGTAGCCATGGCTACCATCACAGCTGCCTGGCCCATGCAGGTTTGCATTTGATTTGGACAGACAGTAATGAAAAAATGGAGACAAGAACTGGTGGGCCATTACCTTTAATCCTAGCTTGTACCCAGTGGGCAAGAAATATACACAGTGAGAAAACACTTCCTTTTCCATTCAGGGCTCCCAAAGCCACTGACTCATCTAAGTTTCCTAGAATCAAAGGTTTCTAGCTCACCAGCCTTATTCACCTCTGTTCCCCATCTCCTTCTCTCTGCACAAACTGGCTTCTCCTTCAGCACTCTGCCATCTTGGCTGCTTCTCTCCTCCACGTGGCCTTTCTCTGCTTTCTTACAGCATGGGCTCCTCTGCCCCATTTTATAATGTAGAAATCAAAATCTTTAATCCAATATACAAACAAGGAAGTCTCTGATACAAAGTCACTTAGGGTGGGAAAGGCTTAGTCTTAAAACTAAGCCTTAGGACCGTGATGGTGAACCTTTTTTTTTTTACAGGGACAGAGAGAGAGAGTCAGAGAGAGGGATAGACAGGGACAGACAGACAGGAACGGAGAGATGAGAAGCATCAATCATTAGTTTTTCGTTGCACATTGCCACACCTTAGTTGTTCATTGGTTGCTTTCTCACATGTGCCTTTACCGCGGGTTTTCAGCAGACCGAGTAACCCCTTGCTTGAGCCAGCAACCTTGGGTCCAAGCTGGTGAGCTTTTGCTCAAACCAGATGAGCCTGCCCTCAAGCTGGCAACCTCGGAGTCTCGAACCTGGGTCCTCAGCATCTGAGTCTGATGCTCTATTCACTGTTCCACTGCCTGGTCAGGCTAGTGAACCTTTTTATAAAAACCACTCACTTTTGCAGTGCTGGTCAACCTGGTCCCTTCCACCCACTAGTGGGCATTCCAGCTTTCATGGTGGGCCAATCGCGGCACCATTTGGTTGCTCCCTTACCACCCACCATGAAAACTGGAACGCCCACTAGTGGGCAGGAGGGACCAGGTTGACCAGCACTGCAAAAGTGGGTGGTTTTTATAAAGAGGTTCACCATCATGGCCTTAGAGTATAACAACCCTGCCTGCTTACAGCCTGTCCCCACACCCAATGCAAACTATAAGCGAGCAAGCCTATATATCATATTTACAAACTTTTTGACCAATAGACAGAAATCCTGGAAACTGCAAACATCTATTATTTCAATTCAATAAGCGTTTTTTGAGCAGTTGCTATGTACTAGGCACTACAAAGGCATGAGAGACTCTGCTCACTACTGTGAACAACTTTAGGACTGAGTTTCAGTTTCTTCTCATTTCTACATTCCCAGGAGCAGAATGTGACAAGAAAGTTTGTCCATGTGCAGGGTAGCAAAGAAGGAGAAGTGATTATTATAGACTTAAGAGGTTTTTCTTTTCACTATGAAATATTCCATATATAAAAACTGAATAAAATGATAAAACAGATGCCTACGTATATCCATCATTCAGAAATAATAGTGTTCATGTTTGCAAAATTAGCTGCATCTCTGTCTTTTAATGATGATGTCTACCTCTAACGCCTCGCTCCAGCCAGCTGCTCTCAGAAAGTCAGAGCTCTCCTGAAGTTACTATCATTCCAAACATTTTAAAAACTGTTACTTCGTTGCATGGCAAATGTCCTCTCCCTATCACTTGTCTTGCCACTTCAAGTATGCTGGTTTTCATTGAACTCATGTTTTCATTTTCAATGTATTTAATTTTATTAGTCTCTTCCTTCAGATGTACATTTTTTTTTATTTAAAATGTCTTTCTCTACCTTGAAATCATGAGATATTTTTTTCTGTTCCTTTCTGACAGTTTCAGAGTTTTGCTTTTACCTTCGTAGCTTCAGACTTGCTGAAATTTATTTTTTCATGAATTTTGAAGAAAATATCCAATTTTATCTTTTTTTGCACTTAGATACCAATCACCCCAGCATCATTTAGTAATCAGTCCTTTCTCCCTACTAAGTTCTAAGGCTCTTTCTCATAGTCCTCATTCTATATATGCAGATCCATTTCTAAACAGTTTCCTTTTTTACGGTTTGTCTATTCCTACATCAGTACTGTACTGTTTCAGTTATTATATCTTTTTGATAAATATTTACATCTGGTAAAGTAAATCTCCTTCCATCACTCTATTGGATTAGTTATTCCTGACCTTTATTCTTATACAATTTTAGGGTTAACATATTATTTGCATAAAAATCTATTGTAGAGCCTGACTAGGCGGTGGCACAGTGGATAGAGCGTCGGACTGGGATGCCAAGGACCCTGGTTCGAGACCCTGAGGTCGCCAGCTTGAGCGTGGGCTCATCTGGTTTGAGCAGAAGCTCACCAGCTTGGACCCAAGGTCGCTGGCCCGAGCAAGGGGTTACTCGGTCTGCTGAAGGCCCGTGGTCAAGGCACATATGAGAAAGCAATCAATGAGCAACTAGGGGGTCGCAATGCGCAATGAAAAGCAAATGATTGATGCTTCTCATCTCTCCTTCCTGTCTGTCTGTCCCTGTCTATCCCTCTCTCTGACTCTTTCTCTGTCCCTGTAAAAAAAAAAAAAAAAATTAAAAAAAGTCTATTGTAGAGACAAACTTTGAATTATATAAATTTTAATTTTTATTTAAGGAAAATGTCATTAATATAACTTTATCCCCAAATATGAATGTAATTTAAATCTTCATTTATTTAGATTCTTTTTATATTCTTCAATAAAGTTTTATAATTTCCTCTATAAAGATGTTAACAGATGCCTACATATGTTTTAAATGATTTATGCCTAAGTGCCTTGTATTTTTGTTGTTATTGTAAATGGTGTTTACAGTTTTTAAATTGTTGTAGATCTACAGGTAGATCTGAATTTATTTATTGATACAGCAACATGAAATTGTGATGAACTCTTTTAGTTTTTCTATAGCTTCTCTTGAATTTTTAAGTAGATAACTTTATCTCTATATATGAGCAGTTTTAATTATTATTTTCCCCAATCTTGATATTTTATATTTGTTTTTATTGACTTATTGCTGTGACTAGGACCTCTAGTACAATCTCTGTGCTACACAAGCAATAATTTGTCAGATTAACTTCTAGTTTACATTTTATAATTTCTATTTTGTTAATTGTGTTTATAATATCATATTTCTGCTTTGATACTCTTGATTCTTCCATTTTGGCCTTTCCTTCTATAATGTCTTAGATTAAGCTAGGTTATACTGAAGTAACAATCCCAAACTCTTGATGGCTTAAAACAACATAATCTTATTGTTTATGCCTAATGTTCTGAAAAGGTTATGTGATGCTTTGCTCCACACAGCTCTTCATAAATCCAGGCTCATTGAAACACCAACACTTTGTTTCTGCATCATCTGAAAAATGAGGGTTCTCCATCAGTGTGTTAGGGGAAGAGAATGTGTGCTAATGATTGAAGGTTTGTTTCCCCAAAATTTATGTTAAAGCTATAACCCCCAGTGTGATGGTATTTAGAGATGGGACCTTTGGGAGGTAATTAGAGTTAAATGAGGCCATGAGAGTAGGGCCTTCATGATTGGATTAGTGCCCTTATAAGAAGAAACACCAAAGAGTTTCCTCTCTCTTTCTTTGCCTTCTGAGAACACAGCAACAAGTCAGCCATCTGCAAGTCAGGAAATGGGCCCTCACCAGGGAACTGAATTGTCTATCACTTTGATCTTGGGTTTTCCAGTTTTCAGAACTATGAGAAAATAAATTTCTGTTGTTTAAACCACCCAGTCTATGATATTTTGTTAGGCTGCCCCAGGTGACTAGTGCTGCATGGAAAGTCATGTACCAGCTTTTAAATACTTTGGCTCACAATTGACACACATGGCTTCTCATAACAGACTATTGGCCAGAACAAGTCACATTTTCCCACTTATAATGTGGCTAGGAAATATCTGTATTCTTTCTGGGGATTAAAAAGGAAAGGAAAACCAGGTAATGGTACATAATGCCAAAGTCTAATGCATGTTTCATTCTTTTTACTTGTGGTTTTTTGTTTGTTTATTTTTTTGTATTTTAAACATATTTATTACATTTAGGCTTTCAAATTTTAAAATTATCTCATCTCTAATTCCAGGGGGTTGTCTGATCTCATTTTATGCCTAACTCTTGTTTCATAATCATTTATTTCCTCATGTTTTTAAACTTTCTATTATCACCTGATCTTTACCTATTTTTGTTCTTACTTGAGAATCCTGCTTGGTTTTGTTTTCAGACAAAATCTCCAGAATATATATTTTTTTGTTTATTTATTTCTTCCATTTCCCATATACTCTAAGAGTATGACTGGCCAAGGATTATTTTTATGACTGTAGAGGAATTCCTAAACCTCATGATTAATTAAAATTCAGGGTCCAAATACAAGAGCTAGACAGACCTGGTATTTTAGCATTTTCAGGGAGAATTTTATCACCCATTCAGAGTTCAGGCAGAGGCAAGCAAGCTTCCATGGTATCTCCTTTTTCTGGTGGGCATCCTACTTTTTTTATTTTTCTCTTCCAAGTGAGAGGAAGGGAGATAGAGAGACAGACTCTTGCATGCTCCCTGACCAAGATCTACCTGGCAACCCCTGTCTGGGGCCAATGCTCTGCCCATCTGGGGCCATGCTCACATCCAAGCTATTTTTAGCACCTGATGCAGAGGCTCCATGGAGCCATCCTCAGCACCCTGGGGCCAATCACTTGAGCCAGTTGAGTTATGGCTGTGGGAGGAGAAGGAAAAGAGGGGCGAGGAGGGGTGTAGAAGCACATGGTAGCTTCTCTTGTGTACCTTGACTGAAAATTGAACCTATGACATCTACACACCAAGCCTATGGTCTACCACTGACCCAACCAGTCAGGACCGGCACCCTACTTTTTATAGATAGTACACTTTCACTGATGTTGCATCTTTTGAAGAGTCTCAGCTTTATGTAGTTGTCTTGGTTCCAAATAATTTCCTGTAGCAATTAAACTCAAGCCCTTGATATTGAATGCCCTATGCCACATAATCAGTGTTGATTTTTATAATGTACCTTTATTTCTGAAATACATTTTTCCCTTCTTATGACAATATAACTAGTTGTCATTTGAATCCACACTTTCTAAGAATGTTAATGAGAATGTGTATGTGTCATTGTAGTTCATAATGTTGCCAGAATCATTATAGAACTTTTAAGAGAAGGAATAAATGAAATAATCATTTATATAGACATATATGAATTATCAAGCACCTCTTCTTTATCAGGTTCTATAGAAGGTTTGTAAATCCATATATACATGGAATGATCTCTACTCTTCAATTGCTTCTAGTCTACTGGAGAAAAGAAGACAAAAGCTGATTATAATATAGGATAAATGCCACAATAGAAAGAAACAGATACAGTGAAAGAAACTGTTCTAAAAAAGGCAGATAAGAGCTCAGATTCTAGGTCTTAGCATGAAATAGTGTTTTTCTTCCCCAAATATTGTTATTTTGGGGAGGTATTTGGTTTTATACAAATTATTTTGGGTTCATTTTGCTTCTGAGAAAATGAGATCCTGAAGAAATGGAACTAACATACATCTTAGACCCCTCAAATGAGTGTGCAACTCATAGAAATAGCCTTTGCTTTAATGCTTTGAGCACAGCTCACCAGCTTGAGCCCAGGGTCGCTGGCTCTGGCAGGGGGTCGCTCAGTCTGCTGTGGCCGCCTGGTCAAGGCGCGTGTGCAACTCATAGAAATAGCCTTTGCTTTAATGCTTCTATATTTGAACTTCTTTCTGCAATTCAAGGAATCTGCTACCAGCTTGATAATGATGCTAACACTTTGATCCTATGGTTGAAACGGACTGAGCTGGTTGGCAAAGATAGGGATTTTTTTTATTTCTATTTAATTATCCTCTAACTTTAAAAAATGTGAGTAACTTTATCAGAGTTAATAAATGTTGCCATAAAACAAACCTTTTAATGCTGAACAAATCTATTTATTGCTTTTACATCTATCAATGAATCTTTCTAATCATTACCTATCAATTTTACTGAGTTATTAAAAATCCAGTATTTTTTTCTTCTTTTCCAAGTGAGAGGAGGGGAGACAGAGAAACAGACTCCTGTGTGTGCCCTCACTGGGATCCACCTGGCAAACCCCTTACTGGTGATGCTCTGCCCATCTAGATCCATTGCTCAGCAACTGAGCTATTATTAGTGCTTGAGGTGGAGGTGCCACAAAGCCAGCCTCAGTGCCTGTGGCCAACTTGTTCAAACCAATTGAGCCATGGCTGCAGGAGGACAAGAGAGAGAGAGAGAAAGAGAGAGAGACAGAGGAGGGGGAGGAGGAAGGGTGGAGAAGCAGTTAGTCACTTCTCCTGCATGCCCTGACCAGGAATCAAACCTGAGATGTCACATGAGGGGACAATGCTCTACCACTGAGCAAACTACTCAGGGCCAAAAAATCTAGTATTTTATTTTATTTATTTTATTTTTTTGAGAGACAGAGAGAATCAGAGAGAGGGACAGACAGGGACAGACAGACAGGAAGGGAGACAGATGAGAAACATCAATTCTTTGCTGCAGTTCCTTAGTTGTTCATTGATTGATCTCCCACACGTGCCTTGACCAGGCGGCCACAGCAGACTGGGTGACCCCCAGCCAGAGCCAGCGACCCTGGGCTCAAGCTGGTGAGCTGTGCTCAAACTAGATGAGCCGGAGCTCAAGCCGGCAACCTCGGGGTCTCAAACCTAGGTTCTCCACATCCCAGTTCGGCTCTCCATCCACTACGCCACTACCTGGTCAGGCAAATCTAGTATTTTATTAAAATTATCTTACTGAACCATATCTCATGAACATTTTTATGAAAAATATAATCATTTAGAACAATTTTGTTCTATTTTCATTTTTGTAATGTCTGTTTACTAATAAACAAGTTGAAATTTTTATCTTAAAATTATTTTTTTGCAAAATATAAAATTGATGTAGCTATATATCATTAATATTATTAAATTAGCTCTGATCACGTTTTTCTAAAACTTCAGAAGAACTTTATATTCACTTTAAAATGTTTTCATAGCCATATATTCACTCTCTGATACTGAACAAAGATTCTTTCACTCAATTTTTAGTAAAGTTTGTTACTGGAAATCTTCATAGGCAAATTCTCTTTAGTCTTCTTTCTTTAGGAGAAATCATCTTTGAATAAATTTTTAACTGGTCAGCAAGAAGACATACAATATTTCCTGTTAGAGTAATATTTCTTCATTTTAAGTGCAGAAAATCAGAGTACACGTGAAATATTTCATCATTGACATAGGTGATCTCATTTCACACGCATTAACCTGAGCTAGGTAGTACTGTCATGTAGTCAAAGAGAATGAGAGAGAGGAAGACTTTCAACAATGATGGCTGATGAAGTTGGTGATTCTTTTCTACAGAAACAAGAATAAACCTGGACAAAATGATCAAAAACAACCACTTCAAGGCAAAAAGAATTGACTAATGGCAGACAAAAATGTTAGAAGCATTTATTTTTGAAAAGCTGCTGTACTGTAGTTTTGGGTAAAGGCAAAACTCTGGTCCTTTTGCCTATATCTGTTCCCTTCCTCCACTCACCAGAGTAGTAGGAAGAACAGTCAGTCTGGGATTGACTGCAAAATCCAGCAGCTCTACTGCCAGAGGCGATTAATTCAAATAAGGATAGGAAGCAAAAACTTTTGGCTTTGCCAGCTAAAATGGCAGACTTAAGTGGAAATGGATGGGGAAAACCCACAGCTGTTCAAGACCAAGGTTGCCATTCCAATTTGGGATGAGTGACAGACTATTCAGAAACTTTATGAAGAGATTGTGGAAAGCAGACAGTTATGGAAAGCCTGAGATAAGCTTTTCCACACTTTTCTGTTGTATGGAAAACTACATATGCGTAGGGGAGACCCGAGAGCCTGGCAAACACTGAAAGCCAAAATACATTTGAGAACTGCCTGAAGCTTTAAATGTACTCCCCAACCCACAAAGAACAACTAAGAGTGGGTGAAAGAATCCAGATCCTAGATTTTCCAGAATAAAACAAAACAAAACAAAAACTCCAAAGCAGCCATTATAAATGTGTTTAAAGATTTCAAATGTGTTTAATCAGTTGAAAGAAAATAACAATAAATAAACAAGGAATCTAATAAATGAAAAACATATTTTAAAAAGAATCAAATGCAAATTCTAACAAGCAAAGTAAAATAACTGAAATAAAAAAAATTCACCAGATGTGCTCAGTAGAATTGTTGAACATGCAGATGAAAGAAATAATGAACGTAAAGATAAAAATTTTTAAATGGAATTATAGGATAAAAATTGATGAAAAGTTAGCATAGTGTAAGATACATGTAGGACAATGTCAGGTGTTATGTGTACAATGGAGATGCAGAAGGAGGGTAAATATAGAAAGAGAGAGAATATTTATAAATATAATGGTCCAAGCTTCCCAAATTTGATGAGAACATTATCTTACAGATCCAAGCAGTTCGATGAGCCCCAAGTTAAAACACACACGCATGCACACACACACAATCACAAGGATAACCACACCTAAGTATGACATAGTCAAAAGACAAGGAAAGGAAGAAATTAAAAATAATTTATTGGGGTGATATTGGTGAACAAGATGATACAAGTTTCAGGTGCACAATTATACAACACATCTTCTGTACACTGTATTGCATGTTTATCCCCAAAGTCAATCTTCTTCTTTCACCATTTATACCCCCTATACTCTCTTCTACCTTCCCTTCTGCCCCAGCAATCACCACACTGCTGACTGTGTCCATGAGTTTTTTTTTCTCTCTCTCTTTCACTCTCTTTTTGGCTTAATAAAGGAATCTTGAAAGGAGAAAGAAAACTCATTACACACAGGGAAACAACAATATAATTTATGGCAACGATAGAATCTAGATGGCAGTGGAGTGACGTACAAAGTGTTGAAAGGGAGGAAAAACTGTCAATCAAAAATTCTATATCCAGCAAAATTATTCTTCAGAAATAAAACTGATATACAGACATTTCCAAAATAGAAACTGAGGAATTTTGTCACCAGATACTTTCTGTACAAGAAATATTTTTTTAAAAAGTCCTTCAGGTTGAAAGAAAATAACACTATATGGGAACTTGGAACCACAGGAAGAAATGAAGAGCACCAGAATGTGCACACTTTGCTTTTTCCATTTCTTAATTTCTGTGAGAAAAAAAAAATCCATAAGCAATAACTATAATTCAGTATTATTGGGTTTGTAGCCTATATAATTTAAATATATATGACAATATTAGCACAAAGAAGAGGAAGGAAATAGGAAATAGAGTACAAAAACACTGTCTTTTGTGGAAATAAAGTCAGCATTAACTTGAGGTAGGTTGTAATATACATCCTCTAGAGAAAGTCCTAAAAAACTTTAAAAATACAGTTGAACTATCAGAGTAACTAAAACTGTACACTAAAAATATTTTTATAACAAGAGAAACCAATAAAAGATAAAAGTGAACAAAGAATCATAAGACATGTAAAACTAATAGACGGCAGACATAAATCCATCCATATCAATAAGTGCCGAAAGTGGGACTAGGAATAAGTTAAATACTTAAATCAAAAACATACATTGATAGACTGAATGTAAAAGATCCATTTGTAAATCTTGAATTTAGAAATCAGTTGAAAAAAATTTTAAAGAAAAAGACAAACCATGCATATGATAATCAGAAGAGAGAGTGAATTTATTATTATCAGAAAATATAGACTTTAAGACAAAAAGCATTACTAGAAAGAAAGAGGGTAATCTTATAGCGATGTGAGCATCAATATATCAGGAAGATATAAGAATTATAAATATATCAATATATGCACTTAAAACCAGAACCCCAAATTATATTTTAAAACTGACTGAATGGTGGTGGCATAGTGGATAGAGCATTGACCTGGGATGCTGACAATCCAGATTCAAAACCCCAAGGTTGCTGGCTTGAGCACAGGCTCATTTGGCTTGAACATGGGTTTACCAGCTTGAGTACAGGGTTGCAGGCTTGAGCATGGGACCGTAGACATGATCCCATGGTCACTGGGTTGAGCCCAAAGGTCACTGGCTTGAGCAAGGGGTCACTGGCTTGGCTGGAGCATCCTCCCTCTGCCCACAGTTAAGGCACATATAAGAAGCAATCACTGAACACCTAAAGTGCCACAACTCTAAGTTGATGCTTCTCATCTCTCTCCCTTCTTGTCTGTCTGTCTCTATCTCCTTCTCTTGCTAAAAAACAAACAAACAAACAAAAAATTGACTGAATAGAAAGGAGAAATAGACAATTGCAAAATTATAGTTGGAGATGATATTAATTAGGGTTCTCCAGAGAAACAGAATAGGATATGTGTATATGTGTGTTCTTAAAATACAGTGATTTATTATAAGGTATTGGCTTACATAATTATGGAGGCTGAGAAGTCCCAAGATCTATTGTCACCAAGTTGGAGACTCAGGCGAGCTGATGGTATAGTTTCAGTTAAAGTTTGAAGGCCTGAGAATCAGGAAAGCTAATTGTGCAAGTTGTAGTCCAAGGGCAGAACTGAAATCCAGTTAAAGTAGTTCGGCAGGCAAAAGTTCCTTTTACTCAGTCTTTAAGTTTCATTTAGGCCTTCAATTGATCAGATGATCCCCACTCACATTAGGGAGAGCCATCTGCTTTACTCAGACTACCAATTTAAATGTTAATCTCATCCATAAACATCTTCACAGACACACCTATCATGTTTGACCAAATGCCTTGGCACTCCATGGCTTAGTCAGTAGCCACATAAAAGTAACCATCACAGAGATTTCAATACTCCTTGTTCAATAATTGATTTAACCACTAAACAAAATCAATGAAGAATAGATGATTTGGCCAATTTGTGTCCAATCAACTTGACATTTCCTTTTATTAGCTCTCACATGTTACATATGAGAGCGTTGGTCTAGCCTAAGTGCACATGGGAGAGATAAACAGGGCTACCCGTTAGGTTATTTTGCCAGTGATTTAGAGTGCAATCAGACCATGATAGAAGCATTAGGAATGAGAGCAGGGAACAAGGCCAAGGAAAGTGGCTTATACTTATTTTAGTGATCAAGATGGCATCTTATGTACCAGCTCTGAGTGGCATCAGCAGGTAGGCTCATTTGATACTGAAGACCTTGATAAGTTATGGTAGTTATTCAATCCCATCCTTGCAAAGGATTATACATATCTACCTCAAAGGATTACATAGATCTACCTGTTGTCATGGACTTGCAGTTCCTCCCTATAGAAGAAGTATAATTCCCTACAATACAGACATCATGTTTGGTCATGTGACTTGATATAACCAATGGAATATAAGAAAAAGTGACATGCTCAAATTCTTGAAGAAACTTTATGAACCTTCTATTGTTCAACCTTTCAAGAACAGCATGTACCTGCTTCTTCAGCCTGGATCTCAGAATGAAAAAAGACAAGTGGAGCAAAGCTGCAACTGATCCATAACATAGAACAGAACCACAGCCTGACCCACAACATAGATTGAAGCCAGCAGGTAATGCGAGTGGAAAATAGGTTTTGTAATGACTTCGACATTGCTTGTCACAGGATATGCTAGTGAAAGGTGACTGACAAACCTTGATACTGAACATTCCAAGTACAGCTACTACTCCTGTGTGGTAGACATGTGAGTGTCTGCCCAGCCACTTTTCTCTGCTGCCAGAGAAGGTCCTGTTCATAGAGTAGGGCAGGCGTCGGGAACCTATGGCTCTCGAGCCAGATGTGGCTCTTTTGATGGCTGCATCTGGCACACAGACAAATCTTTAATAAAAAAAATAATAGCATTAAAAATATAAAACACTCTCATGTATTACAATCCATTCATTTCCTACCGCTCATGTTCATGGTTGCGGGTGGCTGGAGCCAATCACAGCTGTCCTCCGGGACAACAACAAATTTTTATTGGATAATGCGTGACGGACACAGGTTATTGTATGGCTCTCATAGAATTACATTTTAAAATATGTGGCGTCATGGCTTTCTCAGCCAAAAAGGTTCTCAACCCCTGGAGTAGGGCCATGGAAACTATATTGATTGTCTATTTTCTTACCATCCTTTGGCCATAGCTGGTGAAATTAGTCAAGTTCTCTCATTTGAGAACTTAATTCAAGACCTAGAGCCTAGAAATAAGGAGCTAGCTACCACCCATTTTAAAGCTTCCAGAAAAAATAAAACTCTACCAACTCTTGTTGGTCCCTGGAGAAATCCTTGTTCTTACCCCATTTTGCTGCTTCACTAATTCTCTTAGATTCCATACCATATCCCAGTATTCTTTAAAACAAACAGCTGCCTTTAAACCTAAGCCAGTGCTAGTTGGTTTGCAACCAAAGGAACCTAAACTAGTATATCAACCACCTATAACTATCATGATATTAGTCAAACTCATTCATTAAATGTTGGCCCAGCCTAGGCCAGCCCCTGCCAGGGCTGCTCCCACAGTGGCAAAGGATGTGGAGGGGTCCTGGACCAAGGGAGTTGGCCACTCCTTTAAGTCTGACCAGGAACAAAGCAGAGCCTGGAGTTTTCAAATTCCATCCTTGCCTTCTAATCTTCACATGATGTATCCTGTTTACTTCCTCACTTCGCTAAATAGGGTCCAGATTTTTAGCAAACCTGGTGCATCCTTCACCTGTATTACTGGGACAATGAATGGGGCAGAACATGCACAATACAGAGCTCACCTGCTGTGCAGTTGGGTGGCCCCCAGCAGGGTTGTTTTTGGCAAGTGGGTGCTGGGTATTTTCAGTTACAGTTGCACATCATTGTCATACACTTGGCAGTATTCCAACCTAATGCATTAAAACATAATTGCCTTTATGAAGAGAAAGAACAGGCATGCACTAACACAGGGTTTTGCAAAGTTAGGGTCAGCTAACTAATGAAATAAAATTTTGTTAGAAGAAGGTTGGAACTTCTGCTAGCATTTTCACATTTTCTTTTCTTTTGCATATCTGAAGAGACTATCCATCGAGCTACCAACTTTTCTCAAAGATACCTGCCAGGTTTCTGGACAAAAAGCTTTTAAGTTTTAGAAGCTGATAGAACAGAGGTGTTCCTTCTTCGCATATAGTCTAGCCAAAGTGTCCTGAACATGCCTATGAGATTTACATCTATATGTCTAAATGTCTGCTGAATGTTTCCAATCTAAAGGGCAGCCCACCAGGTCTAAATTCAGTTTGGTGCAAATAAAATTCAATTTAATATATCTCCCCCCTCCCCTAACCCCCACATCTCTTTTCTTTCTATAATCAATTTATGTTGATATTACTATCCACCCATGCAAACCAATTAGAAGTCTCCCCACCATCTGTGATTGGACTTTCCCATGACATTCCTATCCAATTGTTTTTGTTTCTACACTGACTAAACAGAGATGAACAATGCTGAATTATTGCAATAGCTTTTGCCTCCTCTCTAATCAGTTATTCATATGGCAATCAAAGTTATCCTCCTAAAGGATAAGTTGGATAATGCTACTCATGACAAGTCTTTGAATCTGATGCTATATAGGCAGTATGGAAACACCAAACTCTTTAGAAGGTTATGAGACCATCCTTGTGTGAGGCACTTTCACGCTTCTTTGCCTTTTCTCCCAGCCAGTTTCAAGCACCCTGTCTCCACTATGGAAATCCCACAAGCTCCAGTTCAGTGTCACTACGGCTGATCCCCAGCCGGTATAAATTGCTGCCTCCTTTTGCTTATACTGCATTTGTCATGGTGCTCTAGTTAGCATTAGCTCATTCTCTGTGGCATTATAAATAAAACCTACACACCCAGGTCTAGTTGGTGTGTTATTTTCCTTGGTTTGTGAGCTCTCTTTTAAAAGGGAATTTGAACATGGGTGTCCTGATCCATGGCCTTAGAAGGATTGAGAGGAAAGCTGTCATTGCTGGCCACTTTGAGTTTGCAGATTTGTCTTTGTTGAGACAAATCAAAAATGCTTTGTTGAGAAAGGGTCATTCTTATAGTATAACATTTTTTAACTTTCACGGACAACAAAACTAATTTTGGGAGGCTTCATTGTTCACAGAGTGGGCCAGATAATTTGATCTTATATTTATAGAGTGACACAATTTTTATCTGAACTGGGGTACATTTGAATGAACTAAAATAATTGAACTTTACATACTTTTTTGAAATATTTATTGATTGACTAACAAATTTATCAGCCCATAAATACTTCAATCCACACATTGCTTCAAAATGATTATTTCTTAAAACTAAGAATAGCCCTAGTCAAGTAGTTTAGTTGGTTAGCATATCATCCACATATGCCAAGGTTGCGGATTTGATTCCCAGTCAGGGCACATACAGGAATCAACCAATGACTACATAAATAAGTGGAACAACAAATTGATGGTTTTTTTCTCTTATTCTGTCTGTCTGTCTCTCTTTCTCTCTCTCTAAAATTAATAAAATATTTTAAAATAAAAACTAAGAATAACATCTCTAGTAATTAAAATTTTCTATTTTGCTTAGAAAAATTGTTTTGTTTAGAAAATAACAAAATAATTATATATACCCATATTCTTTAATCAATTTCTTCAAGTATCATTGATGTTTTTCTGCAGAATTATTTTTTTCAGTATAGTTTTATAATTTTAATTTTTCCCATATAATTGCCTCACATAGTCTTTAATTTGCAATTTTTGGTTAATAAATTCAATTTAGCTTTTGTTTTAGACTATGATGTTTTTAAGAAAATTCTATTTTTAGGTATTGAAGTATGTGGTAAGCTCAGAGAAAATTTTGTTAACTGAAGATATTTACAGTTTCTTGGTTTATTAAAATGTGTATAGTCCAAATATTTTTACCATTTACCTCATTTAGAAAATCTCTGACAGCACTGGCCAGTTGGCTCAGTGGTAGAGTGTCAGCCTGGCTTGTGGAAGTCCCAGGTTCAATTCCAGGTCAGGGAACATAGGAAAAGCGCCCACCTGCTTCTCCACCCTTCCCCCTCTCCTTCCTCTCTATCTCTCTTTTTCCCTCCTGTCCTATCTATCCCTCTCTCTCTCTCTCTCAAGGTTCCTTTGGAGTAGGGTTGGCCCTGGCACTGATATGGCTCCATAGCCTCCAGCTCAGGTGCTAGAATGGCTCCAGCCGAGGCGGAGCAACACCCCAGATGGGCAGAGCATCACTCTCTGGTGGGCATGCCGGGTAGATTGCAGTCTGGCACATGTGGGAATCTGTCTGACTGCCTCCCCACTTCTAACTTCGGGAAAAAAAAACAAATCCAAACTTTTCTTTTTGACAAAAATTATTACCAACTAAGTTACCCGTAATGATTATTTTCACTGAATTTGCATATTTAAAAAAATGTAGATTTTTCCTAATGTCATTTGGTTCCAGCACAGAATACATATTTGTCTAATTAGAAACAAGAGCTTTATCAAAAGATTCTTTTCTCAAGTCAAGACATTCCAAAGTGCAGTTGCAGAATTTTTAAGCAGATGCTGCATACTGTTTGAGTTCTTGTTGTCTCGTTTGTTCAGTTTCTCCCTTGCTTATGTAGAAATACATTTCCATCTCTTTCTGTTTGCAACCTTTATTTTCTATTACTAAGATTTTCTAAAAGATTCAAAAGCTGAATTTTTAATACTCTTCTTATTTAATAGTGAATACATGCAATCAAAATGTACAATACTCATTTACAAGTACCACTTAGGTTTATTTACATAATTTTTCACAAGCTCAAAGATTTTTAAAATCCAATTAATAGGCAGCAAAAAGAGATCATGCCCACAGCTATGTTTTTTTGTTTTTGTTTTTTTCCTTTTGTATTTTTCTGAAGCTGGAAACGGGGAGGCAGTCAGACAGATTCCCGCATGTGCCCGACCAGGATCCACCTGACACGCCCACCAGGGGGCGATGCTCTGCCCATCTGGGGCGCTGCTCTGTTGCAACCAGGGCCATTCTAGAGCCTGAGGCAGAGGCCATAGAGCCATCCCCAGCACCCGGGCCATCTTTGCTCCAATGGAGCCTCGGCTGCTGGAGGGGAAGAGAGAGACAGAGAGGAAGGAGAGGGGGAGGGGTGGAGAAGCAGATGGGCGCCTCTCCTGTGTGCCCTGGCCGGGAATCTAACCTGGGACTTCCGCACACCAGGCCGATGCTCTACCACTGAGCCAACCAGCCAGGGCCCCACAGCCATGTTAAGAGTGTTTTGGTGCCTGACCAGGCGGTGGCACAGTGGCAGTGCTAGTCAACCTGGTCCTTATCTCCCACTAGTGGGCATTCCAGCTTTCATGGTGGGTGGTAGTGGAGCAACCAAAGTATAAATAAAAAGATAGATTTAACTATAGTAAGTTGTTTTATATAGATTTATTCTGCCAAACTTAGCAAAAATCTGACATAAAGTACTTGGTAAGTAATTATTATTATATGCTTTAACTTGCTATAACTCTGCTTTATAAATTTTATAAAGTAAAGTTACTTTCCTACTTTATAAATCACCATTACTGTGGAACTGGTGGGCAATTAGAAAATTTTACTACTAACAGAGATACAAAAGTGAGTGGTAGGTATAAAAAGGTTGACTACCCCTGGGATAGAGCATCAGACTGGGACACAGTGACCCCAGGTTCTAAGCTTTGAGGTCACCAGCTTGAGTGCAGGCTCATCTGGTTTGAGCAAGGCTCATCAGCTTGGGCCCAAGGTCGCTGGCTTGAGCAAGGGGTCACTCAGTCTGCTGTAGTTCACCAGTCAAGGCACATATGAAAAAGCAATCAATGAACAACTAAGGTGCCACAATGAAGAATTGATGCTTCTCATCCCTCTCTCTTCCTGTCTATCTGTCCCTATCTATCCCTCTCTCTCTCTCTCTCTCTCTGTCCCTGACACACACACACACACACACACACACACACACACACAAAAGAATATTTTGGTATTTAACAGTAACCCTGGCACAACATTTCTGTATGTTAAAACAATTTAATAACTGCAAATTTTATTTCAATTGTAGAATTGAAATTATGATATAAATATATAATATGTGTATATCATTACTAATTCCAAGTATATTTGCACACCACCACAGATTTCTCAATTTAATAAGAATATTGTTTTTACCACAATGCTGTATTCAAAAATATTTATTCACATTGCCACCACAAAAACACTTTCATGTTTGATATTTAACTTTTTGATGCAAAATGACAATATTTGACATTTCATTTTTGTCAGAATAAGTTTCCAAAAATTTTACTTTGATTTTAGAAATTTGGTTTTAAAAAATGCCCATTGTTGAAAATAATACATTTCTACTTGTAACATTTTTCATACTGATATAAAACTGGCAGTGTTTGCAAAATTTTTTCTTCTGCAAATGGAGCCAGTCTATTAACATTTATTATTTCATTTTATATATAAGCACAAAAAAATACTGAATTGAAAAAATAAGTAAAATTAATTTTTGAGACAGTTGATCTAAATGTAAGTCATGCTTCAGAAGATAATATGTGAAAGTACTTTCTATAGTTGCCATGTCAACTTCAGGCAAAGGTTCTTAAATATTGTCTTAAAATTTTGAAATAAATTATTATGATCCTTCTGCATATTCATGTCTGGTCCTCATGTAGTTGTTGCTATCACTATGGCCCCTATGGAAGGGGAGAAATGTTGCAAAACATTTTATGAAAGTTTCATGTTCGTCATAAACTTTCTTGATAACTAAAAATTTAATACTTTTCATTAAACATGTATTTTTATTTTTTTATTGCTGCTTAAATGTTTATTGATAAATATGTTACAAGACCATTGTAACAAGGGTGTTTAGACACCATTTTTATGTGCTACTTAGGGCCTGCTCAGACTCTTTTTTCACTTGCACATATTTCACTTAAACTTGCTGTACAGTTTTCCATACTTCTCGCTGACATCACTGGCGTCCCGACAACTTCATACATCTTGAAATCCAAGGCAAGGGTTATAGCACAAATGACTGTGCACCAAATGGGTGACAGGAGAAGCAGAATGATATTTTTTCTGCCACCGTTACCTGAGACTAAAAGGCATTAGCTGTTCCCACCCAAGGATATTTGTGTGTGCTCTGTTTGATAAATCATTTGTATTCATGATTTCATAGAAACTTCATAACCTTCGCTGACATCAGCAGAGCAAGATTTCCCACATTACAGGGGGCGGGGATTCATTATTCCTACATTGTAGGTGTGGAAATTCATTATTATCACATTGTAGGTGAGGTTCAACAAAGTGAAATGATCTGCTTATTTTGGCGGAACCAGTAAGTTTTCAGGAGTAATTACTTTGAACTGGAAGGAAGTCATAAGCTAGTGATGAACAGCAGACCACAGATAGACCTTCTGATTTATCTTCTGACATTCTTTTAAAACCAAATTATTTACTAGGAACGTACACCCTAAGATTTGGCCATGGCTCTCATTTTTTAATTTTTTTATTTTTATATTGGGGGCTATTGTCCAAGTTGGGACATCTAGAGTGGGAAACTGAATCTAGACTCATGTTCTTGGACTGGTGAGGGAAAATTGTGGCTTGACATTGCTAAGTAAACCCTAAACCTAAAAAATAAAACAGCTCAGTGTATTCTGACCTGTTAGAGAGGCCATATTTGCATTTAAACAATAATCAGAATGTATTACTTCTCTTGGGAACTTAAATTCAGAGTCTAAAGACTGATTTTTATCTGAGAAACTAGTCATTCTAACTAAGCAGGTGCTGTACTGGAGGAAAAAGAGCTGGGAATGAGTCCAGGAATTCTGGACTTAAATTCTGAGTCTGCTACAGTGTCAATTTATATGCAGGTCCCTTCCCTTCTACTCCCTGAGCCTCCAATTCCTTGCCCATCAGAGAGGTGAGTCAGATGGGCATAGGTACTTCAGGTCATTATAATCTCAAGTTTAATATAGGTTTCCCTTTAGGTAATCTGTCTTTGTTTTTCTCAAGAGGCTAACAGAAACCAACCCATTCTAATATATGAGACTTCCTTTTTTGGAAAATATTCAGAGAAAGAGAATCCACGATTATATAATCTAACCTAATTTTTTTTAAACCATAGTATAAATATCTTATACTGGCAGGAATAGGAGTCTTGAAGCCGGACTTGGGTTCACACTTTTTATAGCTGTGTGTCTTGTTACAAGTTACTCCTCCTGAATGGGCCTTAGTTTTGTTTGTTTGTTTTAATTGTAAAATAACAAAGTTAGTATCTCCCTTATAGATTGTTCAGAAAATTAGAACAAATATAAATAAAATCTCTGGAATATAGTAGATTCTAATAAGGTGGCAACTACTGTCTGAATGTTTGCATACCCCCTAAATTTATGTCTTGAAACCCTAACCCCAATGTACTGATGGTATTTGGAGGTGGGACCTTTGGGAGGTGATTATGTTTAGATGAGGATATGAGGGTGGAGATAAGTATCTTTATAAAAAGAAGAAGAGATCAGAGGTGGCTCTCCTTCCTCTTCTTCCTCTTCCTTCCCTTTTCCCTCCCCCTTCCCTTGCTCAAAAACAGTGAGAAGGTGGGCTGTCTGCAAGCCAGGAAGCTAATTCTTACCAGGAACCAAATCTGCCAGCACCTTCCTCTTAGACTTCCCAGACTTCAAAATGGTGAGAAATACATGTCTGTTGTTTAAGCCACCACTCTATGGTTTTTGTTACAAGCAGCCTAAGTGGTCTAAGATGGTGGCTATTACAAAATAGGTGAGAAAACTGAGGGACAGAGATCATCCAGCAAATGGAGTCAGAGCCAAGACTAGAACTTAGGTTACTTGACCTCCAAACCTCAGGTCCAACACACCAACCTCCCCCACCATTTGCCCAGCAGGGTATCTGAAAGGCAATTCTGTTTTATCACTAGATTATCTGGAAAAAAGACGAACCATCTCTATGCGTAGCCATTTTTTCCTTCCATGATGTGGAAAATTTAAACCCTTTCGGCAGACAGCCTGCCTGCATGCTCTCAGGAGACACAAAGATCCTGGCAAGCTCTGTGCTCCAAATCACCCTTCTCCAATTACACTCCCCCAGGTTCCTGGGTTAGCAGGCCCCAGCAGCTCCTCTCCACCGAGCCAGCTATGGGGTTGCAGCCTAATGCATCACAGGTGGGTCCCGCTCCAAACTCATTCCAGATGGCCTCATAGTCTAAGCCTCCCAGCAACCTATTATATTTTGGCTATCTTGGGATTGTTAATGATGCTGAAGGACCATGAGTCCTGAGGATGGCAGCGACATGCTCTGAAACCAGAACCTTTGAGAGACTTTTATATTGGAGCACCCACCATAATAAATGCATTCACAGGGAGCAAGCATATGCTGACCTTGGCGCTCAAAGGTCACTGCGAGGGGCCCATGAATTTGACATTGTGAATGGTCGGTCTGCTTGGGTCACAGAACAAGCATAAAAGAATCATCTGTGCTCTTATAGAAAATAGCTCTATTGCCGCTGGGCTCTAGAGAGAGTAAAGATATATCCTTGAACCCTAGTAATTGCTGCAGCAGTTATTCCTGGGGGGAGGGGCACATGCTAGGGCAATTGTTCAGGGGCAAAGGGTGAATCTCATAGTTTTAAACCCTTTAAAAGCTAGATTTCTTCAGGAAGAGTATAATGTTCTGTTAATTGCATCTTGATATTACTAAATGGCCCTATTCTCCAAAATAATTTCAACTCCCTTTCTAGTTAGAAAGCTTCCCAAGGCAGATATTGGAAGTTGAGCAAATATCAGACTATTCAAGGGGCTTTTAAATTTATGATATGCTTTGAAAAACAAAACAAAACAAAACAAAACACCACACACACATTTTAGAGTTATCCATGTTTGGGGTCTTAAGAGCTCAGAGAAAAAAGTCTTACAAGTAAAGAGCATAGCATTAAAGCCAGTCATTCTTGGACGTAAATTTCAAGCCCATCATTCACAAGCTTGGTGAATTTGTTGGAGAAATCTTCCACTTTCCTGGTGACCATTGTCTGGGAAATTGGGATGATTTCAACATAAGGGGAGGGTGCTGGTTTTGTGTACTTCCTCTCCCATGTATGTTTCACTCTCACTCTTTTATGTATTTGTGCATTAACTTGTTTATTCCCTGAGTCCCTGCTCTGTCCCTGGCCCCATGCTAGATCAAGAAACCCAGTTTGAGACAAAGCTGGCATTTAACCTAGTTTGACCGTATTTGTTAAGCACTCCCTCCATGCAGGTTACTGTGGCAGCAATGGGCGGAGAGCAGCATACAACACAATGTCTGTATCCATGGGCATCGGGGTTTAGTAGCTATTGAACCAAGTACATTACAGCATGATTATTGCTGCAACTCTATGTTCTTGTACACTAGAATAGGACTAGGTGTGGTGGACTTCGCTTGCCTGGTTCACTAAAGCTCTCCAAAGAGGAGATAGCCAACCTGGGTTCTGAGGGGGCATTTGCAGGAAAGAGCTGGGCAGAAGAAAGTTGATGCCATGGTCATTATAGGTGAAGAAATCTGCAGCACATATAAATACACTATGCATTCCATAGACAAATTCCTAAAGTTTTCCAAAAAAAATTTTTTTTCACTTTATAATGCCACTCACATACTTACTATTAGAAATAGCAAATATATTTTTTGCAAAAGAGACAGACAGAAAAGGAGAGAGATGAGAAGCATCAACTCATAGTTTCACACGTTAGTTGTTAGTTGATTGCTTTCTCATACATGCCTTGATTGAGGGGCTTCAGCTGTGCCAGTGAACCCTTGTTCAAGCCAGTGACCTTGGACTCAAGCCAGCGACCTTTGGGCTCAATCCAGTGACCATGGGGCCATGTTGATGATTCAAGTGGGCAACTCATGCTCAAACTGGTGAGCCTGTTCTCGAAGCCATTTACCTTGGGGGGTTTGAACCTGGGTCCTCAATGTCCCAAGTGGAGGTGCTATCCACTGCGCCACCACCTGGCCAGGTCAGAAATACTAATTTTTAACACTTCATGTTTTGCCCCTGAAAAATTAAAACAAAATAATAAGCATTGTTGATGAAGTAGTAGTTCCTTTCAACCACCATGATAGAAACTGCTAGTTGCTGATCCCAGTCCATTTTCCTTTCTTCCCTATAAGCAGAACACTGGTTTAGTTGTCACTAAAAGGCTGCCTCTGTTGGCTTCCCTTTGGTTGAACAAGATGGTTGGCAATAAAATGGTTATTTTATTTTTAAATTGGGAGTTTTACATGGGTTAAAAAATAGCGTTTTTTATTTATTTTTTGTTTGTTTTTATGCAGAAGGAGATTTAAAAGGCTATCATTCTATAACATTAGACATAGAAATAAATAACTATAATGTGATTCTGTCATGAGACTGGGTCTGCAGTAAAAGTGTACAAATGTATCAACTCTTTTTTTTTTTTTTTTTAAATGAGAGGAGGGGAGGCAGAGACAGACTCCCACATGTACACTGACTAGGATCCACTCGGCAAGCTCCCTCTGGGGCAATGCTCTGCCCATCTGCCTCTCACCTTGGCAGTTGCTCTGTAACCTAGCTATTCTCAGCACCTGCAGTGGAGGCTCCACAGAGCCATCCTCAGTGCCCATGGCCAACTTGCTCAAACCAATTGAGCTATGGCTGCGGGAGGAGAAAAGAGAGAAAGAAAGAGGAGGGGAAAAGGTGGAGAAGCAGATGTTTGCATCTCCTGTGTGCCCTGACCAAGAATCGAACCAGGGATGTCCACAAACTGGGCTGACCCTCTACCACTGAGTAAACTAGCCAGGACTGTATCAACTCTACGTGTATTACTTTTTCACCTTCAAGCAAGCTGCTTCTTGTTTCTACTATTCACTCACCCAGGGCTGCACAGGGCATTAGTAAGAGGACTAAAATGCAAACTTCAGTTAATTCCATTACAGATTGGGACTTGCAAGATTAATAGTGGGACTTGAGACAATATAGACAAAGCACCCAGCATTGGCCTTAGAATCTAGTTGATGCTGAATCAATGACAAATTACCATTCTTCCTCTCTCCCCACCCTCTTTACTTCTGGCATTCTGGCAAGATCAAAACAGACTTGTTGACAATCAGTTTGAGTCCCTTTTAGAATGTGTACTTTGTGGTATGTACTAACAGAGGCACGGGCGAGGGCAAACATTGTTGAGAACACTTGTGCAGGCATAACAAAATGCAGTGCAGCCTCTTGTGTTTATTTGGATTGCAACAGAGTAGGTGTCAGCATCTCATCACCTGGCCTGGAGACTGGACCCCTTGATTAGGACCTGGTTCCAATACCCATTAGGAAATCCATTTTGGTCCTGTGAGCCAAGAATATTTTTTCCCTATGTTCCTCTTTGCAGTTTCTATAGCGTACGTCCCATATGCCTGGGCTGCTGTACAATGTAAAAATCATCATCAGACAGAGGCCTGCAGGTCAGCTACTTAGACAGGACTCAGACAAGCCACATATGTATGTAGTTCCCATTCATCCATGTACATATTTGATGTAGAAATGTTCCCAATAGCAGCTAAAGAAAAGCCAACTAGTAGCTGAAGACACTGGGGATCAGTGTTGTGAGAACAAGTCGTTTGCCAGCTGCTGGCTGCAGACCCTGCCTGACCACACTTCTGTGCACGTCCACATCTGTAGATCCTGACGCTGCCTGCCTCCTGGTTCTACTCCAGCATTCATACTGGCTTTTTCACCTTCCTGCTTTTTCTCCTGAATGTCATCCATCTATATCCTTCACCTTACAAAACTTGGTTAAGATTAAATGATCTCTTTTAAAAATTTTTTTTAATTGATTTGAGAGAGAGAGAGAGAGAGAGAGAAACATCGATTTATTGTTCCAATGATCTATATACGTATTCATTGGTTGATTCTTGTATGTACCCTAAGCAGGGATCAAACCCACAATCTTGGGGCGCCAGGATGACGCTCTAACTAACGTAGTTACACATCCAGGGCCAAGGCTAAATGATCTCTTGCAGAGATCTCTTATCTCTACTAATTCCTGGACTCCTGAATAAAAGAGATTATGTATTTTAGTAATTGTAATTCCAAATATATATATATTATATATGTATGTATATGTATTATGTATATGTATAGCATATATAGTTAAGAATTTAATTTTAATGTAATAAAATGATGGTATTAATATTTTGTAAAAATGTTTACAATATATAATTTAAAAACCAAACTGAATATTTAATTCTTTTTAAATATAAATATAAACATAGGAAAAATCAACTTAAAATAAATTATAATAGTATGAACGTTAAACATCTACTATAATAAACTGGATAAAAACAATGAACATTACACATAAGAAAATTTATTCTTAAATAATTAAAAGTAAAATCTGAATTATAAAAAGTACAACTTTTGAAAATAATCTCAATTTTATACTGATTGAGAAGGCAGTGTTGATGAGAATAGACTAGTTTTATCTATTCTTGTAGATTTTGGTGCAGAAAAACACTCTATCAAAACAAATCGCTGGATGATTTGAAGATGAAGAAGTTAGCTTAGAACTACAAGAAACCAAAAGTGCTTCCTCTGGAGTTTAAGAAATGTGAGGGTAGGCAGAAGTGAGTAAAGGGGAGTAAATGGTGATGAAAGGCGACTTGACTTGGGGTGGTGAACACACAATACAGTGTACAGATGATGTGTTATAGAATTGTATACCTGAAACCTATATAATTTTATTAAGCAATGTCACCCCAATAAATTGAATTTAAAAAATTTTTAAAAAGAATAAAACATCATGCCTGACCTGTGGTGGCGCAGTGGATAAAGCTTCAACCTGGAACACTGAGGTCGCTGGTTCAAAACCCCGGGCTTGCCTGGTCAAGGCACATCCAACAAGCAAGCAATGAACAACTAAAATGAAGCAATTATGAGTTGATATTTCTTACTTTCCCTCCACCCCCATAAAATCAATAAATAAAATCTTAAAAAAAGAAAAAGGTTTCAGTATTTGAAAAAATGTTCAAATAAATTCTTGATTTTTCAGTTTCACCGCTATTACCTTTGGGCAGTCTTTCCCCCAGAGTGACTCATGCCTGCAGCAGGAGCATCCTTTGCTAATTGTCATGTTCTTCTTCCTCACAATCTCTTGCAGATTAAGGAGCCAGAGCACATACTCTAACAGGGGGCCCCAAACTTTTTACACAGGGGGCCAGTTCACTGCCTCTCAGACCGTTGGAGGGCCGCCACATACAGTGCTCTGCTCATTGACCACCAATGAAAGAGGTGCCCCTTCCGGAAGTGCAGCGGTGGGAGGGGGACAGATAAATGGCCTCAGGGGGGCCGCATGCTGCCCGCAGGCCATAGTTTGGGAACGCCTGCTCTAAATGAACACAATTTTGTTTGATTTGAAATTAAATGTCATATATAACCATCTGGGTATATCCAAGATATAGATGGGATTTCAGAGTTTGTAAAACTCTGCAATAACGGTATCACACACATACAAATCAATATGTATTTATATAAAAATAGCCTGGGGTTATAGCTATCCAAAAACCAGTATTACAAACTCTGTTATCTCATTAAGCTCTTCCACAGGACTTAGTGGAAATGGGTTGATTTTTTGGGGTATTTACTGCATACCTTCTAGGGCCCAGGGCTGTGCTGGACCCGGATTTGCAGTGGAGTCAGAGCTAAGCCTCCTTGTCCTCATGCAGCTGCTACTTCAATCCGGGAGCAGGAACTGAATGAACACACAGAAGTGTGTTCCTGACAACTGCTTAAAAGAGAGGAGTGGTGGCCACAGCAGAGTGTGGCAGGAAACCTAATGTAAATCAAGGAATTGGTGAAAGCTATATAAACAGAAACCTGAAAGATAAGTGGGAATTAGGTGAAAATTTGGGAGATGAGGAAGAAATAAGTGTTCTACACAGAAGAAATAACATGTGCTGAGGTCTTGAGGCAGGAAGAACTTAAGGTTATTTTGCTCATTTCAGGAACTGAAATAAGGTACCCCCAACTCCAACACAGATGAGCTGGGAGAGTCGGTGAAGGGAAGAATGGAGGCAGAAGAGGCTTGAAGGACGGTGCCCTCCCATTAGGGCTATAGCTAGTCTGTGTGTAGCTTTTGTGCAAATTAGAAAAGGCTCTTCCTCTGCACAGATGAAACCCACCCACAGGACTTGGTAAACAGAGCACAGCATGGATTTTTACCCCAGTACCCAGTGGCCTTTGTGCAATACACAATGACAGGCAATGGATTCAAGTCATGTTACTCACTTTGTCCCAAAAATGAGACTATTTATCAGTTTTGTATTTCTGTATAGCAAATTATCTCAATGCTTAGTGGTGTAAAACCTCTCAATTATTGAGAGTCAGAAATTTCAGAAGTGGCTTGGCTAGGCAATGCTGACTCAGGGTTTCTTATGAGGTTTAGTCTGATGTCCACAGAGGCTGCAGGTTTTACTCCCAATCTAAGGTGACCAGTCGTCCTCCTTTAGGGAGGACAGTCCTTCTTTTGTAAGTTCCATCCTCCCTCGAAAAGTGTCCTCCTACATGTCCTCCTTTTTGATATTGGAAGACTAATCTGCAAATGTTCACATTTGATCAACGCAGAGTCAATCCATTGAGTGTGATGTGATGTATTTGTGTCTAAATGAGTAATTTATTTCTTACAATTATTATTAAAAATTAGTAGGCATGTAAGCATAATTATAATATAAAATATTATAAATGTTTTTATTATGCATTTTTCATATTATAATGTATTATTGTTGTAATGAATAAAATGTTTCTTTTATTTATAATATATTCTTCAATTTATTTTTTATTTTATTTTTTAATTAATTTTAATGGGGTGACATTAATCAATCAGTGTACATAGGTTCAGAGAAAACATCTCCAGGTTATTTTGACATTTGATTATGTTGCATACCCATCACCCAAAGTCATATAGTCTTCTGTCACCTTCTATCTGGTTTTCTTTGTGCCCCTCCTCTCCTCCTGCCCCCTCCCTTCCCCTCCCCACTCCCGATAACCACCACACTCTTGTCCATGTCCCTGAGTCTCATTTTTATGTCTCACCTATGTATGGAATCATATAGTTCTTAGTTTTTTCTGATTTACTTATTTCACTCCATATAATGTTATCAAGGTCCATCCATGTTGTTGTAAATAATCCGATGTCATCATTTCTTATGGCTGAGTAGTTTTCCATAGTATATATGTACCACATCTTCTTTATCCAGTCATTTATTGAAGGGCTTTTTGGTAGTTTCCATGTCTTGGCCACTGTGAACAATGCTGCAATGAACATGGGGCTGCATGTGTCTTTATGTACCAGTGTTTTTGAGTTATGGGGGTATATTCCCAGTAGAGGGATTGCTGGGTCATAAGGTAGTTCTATTTTTAATTTTTTGAGGAACCACCATACTTTCTTCCATAGCAGTTGTACTACTTTACATTCCCACCAACAGTGGATGAGGGTTCCTTTTTCTCCACAGCCTCTGCAACACTTGTTATTACCTGTCTTGTTGATAATAGCTAGTCTAACAGGTGTGAGGTGGTATCTCATTGTAGTTTTGATTTGCATTTCTCTAATAGCTAATGAAGATGAGCATCTTTTCATATACCTGTTGGCCATTTGTATTTCTTCCTGGGAGAAGTGTCTGTTCATGTCCTCTTCACATTTTTTTTATTGGATGTTTGCTTGTTTGTTGTTGAGTTTTATGAGTTCTTTGTATATTTTGGATATTAGGCCCTTATCTGAGCTGTTGTTTGAAAATATCATCTCCCATTTAGTTTACTTTCTGTTTGTTTTGTTGTCAGTTTCTTTTGCTGTGCTAAAGCTTCTTAGTCTGATATAGTCCCATTCATTTATCTTTGCCATCACTTCCCTTGCCTTTGGAGTCAAATTCATAAAGTGCTCTTTGTAACCAAGGTCCATGAGTTTAGTACCTATGTCTTCTATGTACTTTATTGTATTAGGTCTTATATTTAGGATTTTGATCCATTTTGAATTAATTTTAGTACAAAGGGACAAACTGTAGTCAAGTTTCATTCTTTTGCATGCGGCTTTCCAGTTTTCCCAGCACCATTTGTTGAAGAGGCTTCCTTTTCTCCATTGTGTGTTGTTGGTCTCTTTATCAAAAATTATTTGACCATATACATGTGGTTTTATTTCTGGGCTTTCTTCAATTTATTTTTGTCTTCCTTTTCATTGTGAAAAAGTTGGTCACCTTAAATGTGACTTACTCTTAGGGTGAGCAGCTGTTCTACTTTGCATGAGCTGGAGGGGTTTTCAAGGATGCAGAACTTTCCAATGCTACAGCCAGGAGAGTATCAGGCAAATTGGGATGACTTGTTACTCACTCAACTCATGGCTGGCTAGTGGGTGCTGGCTGTTGATGGGAGGCCTTGGTTCTTTGACATGGGAGAGTCTCCAACATTCTGCTTTAGTAACCACGTGGCATGGCAGATGCTTTGTGCCAAGAATGTATATGATTAAAGAGATCAAGGTAGAGGGTGCAATGCCATTATCACTTAGCATGGAAGTCACACATTGGCACCTCCATCATAGTCTCTTGGTGGCACAAACCAGTCCTGATTGAATGTAAATGGAAACTATACAGAGCATCAATATCAGGACACGTGAATCATTAGGGCTCATTTTGGAGACTTGTTTGGAAAAGGCAACAGTATAAAAAAGACTTGCAGGATACTCTTAATAAGAACTACAATAGTTGAGAAACATTAGTTTGAACTACAGCATTGGCAGAAGTGATAAAGAAAAGTAAACAGATGTGGTGGAGTGGTTGGATTTGTAATTAACAGGACATTTTATATGCCTAACAATACATATTTATCCTTCTGTATTCTTAGATCCAGGTGTTGCAATGGTTGGATCACTGATTTCTTGGAATAAGCTATCCAATTCAGTTCACTTACAGTAAGCACCAACTCTGTTCCATGTACACAGTACAGACTCAGAGCTTTAATACATTTTAGATCTCATTTGAATTTTCCATTTTGCAGATTGCTTAGCAGTTAGATAACTTTCCTAAAATCGACAGCTAATGAATGTTGGAAGTGGGCCCAAACTCTGGGATTTATGACAGGCAAGTTCATGATATTTATATATTTTCCTAAACAACTATATATTCCATGCATTTATAAAGATATATATGGGTTTTTATTATTTCTTATGAGGAAATGAGGCTATTTTCATTTTAAAACAAAGTAGCATAATTCTTTTCACATGTTAGAAGCATTTTCTCTAAACTTATTCAATAATCTGATACTACAAATGTATGACATACTCATCAGTTTGTCATATATAATGTATGGTCTAATTCACAAGCCTGTATCTACTTTACAGATGAGGAAGCTGAGGATCCAAGAGGCTACACCCATGACCTCAGAGATCTCCATAGTCATGGACAAAGCTCAGCCCCAGTGCTCTCTCCATTGTGCTGCAACGCCTTCCACAGAATCACTAGGCTTTCAAGGTCAGAGGACTAAAGGGCAGGAGTGAAAATGAACCACGCCTTCTCCCTCAGAGGTAGGGGACAGAAGATAAGATCATACTCTTTAGAACAGGGGTCTCAAAGTCAACTCAGCATGTGGGCCGCAGAGCAAGATCACAGCCATTCGGTGGGCCGCACTAGGTCTACAAAAGGCAACTGTTACGCAACACTTTTCTCACTGCAGTTGAAAACAAAAAAAATCAGTACAACAAGCACAATCGTACATGCAGTTTACTCAGTGTCACAAAACGACCAGAAACTGTAGTTCGCATCACAACTGCTGTTAACTAAGCTAATATCTAGCTAGGATGCTAGAGAAATGAAAAATACAAGTAGGCCCATAGGCTTACTTAATTTTATCCAAAATATTTTGAACTTCGTGGATTAGTCTGCAGGCCGCACAAAATTGTTCGGTGGGCCGCGAGTTTGAGACCCCTGCTTTAGAACCAGGTAGACTAGAGTTCAAATTGCTGTTCTACAAGTTTCCAGCTCTGTGTCCTTGGAAAAACTATTTTAGCTCTTGGAACTTCAGTTTCTTCTTTAGTAAAATAGGGATAATTACAATTACCTTCAAGCTGTACAAGGTTTAGATGATTAAGGATATGTTTAGGAAAACAAATATGGATGCCATGTCCATTGTAAGAATTAATTCAAGTTTTCTCTTCTTCTCCCCTTGACCTCCCAACACTAGGTTCCCTATGAGGTAGATGTGCCTCATTTCAGAGTTTCAGACACTCATTGAGACTTAGTTTCAATCACTTGGTCTGTGAGCCAGAGCTCTGAGTTAACAGCCTAAGGGGTTTTGGAGAAGGACACTTTTTTCTTAGAGCATATCACCCAGAGGTACTAAGGGTAGATCTCTCAGGCTCGAGATGTCAACACATGACATTTGGTCAGGGACCTGGCAGTATGAGAGGGGTTATCACATCTTTTTGGAAACCACATATTCTAATACACTTATTTTAAGTTTTGGGTGTATTGTGTTTTATTCCTTGTAAAATATTTTTTTAAAACTTGGAATGAATAACCATACATTCTAAAACTATGAAATCTAATACATACTAAATTACTTTTGTAGCACTTTCCAATTTACAAGGCCTTTTCACACATGTTCTCTTGTTTTGTCTTGAAATACCGTGGGAAGTAGGAAGAACATAAGTTAGTTCCAACTTACAGATGGGCCTGGACTCAGTGAGGAGTGAATAGTTCCGGAAGGAGATTCAGAGGTAGATGAGAAGGTAGTGGTAGGGGTTGGGACAACAGAGAAATGGTGTCAGAGTTTTCGGCAGAGTTTTAGAAGAAAATTTTGGAAGTTTGAAGATTGGGACACAGCTGCTAGCTGGGTGTGTGTGTTGGGTTGTGGAAAAGTTGTAAAAAAAACTAATTAGAGAATAAATTTTATTTAAGATGATTTGTTCTGTCCTGTGAATGAGATCTCTGCTCAGCATTGTCCAGGAGATTGCAGGAAAGATTTAAATTACCCTTTACATTATTTTAGATGTTAATCTGATTTCTTCTGATAGTGATACTATACTGAAGATTACAGATTAGCTCAACTTTGTACAAGCTATATATATGTATGTATATATATATTTTTTATATATATAAATAATTTCAGACACACAACAAAAACTAATTGCTACACAAAAGCATGTTTTTCAATATTTAACAATGCTAGGTGTCATCTAGATCTAATGTTCCAAGAATCAGTAATCTTTGAAATCAAGTCAAAATGTTTACTTTCTATGCCAAGTAGAATATATTTATAGAATAATACAAATAAAATCCTAGCAATTTGTGAATACTGAATTATAGTGCATAGTAAATGATATTGATAAAAATCTTACCATGTAAGTCCATATTAAGCAGTAATATCCTTTTTTTATAAAAATAAATGTTTGTATTTGAAAAAAAAATGTCTCCATATGTGACAGGGAACTATGCTTGTTATTATTATTTTTCTTCTACTAATGGTTATCTAATGGTGTAGGATTGGTCATACTAGTTTTTTATGATTCTGAGTATTTCTTTGTTATCAGTTGAGGTATCTTCTTTCATTTCTGATTTTGAGTCCTTTCTCTTTTTTCTTAGTATGGTTAAAGGTTTGTCAATTTTGTTTATCTTTTTTTAAAATAAAAACATTTATCACTTCTATTGTCTTTTTAGTCTTTGTTTCATTTCTTTCTGTTCTGATCTTTTTTATTTCCTTTTTTCTACTGATTTTGGGCTTAGTTTATACTTTTTCTTGTTCTTTGAGGTATAAAGTTGGGGTTTTGAGATCATTCTTTTTCCTTAATGAAGGCATTAATCACTATAAATGTCCCTCTTAGAACTGCTTTTGTTCTATCCTATAAGTTTTGGTATGTTATGTTTTCATTTTTATTTGTCTAAAGATATTTTTTAATTTTCCTTTTGTTTTCTTCTTTGACCCATTGGACTTCAAGAGTATGTTGTTTAATCTTCATTTGTAAATTTTCCAGTTCTCCCCCTGAAATTGATTTCTAGCTTTATACCATTGTGGTCAGAAAAGATGCTTGATATGATTTCAATTTTCTTATTTAAGACTAGTTTTGTGGCCTAACACATGATCTATCCTGGATAATGTTCCATGTGCACTTGAAAAAAACTGTGTACTCTGCTGCTGTTGGATGGAATATTCTGTAAATGTCTATTAAGTCCATCTGCTCTAATGTGTAGTTTAGGTCCAATGTTTTCTTATTGATTTTCTGCCTGGATGATCTATCAATTGTTGAAACTGGGGGATTAAAGTCCCATACTGTTATTGTATGGCTGGCTATGTCCCCCTTTAGCTCTGAATTGTCTTATATTTTTAGGTGCTTCTATATTGGGCTCATAAATGTTTATAAATGTTATGTCTTCTTCTTGAATTGACTCCCTTAAAATTACCTTCTTTGTCACTTAAAAACCTATTGCATGAAATATCTTTTCCTACTCCATCATTTTCAGTCTATGTGTGACTGAAAAGCTAAAGTGAGACTCTTATAGACAGCATATAATTGAGTTTTTCTTTTAAAAATCGATTCAGCTACTCTGTTTTTTTTTAGACAATTCAGGTCATCTAGATTTAAAATAATTATCGAGAGGTATGGATTTACTATTGTCATTTTGGTAGCTGTTTTCTGGATGTTTTTTTTATTCCTCTTTTCATCTCTTATTTCCTTTTGTGATTTGATGGTTTTATGTAGTGGTATGCTTAGACTCCTTTTCTTTATCTTTCGATTATCTACTATTGGTTTTTGCTTTGAGGTTACCATAAGGCTTACGTATAACATCTAATGGTTATAACAGTATTTTAAGCTAATAATTTTAAATGCATACAAAAGCTCTACATATTTTTAACTCTCTCTACATTTTTTGTTTTTGATGTCACAATTTACATATTTTATCCATTAACAAATTATTGTTCTTATAATTATTTTGAATACTTTTGTTATTTAACCTTTATACTAGAGTTATAAGTAATTTACATACCATCATTTTAATATTAGACTATTCTGAACTATATATTTACATTTACCAATTAGTTTAATACCTTCATATGTTTTCATGTGAGAAATTAGGATCTTTTTGTTTCAACTTGAAGAATTTCTTTAGCATTTCTTGTGAGATCAATGTAGTGGTGATGAACTCAGATTTGTTTGGAAAACTCTTCATATCTCTCTTAGTTCTGTAAAGACATCTTTGCTGGGTAAAGTGTTCTTGGATGGCATAATTTTTTCTTTCTTCCAGTGATTTGATTATATTATTCCACTCTCTTTTGTCCTGCAAAGTTTTGGCTAAAATATTGGCTAATTATCTTATGGGAATTTCATTGTCCTTAACAAGACATCACATGCCGGGAGGAGGGAGAAATGAAGATTTAATAAGTACAGAGTTACAGTTTTGCAAATAAAAGATTTATGTGGCTGGATGATGGTGACAGCAAAACAATATAAGTGTACTTAATGGTGCTCAAGTGTACACTTAAAGATGGTTAAGATGGTAAATTTTATGTGCATTCATTTCATCAAAATTAAAAAAAATTTTAAAGTTACATTAAGGTAGGTTCAAGACACTCTCAGTTTATGAAAAAAGTTTATATGTATATATATTTCATCTTTCACAGTACATAAAAAGTAGTAATTGAGGATAGTTTAATGTAGAGACTCTTTACAAAGGATTAAGGGAATGGTTGGATATCTTCCATTTAATTCTCCAAATCCATTCTTTACCCAGCATCTCTCTGCTCTAAGTCTCAGAAGGTTGACCAATATGGACCACATCTATAATGGCCTTTGTCCTCTGGCTCTGGTTAGGTTTGGCCAATGGGAAATATCAGTTCATGGTCTTTGCACATTTTTCTGTTATGTTATTGGTCTTTGCACTATAGATTTATAAGAGCTCTTTGTAAAATTAAATAGCCTCCCCCCAAAAAAATTTCTAAGTTTAATCTCAGATATGATAGGCTAAAGTTGCTGTGGGAAAGAAGTAGACAGATTTCCTACAAGAACAGTGCAATTTCTGCACAGCACACTGGGACGCCATCCTTGCATCAATGAGCCTCTCTACTCTATAACTCTCAGTACATCCGGCTTATCTCCCTGGTACAACCTGCACGGGCCTTGTGGACATTCCTGTGACACGTTATACTCAGAGGCAACATGAAAAAGTGGAAAGAGTACTTACTTGTTTTTGGAGTTAAGAGATCCCAATTTGACTTGTTATCTTCTAACTGGGTAATCTGGAGCAAGTTATTGTATTCTCCGTGAAGTGGCCAATAAAGCATACTTTGTGCAACTTTTATAATACATGTGAAAGAATCTAGTAGATTTCCTAGTACATACAACCTGCTAGAAAATCTGCTAACAGTAGAAGAGGAAGGATTAAGGAAATTATCTAAAATGTGCTCATCTCTTAAAGATCAAAGGAATATATCTGACTTCCACAAAAGATTTCTCCAGAATTTCTGCTTCACTTATAAGCAAGGGAAATAGTTCAAAGTAGATCTTGATTTGTTTGGCCATAAACTTATCAAATGCTGCTTTTTATTAATGCAATACTAATTTTATTCTTCTGTGGATAGTATTCCTCAGTTTCTGCAGACATTTTCATGCCCAGTCTCTCTTTTGAGCCTTGTATCTTCCCTCTCTGCTCCATCCCAATAGCCCTTGTACTCATTCAGGGCCTCCTCTCCCTCAATTTGACTATAATAGTAGCCTTCTCACCCTGTCTTCTTGCCTCCAGCCCAGCTCACCTTGATTCACAATTCCTCCACAGCCTTACCGATCTGCTGAAACCCTGCGTCCACTATCACTGCTGGAGAATATGACTTTTGCTTCCTTTCTACCTTCCAAATCTCACATAAATGCATCTTGCTGATGCAAAACTCTGGAGGCAAGGGAATTTAGGAAATGTGATTCTCACACTTCCAGCCCCAGTGACAAAGTAGAAGGCAAAGAAGCAAGCAGAAAAGAAAAGAATGCTAAAACACCAACCAAAGCCCCCATCGCTTAGAGCAGCGGTTCTCAACCTGTGGGTCGTGACCCCACAGGTTGAGAACCGCTAGCTTAGAGCATCTCTTCCTAATGTTTGAATCCCAATGTCCTCGCCAGCCTCTCTTACCCGACCCTCTATGCTTTAGCTGCACAAAATATCCGGCTTTTCCTGTGATGCACCCCAGCTCGTGCTCTTCTTTCTCCTTAGAGGGCCCTTTCTTCCTGCGACTGGCCTGACGCACTTTCACTCTTCCTTTAGGTATCTGTTAACATATCACTTTCTTGTAAAAGCTGCTCTGACCACCTTCTGTGATGGGGTGCACTTTGCTCATCATTTCTCATCACCATACACTCATGTCATGTTTTATACTTATCTACTTGTCTGCCTTCCCCAGAGACTGGACCTTCTAGAAGTTAAGAATTGTGCTTTAGTGTGTTCCTGTAACACAGTGCCTTTATGTAGCTGTCCACAGAAAAGAAAAAGACATTCAGCATATATTTACTGGGCATTGACCATGAGCCAGGCTCTCTGACGGTCTTATTCAAAATTTGAAGAAGAAAAAACAACAACCATGGTATAAAGTTCTCATCTATTTAAAAACAATAGTCATAATAATTTCTGCCATGCCTTATCATTCTTTTTCCAGTTAAGGAGTGGGAGAGCCAATTTAGAGCCAAGTCTCGTTTCTATCTTGCTTCAGCACAATCCTCCTCTTCTACAACCAAACACAACAGTTACCAAAGACCTCAAACTTCTCTTCTGTTTTCCTATAAAGAGAAATGCATCCACAAATTGTTTCTGCACCACCCCCCACTATGAGCAAGGCCAGTAAACACGGGACACAACTCCCCTAGCATAGCCAACCCTTCAGGACACCCATGCCTGCCTTAGGGCCTTGGAGTTTCTGGCCCTGTCGAACGTAATCAGGGCCACCAAGACAAATGAAGTCTGCAGTCCATCAAACATGCAGACAGATGTGGTTGGCGGTGAGTGGGGCCATAGCTTAGAAACTACTGGAGTCTCATTATGGAGACACATGATCCTTGTGAGCTTTGCTTAGGAGAAAGCCAGACCCTCCTTTCCTTTTTTTTTTTTTTTTTTTTTTAATGCTTCAAATTGGTCTGCAGCCCTGGGATTTCTCATTAGGAGAGAATTGAGAAAGTGCTTAAAATCTGATCTTTTTAGATACAGAATTTTGTGTTTGACTTGTTGTTTAAAACCCTAAGGCTTTGGTCTCTGTGCCCTAGGCTGGAGCAGGAGATGTTTATTCAGGTCCTCTCTATATATGCCTGTTTCAGCTCATATTTTCCTGCTCTTTAAAGAAAAAAGGCTGACTCTTAACCTTTTCTCTTGTCATAGATCCGTTTGGAAATTTGATAAGAGCTACAGATTCTCAGAAAGTGAATAAGTGTAACTCCTGCCATAGCCGCATGAGAACTGTTTTAGTTTTTGTCTCTCACGATCCCTTTACAATGAAATTAGTGGGGGCACTTTTTTTTCCTCTTCACCTAGATGCAAATTCCAACACATTCATGGCTTTTCTATCCACTGTTAAGTAATATTCTTCCAACAGTCAATTTAAGTCAAGACACAGGTTGAGTTCAGAAGTCAGAATACCTAAGACAAGCTATTAACCCAAACTCCAAACTTGATGGAGAGACTTCTCCTTCTTCCTTAGTTTTGGGCTGGCTGGGGTGGCAGTTCCTGCCCTGAGAATCAGCGCTCAGGGAGAAGATCATGAGGGGATAGCTAGGTTCTCACCGGACTGGCCTCATTTTCTGATTGTGGCAGATGTTTGGAGAGCACTCATCTCCTTCTCGGCTCCTTCATGGGGCCCTGGAGCTCCTTGGCGGGTACCACCTGAGAGTAGGGCCCCAGCAGTGTTGCAGCTAGCTGCCCCCGAGCCTCTCCTGCAGCCCGTGTTTCAGATTCCTGCTCTTGGGCTCTCTAGACCTTGAGCAGCAGCTCTCTCGGGCAGGTTTCAGAACACCTCCAGGCAGCTGTTTCTCTTCCACTTTTTACCCCAGGAAGCACTCCTGTACCTCTAGTCCCAGCAAACTCTGAGGTGCAGACTGATCTGGGGGCAGCCCCTCAATCCTGCTGCCATAACTGGCTTCAGCTTTCTCAGGTTCATGTCCTGCCTCTCTGTGTCTTCAAACTTGGGGAAGGCTTGTCAAACTCTTTCAATGGTCCCTTGGAAGCCTTCTTGACATTAAGCTGCAAAGAACAAAATAAGCATGCCCACCACTACCATTTCCCTCTTGGGGGGAGGTAGATTCTCTCAGACGGTAATAACTTTTTTCATAAATTTTTTATTTTCGTTACATCGTTAGCCCTTCTTATGCCTTTGATCTGCCTGGGGGTCCCAGAGTCCTGAAATTGCTTCTCTGGGTTTCTTTTGGCATCTGTTATTTGAGAATATGGAGGTACAAAGGTGAGAGAAACCATCACATTGATGATTTAATAAAAATGGAGGGAGAAAAATCCTAACACCCCAAATAATATATACAAACCTTTTTGCATATGGTTTTAAGGATTCAAGCCAATAAGTGGAAGCCAGGGCATGAGTACATGGGTTAGATTCCTTGATCTAGTTTTTATTATGCTCCAGTTATAGGTTGGGCATAAACTAAAGTAATAGTGATATAAGGATAAATATGTAGGGTCCCTGCCTTTTAAAATATGTAAACCAGTCCTTAGAGTGCCCTGTGACAAATGCTGTAATAGAACAGGGAAGGGTGTGCGGGGGGGGGGGGGGGACATCTGGTCCCATTATGGGGATGCTGAAAAGGTCTCAGAACAAATAACACTTAAGAGGAGACCCAAGGTGGACAAAGGGGGGGTAGGGTAAAGATATTTGAAAGCATCCTGGACAAAGGTATAGAATCGTGGCAGCATGCAGAAAGCAGGGCTCATGGAGCCACTTGATGGAGAATGAGAAGAGGAAAGTTAAGCAAGAATACGGAGTCTTGACTGCCTCGCTCAACATTTTTCCAATTCGCCACTGCGCTTATTCGTATAAAGCCTGTTCAGTGACATAGACAGGAAATCATTTTGAAGCACCTTGAGCAGTTTAGGCATGAGATGATGACAGCCTGGATGAAAGTCCTGGCAGGGGCCATGAGGGAAAAGGCAGTATTGGTAAAACTTGAATGTAGTTGGGGATAAGAGGGAAAAATCTAATATGACTGTAAAAGCTCTGGGCTCAGGAAATACAGTGGTAATTTTCATAGAAAGAGAATTCAGGGAAAGGAGCCAATCAAGGGAGAAATGGGAAACACTAGGGGTAAAGACTCATTAGTTGGGGTTGTTGAATTTGAGGCAGAGGTGTCTGGAGGGCCGGCACATACGCTGTAGAGGAGGACACGTGGATTTGCAGGGCTCGTCATTGCCCAGCTCCAGCCTTCTGCTCCCAGCTAATTTTCCCACAAGGCTTAGTGGCACAGAGAAAGCAGGGCTCATGGAGCCACTTGATGGAGAATGAGAAGAGGAAAGTTAAGCAAGAATGATTGTTAAGTTATGCAGTTGAAATGTATTTTAAGGCCAGGGTGAGATATATATAAGTCAGGGGAAGATAAGCCTTTATTCTTCCATTTTGCCTTCATTCTCAGAAGACAAGGGGCTGAAATTCATAACCAATTCAAAGAGTGATTCAAAGTTCAATTCTTTCAGATGGTAGATTCAAATGCCTGCATTCAGTCTGGGTTGGACTAGACAGGTTCACTTATTGGTTAATAGGCATTGGGCTAAATGATCAGATTTGGGTCTGACTCACGAGGTGAGGTGAATGAAGCTGACAGGTCAGTCACAGAAATCTCAGGACTTACCAGGCAAGGACTTACATCCCTGTACCAACCACTGAACTGAAGGGATTGCATAGTATAGAAGAGAAGCTAAGAGCATTGGTTAGAGGAGCCATAGCAAGCTTCAGCTGCAAGAGACAAGGACAGGAATTAGGAGGGTAGAGGTAGGAAAAAGCTTTCCTTGCTTATCCACCAAAGGTAGTTCTCCTTGTTCAATTTATCCCAGCTGCTTGTTTGTTTCCCTTGTGGCACTTATCCTCAAAGTTTCTTTTTTTAAACCTAATTTAGTACTCTGCAAGCATTTTTTAGATTTATTTATTTATTCATTTTTAGAGAGAAAGGAGAGAGAGGGAGAGAGGGGGGGGCCGGAAGCATCAACTCCCATATGTGCCTTGACCAGGCAAGCCCAGGGTTTCAAACTGGCAGCCTCAGTGTTCCAGGCCGATGCTTTATCCACTGCACCACCACACATTAGGCTATCTTCAAACTTTTTAGTTCCACATCTATTCATTTGTGACTTCTCCACTAAACCTATTGTTGCTACTTCTTTATCTCCAGTGCCTAGAATATGATTGTCACATAGTATACACGCATATATGTTGAGCAGTGAAGTGGAATACAAGGTAGGTTCAGGCAAATGGTTCTTGAGTGAGGTCATGAGCAAGGTAAAGCAGACGACCAACTCTTCTTAATGAGGGGCTCATTATATTGAGGTGAACTGACATGTCAGTATGAGGACCCAGGCCAGACCAGTCATGGTTTCTATATCAGTCAAGTTTACTCCAAGAATGGTCTTTATGTGCTAGAACCAAAGACTTTCACTTGGTTTCTATCTGCCACCTCCTGCCCAAATATAATGTTTGAATCATTTCTAAAATATCCCTCTTTCAATTGTCTATCCTGCTTATAATACTGCTTTCAAGGTTAGGGACCCTGGGCCTCTGGAGTAAGCCCTTCTGTGCTATATATCACTGACTGCTTGTTTTGCTATGATATTAGGAATATCTGATGTTTATCTATTTTTACTACTCATAGCACATTACTTTACTGAAGAAGCCCTGTGCATGCTTGTTTTTATGGACACAGAAATGAGGAACAGATAAACATCTGTAGCTGAGTCTTTAAACAAAGTTTTAAGATATATTTTTTGATTGCTATTCATTTATTGGGACTGTGGGAAGGATAAAATGCTTGGGGTTTTTCAGTCTTTGAAAGAGACTGTCACCCATCCTTCCATGATGAAGACCAAGCAGTGCAATAACTTCAGGGTATAGAGGTCAAGCCAGGGACCAGGGCCAAGAAAGAGGTGAGTGAACTTCAGATATTATCTGAGAGGCAAAGGGAATAACTAAGGAGGTGAACTCAAGGCCATTTGCTAAGGGTCAGTGGTTGTCAGTCATATCCTAGTCAGTAGGCACTAGGTCATAGTTGAAGGAGGGAATTCAAGGTAACTAGTGAGGTCTTGATTGATATTTGCCACCTTGGCATTCTGTGACCCTAAGAGTTGTAACAGGAACAAAAGTCAATTTAAGAAGGTTAATTGTGGGGCACTTTAAAACAGTGATCGAGAACAAGACTTGGGTATCTGACAAACATCTCCCTCAAGTTCCAGAATTACATGTACAACCGCTGAATGACTATTTTTCCTTGGTTGTCTCCAACTTGACTTGGCCAAAGCTGTGGTCACAGGCATGGCTGAGGGAAGGATTGTGGTGCATCAGTTGTAGGTTGAGGCCTTCTGGTTCTGCCTGTGTTTGATCTCTAATGTACCATTTCCATCTTTTGATGGAATGTTGCTGGGTCCATTTGACCTTATAACCTTGTGGGTCAGACAGGATTCAATTCATAACAGGCACCTGTGGGTATATGGTCATGTAGTGTGAGTATTCATCTCTACAAGAGCCCAGGAGCACAATAATTGTTGTTTTAAAAAATAATGGCACGAAAGTAAAATTTCAGAATGAGATTATTTTTCCAGAAATTGCCTATTGAAAATGACTATGATCATCAATAGAAGAACAAGGAATATTAAACCATGTTTATCATTTCTGGAAAAGGGGAGGGGAATAAGTTTGAAATATTTTAATTACAGAGTAAGAAAAAGCAGTAATATCTAACATGTATCTCACTTCTACTTTCTCTATTAAAGAGAACAGTTTTCTAAATGTTAATGATGGCAAAAACAAAATTAAGTAAAAAGACAATAAGATTAACGAAATTATAAGTTATAATAAATTGATTTATTTTTAATTTTTCCAGGCTCAAAAGAGTATACCTTAAGTAATTAGAAAAAAAGACCTAGAGCTTTGATCTGGAAATACTTTTAGTAATTATAGAGGAATAGAAAATAATAGTTGCATGAGTTGAAAATATGAAAAAAATAGAAGAAAGGTAAAGTTTTGGAAGCTCTGGGTTAATGAGCTTAATGTATACCCTCCCCCCGCAAATTCTAGAAGGGATAACTAAACAGGTTATTGAGAAGAAAGCAATAACTATGAGGGACTATTATGTTTAATAACTTACTATGTAAATTTCTTTTGAAGTAAACTTCTGAATTTGTAAAATAAATAAAAATATGTAAACTTATCCATGGAAGATGACATAGTTTATCTTGCTTAAACAAACAAACCAGACACCTGTGCTGTGATTATTCCCTTGGGACTTGACATAAATTCCACATCTTTCCTGGGACTGACACTTCCAACATTGTAAGGTCTGTCTGGTCAGATGGCCCCCAAAATTGTCCTGCTTGTAATGTACATAAAGCTGGCCCTTTAAAGACACACAAGGCCTCATTAAGTGAGTTTGTCTGGAACTGAGAAGGTTGGGGGGTGGCTTGAATACAGGTGTGAGACAAAGATGAGGAGAAAGGAAATTCTGTTCTTGCCCCAGTCCTATAAAGAAAACCACTGGGCAGAGTGCTGACCCAGCTTCTCTCCCCAGAAAATCTAAGCAGACTGAGTTCTGCCTAAGGGGGTTGGACTGGTGGGATCAAGTCTACTCTGTAGTGAGTTATGTGGTTGCTGCCCTGGGTTAGATGAAGCTAAGCCACATGAAACCACCAACACCCTAATCTCCTCTCTGCTGCCAGTTTCCACTCTGGTTCACCTTACCAAATTTCTTCTTACGTTACAGGTGACCAGCCACAGTAGTAGAGTCAACACAGTGAGAATATGAGACAGCAAGGGCAAAAACGAAAGAAATTACTTTTTGTTGGCTATTGTTTATATCAGGAAATATGCTGGGCACTTTCTACATTAAACAAACACTCACCCCTTATTATGTACAACCTTCTCATTCAATCTTTGAGCTCTGTGAAGTTCATTTTTACATAAAAGAAAACTCAGAGGTTTAAGCAATTTGCTTCAAGTCAGTTGCAGAGTCTAAATGATGTATAGAGTAGGATTTTGACCTAGTTCAGTTTTGTTTTCTGAGTCTAAGGTTGTGTGTTAACACTTAGTTGGAGGTAAATTCCAAGGAAGAGGGAGTGAGGCAGGGAGAAAGAAAATAAAGGTAACTGCGTTCATTGCCACAGCACAGCAATGAACCAGTTCTCTGGTTCCCTGGCATCTTCGGGAGATGCCGTAGGAAGCTGCCGTGTCTCCAAACTGTCTGGAAGATATTACTGGCCCTTCAGCTCCCACCCCCCACCAGTCAGGGATGACCCCATGGAGTGTTAACTCTGGCATTTCTAGGTGGTTCAACTGAAGATGTTAGGAAGTTGGTCCTGTAGTGGTTCAGCTATGACACAAAAGCCTGAGGGCATAAGGCAATAAAATACACAAGTAGTATGGGCTTGAGGCAGGCATTGGCAGAGCCTCTGCTTCTGATGTCCCTGCAAGCCCCCCTATCTGTAGCAGAGGCAGAGGCTGCAGATACCCCAGTCTGAGGCCGTGGGAACCAAGCAAGTCTTCTCTAGACCTGTGCTGATCAGAAAGCAAGATGTGGCGGGCAGATCCAGGTTAGAACATCAGTCTGAATCCCCTTTAGTTAGGGTACACAGATCCGATTTTTCTTTTCACCTTTGAACAATTCTTAACATGTTTCCACTAAAATCAACATTGAAAGGAAGGGTTAATTGAAGCACTGTAAATATCTTTTAGGTTCTAAAGGTCAGGTGCTATTTGTTAAGACTTACTGTATTCCGTTAGATGATTTCAAAATTATGAAAGCCGATTACTATTCAGATTATAGAAATACTGAAAAAAAAGTTGGAAAATATTTATTAACTGTAAGGAAGAAAATAAAAATCCCTGTTATTAATACCTAAAAGTAACCATTGTTAGTCAGTATTATGAGTATATTACAAGAGATAAAGGCAGCCATTATATAAATGTTAAGTAGAAAATGAACTAAAACTGTATATACACAGTGTGTTGGATCTACATTCTTTTAAAGAAATATTTGGTTGTGATAAAATGGATATAACATAAAATATGGCATTTTAGACATTTTTAAGAGTATGATTCATTGGAATTCATACCCCTTCTACTTTTTCCTATTATCACTGTTGTAGGACACAACTGGGCATGTCTCTTAGGAATTCCATACCTGGGACAACTGCAGAAGGTCAACTTCAGTAAGCACAGCCTAATACAGTGACATGAGGAAGGCTCACAAGATGCAGAACGGGAGCTTGCCGAAGTGTAGGGAGAGGTTCAAGGGATGAGGGAGGGACACAGAGAGCACTGCTATCCCTCTGTGGAATCCTCAGAGAATAAGGAAAGGACCTCTCTCACTTTAAACCACAGCCCAGAAGTCTACAAGGCTCCAGATTAGTGCCCACCATGGAAGGCTAGGTCCTCTGTATCAACATCATCTGCCCCATGCTGAGACCCCCAGCATCCAGAAGACACTGATTACCTTCTGAAAGGGGTCTGGGTCTTTCAGTGATGAGGGTCTACATCATTCTATTAGACAAGCACCGTAGGCATGCCAAAGTGTAGGCAGAGCAGGGAGAGAGCCAGGGGGGCAATGGAGGAGGGATATATTTTTTCAGTTACAACCTGGGGACTACCTGCAATAGTGGAAACTGGCACTTGTTCTACTGATCCAGGTGTGTTAAGTCTTGGGGATATAGCAATGAACAGAGCTCATGGAAGGAGACTGCACTGAGCAAGTTGGATGGAGCAGTCACAGTGATGGGCATGACTAAGGTCAAGGACGGCCTGTGTCAGATGTCCCTGTGTCAGACATACACGCCCCCTAGTGTATGTCTTTCAGCACTCCCTTCGCTCCACCATTGCTGCAGCATCAGCCTCGCACATATGTAAGTTTTCAGTACCTCCTGTTTTTCACTTTCTGCCCCAGGTCTTTCCTGACACCTCAGAGTGGGCGGTCCATGGAAACTCAATAGTCACGTTTGTGCTGCCCTGGACACATAGGGGGAGGCCGTACCCACAGTAAGCTTTGGCTAATGGGAGATAGAGTCAGTGGACATATCCTCCTTTCTCCCGTTCATTCAATGGAGATTCTGAGGCACATTCTACACCACTCCTCCAAGGATCAGGGTGGGACTGGGCCCCCCTGTGCACAGTGGTGACAAACTCACCAATGCATCCTTGCATCAGCTTTCTCGTTTTTCCTGTCTTTTTTTCCATCCCTCCATTCGTCTTCCCTGAAATAACTCCCTCAAATAAATTACATGCTAGCAAGCTCGTATCTTGGGTTGTGCTTTCTATAAGAACCCAGGATAAGCTTAGTAGTATATATCCAACTCAACATAACTATCATAAGACTGTCTCCCTATCATTATAAGATCTATAAACATTTTTAATGGTTGTAACATAAGGAGGACTCTAGAGCCACACTGCCTGTCAAATAACTGCCTATTAAATAATCTTGGACAAGTTATTTAATTTTTGGTGTTGGTTTTCTTATACACAGAATAATGATAAGAATAGTAATACCCTCATAGGGTTTTTGAGATAATTAATATGTTAATTTAGATTAAGTACTTTGAACTTTGCCTGGCAGAGACTAGCTAAGACATTGTGCTTTCTATTACAGGTATTTTTATTATAAGAGGAGACTGGCTAATTACAATTTCCCCACTGTTTCTACAATCACTCCATAGTTAAATAATACACTGTGTGAACCACAGTGGCATGAACAGGGTCTGCCAAAACCACGTTTATTGTGTAAACAATCTCCATGTGAGCTATTTCTGCATTTCATATTATTTCCTAAGGATAGATTTCTAGAAGTAGGATTTCTGGGTCCAAATAGCTCAGGCCTTCTGCTATGGCAGCACTTAATACACTCCATTGTAATACTCATTATATTTCCTTGTGACCTCCAAATTGTAAGTCTTTGGGGGTGGGAGCTAGGACTTTTTGATCTTCATTGTATCTCTAGCTCTTGAAATATTACTTAAAGACTCTCCTAGGTGCCAGCCCGAGTGTTAAATAAACACAACTATGGTATTGATATATATTCCTGAAGTGTTTTTTCAGAATAGGTGACATATTCTTAATATATTTTATAGTGAGCTTAGAGCGTATAAATACCTAAAATTGATCAGGACACACACGAGACAGACAATTTGTACAACATAGACCCATGCCCAGAGTTTACAAGGGCTGGTGAGCAGAATATATTACTGTAATATAAACTTACCCACCCACCCCCATTTAAAAAAGTAAACATATTTCATATTCCAACTGTGTCAATAACCAAGGGGCAGAAATGGATCCCATAAGAAAACAAACATTTGGCCTTCATAATTAAAAGTCAATATTAGATGAAGACGCCAAATTGGCCAGGCAATTACCTGCCGTCTCTTAGCTTGGGCCTTGATGATCCCCCCCCCCCTTCATACCGTGGGAGGAACAGCTGCTTTGCCAAGGCTCACCTGGTTAGAATTTTTCATGGAGCGTGACTTTGAGAAAAAAATCCCAGTCAAGCAAAACTGTGCAAATTAATTTGGGTTTACGTTACCAAGCGTGTATCCCAACTGGGCATCTGCAAAGGGGTCTGAAGGAAAATTGAAACATAAAATGCCATATAATCAGAAGAAGAACTGACCACTTTGGAAGCAATGAAATTAGTACCTTCTGGGAAATTAAATTCATTTACAAAAGGATAGTAAGTGTACACAGAATTGATGGAAACAGCCACAATATACATAACCATTAATTTGGAGTCAGTCAGATTTTAAAACATCTTAAACTATTACTGTGCATCTTCCTGCCTGATGTCATGATATGTACCAGGGGTGTGGGGACGAGGATGCACTCTCTTCCACCAGGATTGTATCATCACAATGCAATGTGTGTTACAACAAAGTGCAATGAGAACACAGATGCTGGAGCAATTAGTTTTGCTTGTCGCAAGTAGGTGGTTATGGAGATTTATTAGATTATATATATTTCCAGGTATAATGGAGACACAAGATGAGTCACCCTGCTCTTTGAGATGCAAAATTATTTCCCTTGAACTCCCACCGCACAAGATGAGAAATCCCTGCCCTTCTAATCTTGGGACACTTAGGTAAGAGTGTTCTGGGGGCTTTCTATTTCTTCTGGTTATAATGGCTGTGGCTGTGGGTTCCCAATTCCAATGAATTAGAACACTTTATCAACACCTGGCTGTCCTGTTTCTACATGATATTAGCCCACCCTGAAAACCACTCCATCTTCATCTCGCAAACATTGCTGCTACCAACTGTGCAGCACCAGACTATCCTGAGTGGTTGGGTGACAGAGGAAGTCTCACGTTAGAGCGTCTATCCCAACTTCAACTTGAGTATTTAAATATTCTTATTCTGAAGTCATTTATCCACTTGGCCACCAGGAGTTTCTGACTATCTGATTTACTTCTTACCCCTTTCTCCCTTCAACTATGTTTCTCAACACTGTTGACCCCAAATTCCCAATTCTTATAGCTAAATGATTCTATGTTTAAAAAAAATTCTTTTTATAGATTTCTTTTTCAGACTTATCCTGCTAGTTTCTTAAAATAATAGGAGGAGGTGCACTATTACGTATTTTAAGGGGAAATAATATAACAGGAAAAAGAACAGGAACATTGGGATTAAAAAGAACTCTTCAAACTCCACACATTTTCTATCTGAGTTGTTTAAGCATGGACAAGTTCAGCAATATCTAAGCCTCGTGCCATCAAATTGAAAATGGGGACACAACCATTTCAAACCAGCTGTTTCATGGGTTATTAGAGGGCTTGGTGAAACAGCATATGGGGGCCATCATGGACAGACATAAACCATGGAGAGATTGGGAAAAGACTGAAATAATCCATCAGACTGTGGCCCAGTGAGCCCACAGAGAAATGGGCATTTGTATTTTTTTTTTTTTTTGGTGTAGTTATATTTTTTCAAGCCAAGTTAGTTGAGAACATTAAAAAAGAATAATAAGAAAAAAAGATGTTTTACATGAAAATCTGGTGTTCTGCATTTTAAAAGGTCAAAAGAGCTATAAAAGCAGACTCACCCTTGCCCCAGCAACAACTGGCTGGGGCTTTAGTAATAACTGCCCCATTACCGTGGGTCGGCCTCACTCGTTTCTGCTAGCTGCTGGCTTCCGTCAGCCTCTGGGGCTGCAACTCCCTCCCATCTGACATGCGAGTCCAGGGACAGCGCTGCTGAAGGCAGAAACAGAACATGTGGCCTGACGAGAAAGTGGGCAGTCACGATGCTATGGACATAGTACCAGAGAAACGGGTTCTCCTGGAATGTCTGAAAGACACGGTTTCTAGGAAAGTAGAATGGTGGGGGAGAAAGGGTAGGAAGACTTAGGGATGGGGTGGAGACTAAATATTTAGATTGAGGCCAAGCTCAGCAATCTTGCAACAGACACTCAGGCCTGGCTGACCTGCTCAGTGCAGTTTTTCTGGCAACAAGAGCTTTAGTTTTCAGTTTCTAAGAGCCTATAAGTTCCTTCTTACCCTGTTTCCTCTTATCTTACCAAAACATGACTTTAACAGCTAGAGAATGCAGGTAGGTAGGGCCCCTCTGTCTGATTCCTTCCATATGTGGGTTATTTCATTTTCCAAGGGACCCTGGGATTGGGAAAACTACTTGTCCAGTGTAATCACCTAAGAGCTAGTATAAACTCAAGCTTTACTGCAATTTATTAGTCACTGACATACCAAGAGGAAAAAACGTTTAAAGAAACTAACAAAACAGCCATTCGAGATTTTAATCTAAGATATATTTAAGCATGTTTTGGATTTTAAAAATAAGAGAAAATAGTAGATGCATTTCTATCAGCATCCATGCAACATCCGGCACAGATATTTTAAAGCTGATATGGCTGTGAGCCCACATTTTCCAAACAGCCCCAGAATGGGTCTCAGCAGCTCTTCCCTGGTCCGAGGAATACTGGTGCTTGAAGCTCTCTCAGGGGAAATCAAAGCCCTGGGTCTGTACTAGTCTTGCTCTGTATATTTCAGATTGCCCAAAACACATTTTAAGGGGGAAGTTGGTATATACTCCAGGACAGATGAATGTCTTTCCTGTAATCTGAAGAGTATCACATTAATGATGAATAGTTCCTTAAAAACCTCCCATTTTCTCTCTCTCTCCTTTATTTATTTATTTATTTATTTATTTATTTTTTGTGACAGAGACAGAGAGAGGGACAGATATGGACAGACAGACAGGAAGGGAGAGAGATAAGAAGCATCAATTCTTCATTGCGGTGCCTTAGTTGTTCATTGATTGCTTTCTCATATGTGCCTTGACTGGGGGGCCACAGCAGACCGAGTGGCCTCTCGTTCAAGCCAGCGACCTCAGGGCTTCGAACCTGGGTCTTCTGCATCCCAGTCTGACACTCTATCCACTGCACCACCTCCCGGTCAGGCCCTCTTCTTAAAGGTTAGAAAATTTAGGCCCAAAGAAGAAATTCATTCAGCAAGCCACCCAGCCCTTAACTCAGAGTGGCACTGTGACCTAGTGAGCAGAGAACCCTTGTCCTCACAAGAACTTAAAAACTGACAGAAAAGAGAGATACATAGTACACAAAGAGGAAACTATGACTGATGTCAGTATAGAGAAGTGTTTGCATGGACATGCTTAATCTGGGCTGGTGTGTGTGTGTGGTGGGGCTCTGGGGCAGTGAGACTAAGTAAGGATCTTAAGGCATTAACTAGGCAGACCAAGTCCAGTCCTGGGGCAGGAGGGGCAGGAGATACCCTCCTGAAAGCATAAACAGTTGGAGAATTAGGATGATGGGCAGTGGGAGAGGGGATGCTCTATGCGAGTTCTCTAGTCACCTCCCCAAAATACTCCTTCGAACAAGTTTTAGAATGCTGCTGCTCCTGCTTCTAATTATCTTTAGACATTTCTGTGCGGTGCACTTATCCTAGGCATTGCAAATGCTTATTTTTATTCCAAAGCCCAGGCCCTGTTACAGAACCTAGGATTGCTGAGATTTCTGCTTTGTCTCTCGTGTTTGCTTACCTTCTCCTGGAAGTGCTAATTGACAGAAAATCTTTCCAAAGATTTTCCAAATCTTCTAAACCCGTGGAGAGGAAAAAGGAGGAACTCCCTGACTAATTGGACTTTAAGTCAAAAATTTTCCCCCTCTAAATTGGTTGTCAGAGGAAGTCAGTGACCAATGAAATGATGTGCAGATTGCTCCCACATTCAAGCCCCTCCTGCTCGTGTTGCTCTATGGGATTAGGGTAACTGGAAAATATTAACCACCAGACCTGGGATGGGAGGCACCTGGAGACTTGGCTCCATTTTGTAGTAATGATCATTGGATGGTTCATTAGTGAGAACGTTAACAAGATTAAGCAAATGTTTCTGCTGAATCAGCTCCAAAATATAGCTTTTGGCCAAAAACATCACAAGACACACAGAGGAGAGGGTAGTTACAATGTACTTCAATAATCATATTGCAACAGGCACATTCACAAAGTCATACTAACCTTCTTTTTAAAGGATTAGGTCCACGAAAAGAAACCCATACGTTGTGTTGTCATTTTAAACATAATGCTAAAAACAGCCTTAACTCTGATATGAGAATAAATTAATATGTACATAATTAAGAATATGTATATAAACATGCACAAGTCAATATCTGATAATAGGTTCCTTTTCCTGAGACTGTAGCTACTAGTTAAAATTGCCTCAAAAAACCATGATCGTGGTTCCAAATTCTCTGGATAAGATTAAAATAAATGTAGTACAACCCAAATAAAATTGAGATGCCTGGTGGTCCAGCCTTAAAAGATGTCATATTAAAAAAAAAAAAAAGAATTATTTTTCTCTTTCAAAAATGCAAAGGGAGAGATTCCATATATGACATACATATTGTCACCTTTCCTCAGGTTTTCCCCGTTTCTCCCTCACATGCAAAGCAGCCGTCCAGCATTCTCTCTAAACATAGGGGTCAGTGGCCCACATCTTTGTAAATTACGCGCTGAATAAATTACTTTCTCTCCCGCCACAACATGTCCGCCCTCTCCAATGTAAATTACTAGGTAGGTCATGCCACACCTCTCAAGTCTCTCCCTCCGTCTGCAAGACAAATGCCCAGGAGCCAAGCTGGTGAAGGCAGTCTTCTTGGGAGTGTGCCTAAGTGAGGGAGGAAGAGGGGTGACTCTGATGGACAAAAGTTAGCATTCAAATATTACCTCCTTTTTGTGTTAGTCTTAGAAGTCCAACTCCTCTTAGGGGAAAGACTGTACAGTATAATGGTCCCTGAGCAATATAATTAAGCTCTATATTAGGATTTGGGTATACAAATAAGCCTGTTGAAAACAGTCTTGAAACTTATTTGGTCAATGGAGTCTTTTGGTAGTCCATCAACTCAAGAAATAATCACCTAACACATGGGTCGTGGTGATTCTGAGATCAGATAACTCCTGTCCTTGTGGACTTTTCATTTCATTATGACCCATTAAGACATCACCTTTTTGGGGGGCAATGAATGTTAAGAGCCCCTGTTTAATCTCATGCAGCAAAGACAGCACTTCAAAGTAAGAATAGGGTAGACTGGGAAGTGTTGCTCTGTCACCCTATAAGAGCAGCATTAATCCCTATGTAACCACACACAATGCCTTCCTGGGGAATCTTCCTTGGCTGATGAGCCACCTGATTATTCCCACTTCAGAATCCATCTTGCATATGAACCAACTATTCTACTGACATAAAACTATTCTGGCTTCTGTGTGTGCCTAACTGAGTTTCCAGGCATTAACTAGAAGACTGATTTTGATTATATTTTTTCATGCTTGCCCCCCCCCCTTATTCTATAAATATTTCTCTCTTTTTTTTTTGCACTTCTTTTATTTTTTTTATTTTTATTTATTTATTCGTTTTTTAGAGAGGAGAGAGAGACAGAGAAAGAGAAGGGGGGAGGAGCTGGAAGCATCAACTCCCATATGTGCCTTGACCAGGCAAGCCCAGGGTTTCGAACCAGCGACCTCAGCATTTCCAGGTCGATGCTTTATCCACTGCGCCACCACAGGTCAGGCCTATAAATATTTCTTGAACATCTGAGCTATCAAAATCATTGTCGTTGGTGCTAGCAAAACCAGAAAACCTTACTCTTCTTGTTCCTAGGGATGGCCTGATTAGGTGAATGGGGTTAGTTAGAAGGTAGAAGATCTCACACCTTGTTAGAGACCAAAGCCAATAAACGTAACTGCTAGACTATGGGGAAATTTAAGTTTCAATAATCATATAGAAGGGTGTTTGACTCAGTGGGCTGGGAGGGGGGCGGTCATTGTCAGAGAAGTCTTTATTGATAAGACTCTAGAAATGAGTTATAAAGAATTCATGGGAAATTCACCAAACCAAGAGCAGGCAGCATATGCCTCAGAGTAGGCAAGACTGTGTCCTCCAACAAGCAGAGCCTGAGGCAAGGGTTACAGTTGATGGTTTATGTAAGGGGTGCAAAGCCAGGGGAAGATGCTGAAAAAGGAAGCAAGGCAAAGGAGGGTTGAAGCAATGTCAAGCGATGCCTTATCATGCTGGCCACTACTCTGTGATTCACTATGAAGAGACATAGCATTTTGTTTGGTAGACATGTTTGCATGACATGAGTGACTTCTCCAGAGAGGCCACAGGGAAAAAAAATGCACCTGAGAATGGTTCAGGGAAAAAATATTTTATCCCCCTGGCTACTTTTCATGTCCTATTTCTTTTCTGTTAAAATTTTCCTTGCAGGAGTTTTATTACTTGGTACCTTTTTCAGCTACATGGGCTGCCAGATACCACACCCTGAGGCATGATGTCTTACCCTATGTTTACCCTAGACCAGAAGTGGCTCCAGGCATGCAGCTAGTGAGCCTGGCTGTGGGGTAGCGGCCCTGACATTCTCCGGGCAGTTGCCTGCTTGGCCTCAGGCGGGTCCCAGTGTTGTTGGCCAAGCCTAGGAGCATAAGCTACAGTGGGTCCAGAAAGTGGGTAGCATCAAGTGAATCTGAGAAGGTTCATACAATTTGTCTGGTACCACAAATCCACTGTGACTGCCTCAAACCTATTACATAGGTCTTCCATGCCTGGAGTAGCTCGTACACATAAAGTGCAGTCCCTTTGGCTTTGAAACCTATTGTATGGCCTGAATGCTGGCCTAGCAGTTGAATTTGTGGTGAAAAGAAGTGGCTATCAGCACACATGCTTACTGCATAATTGCTTATTCTTCTCAAATGGGTCATGACCTTTCCCCTCAGGGCTTGCTTCACCCCCTCTTCTCCATCCTCTGAGCACTCCCCCTTTCTCAAAGTCCATTTCAGAAAACTGGAACAGAGAAAACCCATGTAAACATAGTCTTTCAAGAGAAGTAAATAGCTTACTATGGCTAGCTTCAGAGTCATGGCTAGAAAGGGGCCTGTGACTTTAGTGAAATGGACACAGATCAACTTTCTGAGTGAGTGGTCAGTGTATATGATGAAATGGGCTTTATAACATCTTTGGAATGGAGAGACCAATAGAAATATCTGAGCACCAGCCTAAGGTGCCTAGCTGTGAGAGGAAGAACTAGGTCATAGCTATGGACAGCCAGGGCTGATGATATTTCCAGCTTACGCTGACCCACCTGAGACACCACTAATGATTGTCTTATGTAATCCTCCCAGACCAGCCAGGCCGGAAGGTGGAAAGTATCTGGGGTGTAGCATTATATTTAAAATAGGAAAGTACTGAGTCCCCCCTGGAGTTAACAGTTAGCCTGAGCAACCAGCAGGAATGCTGCAGCAGAAGGTAAAGAGACCTCCAGAGTCAGATCCAGGTTCAGTATCAGCTTTGCTTCTAATTTAATGATCGTCAATAATTTACTTACCCTCTCAGGACCTCGGTTCATTACCTGGCAAATGAAGTGTCTGATTCTTCTACATCTATAAAAGCAGGGCAGAGGATCAGACGATCTCTGTATTGATTGGATTGGTGCCTTGTCTGAGCTTTAGGCTGGGTTCCCTGGAAACAGAGGCAGAGATGGTTCTCATGAAAGCGACTGGGTGAGGGAGTGCACAAAGGAGACATCGCATGGGAGGTGAGGGAAGCGGAATAGAACAGAAGGTCAGCAAAGGTGGGATCTCAACTGAAGTCAAGTCTCAGACTTCATTCTGTGGACAGCACTGGAATATGATTGGTATCATAGAGTTGAGGAGCATTCCTGCTTTCACATCTTGGTCCCCAAATCCTTGTATTTTACTAGTGGGACCTCAGAAACATATAATGGCTATTGGTTCAAGTTGAATGCTGTGTCCAGAAGAGTAGCGCCCGCTGCTGGGAGGCATCACCTTGAGACAGCACTTCAGCTACACCTTCAAGGGGTTTCTTTACTAGTCCTCCAGTCCAGCAGCATCTGGGTGCGATGTTACGTGGTGTGTCAAGTGGGGCCAACGGATATGTGCACATGTAGATTTCACCTTCACTCCTGCCTGATGCCAAGTTAGGTCAGGTTTCCTAGGGACAGGAGTTTTTGTGCAAGTGATTTTCTGAGGGAGCACTTTCAGGAGAAATCTGTAAGGAGGTAAGGAAGCAGTTAGGGGATGGGGAGGAGGTAAGAAGTGTGGTTTCAGCGGTAGCTACTGCAGCATGATCTCTAAGGGAGTTCTGCAATGTGCAAGGCACTGCAGAATTGTCCTCCCCTGGGGCAAGGGATCTGTGTCTGTGCATCCCCACATCAGTGATTGGCCTAGGGGCAGTGATTGGCCTTGGGGCACCCCCTGGGGACCACATTTCCAGAGGCAGTGGTTCCCATCAGCTGGGGGCAATTTTCTGGAGAAATGCCCATGTATGATCTATTAGCCTCCCACACTCACATCAGGGTAATGGGTGTGCTGACCTGGAAAAGATCTGCTTGAGGCCCCAATAGTTGACTCCACCATAGCTTGTCACCCTCTCATGAAAGTTTTGGATTACCTTGACAGTATCGTCACAGTCACTAAGTTTGAAGGTGTCCAATCCCACCTTATAAATATGGGAAATCTAGCCAGCTGTCAGATAGGTGTATCTCTAGTTCTTGCCTGACCAGGCGGTGGCGCAGTGGATAGAGGGTCGAACTGGGATGCAGAAGATCCAGGTTCGAAACCCCAAGGTCTCCAGCTTGAGCATGGGCTCATCTGGCTTGAGCGCAGGCTCACCAGCTTGAGCACGAGGTTGCTGGCTTGAGCATGGGATCATAGACATGACCCCATGGTCTCTGGCTTAAGCCCAAAGGTCACTTGGCTTGAAGCCCAAGTTCATAAGGGGTTACTTGCTCTGCCGTAGCCCCCCAGTTTAGACACATATGAGGAAGTAATCAAAGAACAGCAAAGGAGTCGCAACAAAGAATTGATATTTCTCATCTCCCTCCCTGCCTGTCTGTCCCTCTCTCTGTCCCTCTCTCTGTCTCTCTCTCTGTCTCTGTCACACACACACACACACACACACACACACACACACACACACACACAAGACTATCTCTAGTTCTTCAGTGCAACTTCCATTCATATGCTCAACATATTTGTTAAACCGTGACTATGGCCGATATGATATGCTTTGAGGATATGGAAAAACCTAACAACACTGCTCTTATGAGCACTCTATTCCCAGCATTTTATAGATAGTATTAACTAAGATTTTATACAGCAACTCTATCTAGCCTCACAGTCTATTCCAGTCACAGAACCATTCATCAGAATGGGGCATTAGATCTCTTATAGCCGCCATATATGTTCTATTCCTGTGTATGATGTCTCACTCTGTCAGCTCCCCATCTGCTAGTTCTGGAGGATCTGATGGCGCTGCAGGGAGCTGGTTCTGCCGACAAAGTTAGCACAAGTAGTCATGATAATGGCTTACATTTAAGGGCACTTAAAGCATGCTAAGTGCTTAAAAATGATAAATGCAGTTTTCATCAATTCTAGAAGCTACCCTATAATGAAGTTTTTTTAAAGTATGGTCTACCAAAAATATCTAGGGCTCCTTTTTACAACACAGATTTGTGAGCCTTGCTCCAGAATCACTTAATCAGAATTTAAAGGACTGAGGAATCAGCATTTATAAGCTTTCGCTCTGAAATCAGGCACATAAAGTGTTCAGGCTCACTGGAAAGTAATTTATACCCCTCTTTGTTTTGACAGATTTGGGCTTCCTGATTAACATTATTACTAGGTAGCAGGACTAGGACCCATGCCCTTAACCTTTAGGGCAGACTTTCTCAATCTCACACCATCGACATTTTGGGCCAGATACTCCTTTGTTGTAGAGGCTGTCCTGTGTGTTGTAGGATATTTAGCAGTATCATTGGCCTCTTCCCAACAGGTTTCAGTAACATCCCTCCAAGTTGTGATGACCAAAACTATCTCCAGCCATTGCCAAGTGTGCCCTGGGAAGCACAATTGCCACCCCTCCCATAGTTGAGGACCACTGCTCTAGGGTAAGCAATAATCATGCCATGGCCTTTCATCTCAGATGGACTTGTGCTTTAATCCAGACTTCACCACTTATTGATTGTGTGATCTTAATGAAGGAACTTGAAAAATCTTCCCAACCACCTGAAATAGGCAGCAGGAACACAAAGTCATAGCTTCCAGGGGGAAGGCTTTACCTCCCATCATATTCTCATCAGGTCCATTCACCTCAGAAAAGATGGGTTGCTTGCCACGCCAAGACTATTTCAAGACAAATAAATGCTCTTGGTCCCACTACCCTTTAAATTAGATTTTACTGCCCATATGACCCTCATAAATATAATATTGAGTTAGTATGGATAGTATTAACAGTTCCTCTACAATAACATGGAAGGAGTGTGAGGCAGATGTTTGTCAGTGCTGCCTTTATCCCTCAGAATTTATTTTATTGATGCTCTAGGCAGCTTCCAGCTGTTAGTTGCATCTCTGCTGTTTCTAGAAGGCTGCTCATGCTCACATGCATGGGCAGGCTGGAGACTGACCACCACGCACACTCCATCCTTAACCAAGGATGACTGAGAGTGGGGATATCAATACTCTGGTCCCTTGCCTCTCAGTTGGGAGAGTCCTAAGGGGTGTGTGCTAGCATAACTGAGATTAAACTCCAGCCACCCATGGGGTAGCTAGCTTAATATGTTAAATATTGACGATATTTCCCACTTCTTCATTCCCCTGCCAGCGTTCCCCGAACCTCCCAAAATGCCACTTGCATCAAATCTTTGTCTCAAGGCCTGCATCCTGGGAAACCCAAACCAAAACACTGAGTCTTGAAAACAAAATTCACATTTTAAAGCATCTAGTTCATTGCCTTTCAGCTCATCCCACTAGTAGACCTGTTGTGGGGAAAAGGCTAAGATGCTTTGAGTCACTCTCCATGAATGCTGTAGCAAATTTAGCTGCAAGGCAAGAACGGCAGCAGAGGGGAGAGACTATGCCCTCTGAACACCTTGTATTTCAAATGCACGAGACCATGCCTTAGTGTGAGTTCTTAGTGAGAAAGTAGTATGTTAGATAGAGAAGGCAGCTGCGCCTAGACCGTGTTGCTCTCTCTGCATCCCACAGAGCCCAGCAAGCCTCTGGAAGCTTTACACCATTCATCCCCATTGCACAGCTCTTAGAAGGAACATGACACACTCCCCAAATCAAGATCCATAGATTCTGTTAAGTCTTTGCCAACTGTTTTATATTTTATCAGCCTAAACACAGCAAAGCCTTTTCAACAGATGGATTGCATCAGATTCTGTAAACATTGTAATTGTTTGGCAAGATTACTGCTTGTGCTGAAAAATGTAATTTGCAAAGATCCTCACAGACGGCACATATCCCCCGTTACCCACAGCAACACAGTTTACGCTGCGAGTGAGGCCCTGTCATATGCCTTCTGTACAGTGCTCATTAACTCATCAAATCCAGAATTAAACAGCAATTATCTCCAACATCTCAGACTGCCGTTTCTGGCATTTTGTTGTTTCATGGGAGCTTGAGAAATGAAATATAGCACAGCCCACCTCTCCCACCCGCCCCCAGCCCCGTCCCTTTCTCCCCGGCATCTTCACCTCGAGACCCTGGAAGGCAGCCAAGTGACACAGTGTTAAATAAAATCAGGCCTTTTAAATGAAGTGTGGGCAGAACAGATATTTTACTTTACTAAAAGATAAGCATCCTGTAGTTTAGGCGGTTTCACAGTTGTTGCCCAAGGAAATTTACAAAGATGCTGGTGGAGCTTTCAAAGAACTCCGCTCAGATGATTGTTCTGGGAATGATTCGGAGGGCTTGGGAAAAGAATCATCCTGATTTATATAATTTCATCAGTCTGCCATTTTAATAGAGTATTTTATTGTCGAAATCAAGGAGGGAAGAAATTGCAAATAAATCAATCTCAGGCATGCTGCCAGGCAGACCTAGGTCCACAGAAAGTTCAAGGCTGACAGAAGAACCCTCCATTCGAGGCTTCATTAGAGCGATTGTGGGCTTATCGTGTTAATCATCGAAGGCTTCCTCTGTGCCAGGCACTGGACGAAGCTTGTCACTCCACTGGTTTCATGATTTTGAAGTGAGAGAATTAATGCTCAGGGGGGATTTAATAGCTTGCCCAAGGTGATTGCAGTCAGACCTGGATTCACACTTAGTTTTTGCCAAAGTTCTGGACCCTGAACCTGTGCTGAGAAAGGTTGTTTACATTTCTAAACCTACTTTTGTCAAATCTTCAAAGAGACCACTGATGTTTCTAAAACGTATGCAGCCACTAGGAAAAAGTTGTTTTCTTTTCTCTGATTACGGAAAACTGAGGAATGGAGCAGAGGCAAGCTCCTCAATGATGGGGGTTGGGAGAAAAAAAGAGAACATGTTGGTTAAAAATAAATTATTTAAATTTTTTCTTTAGAAATTCTCTCTCAATCCTGAAGGTGTTCACAAACTTTGTGGCAAACGATGTTCTTTGTTAATCCAAAGATAAAATTGCAATCATTACACACAATATTGCTTCAGTATTTTCTAATTCCAAAAATAAATCAGTATAAAATCTAAGATAAAAAAATAAAGATGGAAAAGCACAAAGAGAATAAATCAATCCAAAGTAATCACTATGAACTTAAAAGACATTTTACTGAATTGTAATGTATACAGGAAGTACAAAACTTGTAAGTCCTGCCTGACCAGGCAGTGGTGCAGTGGATAGAGTGCCGGATTGGGATGTGGAGGACCCAGGTTCGAGACCCCGAGGTCACCAGCTTGAGCGCGGGCTCATCTGGTTTGAGCAAAGCTCACCAGCTGGACCCAAGGTTGCTGGCTCAAGCAAGGGGTTACTTGGTCTGCTGTAGCCCCTCGTTCAAGGCACATATGAGGAAGCAATTAATGAACAACTAAAGTGTTGCAACAAAAAAACTAATGATTGATACTTCTCATCTCTCCGTTCTTGTCTGTCTGTCCCCATCTATCCCTTTCTCTGACTCTCTCTCTGTCTCTGAAAAAGAGTCCTGAGCGAATTAAAGGAACATACATTTTTGTATAACTACATCTCCCATGTAGTTTGAGACATTTATCAGCACTCCAGAAGATCCTCTATGTATCCCTATCCTTTGTTTCCCCCACCTTGTAACCACTGTGCTGATTTCAATACTATTGTTGAGTTATGCCCAGCTTTGTGTTTTGTATAAAGATTCAACATTGCTTGATGGATTCATGTTGTTCCCGTAGCTATAGTTCAGTCATTTTTATTGTTGTATAGTATTCTATTATAGCTTAGGTTAACAGATATAGCAAATTAAAATTTCAGCTACCCAACTGAATGTGACTTTCAGATAAACAATAAATATTTTTTAGTGTATATCCCATGTACTATTTGGAATATGTCTCTATTTTAAAAAAAATTATTTCCTTTCAATTTAAATGGGCATCTTGTATATTATCTGGAAGTCCTAGTATTACAATATATAAAATTTATCTAATGGTCTACTTTTGGAATGTTTCAGGTTTTGACTATTGTAGATATGCTGCTAAACACATGCTTATGTCTTTTCATTGTTACGGTTTTAAAGCATTTTTTTTTCTTTTGCAATATGTGACTAGATGTTTTCAATGCAAATGTCATCAAATTATAGTATTGAAAATTTGCCTGTTCCTAACATTAAAATTTTTTTTTGGGGGGGGGCTGTAGTAATCCTTTGGGTGATTGGAAATTGTCATCAAATTATAGTAAATTATAGCACATTTAATCGGTAATTTAGATGCTCAATTCACAGTTCTTGAGAACTACTCTGTAGAGTTGAAAAAACATACAGAACAAAAATGAATAGGCAGTTGAAGAACAAGCAATAAAGGAGCTCTTGAGATTTGCCTTAGTCTCTTTGCTAGAAAACATACGCTAACACATCACTGAAGGTACAAGCCCAAGGAGGTAGGAGTGGAGAGAAAGATATAGAAAAGAAGAGAAGAAAAGTATTTTAAGGCAGGGCATTACTGAGCTGGCTATGGCTTTAAGAAAAATTTATAGCAGGTTGCTTATCATGGGAGAGGACCCTTGAGAGACTTATGGAGACACTGAATCTGATTGGCAGCTGTAGGAGAAGAATACAAGCAATTCATCTTTAAGTGAATGTTTTGATTACTCCAGCCTTGCTATGAGGACATTGGGGAAGCCAGATTCTTTCTGATCACAGTCTAGTCAGACCTGGGCAGTGGGGCTGCTTTTTAAGCCCCACAGGAAGGTGGTGGTGGTCCTACAGAAGGTGGTCCTTCTGAGGGGAAGAGGGGAGCAATCAACCAAAGATAGAAAGAGGCAATAGTTGCGCCACCCTGGGCTTTGCAGTCATAGATGAGCAAAACTGGTAGCTTCCCCAGTCTGGAGACAAAATAAGCTTCCAGGGCTCAGAGGGTAGGGGGGCACTGAGCCTGTGTGGAGGGGCACCTATATCCTGCCAAATCCAGGAACGGAGTCTAAGCTGGAGAGAGCAGGTCTGGTTTTCAAGGAAAATAGAATGGATAGAAAATTAGTAAGCCAAAAACCAACTGTGGCCATATGAACAGTCACAGAAATAAGAAACCTGGCCTCTATTTGTATTTTTATTTCATATAATTTTCCCAACATTTTATTAAGAGATTGATAAACTTATAGAAAAGGTGAAGAATGACACAGTGAACATTCATGTCCACAACAAATTCTACAACTGATATTTTATTATTTGTCTACCATTAATTCAACATTTTTAATGCACTTCATGTTAACTTCCAGAATCAGCTGTATTATCTCTGAACAGTTCACCAGGTAAATTATCAAAAGGAGTTCAGTATTTTTTCTCTCTTAGTTAAAATGCACATACATTGAAATGTGTGTAACTTAAAGTCCTGCATAACTCAGATTGGTATTATCCCCTAAATCTCAATTTCCAGTGAATAGTCTTAACTTGGCCTGTCTGGCAACTCCCTTGAAAATTTCCAATCAGGAACATTGTCCTTATTTGACCTGACTCAGAGCTAACTCTTTGCAAACTGCCTTTCTACCAGTCATTTGTCAAGAACGATCAGCAGCAATCATTTAATATCACATGACCTGAAGTGTAAACAGTTGGTGTAAACAAGAAGCTGACAAACTTAGAAGGTAAAGCTCCTGAATGACATGTCCATAAGAGCCTTGGAAAAACTCCATCATATTCCTGGAAACCTAGAGGGCTACACACATGTGTAGAGTTGTGTACACTTCCAGAGTTGTGCGCGTGCTCAGCAAGGACCTGAAAAGGCCTAAGAGTTTCTTGTCTCTGGCTGACCGTGAGGCCGTGTACATGCAGGAGTAAGAGCTGAGGTAAAGTGGGGAACTGCCTGCCAGAACAGTGAAGGCATGAATCAGAGCACACACAGAGGCCCCAGCAGAGGCTGGGAGCTGTTCTGTTCCAGGTGTGGATGAAAAGGGGGCTCTATGGAAAGTAACCGCACAGGGTGATCTGATCACAAATTGCTAACTGGGCATGTCATGATGAGTAGTCACACTCAAGCCTATGACACTAGTAAAAGGTTTATCTTTGCCTTAAGCAAGCCCTGCTCACTGTTCTTGTGCATCTAAGTTAGCACACATTTGCAGTGGCAGAGTAATCCCCCTTTTTCAGACCCCTTGGAAGCAACCACTTTCAAAAAAGCCCATCATCATGTTAACTCTCCTGAAATCCAATCTCTTGTTTTTTTCCCCACCTTTGTATAATCTTCTTGACATCCCTTCCTTAATTTCATAAAAAAACAAAAACAAAAACTACAAAACTTATTCTCTGAAGCATTTGAGATCTTGTTTTTGGCTCAAATGAACTCATAAAAATTCTCTACAGGTTTGGACATTTTTTATGTCAACAAAAGCATTTAAGGAAGTCTGTTCAATCATTACTTGACCACTAAGCTAACCAAGCAGAGACTTCAGTAGCGACACAATTAAAGTGATTGTTCTTTCATTTAATGTGCTAGGCAAAAAAACGTACTGAAACTACAGAATTCCAAAGTCAATCCTTAGTTTCCCAATCAGTACATCTAGGATGGAGTATAGGAATCTGTGTCATCTTGACTGATCAGAAGTTTTTATTACCTCTTCAGTCGGTCAGATACTGCACGTCAGTGATACAGATGGCTCATGGAACATTTTTCTAAATGGAACCATAAGCCTCCATTATGATTTCTTCATTTATGGCAGAGGTCTCAAAACTTTTTACACGGGGGGCCAGTTCACTGTCCCTCAGACCGTTGGAGGGCCAGACTATAAAAAAAACTATGAACAAATCCGTATGTACACTGCACATCTTATTTTAAAGTAAAAAAACAAAACGGGAACAAATACAATATTTAAAATAAAGAACAAGTAAATTTAAATCAATAAACTGACCAGTATTTCAATGGGAACTATGGGCCTGCTTTTGGCTAATGAGGTGGTCAATGTCCGGTTCCATATTTGTTACTGCTAGCTGTAACAAGTGATACGATGCGCTTCCGGAGCCGTGATGCGTGCGTCCCGCGTCACTGGAAGCAGTATTGTATGTGAGCGACATCGTGCTTTGTGGCATTCTCACTGACCACCAATGAAAGAGGTGCCCCTTCCGGAAGTGCAGCGGGGGCCGGATAAATGGCCTCAGGGGGCTGCATGCGGCCCGCGGGTCGTAGTTTGGGGACCCCTGATTTATGGAATGTGGGTGAAAAAGCAGGGTTATAACAACAGGATGATGAGAATTATAATGATTTAGCTTATTTCTGCTCTGAATATGGTGAGATTGGTGACAGGCAGGTAGAGGATAAAACTGTTTTAAGCCCCAGACTTGTCTGGCAATTTGGTAGCAAGTGATGTTTGAAACTATGGTAGAAGTTAACAAAGGGGAACAAATAAGATCCTTGGCTGGGCCACATTCTGCTTTTGCTTCTTAAAAGGCAAAGTTTCCATTGAAACAGTACTCTAATGAAAATGCATTGAAGTTTATCATTTTATGTTAATATCATTCTAAAAGAGTTATATAGTAAATTAGCATATAAATTTTTTAAACTTTATTGGAAATCGCCGTTTTAAGTGTTCTTCCCTAACATGTTACATAGCAATAGTCATTGCTATTCAGTCATGAATTTTATTTTCAATGTAGATAACTTTTGTAGGTAGAGCACAGAGCGCATTCCAAGAAGCTGTGGCTGATGCAATGCTGTGAGAACACTCCAGCACCTGAAACCCTCCTAGGCACACCCAGGAGGGAGCTCGTCTACTATAAGGAAGTGACTCAGTGCCAACTAGGCAGCTCCCTGATCTTTTTAGCCATTGGCTGTGAAGAACATGCTGTAACATTCTATTGGCTGAACCCATGGTGGGCCGTGTGCACAAACTTTTGTGTAGACACTGCTTTTCTGAGTTTAAGGGTTTTCTTCAGATCCTTTTATTCTATAATATAGTAGGTTCACTCAAAGAGCCTGACATATAGGTTGTTGCAGGTCAGTTTCTCAAGAAAGCAGCGCTGGAAGGGCTGCCTCACTCCGGAGAGCCACCTCTTTGCCAGTTGTCACAGCTGTGCTGTATCACAACTCAGCTGTTCACACAGAATCAAGTCATCTTCACTGCATCCCGAAATGGAGATTCCTGTTGGTGCTGAATCGGTGCCGATAACAGTAAGTTGACAGTTCTTACCCCACAAGCTAAGGAAATAGTATTAGAGTTCTGCCAATGACCAAGCATCTTCATTCTGTTTATGCAAGTAGGTACCAGGGAAACTGAACATTGGACAGGTCTGGACAGTGAGCCTGTGTCAGAACTCAATCATCTAGCTCAACAGGTAGCCTCTGGGAGGATAATAATTATATTGTCGATCTTCAGATACAATGTCTTTTTTGGTTTGAATATGGGCAACGTATTGTCCACACCAAATTACTGTACTTACTTAACAATGTAAAAAAGAATACAATATATATTGTGAGCTCAACTTGAAAGTTTTAAATGTCACTGTGTGTGAGTCTACCAATGTACATTAAGATAAGGAATATGAAACTTGGTTTTCAGGATAAAATCCCTAGCATAAAAGCATGTTCTAACACTCTGTGTCCAGCCAGTGTGCTATGTAGTTAAATCTTTAAAATGAACAGTACTACAACATGGAATTTGCAAAATCAGTTCTAAGATACAACAAGAAAATCAACAAATTTGTCAGAACAGCTAATAGCACTGTTTGGAGACAAAGGTTTAAAAGTATTAGAGACTTGAAAAGCAATTTCATCAGTTTGAGGGTAATATTGAGATAGAGGTCTCAGAACAAGCAAGTAAGTAACTGCTTTGCATAGCACTGATACCACATTCTTCCCTCATGGGAGGCATTGGTAATTCAACCCAATACTCTTTTCTGATGCTTATAAAAACACTGGAATCTCTCAACATACAAGTGCTATCTACCGTTGGCTCATGAGATGGAAAATATATGTCATTTTCCTGATTTAAAACTGAGTAAATGATTATATATTAATTTCAACACTGATTGTTGCAATAATGGAGATGGCCAACAACCTCCCGCTGCCGCACTTCCAGGATCTACTGCCAGGTTCAGCTGTCAAGGCCACGTTTCTCTCAGGTTGATTCCAGTCTCGGGCTTAGTTCTGCCCAACACAAGACTCAGCGATTTAGCTCTAGGATTTCCAACTGGCCTGATCAAAACCTCAGAGCTGGCACTTAGTCAAGGCTCTTTCTGCTCAATCCTGTCTTCCTCCTTTTTTTTATTAGGTGTCAGACTGACATTCCTTTCTGAAGGCTCTCCCACGTTTTTCCTGCTCCCTATGTTCTCTTACAGGCCTTTTTCTTAGATGTCTAATACCACTAGGTACCACTTCTCAGAAGACCCTGACAATACATTGGTAGACCAGAGGTGGTAGAGTTGAGTGGGTACAAGTTTATCCTTTTTTTAAAAAAAAAATATTTTTTATTGATTTTGTTTTTAAAGAAAGAGAGAGAGAAACATTGATTTATTGTTCCACTTACTTATATATTTATTAGTTGATTCTTGTATGTTCCCTGACTGGGGGGGGGGGTTGAACCCACGACCTTGGTGTATCAGGATGATGCTCTAAACCAGTGGTGCCCAAACCCCAGGCCGCGGACCAGTACCGATCTGTGACCATTTGGTACCGGTCCGCAGAGAAAGAATAAATAACTTACATTATTTCTGTTTTATTTATATTTAAGTCTGAATGATGTTTTATTTTTAAAAATGACCAGATTCTCTCTGTTATATCCATCTAAGACTCACTCTTGACGCTTGTCTCGGTCACGTGATACATTTATCTGTCCCACCCTAAAGGCTGGTCCATGAAAATATTTTCTTTCTGACATTAAACTGGTCCGTGGCCCAAAAAAGGTTGGGGGCCACTGCTCTAAACAACTGAGCTAACTGGCCAGGGCAAAGTTTATCCTTTTGGAGCAATGTTGCTGATCTCAAGACAAGGATTTCTGGCTGGCAGTAGCAGTCAAAATCTCCAGGAGGGAGATTCCTCTTCCAGGTCTCTGCCACACATCACTAGAGAAAGGCAAAGCACATTTTGAGGGCCCATGTTTTTCTAGAAGATCCTGTGAGAAATGATTGAGATCATATAATGAATCTTCTGACATACTGGAATGTGATTGAAAGCATGGATATTTTATCCACTAACAGTCTTGACCACTAGTCACCTCTGGTACAGTTAGCATTGGTGTTTACTTAGCAGCTAGTTGTTCCATACAACTGGGTACTACAAACAATTTTTACAATGCTCAGATTTTGTATTAAAACCCTGAATTTCACATTAGCTAAAAATGACTTGCCATTTCTGGTCTACCTTCTTAGTGAAAATTCAGGGCTGATATACTAATGCCAACTTTTATGACCAAAAGGAACCCTGGCATATCAGTGATTTCTATACCACCTCAAGAGTACATGAAGATACCATTATTTGGAAGCTTTATGAGAAATTCTTCAAGATTCTGTGGGAATAATTCATGTACCACCCCAGATTCTTAGGTCTCCTTGCCTCCTGTGATACATTCTCACCATAGCCTATCCAGGATAGGGCCCAACTTTGGCCTGGTCTCACACACCCTCCCAGGCAGGAGCGGAAGCATTTCTGACACTCAAGCCTAAAAGGCTCAGAGAAACTGGGACTCTTCTCAATATTTTGAGAGGCAATGAAGCACTGTGGTGTGAGTTGTGAAGTCTATCCACCCACTGTCACCATTTCAATTAGAAAGATATTTCAAAATTTGTTTTGTGTCACTGGCTGATCGTGTGAAAAAAGACAGTTGAACCCAACCTTGCACTAAATTCAAGGGTTAAAAATTAAAGGTAAATAGGCCTTGGCCAAGTAGCTCAGTTGGTTGAAGCATCGTCTGGGTACGCCAAGGTTGTGTGTTTGATCCTTGGTCAGGGCACTTAAAAAAATTGATAAATAGTAATACAGAAACTTGAGTTTGGACATTTTTCTTCCCTAAGACAATGCCTTAACTTACAATGGGGGAGGGGGAGCATACAATTTCAAAATGTGATAAACCCAGGATGTGCTGATTGACCTATTCTTCTACTTAGAAGATCTGCACAAACCATTAACCCTTAAGGGAGAACAGATGTCACCAAGTTGGAACAGGGTGTAGGCTCTTCCAGTACTTTATTCTGTGCAGGGTATAGAAGAATCTTTTAATTTAGAGCTCTAAAAGAAGTCCATAATTTGTTGTCTAAGCTTTGGCCATCATGGCCTCCTCACCAGGGCTGGTGGAGGAGGGAGCAGCAGAAAAAAAAAAAAAAAAGAAAGAAAACTACTCTGGCCAGTTAAAGCAAAACTCTGAGCCTAAATGGGCTAGTAAGAAAGGTAATGAATAAAGTCAAGGAGAAGGAGCTGGGTTGTGCCTCAACAAATCAGAAGCCCCCAAAGAATTCCAAAGGGAGAAAAACACTTAATAATTTAGGGAACTATATATTTGCAAAATTCTCTGTATGCTGATAATTTAATAAGAAATTTAAAAAGTAGAAAGGCATTTGTTGGATAGCCAGCCTCAGAAGTAGAATCTGAAAAACTAATTGAGGAGTCAAGGGCCAATAGAATCAAAGGGTGACTTGTCCCCTCAGGGGGCCAGTTTCAAGTTGTTGGATTCCTCAAACGAAAGGACAGACACATATTCATTTTGTCTAGTAGAGCAGATAATTAGGCAGTTTGGGTCAGAAACTGACTTCTTGCAAACCCCTGAAAATTCAACTTTATATGCTGCAATGAAAATTTAGCACAAGTCTCAATCAATATGGAACAAGAACTAATGGATAATGTTTCTTGCTTCCCATCTTCTGGGAATCTCTGGGAGTTTCTGTATTTGCCCATTAGGAAGAGGCCACCAGAATCCAGCTCGTGTCTGCCTCCTCCAGATAGCTACCTGCTTACTCCCTAACCTCTTAGCTTTGGCTCAAAGTCCCTTCAATGAATTCAATGCTGACCATCCAATTTAACATTTAGATCTTTACATGTCGTTATACATTAATTCCTCTTTATCCTATTTTATTTATAATGTGAACACTTTTTAATAGACTAGTTAATTTATTTATATTCAGTCTATATTAAGTCCACATTAAGTTAAAAATAATGGTAGGGGTATTTCTCTTACATTAACTGAGTATTACCAGGACTACAATGGTATTTAACATGGTAAACATCCATTTATTGATTGAATCCTCATCTTTTATAAATACCTGAAAACTAGATTTAACTAGTCTTTGCCAATTCCTTCCAGGATGTAATATTTGATTTTTTGTCTTAGTTTTCTGAGAGTAAGTTTTAGAATCTTCCATTTAGTGGTATCATGATGGTAGTTCTTACCTTAAGGTAAGAACACAGCTTTAGGGCTGTGCATGCATTTTCATTCCAGTTATGCATCTGGTAGCAGAGAAATGATCATTGGGAGGCTCCATGAACACTGAGTTGAGCTATGACTCCATTAATTATCTGACTGACATGTAACCTCTCTAACAGGTGCACCATATTATGCTAAGTCTGAAAAAAGGTGCAGATCTGAATATTTGGCAAAAATAATAATAACTATTATCATGTTGCCCTCAGCCTCATCATCTATAGTTTATTCTGGTTGCATAAATTATTAATGCCAGTCCATCCATCTATCTTCCTCTAAAATGCCTTATTTATTAGCCATTTTCTTAACTATCCTTGGTCACTCCTGTTGATTTTGTCTCTCATGGTAACTGTTCCACACTTCACTGTAATGGTTAAGTACTGCCTCCTATATATTAGTTCTGGGTTCATCATTCCCTCCATTTTTGAAAAGTCTAGATTTGTAATGTTATCTCTATTTTTAGCTCTGGGCTACAGCAAACAGTCACCACTGAGTTTCTCAATAATTTTAGTTCTCTCCCAACAGTGTATTCCTTATTATTTGGTCTACAGAGTTATCCACTGGGTCTTTCTGCTGATGGACTTTCCATCCCAATGTAAATCAGTTTTATTTTTGACCAATTTTTCACTCATCTTACAAGACAACCTGAAGAGATGCTAGAAGAATGCTTTTCTGTTGAAGCCTTTAATCTGGAATTTATCCAAAGATCTATAAATTTTTTTCTCTTGGGACTGTGATGTCAACAAGACCAACAGGCTTCTTGGCTCATGATATGTGAGTTGACCTTAAGAACTTGCTGTCAGCCACTGAGTCAAGATAATCACAATGATCATTCAACTGAGCTACCATATTAATATGCTTTACCTCTGCAAGAATATTCCAGAAAAGTAAAGTGTAGTGTTAGTTCTATTCCCTTTGAATAGAAATTATGAATTCTTAAAATTAAAAGCCAGATATCTATGGCTAGTTATGGAGGATGATAAACATGGTAAACTAATATTAGGGATGTCTTGACCCTAGAATTATGTTTCTTCCAGTCTCTGTGGGTTTTGTTAGTTACCATGTTGTTACATTCACTTTAGGTACAAAATATAGTGTTTTCTGAATAGAATCTTCCTGAATTAGATCAGGCTCTCAATTACCCAGGGACTAACTCAGAACAATCTGAGTATGCTTCCCTCTTAATACATTTTCCACAAATGAAGACAGAGGAATACTTGACTGTGTAGGGGCAGATCCATTAAGAAAAGGTTTTGTAAAGGGGATAGTTATGCTCTCCAAATGCAATACTTCCACATTATTTAAGGTAAGGCCACATTCTACCCAGTCTACTCATAGCCAATAAAGCAGCTTTACTTGTTAATAAATCTGGGACTTTCCTGCTCAATGCAAGAATCTTCATTTGGTAGTTGTCATACAGAGCTGTCCTAAAATTTGAGTCTCTTTCTACCCAATTGTCTTCTCTCTTCTCAGAGATCAGACCAGCATTGCACTCATGATTACACCTGTTTACTGTTGCTCACTCTTCTCTATTCTTCACAGGCATTTTCCTCCTTCTCGTAATTGTTTAACTTCCATCGTGATGCTTTCTTTTCAGAAAGTCTGGATGGACCCAATGGGAATGGTCTAACAGAACAGGTGGTGTGATGGGGTTTTGAAGGTCTCAAATGGAATGTGGGTCATGCAGACAGTCCCAGTAACACAGTAGTTGCACAAACGCTATAGTTGCAGGTGACCTGGGAAAATGTCACTCTAGAAGATAATGCTATTGGCAATTCAACAAGTCTAGCATTGAAAGAGATGGGGGTAACAATGTCTAAGACAGTAGAGATGGCTAGTTGTTCATAAGTAAAATCAGTGTTCTATAAGGGCTATGGAGTAAATGAGGGTGGTTAACAAACAGGTGTAAAAGAGAAATCTCTAGTAGCTTAACAAAAGGGCCTTTTCTCTTTCACAAGGACAGCAGAGGGCTGGGGAAGAAGCTTAGAGACCAAGTTTGACAGCATAAAAAACCTGCTTTAGCTGAGCATGCACTAAGGTCAGAACTCCATCTGGGAAAACCTGGTGTCTTTAAGCATTGGATGGAGTCACCTGGGTCTTCAAGAATTTTAGCTTTTGATATGTCTCTGAACCCATGGGAACCAAAAAGGAGTTGCTTCTAAAACATGTGCTTTACATGTCTATTTCTTTTTTTTATTGATTTTAATTAATTGTGTTTACATAGATTCTAGTGTCACCCCAAATGCATTCCCCCCCACCCCGTATTTCCCTCATATGTCTATTTCTTTTAAAGATACAACCCTGGTACCATAGAGATGTTCTGCAACAGAGTAGCTAATAGGAACATCCTCTAGTTGCTGCCCTTTCAAATCTGTAGCAGCATCCACCAAGGTCACGCTTCTTGGGATGCTCCAGCCAATGAGAAATCATGGCACAGTTACAGAAACCTGGCCACTCCTGTCAGATGCAGGGTTTATTTAGAGCAGGCTTTGTGCTAGAGTTTCCTATTGGTTGGCCAAAACCTTCCCAGACCTGCAGTAAGTCTTCTCTTACTAACCATTCTTCTTTTGCTGTTTTAGTCTCAGACCTGCACGGCACTCCAAAGTCTCTTCCCACGAACTCCTGTTTCCTTCTTCCCGTTATCGTTACAGATATTTTTATAGTCAAAGAAATTTCATCTTGGTCCCTGCTTCTCAGTGAACCTAAACTGACACAATCCCTCCAATTTTATGTTAATCTTGGCACAAGTTACCTACAATATTAAAAAAATTATCTGAGCGATATGTTGTAACCTTGCTCTTCAATCAAACCCAGACTGGCTGACCGGGAGGCATTATGGTCAGTTCATACTTTAACCATATTTTATTTCTCAGGGCCTGTGTGGCATCACATCTAAGCCTTACAGAAGTGAGGGGTGAAGCTGTTTAAGGGCCAACCCAGCACGTCCAAGTACTGTTACCTGTAAATAGCCCTAGAGATATTTTTCTGGACTATTTTTCTATAAATGCTTTCACTCAGTAATAGGAGTCAGAGCCATACAGGGAATAGATCTGCCCACAGAAGGCAGACAAGTTCAAGGTGATCCCAGTGTGCTACTGGGAAGCTGATACAGAGTGGTAGGTTAATTTGGTCAGGGGTGAATTATTCGTAACTTAAAGCCCATGCAATTGAAACAACTTGAATCAACTCCTTTCCCCAGACCCACAGATTTGAAGATCAGGCATTTCCGTACACATGATTTGTGTGTGTGTGTGTGTGTGTGTGTGTGTGTATTGGGGGGGAGGCGTGTATTTTCTTTCAATCTTCAATAATGAAACATGGATCCCATAGACCTAGGTCAGGAAGGAAATGGACTGAGGATCCAACGGGCTTCTTTGAAATCCATTTCTTTCACTTAGGCTGAGGCAACACCTACTAAGGGCTGCTGTCCAATGGCAACATGGCTCTGTTGGTAAGGAAGACCTTTTCTGGGAACACAGAGACCTGCTTTGGCTGGTTAAGCACTTCCCAACAACCTGTCAAGCCTTCCTTAAATGGCATGGTGTCCTGGATGCTTCCCCCAAACATTTCACTCATTCTTCACTCTTCACTGGGGTCACACTTGTGTCACAGATAGATGGCTTTTCAGCCTTCTTAAGTTTCTTTCTTTTTTCATTTTACTTGATATAATCTTTGAACATTTAACCTCACGTTGGTATCTGATTTTGCAGATCCCAGTCTAACACAGACTGATGTGAACACTAAGATAAAAATATCTTCTGCTTTCCACAGTGGTGTATTTAGTTTGTTTAAGACATGTTTTACTGTGTCTAGTTCTTACATAGATATTTAGTTTAAGCAATAACAGTTTGGGTTTTTTTGTTGTTGTTTCTCAAATTATGTTGTCTTGCATGCCTTTGTACATACTTGCAAGCTACTTTGGTTTTCAAAGGGGAGAGTGAAGAGCAGATAAAGTTGTCTTGACTTTTAGACATTTATGGTATGAGAAGGAACTCTGAACTGCAGGACTACAGGTACAGTGGCCTACATGTCCTTGTATGGAAAAAAGAATGTACTTATTTGTTCGTTTTACAAGCCCTACCTAAGTATAGAAGCATCTTCTCTTTATTGTTGGATAGAAGTCAGCAATGGCACTTGGGATCAGAGTATGAACCCCTAGAAACAACCTGTGATTTCTTTACAAAAGCACTTGAAGCAAATGATGTCCTCGCCACAATATCTGGTTCTGTTCTGACTCAGATGTACACGTGTTGTTAATATAGAGTAGAGTGACTGGTATTAAATCTTTCAAGCATTTTATATTTCAGCCTACAAAGCTATGAGCTTGCCAACCCTTCTAATTTTAAAGAGAAATGCAAAGTGCCTTTAAGGTAAAGACACACTCACTGATCTTATTCTTGGAATGTAATATAATGTTTACTGCCTTTTAAGTACTCAAAATGCTACCTGTAGTTTTAAGTTTGGTAGGTTTTCTGTTTTGTGTAGACAAAAGCAGTGATAATGGCTCAGGAATTTGAATTCACTTGGGTCTAGTGGGTATCTTTAAACAAACCAGAAAATATAAAGCCTTGTGTTAGAGACATTCACTGATTTGAAAGTGGTTGGGGAGAAGACCAAAAAGGTAAATGTGGAACAAGTCTGAAGGTTTGTCTAACCTCACCTGCCTAGTTAAAGAGCAAATGACCCATGGAAACTTCTAGTAGCTTTTCCTCTAGGCAACAACCTCAAGATTGCTGCGTGTCTTGAATGTAGGGTGCCAGCCATGTATTTGTTTTTGACTGGTAAGCAAATTGACTAGAGGAGTTGGGGTCAGAAAGAGACTATTTTTTCAATTTAATATAGAATAAGTCTATTTTTGGATTTACAGATTCAAATGGTATTCTGAACACAGAATGCAGTTATTTTCACCCACAGATGCCGGAAGCTGGAAATAGTATCTGAAACTTGGAGAAGAGCCTTTCTTAGAAATAGAAAGGCTTTTTATTGAGGCACAAACATTGCATGGTACTGTTGAGAGGGTGAAATATTGTTTTCAGTGGAGCACAGAGAGCCACGTATATCTGGAAGCTACCACCACAGACTGGAGGACACTGGGCTTCCAGGCCCAGGGCAGGTAGAAGCTAGAAAGCAATTATTTTAGGAACAAAAAGGAGATATTGAAAAGTTCCACATTAACGAGCACCGAAGGGAGTGTTTGAGTTGGGGAAATGAGCAGACCCTTTGACATTAAACCCACAGGGCTTCTGCTGTCTAGACTCCCTGGGGCACTCCTGGCAAAGCAGATGGTGGATGGAATTACTGAAGATACGGGTGTTGGTGCTAATAACTATTAAGAAAAAGCTGAATGAAGAGGGAAAGCATTTCATCAGAACAGCTGAAAATTGGGAGTGTTATTCCCTCCACAAACTCCAAGGATGAACAGATTGGGGGACTTCATGAGGTAGCTTTGCCAAGCTGAAAAAATTCTAAATATTTATCCCACCAGAGTATCTTATTGCTGATGTTTTGGACTAAAGATATCCCCAGAACGGTTTCCTAATAAAGTATGCTGGACTACTCATAGTCCACCAAGAGCATCCGGCAGGAGTCTAGAACCCTGATCTAGCCCTCAGCAGCTCCTCTACTCATAGCTCACAAGGCTCTGGATTTTCCATTTGGCTGAGCATGCTAACTGTCACTTCAGGGCCAGCTTTAGGGATAGAAAGAATCCCTGAGGATAGGAGAGAGAGAGAGAGAGAGAGAGAGAGAGAGAGAGAGAGAGAGAGAGAGGAGGTTGGGGGGAGGAGTGGGAAGCATCAACTTATAGTACTCATAGTTGTTGCTTCGGGTACGTGTTCTGACCAGGCAAGCCTTGGGTTTCAAACTGGCAACCTCACGATGTTTTATCTGCTGAGCCACCACAGGTCAAATTTACTCTCAAGACTCCGCACCGCCCACAGATCATCAGCATCATGATCTCAGACATATAACCCCCAACAAACCTCAGAATATCACATGCTTTTATTCCAGGCTCAGGATTTTGCCCTTGCTTGTGAGGTGGCTGTTCAGGCACTTTAAAAGAATTTCTTGACTCCTGAGACATGGCTCAATATGCCAGGCTTTCAGCTATCTATCACCATATTTCCCAAACACGTCATCTTAACATCCACCAGAGAAATTTGTTATAGGTCCACATTTCATGCTTCCATTCTTTTATTTGCAGAGAACTACTGTTTCCTACGACACACTCAATGTTAGCAAATAAAATCCTGGAACCTTCTTCTCAGCGGTAGTAAAATGTTCAGGATTTTTTTTTTCCATGCTCTGGGATAGTGGTTGCTGTTGATGTCTTTTTACCACTGATAGATGTTCCAACTTTGAGAACACACTACATCAGGCCCTGGGCAGGTAAGAAAGGTATGCAAGTGGGGCCTTCTGGAAGCAGGTACTGAAAGGGACTTTCTGTATGCACAGGTTCGTTAGAAAGTAACACTTGTGATATAAGAGAAGAGAGCAGGGAGATGAATTGGGCAAGGAGAGCGGTCAGCTCACCATATTCACCGAAGAATCTCTCCAGCACCATATGAAGCTCCAGAGCCCACTAGAGAAGTCTCGCCAAGGGTGACAATGGTATGGCGTGCCACCACCATCCTGAGTCAGTGACACCATTTAATCCTAAAAAGAAATGTATTCCTCCAAGAACTGTCTGTCACTCCTTTCTCACTCATGGCCAGGAGCCTCCCTTGTGAACCACCATCAGCGACTAAGAGGTAGTGTACTGCTAAGGTGACCAGTCGTCCTCCTTTAGGGAGGACAGTCCTTCTTTTGTAAGTCCCATCCTCCCTTGAAAAGTGTCCTCCTACATGTCCTCCTTTTTGATATTGGAAGACTAATCTGCAAATGTCCGTATTCGATCGATGCAGAGTCGATCCCTTATGTGGGATGTGACGTATTTGTATCTAAATGAGTACTTTTTTTTCTTATAATTATTATGAAAAATTAATAGGCATGTAAGCATAATTACAATATAAAATATTACAAATGTCTTTATTATGCATTTATCATATTATAGTTTATTATTGTTGCAATGAATAAAATGTTTTTTATTTATGATATTGTTCTCTTCAGTTTATTTTTGTCCTCCTTTTCATTGTGAGAAAGTTGGTCCCCGTACTGTTGCACCCAAGATGAGAGAATTCCAAGGTGTATTTTATACCATTTCCCAGCGTTCTTATGAGGTTAGGCTCCAGTGGTGAATAACATAATAACACACCGCTACTGGATGCCTTCCTCCCCCCATATCACTTCCCTACTATTCTACCAGCTTTCCCCCATCTCCCAAATGAGCTATTTGCAATCAAGTTCACTTCTTAGGAGTCCACTTAGAGGGGAACCACAATATGACACTTATTCCATGTGACTAGAATAGGGCAAATTTCCCTGCTCAGGATTTAGAAGAATGTGAGAACAAAAAGGCTTCTCCCACATTTCAAAGTAGACCAATGCGCCAGTTCACTTTTTTTCCATGCCATTTATGAAAACTTAAGTCTACCACTTGCCAACATATTATTGTTGCCTGAGATGCCATGAATTCCTGGCCTGATGGATACTAAGGGGACTTTCAGCCATAGACTGAAGTAGGCTTTAGATTTAGGGTACTTAGTTCCCTTGAAGGAAACTAGGGGAGAAAAGAGCAAGTCAATTTCCCCAAGAGAAGGCATGTCTTAGTGTCCTCTTTCTTTCATTAAACAGAGTGTTAAGGTGGATTTTACTGAAATACAATCACTGAAGAGCTTTATCCGCCAGTGTAATTGGGCTTTGACATTTCAGAGGCATGCTCTCGCGGGAGCATGCTTGCACCCTGCCCCCCCCCCCCCCGCTTCTCCTACCTGAGCGTGTCACCTTTGTCTGTCTCTCTCCTAAGCTCTAAGGGCCCTTCTTCCTCTGTAATGTGTTCCCCGAGCCTACACAACCTAGCTGATTCACTTTTACTATCTCTGTAACTTTCTAAATAAACCTTCTCTTATAATTTGAGTTCCTGGTTCTGAATTCTTTCTTTGCCCAAATCAAGAGCCTAGGTCTAACTTCTCTAGTCAAAACTGGTGCTGTTTCACCACCAATATTGCCTGTAATACTGTATTTCCCCATGTGTATATAAGACGCACCTTTTTCTGAAAAAATTTGGGGTCTAAAAACTAGGTGCATCTAATACAGTGGTTGTAGATTTTTTTTACTTGCATTTCCTGCTTTTTTGTGCTTGTTTTTGTGCTCCTTGTTGAAGACAGTGGTTCGTCCTCAGACACAGATGAGGACAAGCTAATTGATGGGAGTTTCGACAGTGATGAGGAGTTGTATGAATTTTATGATGAATAAAACTTGAGTTCAATAACTTTAATACATTTCTTTTTCAAATTTCGGGCCCCAAAATTAAGGTGTGTCTTATACATGAGATCATCTTCTACATGGAGAAATACGGTATATAGTGTCATGACTCAGATAGCATTAGCACCCTTCTAGATGGGAAACAAGTCCACAGTGCCTCAAGAGTCCCCTTTTGGGGTACATACTCTCCAACTGGAAGAAATTTTACCCTGAGTCCCTCAAGAAAAGGCTAATCTTCTTTTGCAACATGGCCTGGCCCCAATATAAAGTGGGCAATGGAGAGGTTTGTTGAACAGTCAATGACATCATTACTTTTAATACTATCTTGCAGCTAGACCTATTTTGCCATTCCCAAGGGAAATGGACAGAGATTTGTTACTAGATGGAAACCAAGTCTGGAGCAAAGTTGTAGATTGCTCCATATTTCACTGACTCCATGATGTAGTCCTAAAAATAAGTCAGTTCAGCTAAATTATTGAATTTCATTTTAGGAGGTGATGCAGATGGGCTTCCCAAAATGACTTATGTTGTATAAACAAGCAATCAGGTATTCAATAATAATTTATGAGCAGTATGCTCATAAAAACAGAAGGAAAAAACAAAGGTTAATGATCAGAGCATTTATAGACCAGTTTGAGTCTGTAAGTTAAGAAGATTATTAGATATAAGGCTCACAGTTTCTTTTTCTGGGAGAAAAGCAAGCAGTGACAATCTGATCATTTTATCTGTAGTTTGAACATCTCTGGTGATGTCAGCAGGTGCTCAGGTAAATTCTGCATGGTTTATACCACATCAGTCACTAAGATTGTTTAAGTATGAGCTGTTGTGGCAATTTTTCAAGTTTAACAAGTTCTTTGCTACAATTTACAAGTTTAAAGCTCAGAAAAAAAGGAATGTCCAGGTCTCAATAATTCTAAGTCAGAGGGTGAGAAAAATGAAATACTAGTTTGAAGGGTTGTAGCCAAATATATAACAACAACAACAACAAATCCAGGGTCAGTTCAGTTTATGGGTGACAAAATTTTGAAGACAACAAATAGTCTTTTATCCACAACTGTGGAACACCCCCCCACACACTCCATCCATCACCCTATTTTTATCAAAAAAGCTTAGTTAGGACCAGTTTATTTACTAGATTAAATCCAGATTCAATTTGGCCTAATTATTTGCATAAACACAAAGAGAATAGTAATTAATCATGTACGCTCTCTTAAATCTACTTTGCTGGAATCTCCAGCTTGAGCTTTAATTAGCCCTCTAGGGTGAAGAAACCAAGCCACATTGTGGCCATCAGGTTTTGCCTGCAATATCTATAGGTCTGGGTGAATCCCTCAATTCTCCAGGTCCCCCCAAATGTCTTGAGGTTTTTCCTTTGCCATCTCCCAGGAAAGCAAGCTTTTTTGCTCCTTACCTGGAAAGATTGGCATGAACCATGTGAATAAGCAAGATACCAGGTCATTTTTCCAAGGGGCTTTAATCAGGTTTTCTTTTTAATTTATTTAGAAAATTAAATTTAATGGGGTAACATTGATCAATAAGAGTACATAGGTTCCAGGTAAACATCTCTGTAGCACTGTAAAGCCAGTAGCCGTGGCCACAATCACAGCCACTTGAAACATGCAGGTTCACATTTTTACTTGGACAGATGGTAATGAAACAATGGAGCCAAGAACTGGTGAGCCATTACCTTTTATCCTAGCTCGCACCCGGCAGGTGAGAAATACACACAGTGGGAAAACACTTCCTTTTCCATTCAGGGCTCCCAAAGCCACTGACTCATCCGAGTTTCCTAGAATCAAAGGTGTCTACCTCACCAGCTTTATTCACCTCTGTTCTCCATCTCCTTCTCTCTGCACAAACTCTGTATAAACTGGTTTCTCCTTCAGCACTCCACCATCTTGGCTGCCTCTCCTCTGCAATGCTGATGGCAGGATCTGAGCCAGAGTGCCTCATTTTATAGTGTAGAAATTGAAACCTTTAAGCCAATATACAAATAAGAAAGTCTCTGATACAAAGCCACTTATCTGAGGCATAAATGGGATTCCTCATAAGAGTGCACCACCCCACAACATGTGACAGTCAAGGGTGTGAGGAAAAGCTTAGTTTTGAGAAGATCTTAGTATTAGAAGGATGTTGAAGAGATCTTAGTATTAAAAGGGTGGGAAAGGCTTAGTCTTAAAACTAAGCCTTAGGCTAATAAGGACCTTGCCAGCCTACAGCCTGTCTCCCACACCCCATGCAAACTATAAGCAAGTGAACATATATATCATATTTACAAACTTATTTGACTAGCAAGCATTTAAACTGTTTATCAGCTTTCAAAGTCAATCTTTTTCTTTATTGATTTTTTAGAGAGAGGAAAGGAAATGTTGATTTGTTATCCCATCCATCATGCATTTACTGGTTGATTAATAAAACCACAATTGGAAGCTAGTTTTATGTTCTATTATAAAGAGATCAGATTCTTATTAGATTCATGCAAACATACTGTTATGAAAATACTCATTAAAAGTTTCCAAATTCTAGAGGGATTAGATAGAAAAAATATATATAAATGCTTCAACACTGTGCTTTAGAGTATTGAAAGGCAGAAACTGTGGGCCGAACCAAAAGGAAAATTTATTTTAAAAATGCCTGGGTGCAGATGAGTTGAGACCAGCAAAGGGTGTCAGCCCCACAGGAGGGCTGGGACAGGGATTATAGGTAGTCTTCAAAGAGCCTTGGGCAAAGGCAGATACAAGATAACTTCTTCTTTTGTGGTTGAGAGTGGTGCCACAGCTCCTCAAAATTGTCTGCATTCTGACCCAATCGTCCCTTGTCAGCATCCAGCTGCAAAGGAGTTCTGAGCTGGATTTCTGAGTAGGCAAGTCCTTCTTTCTCCTTCAGGCCTGCATTGTGCTTAGGAAAGATGGCAGCTGAGTAGCCATTTTAACTATCAGTAAGGTGACCAACTTTTTTACAATGAAAAGGAGGCTAAAAATAAATTGAAAAAAACTATCATAAATAAAAGAAACATTTTATTCATTGCAACAATAATACACTAAATATGATAAATGCATAATAAAAACACTTGTAATATTTTATATTGTAATTATGCTTACATGCCTATTAATTTTTAATAATTGTAAGAAAAAAGTACTCATTTAGATAGCAGCGCTGTTTGGTTGCTCCACTACCACCCACCATGAAAGCGGGACTGCCCACTAGTGGGCGGGAGGGACCAGGTTGACCAGTGTTGGGCAGATAAAATATATTGTGCTCACTTTGTTAAAGGTGACGCTGCCCACGTTTGGCCATTGCCCGGGTGATATTAATGTGTGTTGAGAATCCTTGTAGCCTGGGGCTTGGTTTTGAGATTAAGCCTTTCCTACCCTTTTTGATGTAGGGCGGTACAATCCAATCATGCCTCAGAGAAGTGACTTTGTATTAGAGACGTCCCTATTTTGTATATTGGATTAAGGGTTTGGATTTCTACACTATAAAATGGGGACGGAGCGGGAGCTTGCGCTCTTGGTTCCTGAGATTAGCATGAGAGAGTAGAGCCAGCAGCAGAAGGAGGCCACGTGGAGGAGGCCAGGAAAAGCAGCCAAGATGGTGGAGTGCTGAGTGAGATGCCAGTTTGTGTAGAGTTTGTATCTGGGATAAGGAAGGAGATGGGGAAATGAGGTGAATAAGGGTGGTGAGCTAGAAACCTTTGATTCTAGGAAACTCGGATAAGTCAGTAGCTTTGTGAGCACTGAATGTGAGTAGGTTTTGGAGCCCAGTGTGTGTTTTTACTTGCCCGCCGGGTGCAAGCTAGGATTAAAGACTATGGCCCACCAGTTTGTGGCTCCGTTGTTTCTTTACCGACTGTCCGAATCCAATGTGAACCTGCATGGGCCAGGCTGCTGTGATAGTGGCCCTGGCCCTGGCTGCTGGCTTTACAACCAGCACTGCAAAAGTGGGTGGTTTTTATAAAAAGGTTCGCCATCACAGCTTTAGGCTATAATAACCCGGCCTGTTTACAGCCTATACAAACTATAAGCGAGCAAACATATATCATATTTAAAAACTTATTTGACCAACACCTGTCTATGATTGAATATTCACTGAGAAAGAAATAATCGTGAGTGTACAATGTCATATGTGCCATGTCGTGATTCAGTAAGAAGTACACAAAACCATTTGAGCGCTTTGTTTGTCGCACGCTCTCTCAAAGTCTCCCGTGTGGAGTGCATGTGTCTCATAATCGCGTCTCATGCACTGTACTGATCCTTGACGAATCATTATGTCAAATACAAATACATCCCATCACATGCAATGGATGGACTCTGCATTGATCGAATACGGACATTTGCAGATTAGTCTTCCAATATCAAAAAGGAGGACATGTAGGAGGACACTTTTTGAGGGATGATGGAACTTACAAAAGAAGGACTGTCCTCCCTAAAGGAGGATGGTTGTTCACCTTACAATTTACCAAATTGTTCTGGGAGAAAAACAAGTTTCCTCATATCTGGAAAACAAAGATTTAAAAATCAGCAATATTTTGAACAAAGTCATAAGAATAGTAATTATCCTCAGATCATTCAGTCTCATGCCATTATTTTTGTTTGTCCTGATTATTTTCCAGTATTTCCATGAGTCCAGGTATTCCTTATAGTTCTATAAATCTTCATCTAGTTCAAAGATATGACCTGCTTAGAAACCTATAATTTAGGGTAAGTCAGAGTCCTTTTCATGGCTTTCTCTAAAGATGTAACATATTTGTAAATGCATAAAAGTAAAACAATGTCTATAAATGACAAAATTTAAAATGACATAGTTATAGATCTGATTATAATACAATTGATAAATAACTTTCTGTAAGATATATTCCAAGATAATTAGTATTACAAATGAAGGTTTATCAGAACTTTGTAGACTCTTGGAGATTTTCATATACTTTCTAGAACACCCACTTTAATAAAAAATATATGTGAACAATAGAACAGTTATTTTTTTGTTTGACAAAGCTCATGTAATTTCAATTTCATCATTTAGGACAAATTAGATGAAAACTTCTCTTTTATAAGGAGAGAGAACAAATCCTTGAGGTATTACTGGGGCCCATTGAAATAACTCAAAGTTATTTTGAGCTTTAAGAAAAAAGTCTTAAAATTTAAACCTTGGAAAGGTTGTTAAACATACTTAACCAAAAGATTATAAACTTTTTGTAAACCCAGGTAAAACACACATTTTATTGTAATAACTAAAAGATGTCATGTCATATTTACACTGGTTTTAATATCAAATATTTAGTTCAAACTACATGATCTTGCTTAATCTATATAAGCATTTTTTAGTCAAATAAGTTTGTAAATATTATATGTTTGCTCCCTTATAGTTTTCATAGGATGTGGGAGACAGGTTGTAGGCTGGCAAAGGTCCTTATAGCCTAAGGCTTAGTTTTTTGTTTGTTTGTTTGTTTGTTTGTTTTGTATTTTTCTGAAGTTGGAAATGGGGAGGCAGTCAGACAGACTCCCGCATGCGCCCAAATGGGATCCAGCCAGCATGCCCACCAGGGGGTGATGCTGTGCCCATCTGGGGTATCGCTCTGTTGTGACCAGAGCCATTCTAGCTCCTGAGGCAGAGGCCATAGAGCCATCCTCAGCACCCCGGCCAACTTTTTGCTCCAATGCAGCCTTGGCTGCAGGAGGGGAAGAGAGAGACAGAGAGGAAGGAGAGGGGGAGGGGTGGAGAAGCAGATGGGTGCCTCTCCTGTGTGCCCTGGCTGGGAATCGAACCTGGGACTCCTTCACACCAGGCTGACGCTCTACCACTAAGCCAACCGGCCAGGGCCAAAGGCTTAGGCTTAGTTTTAAGACTAAGCCTTTCCTACCCTTTTAATACTAAGATCTTTTCAACATCCTTCTAATACTAAGATCTTCTCAAAACTAAGCTTTTTCCCACACCCTTGACTGTCACATGTTGTAGGGTGGTGCGCTCTTATGAGGAATCCCATTTATGCCTCAGATAAGTGACTTTGTATCAGAGACTTTCTTATTTGTATATTGGCTTAAAGGCTTTCATTTCTACACTATAAAATGAGGCACTCTGGCTCAGATCCTGCCATCAGCATTGCAGAGGAGAGGCAGCCAAGATGATGGAGTGCTGAAGGAGAAACCAGTTTGTGCGGAGTTTGTGCAGAGAGAAGGAGATGGGGAACAGAGGTGAACAAGGCTGGTGAGGTAGGAACCTTTGATTCTAGGAAACTCGGATGAGTCAGTGGCTTTGGGAGCCCTGAATGGAAAGGGAAGTGTTTTCCCACTGTGTGTATTTCTCACCTGCTGGGTGCGAGCTAGGATTAAAGGTAATGGCCCACCAGTTCTTGGCTCCGTTGTTTCATTACCGTCTGTCCGAATCAAATGCAAATCTGCACGGGCCAGGTGGCTCTGATGGTGGCCATGGCTACTGGCTTTACAGCATTTCATCTTTTTAAGCCAATAAAATATTACACCATTATACCATCCAGAGGCAGAAAAACACACTATATATAATATACAAACATATCATAAAGAGCATACACATACACTATACACATAATCCAAGTTACTATTTTTTTTTTAGAGAAGCCACAAGATTTTTTGTTTTCCCTTGATAACTTTAAGAAGGCTGGAGAAGGATAGAGAAGGTCCTAACTACTCAGCAGGAAGACTTGTTGAGACTCTCAATGAAAATTTTAAGAATTGAATGAGTAGTGGAAACAACACAAGTCTTGGCCACCATTCAAGGTATTACATATGTAGAAGGAGCAACAGGAGAGAGCCTAGGTGGGGCTGCTTTGGCTCACTGAAAAGTCAAAGGAAAGGAGGCCTTAGAGAATGTTCTAAAGAGTTGTTTAAATGGGAGAAAGAGAAACCCAGTGACAGAAGATAAGATGTGATGTGACAAGAATAAAGTTGTCAAGGTCAGTGTAATCAGCTCTCCAGGTTGAGGATCAGGAGTTATGGTATGAGTCACAATAATGTGTTTTGTCCCGTGGTCATGTTTACCCCATGTCCTGAGAGTGGCCTTATCAATGATCATGTGATAACCAATTGCCCTGAGGGTGGATTTACCCTATTTAGACAGGAGACTCAACACACCAACAAAATGAGGGGGGAAGGAAAGGGTCCTTTTGGACTTCAGGAATGATCAGGTCCTGACTCACCAGACCTCATCGCCCAGGTATCACCTGGGGACTGTCATGTAGGCAGGTGACTGTGTCCAGAGGGTGGGTTTACCTTCCATCTTAGCACTGACAAGGCACATTTTAATGAAGGATTTACTCCACTCCTGACCTGTATGTTTCCCCCACACCAATGAGAAGAGAGAATGTAACAAAATTCGAGATCCCACAAGAGTTGCCAAAAATATCACCAAAGAGAGACCAGATTGGAAAAGAGGTCTGAAGCCTGATTGGGGTTTCTCTTTGCAAATCTGCAACTTTCCCCATCCCATTTGGCTAGACTCTTACTCAGAAATAACCAGCCTTATAACAACTCTCTTTCTTTTTCCTCAAAAAATCTCTATACTGGCCCTGGCCGGTTGGCTCAGTGGTAGAGCATCAGCCTGGCGTGCAGGAGTCCCAGGTTTGATTCCCGGCCAGGGCATACAGGAGAAGCGCCCATCTGCTTCTCCACCCTTCCCCCTCTCCTTCCTCTCTGTCTCTCTCTTCCCCTCCTGCAGCCAAGGCTCCATTGGAGCAAAGTTGGCCTGGGTACTGGGGATGGCTCCTTGGCCTCTGCCTCAGGCACTAGAATGGCTCTGGTTGCAACAGAGCGATGCCCCAGATGGACAGAGCATCACCTCCTGGTGGGCGTGCCAGGTGGATCCCGGTCGGGCACATGAGGGAGTCTGTCTGACTGCCTCCCCGTTTCCAACTTCAGAAAAATACAAAAAAAAAATCTCTATACCTTATGCCTTCTATTATGAAAACCATACAATTTCTTTCTAACTTGATTTTTAATGACAACTTAAAAATAAGCAATTAATATGCTTTTGGATTGGTAAATACATTTTATAACTCTTAGAAATATAGGCTATTCCATTGGCAAACACTCTCAAGAGACATAAGTGCAAAATACATTTGTTAACATCTCTAAATTTTATAGCTTTTCTGCAAAAAAGTCAAAAGTGGATGAATTTAAGACTTTTCTAAGCAATCAACATTTCAGTATTTTATGTTATTTCAAAATATGTAATATTCAATAACTTATCAAAATTCACTAATTTAGAAAGGAACAGCTTAAATAAGTTAAATTGATCTTCTCAAATAGCTAAGGTTTTTCTTTTTGATAAGAATTACCTCCCAGATATTTGTATTTTAAAAGATGGTCTAGATAAGAGTTTTTGAAAACCAAGTATAGGTATTTACATCTTGAAAAGATATTCAGAAGGACTTTGATTTCATAAAGCCAATTATCTATAAGCCTTTTAAGATGAATAAGGAAGGTTTGGGGAAGGTAAAAGGGTTTGGTGGGGGTTTTTTTAATTATGTATTTTTAAAAAATTTTAACATTTATTTTTAGTGAGAGCGATAGAGAGACAGGAACATCGATCTGTTCCTGTATGTGCCCTGACCAGGGATCCAACCCATAACCTCTGTGCTTCAGGACAATGTTCTAACCAAACGAGCTATCCAGCCAGGGCTGGTGGGCTTTAAATTGTTTCTGTAGCCACACACCTGGCCCTGTGAAAAATTTGTGAGATTTATCAGGATGGTCAATTTGTAAGTTATGTATTGTCACTGGGGTGTAGTACACTTAAAATAAAAATGTGTATCACCTTTATTAGAAAAATAAAATGATTTTAAAAAGACTATTTGTAAAACAAGGACAGTAGTTTTTAATACCTCAACAGTTGGGTTGCCACCCAAATGTTTGCGAAGAATGACAAATCCATTCACCCATTTTTGAAATGTGATTTTTCTACCTGGGTACATTTTTCTAGTTTACAGGTGGTACATAGCTTATGGTCATCTGAGAACCATAAAGGCTTGGATGGATGAAACTGACTCAGGCTAGTAAGCCAGAACAAGTGGAACAGGAAAACAGGTATGTGCTGGGAAGTCAGTCATTTCATTTATCCATAAACTAGAGTTGTGAAATACATTATTTTGAACAATTTGTTATTAACAGACTTTACCTTTTCTAATGCTCTTGTCTAATGTATAGCTAAGTTTCTAACCTGTATTATTTTTACTTTTGAAAATTTCTTTTAACGTTTCTCACAAGACAGGTCTACTGGCTACAAATTCAATTTGTTTTGTTTAAGTCTGTCTCCCCTACCTTTTTTTTTTTTTTTTTTTTTTTTTTAGAGCGAGAGACAGGAACATTGAGCTGTTCCTGTTTGTGTCTTAACCAGGGATCGAACTGGTAGCCTCTGTGCTTCAGGATGATGCTTCAACCAACTGAGCTAACTGGCCAGGGCTTAATTTTTAATTTTTTTTATTTTTTAGAGAGAGAGGAAGGGAAAGAAGGGAGGCATAAGGGAAGTATTCATTTGTTGTTCCACTCAGTTGTGCATTCATTAGTTGCTTCTCGTGTGTGCCCTGACCGGGGATTGAACCTACAAACTTGTTTCCAGCCTGACCTGTGGCAGATGGCGCTCTAACTGACTGAGCTAACCAGCCAGGGCTGTCTCCCCTACTTTTGAAAGATAATTTTCTCTGGGGTTTTTTGCCCCCTCTTTAAATGTTTCACTCCATTCTTGTCATGTTTCTAGAAAGAGGTCGAATGTAATTTTTATTCTTGCTCCTCTAGTCAAGGTATGTTTTCCCTCCTGGCCTCTTTCTGGCTCCAAATTTCCTTCTGTTTGAGTATAGGCAGAGATGGTTTCTGTTGTTTTGTCCTGCATTGCTTTTGCTTGATGTTCTAAGCTTCCTGGATCTTTGTTTTGGTATCTATCATTAATTCTCAGTCACTGTTGCTTTAAATGTGTTTTTTTTTTTCCTGCTCCTTTCTCTTTTGATATTTCTATTAGCTGTTACACTATCATGGCCATGAAGTTTAGATATTCTGACTTATCTTTGTTGTTCTCTGCATTTCAGCTTTAGAGGTTCTTATTGGTATGTCAAGGTTACCAATTTTTTGGTCAGTTCCAGTCTATTAATGAGCCCAAAGGTACTGCGCTTCTGCTCTCTTGATTTCTAGCATTTCCTTTTGACTATTAAAATTTCCATGTCTGTCCACATTACCTGTGTTTTTATTATTATTATTAATTTGAGAGAGAGAGATGAACATGGCTCTGTTGCTCTCTGTGCCCTGACCAGGGATAGAACCTGCAACTGCTGTGCTTCAGTCCCACACTCAGTCTAACCAACCTAGCTAAGTCTAACCAACCTAGCTAGTCTAACCAACCTAGCTAAGTCTAACCAACCTAGCTAGTCTAACCAACCTAGCTAAGTCTAACCAACCTAGCTAGTCTAACCAACCTAGCTAAGTCTAACCAACCTAGCTAGTCTAACCAACCTAGCTAGTCTAACCAACCTAGCTATCTGTCCAGGGGTTGTTTTAAATTACTAGTCTTAATTCCAAAAGATTTGTGACATCTGAATTTAGTTCCGATATTTGCTCTGTATCTTAATGGTATTTTTAGTATGCCTTTATTGAAAGCTTTATTGAAAACCAGACATCGTGAGCTGGGTAAAAGGACCTGCGGTAAATAAGCCTTTAGGGTGAAGTTGTGTGTCTACCATAGGGGTTAGGCTATGCTTACTGTGGTGGTATGTTTCAGATAAACTTTTCTGCTATTACCCCTGATTTTGTCCCCCCTGTTGTCTTTGAGGTTTCCTAGAAATTTTGATAAGGTCTGAGACAGGTTTCTCAGTAGTGCTCCCCTGCTGTGACATCAGAAAACCTAGTGATGTGATGCTGAACTGTGAGGGAAGGAACAGCATTCTAGAGTCCCATAACCCTGTGAGGAGGGCGCCAGAATTCAGCGAGTTTGTGCCCTTGGGCTGTAAGCTTCCCCAAGTGCTTTTTTGTTCCCCTGTCTTCTTTCGGTGAGACAAACAGCAAGGGTTGAAGTTGGGTCTTTCCTTTCCTATTAGATGGTTAGGTAACCCCAGTATAATAATTCCTCTTGAGGTAGACCTTGTTAATAACAGAGTGCACCAGGAATGTTTCCAAATGGTTACTTTGCCTTTCCATCTGCTGAAGCAGAAAGAGATTTTTCTCCCGTTTTCACTGGGAGAACCTAGCAGGGGAGCCTGGGGGGTAAAAAGAAAGTGTGGCCCCCCAAAACTGGGTCCTCTGAAGTTTTTCAACTTTCCAACTTGTCTCACACTGAGCCTCCAGCAACCACCAGTTTAGTTTCCCCGCTTAGCGGCTGGATCCTGGGAAGGCTTCCGTTACTGAGCTCCTGCTCTGGTTAAGTTGTTATCCTCTTGATCTTCAGTGTTAGGAGCAGTAAAATGAGCAAAATGGGAAAACAGCCAATCTGTGATGTGGCCTTAATTATCTGACGGACAGAAGAGTTAGACTTTCCATTTGTTTAATTTCATTCCTAGTTGTGTGCATGGGAGTGATGACTTCTAAAACTCATTACCTGACAGACCCCAAATCAGAAGTTCCTCTTATTACCCAAACTTTTATGGACATCTCCACCCAGGAAAAAGCTCAACTCATCCATAAGAGTCAAGATTTATTACAGATCGGTTTTTCTTTTTTAAACTCCACTGAAACGGTGGGCTATGTTACAAAGCTCCCAGTCAGAGTCACATGTTGGACTCTTTTTCCTACCCAAGTAACAGCTGGAAAGGCTCTGATGTAGATCTTTCTCCATGGAATACATCTAGATGCCAGAGCTCAGATTCTGACCTCTCTCCACTGAGGAGGAAACAGAGGGCCACGTCTTCTGATTCTGATCTGTCTCCACCAGCGAGAACTCAGCCGCTGGGAAAAAGGCTGCACAGGTGTATTCTGGGGCTAAAACTGGGTTGGTGTTGACTGACATATAGTGAGAACAACAGGAACTCAAGAAACAGCGCCAAGACACCTTAGAATTTGAAGCTGAATTCCAATATGCTGAAACCATCTATTTTTTAAATTAGGGTGACACTGGTTAATACAAGCATACAGGATTCAAGTTCTTAACTCAACAACAATGTACAACACACTGTGTGTTCATCCCACTCCTCCCAAGTCAAATTGTTGTGCATCAATTTTTTTACTGTTTCTTTTATTGAATTGAGAGAGGAAAGGAGAGAGAGACAAGAACATCAATCTGTTCCTGTATGTACCCTGACTGGGGATCAAACTGGCAACCTCTGCAGTTCAGGATGATGCTCTAAACCAGGGGTCCCAAAATTTTTTACACAGGGGGCCAGTTCACTGTCCCTCAGACCATTGGAGGGCTGCCAAATACAGTTCTCCTCTCACTGACCACCAATGAAAGAGGTGCCCCTTCCGGAAGTGCAGCGGGGCCGGATAAATGGCCTCAGGGGGCCCGCATGCAGCCCGCGGGCTGTAGTTTGGGGATGCCTGCGTCTAAACCAACTGAGCTATCCAGTCAGGGCACCATTTAGTTAAGTCTAGTCGTAAGAGTGTCAACATGAGAAACTTCCAAACATGTAAGGATTTTTATGAGTTTATTTGAGCCAAACTGTTAATAATTGCCAAGAAGCAAAGTCTCAATGGATTAAGAAAGTGCTCTAAAAAATGGCAGTTTTACCACTTACTTTATACATTAGAATCAAAGGGGAAGACTTAAGGGGGTCACTTGAGATTGACTGGTGATAGATTAGGGAGGCAGGAGAAAGCAAAGCGGAGAAATCTCTCGGATTGGATAAAAACTAAAAATGTATACACTGAAACTTTTTACATAGGCAGGTACATTCTTGTAGATGCAAAAGACAATGGATAGGTTTAAGGTAAGCACTGACCTGTGTTAGAGAAAAATACCTCCCTAGGAAGGGACTACCCACCATGAACTGCTTTTAGTTAGAAAGTTTTCATTTCAGACCATTCTGTGCGGTTACGTTAGTTCTCTGTGTTCGTAAGGCCACCATGCAGGCCTCTCTTGAGTTTGTCAGGTTCAGCCTATAGCCCCTTTTTCATCCACAAGAGGAATCTGAAACTGGAATGTTTAGAACAAAGAAGAAAAGCAGAGAAGGACTCAGAGATGAGCTGTGTGGCCCAGGAGAGAAAAGGGCTTGTTCAGAGCCAGCAGCAGCAACAAAAAGTGAAAGATGGACATGCAGAAGCCTCTGGCCGGCTATGTTGGTGGGAAGCAGCTGTGTTAGGTTTGCTCGCGGGTTTACCTGTTGCAAGCACTTTGCTTGATTAATGCATGGGCATGTGACAGAGGCACGTGTGCGTAGCCTGTATAAGGCTATGGGTGCTTCCCTTGGACAGTGATTCTCCCAGATCTCTCTCCCGCCACCATGAGGTGTGGTGTTCCTTGCTCCCTTGCCCTCACTGTGAATAGCAGATTTTCTCTTTTTATTAGCTCTTTCCCTTTTGTTGTTTATTTGCTCGCCTGTCCTTGCGAGCCTCCAATAAGCAGGTATGGGCCCAATGTTTTCCAGTTCTGCAGTTCCTCTACTGTCTGTCCAAATTCAATAGAAACCTGTCTGGCCTCAGCCACCAGCATTACAGTTGGTGACAAAAATCTGAATTGCGTGCTGAGAGAACAAGAGAAGGTACCCCATGCAACTTTATCAAGAAGAATGAGGCCAAGGAGAAGAATAAGAAAGTGAGACTTCACTATGGTAACCCAGCATCTCCTCTCAACAGATTCAATATCTAGCCTGGGCATCGCTGGGATGGAGTGGACATAACCAGTGGTTTTGAATAGAAGCACTTTGCCAGGCTGGCCAGCAAAGAGGCAGTGGAGGAAGTTGCTTACAGCTGGAGTGTGAGGATATGCAACTCTCCTGAGGCTGTGGGGTGGGTGTGGGTTGTGGTCATGGACACAGGGCAGCCAGATTGCCAGCTCTAACAGCTGTCTATACTAATAGTCAGGGCCAGGACAGGCCAGCCACTTGTTGAAAGCTAGTTTTGACTGCTAGCACTTGAGAATATTGGAGACCCGATGTTTGGACTGAGGCACCTGTGACCTCTCGGGTGTGCCAACTCTGGTGGTTGTTGCTGGATTTAAGAAACATTGTTTTCTCGGTGACCCCTGGTTTGACCTTGGTTAGGTATTTTAACATATTTAAAAAGGAAAAAAAAAGTTCAATCAGACAGATTTCTCCTTGGCATGTTTGTGGGAAGTACCTTGGCACTATTCTCAGTGCTGGGTATCTGAAGTCTGTAGCCATTCTAAAGAACTGCAAATTTCCCCCAGGCAACCTTCTAGTTTTCAAATACTGCTACTTGGATATTTAGTTAACTTGACTCCTGTTGAGATAAATGAACCCAAAACCCAAAATGCTCTTTTTGCCCCACTTGTATGTTTGTCTTCTCTTCCCCCTCCCCCAGCTCAAGAGGTTCTCTTGCTGTGACTACAGGCCAGATGTCCCTTATTTGTCAAATAATCACCTCCATACAATCATCTGTTCACCTTAAAACCTTTATATAGCCGATAAGAAAAATGACTCAGATTTCCACGGAGGTCTATAAACTTGTTATAAGTCTTACAACACCTCTTGTCATGAGAATCAATTCAGTCCTTCTCAAATGGTTTTACCAGCTGGTCGCCCTAACCCCACTTGGCAGAAATAATCACAGGATTGGAAGTGCTCTTGGCCACGGGCTATGGAAACTTGAGTCTGTGCAAAGTGGGGAGGCAGAGTCAGAGGGAAGGTCAGCTTCTTCCTAAGCTTTCTGACACTAGCTATCGAGACTACTGGAAGGCTTTATCCTTTTAACTTAAGCTCATTTGTCTTGATTTTAGATTCCTAAACTACCATTGCTCATGTAGATTAGAGAAGTGTTCTCCATAAGATTATAGACTGTAGACCAGTGGTCCCCAAACTTTTTTCGGCCACAGACCAGTTTAATGTCAGAAAATATTTTCACAGACCAGCCTTTAGGGTGGGACGGATAAATGCACAAAATAAAATTATGCGACCGGCGTAAAAACTGTGGTATTTTTAAATATAATTGTCGAACTTACGAGACAAGCATCAAGAGTGAGTCTTAAACGGATGTAACAGAGGGAGTCTGGTCATTTTTTTAAAATAAAACATTGTTCAGACTTAAATATAAATAAAACGGAAATAATGTAAGTTATTTATTCTTTCTCTGCAGACCGGTACCAGTCCGTGGCCCAGGGGTTGGGGACCACTGCTGTAGACTGCTTGACTCAATGTTTTTGACTTCTGCAACTGCCTGGAGTCCCAGCTGAAGATCAGTTTACTTAACTTCCTCCTACTGACGGGGCAACTAGGGCGCTGCACCACCGTGCTAAAGGCAAGGGTCTTTTTAGTCATTTCAGCTGAGCCACAACCTTCAACATACCAACTTCAGGTACTCGATTCTAAGACAAAACAATTGAGATGCCTGAGCTTTTAAGATCTGAGAGAGAGGGTAAAGGAGTGGCCTAATGATTGGCAAGTCAAAAAATATTTGCTCAAACTCTGCTTAACATTGGTGGAAGCAGCATCATGGTGTATGTAGGTACTATCAGGTGGACAAGCCTTGCACCAGATGCCTATTTCTGTGTTTGTTGAATGACTTGTTCAGCGGTTTCCACTGAGGCATTAAGGCTTGCACCGAACTTAGAACACCCAAAATATACCCACCTCCAGCCATTTTACCACCCCACATGAAGATTCTAGATATTTCATATTCAACTCTTTATTTTCACTGGTCAAGTCTAGCAAGAATAAGTGATAAATAGCAGGCTACCTTTCACACAGGTGCTCAGCCCTTCTTCATCCTGAAGTCATCAAGTGTAGCTTATTTGCTTCTCTCTTGTGGGAGAAACAGCTGTGTTAGGCTTGCTCGCTGGTTTCCTGGCTGCAAGCAATTGGCACGATTAGTGCGTGAGCACATGGCAGAAAGCCATGTGTGTCTCTCTGAAAAGCTATGGGTGCTTTCCCTCCAGGGCGATTCTCCCAGATCGCTCTCCTACTACCCCGAGATGCGGTTCCCTGATCCCTGATTCCCTCAGCCGCCACCATGAGGGGCGGTGTTCCCAATTCCTTGCCCTCCACTGTGAAAGTGGTTTTCCTTTATTTGCTCTCCGATCTTTGCAAGCCTCTAATAAACAGAAAATGGCTGATGTTTTCCGGCTCTACAGATCCTGTCAATCTGCCCAAATTCTATTTGCCTGGTCTATGCCACCAGCATTATATTTCTCCTTAGCTGGTGCTAGACTGTTAATGATGAGTACAGATGGATTCTAGTAGCTTGTTAGCATTGGCCCGACATTTTATCTAGCCAAGATTTCAGTGTAAACAGTTGAGCCCCCAAAAGCTGTATGGTTAGCCACAGTTTAACTTGAGCTCTTGGCTTGCTTTATATTTGGGAAATCCTCTCCCAGAAGAATAGAAAGCTCTAAAAGGATGTGACTAGCTCTATACCAACCCTCTGGCTTTGACAAACCCCAGTACTGAATCACAAGAGTTCTGAGAAGAGGTAGATACTGTAGATAGAAAACCTTCCTACTGAATGAATCAGCACGCCCTGCACACCCAGTCTCTTCCATGTTGGGAGCAGGTACAGCCCAGCAAGTTTCTATATTCGATTTTTAGAAGAGAGAGCTGGACCTACCCTACCATTGTGGGAGTACTGGCAGAGTTGCCAGGATAGTTCAGGAGAGTCCCCCTCTAGGTCCCTTGTCAGGGGACTGGGAAAGAGCTCCCACAGGCAAGCGTCTGCCTCACTTGATCAAGTTAGGAAGAGCCTAACGGAAAGGAGAAAGGGGCACTTCAGAGCTGTGCAGTCCCCCAGCAGTTAGAGAACTGTCTTGTTCAGAACCGTGGTAGAGGGAGAAGGTGAAGAGCCAACCTTCCCGGAAGGTGAAAACAGAACGGTTTGCAAGAGAAGCCACTGTGAGAAGAGAATCGTCTCCTCAGTAAAAATTTCTTTTCAGGTCTCGGTAGTAGGATTGAGAAAGAAAGTTCTTGCAGAAAGAAAAATAAAATAGCATTTTTTTCACTTCTCTCCAGCTTCCCCTTTCCCCCAGTCGCCATCTGATTACAAATCAGCTAACCTACAAAAATAGTAAGATGCCCTATTGGGAGACAAAAATTCGACCTAACCGAGACCAGAGGCCCTTTCCACAATATCAGATGCACCTGGCTCAGGCTTTTAAAGGAGAGCATCATTGGTGCATGCTCAGCAGGAAATGGAGCTGCATCAGGAAGAGGAAGATACCTGCCTTCCCATTCCTCTTCCTGCTCTCCACTGCAAAGGTACCACCTCATCAAGGAAGAAAAGAGGTGCCTGACAGTAACTGAGGCAGCAGCATTATCTGGTGGGTTAGTCAGCTGTGTCCCCTCCTTCCTTTTTGTCACTTTTTACTCGAGTCCTGCCTCAATGTTTATGCTGCAGTGTGTCCGGGGAGGGGTGGTTCTAGAAGACTAGCTCTGGGAAACTTCATGTTGTTTTGCCAAATAAATGCAAGAATTCTCTTATGGGTGACTCCACTCATGGATAGGGTTGCCAGATTTAACAAATCAGAGGACAGGATGCCCAGTGACATTTGAATTGCTGATAATCAACAAATCATTTTGTAGTACAGGCATGCCACATTTAAGCTCGTTGGTTCTACTTGCAAAATTATTTGTTGTTTATCTGAAAGTCCAATGTTACTGGGCATCCTACACTTTATCTGCCAACTCTCAAGGGGCCCCAGACCACCCAGAAGATTTCTCCTCCCAGCCAAATGCTGTTTGAGTTCTCTGTGATTATAAACGAGAGGCACAAGGAGATCTATTGCTGTTGCTCCATTGCACCCGAAACTATGAACCAGTCAACAGCCTAGCTTTGTCCTGCCCTGAAGAGAGTTACCCTCAGAACCAGCAGGCTCTAAATAGTAGTTCAAAACCTAAAATTGCCCCTTGAGGAAGAACTTTGTGTTAAACTTCCAGTGTGACTTGGAATAGGTTTAATTATCTCTGTAGTTATTAATTTTCCCAACCTTGAGATGACTTGAACTCTAATAATGGTGACTATTCATTAAGCCAGGCACATCCGTCAGGCTCCTTATTTCTAATTCGTTCAACAATGCTGCTAGTTAGGTATATGATCTGTAGTTTACTGATTTACATCTTACAGAGCTTGGGGAAACAAAGGACCTGCAGTAAGACCTGGGATTTAAACCTAGACCCAGTTAGTTGCCTTTAAGTCCTGGGACCTTTTCTGTTCTTCATACCACTTATCTACGTTTTTCTGGATTGTTTATTCACTCATGTTTGTTCAATTGTTTATTTATTGGTTGGTTGTTTATAATTAGGTAATACAGGCACATGATACAAAAATAAACATGTAGAAAATGATGAAAAGTAAGACTCCTTCCCTTGTTTGTCTTTTATCCACTTAACTCTTCTCCCAAGAGACGATCAGCCAGTCAATAGTTTTCAGACAGCTTGTTCAGTTTCTTTTCCACACAGGTAGACTGCTTTTTCTTCTTTTTTGTTCTTTCGTTATTGATTTTTAGGGAGAGGGAGAGAGACAGAAAGAGAAAGGGACAGAGAGAAACAATTTTTGTTCCACTTATTTATAAAATCATTCATTGCTTGATTCTTGTACGTGCCCTGACTGGGGATCGAACCCACAACTTTGGCCTATCAGGACAATGTTCTTAATCAACTAAGCTACCCAGCCCAGGGCAGGGTGGCCATCTATACAAATTTTTCTGCACTTTCCCTTTCTCCCACTTAATATAAGCTCAAGATCTTTTCATTTCAGTAAATTTTCATTTCAGTAAATATGAAAGTGTCTTTTTAAATGGCTGCATATTATTTCATTGTCTGGATGTGTATAATTTATTTTACCAGTGTTTGGTAGAATTACTCCCTTAGATGGCTTTCCTATATTTTTTTCCTTTTTACAAATATTGCTATAAGAAATATCTTTCTATAAGCTTATATTTGTACATGTGCTATCCATGAAGTCCACATTTTCATATTTAAATATTTAGGAATCAAATCACTTGCTCAAAGGATATATACATTATAAACTTTGAGAGATACTGCCAGATTGGAGTTGAGATAATGACAGAAATTTATTTCAATGTTATACAAGATTACCTGTTGGCCCACAAAACTCATTATCCAAGTTTGTGATCTCTGCCAATCTGATAGGTAAAAAAACCAGTATCTCATAATGGTTTCAATTTGTACTTACCTTATTAGAAATGTGATTGGGAATCTTTTCCTGTTTTGAGCCTTTTTCATTTCTCCTCTTGGAAATGTTCATCTGGGTAAACTGGAGCCCCAGACATGAAGATAGATAATGCTTGGGAAAATTCTTGTGTTCAGTTGGTAAAATAATGCCAAACTGTTCTATCTTTTCTTATTAATTTGTAGAGGAATATTGTATTCTCAAAGAAAAAAAATGCCTCTTGTGGTTTAAATTTCAAATACACTGTGTCCATAAAGTCATGGTGCACTTTTTTTTTTTTTTTTAAATTTTTATTTATTTATTTATTTATTTTTAGAGGAGAGGGAGAGACAGAGAGAGAGAGAAGAGATAGAGAGAGAGAAAGGGGGAGGAGCTGGAGGCATCAACTCCCATATGTACCTTGACCAGGCAAGCCCAGGGTTTTGAACCAGCGACCTCAGCATTTCCAGGTCGATGCTTTATCCACTGCGCCACCACAGGTCAGGCAATGGTGCACTTTTGACTGGTCACAGGAAAGCAACAAAAGACGATAGAAATGTGAAATCTGCACCAAGTAAAAGGAAAACCCTCCCAGTTTCTGTAGGATGATGTGGCAGCATGTGCGCATATACAGATGATGACGTAACCCTGTGTATACAGTGGAGCAGCCCACGGCCATGCCAGTCCAGATGTGGATGGTACAGAGGAAAGTTCAGTGTGTTCTGTGGCTCGCTAAATTTGAATCCGTGACCAAAGTACAATGTGAATATTGGCGCATTTATAACGAAGCGCCACCACATAGGAATAACATTACTCGATGGGATAAGCAGTTGAAGGAAACTGGCAGTTTAGTGGAGAAACCCCATTCTGGTAGGCCATCAGTCAGTGACCAGTCTGTAGAGGCTATATGGGATAGCTACCTAAGGAGCCCTAAAAAATCTGTGCATGAGCCCACATCAAACTGCACTGAATAGGTATGAAACTGAGAGAGTTTTCCTCTTATTTGGTGCAGATTTCACATTTCTATCGTCTTTTGTTGCTTTCCTGTGACCGGTCAAATGTGCACCATGACTTTACAGACACACTGTATTTATAGGTTGTCTTTTAACTTTGTGCATTGCCACTTTTCTAATTCATAGTGTTTAATTTTTATTATATAGTCAGATTTATGGCTTCAGAATTTAATATCAAACTCAGACTTTCCCTACTTTAAGGTTCTAAAACAAATTTCCCATTTTTTTTGTCCTATACTTCCATTTTTTTAAAGTATTAAAATAGTTTGACCTAATGGAAATTTATGTCATCAGCATCTCAAATGTTTTCTTCCAGTCTATAATTTCCTATTGACTTTTTATAGTAGGTTATTATTATTATTATCTTTTTGTCCCGGGTTATTTTCCCCTTACCTTTCCATAAGAGGATTTTGTATCTTTTCTTGTTGACCCGCAGTGCCTCTCACTCAGGGAAGAAGGAGTCTATATCCCTCATCACTGATGTGTGCTTGGCAAATGGTCACCAAGGCTTTTATAAAATGAGATCATGTTACATGCTAATTTTCTGCTTGAAGAAAAATTGTGAGTTTCTACCAGCTCCCTTGTTCTTTTCCCTTTGCCACAGGAACAGCATGTCCCAAATAAGGGCTGTTCCTTCAGCTTAGGTCTAGCAGACCCACAGCCACCAAGAAGCAATGCGAGTGAGAAATAAATGTTTGCTGTTACAAACTACTGTTGCCTGAACAAAACTAAGTCACATTTATTTGTATCATGCTTCACCCTTGTATCATGAAGTATAACATACCTCCAAAAATAAAGGGAAACAAACCAAATGTTCCTGCTGTAAGTTATTACTAAGTTAATCCCATGTTACCATCACCCACCAGATCAGCCCTGAAAAAACTGTACCCTCTCCTCATTGCTATAGTTTGAATTGTGTCCCCTAAAATTCATAAATTGAAGTGCTGATCCTCAGGATTTCAGAATATGACTGAATTTAGAGAGTCTTTGAGGAGGAAATAAAGTTAAAATGAGGTCATTAGGGTAGACCCTAGTCCAACGTGACAGTGTCTTTATAAGGAGAAGAAATGAGGACACAAATATGCACAAAAGAAAGACCAGGTGAAGACACTGGGAGAAGAGAGCCCTCTACAAGCCAAGAACAGAGGTCTCAGAAGAAACCAGCCCTGCCAACACCTTGATCTTAGACTTCTAGCCTCCAGAATTGTGACTAAATAAATTTCTGTTTAAACCTCTGTTGTTTTGTTATGGCAGCTCTAGAAAAATAATTCAGTCATTGTAGTGGGTTCCTCAGTACTCATTAGCAACAATCTCTGCACTTACTTGCAGCAGTATTGTTTATTGCTTTTTAAATTTTTTTAATAGAAATAAAATCATACACTGCATTTGTGTAGGTGTGTGTGTGTGTGTGTGTGTGTGTTGGTTACTTGTACTCAAGATTATAATTGTGAGATTCATCGCTCTCTTTGCTATAAAAAACATTCCATCACATATTAACTCAATCTACTGTTGAAACACTTTTTTTTTTTTTTGCCATTTCTAAACTATTATGAATAATACTGTGATAAAATTCTTGTACTCATCCCTTGGTGCTTATGTGCACCAAAGAGTAAATTGCTAGATTATAGGTGTATATTCAACTTTAGTAGATAATGTCAAGCAATTTTCAAAATGGTTCTCGTAATTTATGATTTCCACCAGCAGTTCAGGAGAGTCTCTGACGTTTTGGATTCTTGTGGACATTTGCTATTGTCAGATTTTTTTTTTTTTTTTCTGAAGCTGGAAACAGGGAGGCAGTCAGACAGACTTCCGCATGCGCCTGACCGGAATCCACCCGGCATGCCCACCAGGGGGCGACGCTCTGCCCATCCGGGGCATCGCTCCACTACAATCAGAGCCATTCTAGCACCTGAGGCAGAAGCCACAGAGCCATCCTCAGCGCCCGGGCCAACTTTGCTCCAATGGAGCCTTGGCTGCAGGAGGGGAAGAGAGAGACAGAGAGGAAGGAGAGGGGGAGGGGTGGAGAAGCAGATGGGTGCTTCTCCTGTGTGCCCTGGCTGGGAATTGAACCCGGGACTTCTGCACGCCAGGCCAACGCTCTACCACTGAGCCAACCGGCCAGGGCCTGCTATTGTCAGATTTTTACATTTCTTTGTCATTTAAGAATATAAAATGGTTTTTTATTATGGTTTGAATTGGCATTTCTGTGATTACTAATGAGGTTAAGTACCTTTTAAAATATTGATTGGTCATTAGAATATTTTCATCTGCAAAGTCTTTTTTCAAGATTTTTGCATGTTCCTGTGGATGGTTAGTATTTTTATTATTGATTTGTAGATCTTCTTTATATATTATGAAAGTGAACCCTTTGTTGATTATTATGCTATAAATATATTGTTTCATTCAAAAATTAATTCCCTAACCTACACCATATTCAAAAATCAATTAGAATATGGATCTAAATAAAAAAGACAGTACAATTCTTACAATATGGAAGAATATCTCATAACCTTGAAGTAGGAAAAGCCTTCTGAAACAGGGCACAAAAAATAAGACTGATAAATTTGTCATAACAGTACTAAAGTTTATTACTCCAAAGCCATTAAAATGATAAAAAGGCAAGCTCATAGAGAGGAGGTGATATTTTGAGGGTTGTCTAAGTGAGATAAATCCTCATTTTCATTTAATGGATAATGTTTAAAATAGACTCGTCAAGAATTAACAAAAAAAAAATTATATCCAGAAAACCCCCGAAAGAAATAGAACAGTAAAACAGAGAAGCAAATAGTAGATCTCTGTTTCTGGGACTAGGGCTGGAACTAAAGATAGGTGCGAGAGAGGAGGAGAGAACTACTGGTTTTCACTATGATTCCTTTGTATTATTTTATTTATTAATTATGTGCATGTATTACTTTGTATTTTTTTAAGGTACTCTTTAAAAATGTGTGTGTGTGTTTTAAAATTTGTCCATTGATGGAGGCAAGGAGGGAGAGAGAAGCATCAACTCATTGTTTCGTTTTATTGTGTCCTTGTTGATTGCTTCTCATCTGTACCCTGACTGGGGATTAAACCTGTGAATTCTGGTGCTTTGGGTTGATGCTTATCTACTGAGACACCCAACCAGGATGATATAGTATTTCTTAAACTCTTACTAAACTACTTCTGGAGTAAAGAATGAAGACACCTCCCAAGATATCCAGGCATGCCCTAAAACTCTGATGACAAACTAAAAAAGTGCTTTCAGGTCTTGTATTTTACAATAAAAATCACAAGAATTTTATATGCTTCCTCATAATATATTTGTGTTAGTTTAATGTGAAACAATCTTTTATTTAAAGTACTTACATATTCACTCAAATTCCTTACTAACTTTCATTCTCAGGAAAATCCAGCAGGTTTATTTTTTGGCTTCAAGTAGCCCCAGGATACCCCTGTGAATGCCCTGGGGCTGTAAGTAACCCAGTTTGAGGAGGATATTTCTAACTTGTTAATGCTGCCATAATGGCTAAATATATTATGGCTTCCAGATGTTGTATCTAGTTCAGATGTTAGATAGGGAGCACAGGGCAGTGTAATTGTGCGATATTTATTTGCAATCAGATGATCTGAGTTCATACAGGGATGTTACTTGGAGCAAGTTACTTGACGACCCAAGACTTTTACCTCCTCAACTGTAAAACAAGCCTAACAAATACTGATTTAGCCTGTTACTCCACAAAGGTGTTCTGTGGCTCATGTGAGAAATTATTTTGTAAACCATGTAATATTTGTCTCCCAGAATATTGGCAGAAATTTTGTGTGTCAAATTTTAATGCCAACATTTTCAGCATCAGTTGAACACTATGATAATGTTTTAGTATCTTTTTATAGCTTCTCTATGTCTCATACTCCAAGGAGCTTGAGCAGCTAGAGAGTTCCATTTGACAAACATTTAAAGCTCCCGCTCCATATCAAGTCATGTACTAGGAATTCTCAGTATACAATGAGGACTCCCTGTCTCCACTTATATACAATCTAGAAAATCTGCATGATAGATTTGGTAGAACAGCCTTTTATGTGAGCCTGCATACTGCAGATTTTCCTGGCTGTGTTGCCTTGGGAAGTCATTTTCCTTTTTTTTAGGCTTTAGTTCAGGGGTTGGGAACCTATGGCTCGCGAGCCAGATGTGGCTCTTTTGATGGCTGCATCTGGCTCACAGACAAATCTTTATTAAAAAAAATAATGTTAAAAATATAAAACATTCTCATGTATTACAATTCATTTCCTACCGCTCATGTTCATGGTTGTGGGTGGCTGGAGCCAATCACAGCTGTCCTCCAGGACAACACCAAATTTTTATTGGATAATGCATAACATACACAGGTCGTTGTATGGCTCTCACAGAATTACACTTTAAAATATGTGGCGTTCATGGCTCTCAGCCAAAAAGGTTTTCAACCCCTGCTTTAGTTTCTTTATAATAGGAGAATGTTGGAATTTTATATAAATTTAAAATTCATTCATTTCAAATATTCTATATTTACCAGGACTGTTTAATGTCTTTTTAAAAAAAATCTGCAGCAATCCATATTTTTAAAAATTTTTATTAATTGATTTTAGAGAGAGGAAGGGGAGGAAAGAGCTAGAGAGAAACATCAACTTGTTATTCCACTTATTTATGCATTCATTGGTTGATTCTTATATGTGTCCTGGCCAGGGATTGAACCCACAACCTTGGCATATTAGAATGATGCTCTAACCAACTGAGCTACCTGACCAGGGCTACAGCAATTCTTCACTGAGTACCTTCTCCATACTCAATGAGAGTTAGAGTTCAATCAGGAAGTACTCTATCTTGAGTACAGAGGAAATAAATTACACTGGTGAAGGAAGAACTGAGAGGCCAAACATATAAAGTGAGACCCCCCCACACACACACACACACCCCGAAATTAGCAACAGAAAGCTAAGCTGGAGGGACAAGGCGAGAAGTTGATGTTTCCAAAGCCCATTGGTCAGGTCACCTAGAGGAAGATGGAACCAGGTAGGCTTGTCTAGTGGCCATAGAAGAGACACAGCCAGGGCCAGAGACACTGAGTCAGAGAATAGAGTGAGTTTAGTGGAGATTTTCCCTCCTCTGCCTATTATCTCCTACTTGTACTTCCCAAGGCCCAACCTAGCAGAGCTTTCTAACCAGAGTCTGGGAAATGCAGCCTCCTGGGCTCATCCCAGTGATACAGAGCGAAGCAGAGGAAGGGTAAGGAGTGGGTTTGAGTACAAACAGTACACAGATTGGCCCCCTCACTGTGGTGCATGGTATGCCTTCAAGGAGCTTATGATGCACTGGAGGAAACCAAGCTCCTATTAATAAAGCAACAAAAATTAAAATCATGATAGCCATTCTACTTCATTCACATATGTTATCTGAAATCTAGAAAATAATTGTCTTCATTTTTCAGATCAGGAAACAGGCTCAGAGAGCTAACTTGCGCAAATTCTCAGAGTAAGTAAAAGTGAAGCAAAATTGGGACCTACAACCTCCTGCCTCCTGAGATACGGTCTTCCTTACATATGCATTAGGTGTTGCAAGTTCTCAGTGAGAGCTGTGTTCAAGAAAAGCAAGCTCTCTACTCCCTCCTCTGAGAAATGGCACTTGGAACAGCTCCAATAGGAATCCACTATCATTATGGGATGGAAACCTCTGAGAAGGCTTTATAGGAAAGGTGGGGCTCTTTGAGGGGTCCTCAAAGATATGGTGAACTCACAGAGAAAGGGTCTGAATAAAGTTCCTTTTGTTTTTCTTTCTCTGAGAAATCCCTTCTCTCTCAGCAGATTTGATTTGAGTTTTGAGCACTGAAACGTAAACATTGCTTCCAGGAAACTTTATGGGCTTTCCTCAGTCTTTGCTTAGGGAATGCAAAGCACTTGTCACATCATACAGCTCTAGGGGTCTCGGGGGCATCCAAGAGAGTGTCTCTAGTCCACCCTCTGTCCCCAGGGCCTCGTGCCCTGACTCAGGGGTACCTGCATGTTTGACATTAGTTCTCCTGGGCAACTGAATCTCTGTTGGCCACACATCTGAGAACTCTCAAGAACACTGTTTATTCCTTGAGAAATCTGGAATGAATTAGCCTGAATAAATTGGCTCTCAACTTGGCTGTTTCAGATGGCAGCAAAAAAATAACATATGCTGCTTTTCCCCCTTTCTCTCTCTCTCTCTCTCTCTCTCTCTCTCTCTCTCTCTTTATTTATGGAAGGGGAAATGAAAACACACCCATAGCCACACAAAAAATAGATTTGGTCAAATTATGCTCCATTTCTCCAGCAAGTGGAAACCTTTGATCAGAATACTTAGGTGTCTCAGAAGAGTGTTAGGAGAGCAAGAGGCCTGGGGAATTCATTCAAAGCATGTCTGCAACCTGCACAGCATAAATCTACGTGGAACTGTGGTGTCCGCAGAGTCAACGTGCAGCTGAGTCGCTAGGGCTACTGATGCAGTAAGCAAACACAACAAAGAATGTTCCTGTCTCCATCCTCCACCACGCTTACCTCTCTAAACTCCGTGCCAGACGCTCATCAAAAGAAAGCCACATGGAGACTTTGAAACATTATTCAGAAAAAAATTAGAAGAAAAAAAAAAAGAGGGGAAATAATTTGGGCGTAATTAATCATAATTAAACCTGACACTTGCATTGTTTTAACTGCTCAATCCCAGTTTATAAATAATTAATGACAACAATGATAGGTGGCACTTTTGAACACTGTGCTAAGTTCTTAGCATATCTTACCTCATTTATATGTAATAGTAACCTCATAATCAAAGTACTATTATTATCTTTCCCTTACAGATGATAAAACTGAGCCTGGAGTTTAAATATATTTCCTGAGCTAATACATTTAGAAAGTGAAGAAGCCAGATTTCAATGTTAGGTCTGTCTAACTGTATTACCCAGCTCTAAACCATTATCCCATGCCCTAATGTGATGGCCATGGAGATATGCTGCCCAGACTTTTCTTCAAGAATTTGTTGCTCCAGCTGTTTGGGATGCTATCAGTAGGCAGCCTTCAGCTGTCAGCCCCTTTGGAGTCGTCTCAGCTGCAAAGCACCGCCTTACCCAAGGTCAGATCTTTCCCAGGCCTGCACATACACAGTGAATAATGGGCCGTCCTGGACACATAGTCACTTGGTATCCCATGGTCAAGCTGGCAGCCTTTTCTGTCATTGGTATCTGGCCAGAGCATTATTCCTAGGTGTGAAATGTGATCCTTGAAAACCTGAAAACTCCTGCCAAGTGTTTTTGCTTCCTTCTTGATGGAAGCAGATGCAAGGTCCAGGAATTTGTCTTTTACTTTGGAGGGATATGCCAGCATGCCCTTGACCACTGGGCTGCTAAAAACTTTACTGGAGTGGCAGATCTCTGAATCTTTGTAGGTTTTATTTCCCGTCTTCTGGACAACCTTGGTCTTCTGAAGGCTTTCTGTGTACTAGACATTTGTTCCTTCTGCTCAATCAGCATGATGTCATGAATGTCATGCATCAATATGATGTCTCATGGAATATCCTAGAGGTTCAAACCTCTTTAGCCTATCTTTTTTTTTTTTTTTTTTTTTAACAGGGACAGAGAGAGAGAGTCAGAGAGAGGGATAGATAGGGACAGACAGACAGGAATGGAGAGAGATGAGAAGCATCAATCATCAGTTTCTCATTGCGACACCTTAGTTGTTCATTGATTGCTTTCTCATATGTGCCTTGACTGCGGGCCTTCAGCAGACCAAGTAACCCCTTGCTCGAGCTAGCAACCTTGGGTCCAAGCTGGTGAGCTTTTTGCTCAAGCCAGATGAGCCCGCGCTCAAGCTGGTGACCTCGGGGTCTCGAACCTGTGTCCTCTGCATCCCAGTCCGATGCTCTATCTACTGCGCCACCGCCTGGTCAGGCTCTTTAGCCTATCTTATAATAGACAATGTACAAATTATTATGGACTTGGAGAAAATTGTATATGAATATTTCACCTCTTCCATGTGAATGCTAGCATTTTATAATCTGATTAGAACAAGAAAGAAACATTCTCCCAATAAAGCTTCCTAAAGCCCTATTAGTTTTCTCTATCAAAGATAACACATCTAGTGCAACAGCAGCATAGGGGCTACTTTTTATGAACATGCAGTAGTCTACAGTCATTCTCCAGGATTTGTTTGGTTTCAGCAAAGGCCAGACTTATTCAATGTGATAGACTCCTCTACCCCTACATCCTTGAGATTCTCAGGGTGAAACTAATTTACATCCCATGGGCTTGAGATAAATTGTTTTTTATTTTCTACCTTGGCGAGGGTGAGAGGAACATTGTTAAGGGCTTCTCCTTGGTTTCTCCATTTTGATAGCTCTACCCTACAAACCCAATGTAGGGGTTATTTCAACTGCCAAGTACATCAGTCCCCTTTACATATTCAGGGACTGGGGAGATCACTGTGTTGACTGATTATTTGCCAACCTTTGGCCAGGATTTTATTTACAGGCCTCTTATATGGCCCTACTTTAATGGGGGAATCTGTGATAATTCTCCATGCCTCTCAGAGTTTCTTTTTCCCCAGTTAACCAAGTAAACGGCTGAATTTCTCTTCCAGACAGAAATGAGGGAATTAACGCAATATGTATTTGTTGTGGTTTGGCAGGGTCCTTCCTCATGGGAAGAGCCACATCTTCACTCAACAAGCTTTCAGTCTGAAAACTGATTCAAATATAAAAACTAGGTAAGGGAAGGGTACATTTTATTTTTAATTTTTATTTAGTTATTTATTTATTTACAGAGACAGAGAGAATCAGAGAGAGGGATAGAAAGGGACAGACAGACAGGAACGAAGAGAGATGAGAAGCATCAATCATCAGTTCTTCGTTGCGACACCTTAGTTGTTCATTGATTGCTTTCTCATATGTGCCTTGGGCCTTCAGCAGACCGAGTAACCCCTTGCTCGAACCAGCGACCTTGGGTCCAAACTGGTGAGCTTTTGCTCAAGCCAGATGAGCCTGCGCTCAAGCTGGTGACCTCGGGGTCTTGAAGCTGGGTCCTCTGCATCCCAGTCTGAGGCTCTATCCACTGCGCCACTGCCTGGTCAGGTGGGAAGGGTACATTTTATTGTGACAGCCTCCTTCAGTCTTTTGCTTCTCTAGCCTTGCTATCTTTATGTATGAAGAAGTATCCTCATTAACAGCCCATCTATTTTGCCTCTAGAGATGTGGTGTTCTATTAACTATCTCCAGCTGCCATTCCAACTTTATCAGTCATTGCAACTGCAAACTCTTAACTTCTGGCTGTTAAGCACAACCACCTGACCTCTATTGCTCCACTGTGGAAGGGAAGGTAGCATTATCCACATTATTATCAACAAATCAATGTCTGTGACAACTCACCTCTATGATTAGTGTGTGAGAGTATTCAACAGAACAGAGTCCTGCCTAGTCAAAGAAGAAAGAGCCCTTTGTTTTGTGGGTCCTAGAGTAGAAAAACAGCATTATAGACTGGGTATGTTTCTTTCTTGCTTCCAACTGTCCCTAAAAGATGGACAGTAGGTCTGTCCTCTTATGAGACCAGTTAGAAATGGTCCTCACTTTTGTCTGATTAACTAAGAAACAAAAGCCAAGTAGAATACTACATCAAACTGGAGATAGCTGATATTCAGGGGAATACTTAAATCTTTCCAATAAAAAAATAATGCACAAAGAAGAAAATTATAAGCAACATCCCTAATGAACATAGATGCAAAAATATTTAACAAAATATTAGCAAACCAAATTCAATAGTACATTAAAGGGATCATACATCATGATCAAGTGGGATTTGATCCAGGGATGCAAGAATGGTTTAATATCCATCAATCAATCACTATAATATACCACATTAACAAAATAAAGGATAAAAATATGATGATCTCAATAGAAGAAGAAAAAGCATTGACAAAATTCAACTTCTATTCATGATAAAAATTTTCAATAAACTGGCTGTGGATAGTAAAGGCTATTTATGAAAAGCCCACAGAGAATATCATACTCAATGGTGAAAAGTTGCAAGTTTTTCCTCTGAGGTCAGGAACAAGAATATGATGTCCACTCTTGCCACTTTTATTCAACATAGTACTGGAAGTTCTAGTTAGAGCAATTAGACAAAAAATAAAAATAAAAATAAAAAAATAAAAAAATAAAAGGTATCCAAATTAGAAAAAAATAAGTAAAATTTTCTTTATTTGAAGACATATTATATATAGGAATCTCTATAAGCACCACTAAAATACTGTTAAATCTAATAAAAAAACAATGTTTCAGAATATAAAATTCATATACAAAAATCAGTTGTTTCTATACACTAATAATGAAATATCAGAAAAAGACATTAAGAAAACAATCCTATTAACAAAATCACTAAAAGAACATAATATTTTGAAATGAACTTAATCAAAATGGTTAAAAATTTGTGTACTGGAAGCTATAAACACTGATTAATAAAATCAAACACATCTAATGGGAAAGATATTTCATGTTCATGAATTGGAAGAATTAATATTGTTAAAATGTCCAAACTATCAAAAGAAGTCTGCAGATTCAATACATCCCAATCAAATTTTTAATGACACTTTTCACAGAAATAGAAAAAAATTCTAAAATTTGTAAAAAGCCATAAAAGACTAGAAAGCTAAAAAAATCTTGAGAAAGAAGAACAAACCTTGAGGCATCACACTTCTTTAGTTTAGACTATATTATAAAGCTATAATAATATGATACTGATGTAAAAAATACATAGATCAATAGAACAGAATATAGAGACCAGATATAAGCCCATGCACATATGGTTGATTAATTTATGTCAAAGGAGCCAATAATATAAAATGGGGAAAAATAATCTCTTCAATAAACGGTGTTGAGAAAACTGGACAGTCATATGCAAAAGAATAAAACTGGAACTCTATTTTAAACTATACAAAATCAATTCAAATTGATTAAAGATTTACATTTAAAACCTGAAAACATAAAACTCCTAGAGGAACACATAAACAGTGGAACTAAATTAAATTAATAAAGTTCTGTATAGCAAAGCAAACCATCAGCCAAATGACAAAGCATCCTATGGAACAAGAGAAAATATTTGCAAATCATGTATCTGCTAAAGAAGTGGTACCTCAAATATAAAGAACTTACATAACTCAACAGCAGAAGAACTCAAAACAATCTGATTAAAAATTGGGCTGAGGAACTGAATAGATATTTTTCCAAAGAAGACATATAATTGGCCAACATGTTTATGAAAGGTGCCCAACATTACAAATCATCAAGGAAATGCAAAACAAAACCACAAAGAGATTCTCATGGCCCTGGCTGGTTGGCTCAGTGGTAGAGCATCAGCCTGGTGTGCAGAAGTCCTGGGTTCGATTCCCGGCCAGGGCACACAGGAGAAGCGCCCATATGCTTCTCCACTCCTCCCCCTCTCCTTCCTCTCTGTCTCTCTCTTTCCCTCCTGCAGCCGAGGCTCCATTGGAGCGGGAATGGCCCGGGCACTGGGGATGGCTCCTTGGCCTCAGCCCCAGGCGTTAGAGTGGCTCTGGTCGCAACAGAGCGACACCCCAGAGGGGCAGAGCATCGCCCCCTGGTGGGCGTGCCGGGTGGATCCCGGTCGGGCGCATGCAGGAGTCTGTCTGACTGTCTCTCCCCGTTTCTAGCTTCAGAAAAATACAAAAAAAAAAAGAGATTCTCATGCCTGTTAGAATGACCCTTATCAAAAAGGTTAGAGATAATAAGTGTTGGTGAGAATATGGAAAAAAATGGAACCTTTGTGCTCTGCTGATGGGAATGTAAATTAGTGCAGCCACAGTGGAAAACAGTATGAAAGTTCCTCAAAAAATTAAAAATAGAACTACCATATGATCCAGTAATTCAGTTTTTAGGTATATATCCAAAGGAAATGGAAACAGGATAGCAGATTTCCGCACTCCCATGTTCATTGGCATTATTCACAATAAGTAAGATATGAAAATAACTTGAGTATCTGTCAGTGGATGAATGGATAGGATAAAGATGTGAAATATATCGGTATGAATATTACTCAGGCATGAGAAAGAGGAAATCCTGCTGTTGACAACATAGATGGGCCCTGAAGACATTGTGTTAAGTGAAATAAGCCAGACAAAGAAAGATACTGTTGATATCACTTATATATAGAATCTGAAAAACAAAAACAAAAACAAAAAAACACCCTAAACTCATAGTAGAAAAGTGGTAGCCAGGGGTGGGGATTGGAGAAATAGGGAGAGATTGGTTAAAAAAAAAAAAAAAAAAAGTACAAACTTTCAGTTATAAGATGAATAAGGTCTATGGATCTAATGTATAACATTATGACTATAGATGATAACACAACTGTATAATTGAAATTTGCTAAGAAAGTAGAGCTTAGTTTTTCACATCTTCCCCAGAAGAGATGAATTGTATGAGGTAATCAGTGTGTTAATTAACCAGTGGGAGAAACCCTTTAATAATATGTATGTATATCAAACCATCACAATGTACACTTTAAATATATTACTATTTTTTGTCAATTATAACTCAAAAAAAGCTGGAAAAGTCTACAAAAACAAATTTTTATAAAAATGCACAAATATTTTTTAAAAATGTGGAAACTAAGTACCTTTCAAATTTAAGATTGTTCCAAAATTCTACCATTTGTATTAAAATAAAATTGCGTTACTTCTATCTTTCTACTTTAATAGAAAGATTACAAGAAAACAGCCTCTTTTACTGGGTAGCCCAGAGTCTCATTGAGAGGTGAGTGTTTCCTCAGAGTCACAACAAGATGGGGACTTACACTCGCATTTGTTTAATATGTGTTTTCTTCTTACCTTCAAGCTCCCTAGTTAAAGCTCATGGCTGTCCTGTTCACTTCTTTATTGCCATGCTTAACGTATTGACTAGAATAGTGCTGGCAATACTTATTGTTTCATGAATTCATTCATTTATTATGCAATAAATACTGGACCAGTCATCAATAGATGCTTAAATTATTACAATTACAATGTATCAAATCAAATTTAGATTCTTAGTCATCCATTGCCTAGTGGATATTGTCTCTCTTTCTCAGTCACAGACAGATTTTATCTCTTCATCCCTGTAAATGGACAAAATCCAGCAGGATGTAACCTTTTTACTAGGAGACCCAAAAGAGAAAGGAATACATTAGATGTCAGCCATTGGGAATCCTGCCCACCTCAGTACATGCGTAGCATTTCAATGATATAGCCCCCTATCTATTTCCTTTGCCCCTTTGCCCCATCCACCTCCCTCCCTCCTATATTATATCCCTGTGGAGTTATTCTCAGGACCATCTGATGCTAGCCAGCTAGCCTAAATGCATCAGCAGCAACAAAGAGTGACATTTTTCCCCCAGAGCTTCTTAGGTTCAACACTGCCCATATAGTGTCTTTTGTGAATTGGTCTCGGCCTCTAGAGGCAAAGTTACTATTTTCTTTTGGGGCAACTTCTAAGTCTTGTCTTCTCAGAAAACTTGCAGCTCTTCATCTGATCATCTCATCTGCCTTCTCAATGGTCCTATGACACAAATGACCAGATGTCATGTACCAAAAGATCAGTGGGCCAGGGAATCAGAAGACAATGCTTTTCATTTCTACTATTTATTATTTGTGTGATCTTAAGCAAATCTCATGACAATCATAAAAAGAAATGGGTTTTATAGTATCCAACACCCAGCAAATATCTGGTAAATGTCCTTTCTGTGCAATGCTCTAGATGCCAGAGTTTTCAGTGGGACATAAGACAGGTAAGTTCTCTTTATTTACAGCTTTCATTCCAATGGTCACAGACCAATAAAAAGGCAGCAAATAGATAAAAAAATTTGGATATTAACAAATACTAATTTACTGAATTAATAAATATTATTGACAAAATAAGAAAAGGGTGCTGTGTTAAACAGTGACCAGTGAAAGCTGTTTTGATTAGGAAGTCAGAGAAAGCCCCACCCTAGGCACACCAACAAAGAAGTGAGAATTTTCCGTATCTGAAGAAAAAAAAGTCAGTCTATGAAGATACAGGCAAAGAACTTTCCATTCAGAGGGAATAGAGCTGGTTACAAAAGTTCTAAGATAGGACAATCTTGGTTGTCCCTGACATTTTTATTATTGGTGTTTCCCATTTTACCGACCATGCTCCTAAAGTCTAGAGCAGTGAAGCAACTTGCTCGAGAGTAAATGCTGACTTCTTATAAGAGTCAGACCGGTCCGTAGCTTCTGACTCTTACAAAGACTGTTCATCACCATTTAACTTCTTAGCTGTCTTAGCTCAGACCCTCATGCTCCCACCTCTGGATAACTTCAACTGATTCCTAATTGGTTGCTCAACATCTACATCTACCTCCTTCCCCACTCCCAGCCCCACCCACTTCATCTTTTGTATTGAAGATGGCTAGGGTTTTGTTTCAAATACAGAAATCTAATCATGTCCTCTCTACCTTTATTTATCATCTATCTATCTATCTATCTATCTATCATCTATCTATCTAATCTATCTATCTATCTATCTATCTATCTATCTATCTATCTATCTATCTATCATCTATTTATTTTTGCTTTAAATGTCTCCTGTGGCTTCCAGAAGCCTAAAGATAAAGTCCAAGATCTCCAGTTCATTATTCAATTGATTCCCAAAATTTCAGCCTTATCTCTTAACACCATCTTTTTCACATCCTCCCTTTAGTCCCAGTAAATAAAATGTCATGCCATTTTATGCCACTGTGTTTTTGAACCATACTGTTCTCTCTCGTTCTTAAATTCCAATCATTTTGCAATTACTCACTCAAATGACATTTACTGTGTAAAGTACGTCACTCTCTTATCTATACCAGCATAACACTCTGCTCTGTTACAGTGGTTTCCATATCTATTGCAATGGTTCATTTACTTACCCTGCTAGATTGTGAGATCCTAAAGGGCAGAAAACAATGTTTTTTGTATGACCGATGCTAATTTTTATTTCACTTTTGATTTTTTTTATCTATGGATTATTTTAGAAGTGTATTATTTAATTTCCAAATATTTGGGGATTTATAAAATTATATTATGTTATTAGTCTTATGTCTAAGTCCATTCCTTGAAGCAAGATGAAAAAACTGTATGAATTTAATTCTTAAAAAAAATTTTTTTAAGAATACTTCTATAGTCTGACCTATGTTCTATCTTGGTGAAATTCTGTGTACACTTGAAAAGAACTTACATTTTATAGTTGTTGGGTGGAGTGTTTTATAAATATAAATTAGATTACAAAGATTCAAAATATATCAAGTCTTCAATAACCTTACTAATTTTCTGTTTACTGTTTTACCAATTACAGAGAAAGAAGTTCAATCAGTTTTTGCTTATATAGTTGAAGTGTTTTTGTAAGGGGCATACGCATTTAGAAATTATGTTTTCTTAATGAATTAACCCTTTTATCATCATAAAATATGCCTTTTTTATCCCTGGTAACATTTCTTGTTCTGAAACTTTTGTTATTAATATAGCCACGCCAGCTCTCTTATGCTTAGTGTTTTCATGGTACATCCTTTCACTTTCAATCTATCTTTGTGTTTATATTTAAAATGGGTTTCTTGTTAGACATATATTTGGGTCTTTATTATCCAGCCTGATATTTTCACATTTTAATTGGACTCTGTGAGCCAGTCCATTACATTTAATGTAATTATTGGCATATTGGCTTTAAATTTCCCATTAACTGTTTTGTTTTGTTTTTAATTTTTTAATCTTTTATTGGGCAACTGTTTGTTTTTTGTTGTTGTTGGTGGTCCTATTTTTCATTTGTTCTATTTCCCTCTTTTCTTGACATCCTTTGAATTGAGTTATTTTTAGTATTCTATTTTATTACGGTTCATTTTATGTGCCAATTTGGCTAGGCCAGAGGTGCTCAGATATTTGAACAAATATTATTGTGGGTGTTTCCGTGAGAGTATTTCTGGATGAGGTTAACATTTAAATCACCGGATTTGGAGTAAACTAGATTGCCCTTTGTACTATGTGAGGGCCTTATCCATACAGTGGAAGGTCTGACTGAAACAAACAAAAAAGACTGGCTTTCCTCAAGCAGGAATGATTCTGCAGCAGACTGCCCATGAACTTCATCTGCTCCATCAGCTCCTCCTCTTTATACAGCAGCCTGCTGGCCTTTGGTTCTCCGGAGCCTCCAGCTGCTGATGTAGTCTGAAACTGTTGTTAGGTGCACTCACTTTAAGAATTAATTAATTGCCTTCTTGGAGAATTAACCCCTTCATCATTATGTAGTGCCCTTCTTTATTCCTGATAACTTTCCTTGCTTTGAAGTCTGTTCTGTCTGAAATTAATACAGCAATTCCTGCTTTCTTTTGATGAATGTCAGCATGGAATATTTTTTTTTTTTTAGTTTTGAGCATTTATCTATTACACTTGGGGACAGTGTTAGGAGAGAGAAAGGTAAAGGTTACTTACCTGGGGGGAAAAAGGGGAGATGGGAAAAGCGAGGGCCTGCTCCCCAGAGAAAGAGTCCTATTTACTTTATTATCGGTGTATCTTTATATTTAAATGGGTTTCTTGTATCCAGCCTTTACTTAGTTCTTGTTTTTTGATCCACTCTGACAACCTCTGGATTTTTATAGGTACGTTAGGCCATTGATTTCAAAGTGATTATTGATACACTTGGCTTACTATCTACCGTATTTATTACCATTTCCTGTTTGTTGCCCTTATTCTCTGTTCCTGTTTTTACCTTCTACTCTTTTTCTCACTATTGTAGCTTTAATTAAACATTTTATATTATTCCATTTTCTCTCCTTTCTTAGTTATAAGTTATACTTTTTAAAACTTTTTTTAGTGGTTGTTCTAAAGTTTGCAATGTATGTTTGCAGCAGATCTAAGTTTGAAAGAACACTATCACCTCACAGGCAGAGTGAGTGTCATATAACAAAATTTCTCCCTCCTATCTTTTGTGTCATTGCTGTCATTCATTGGCTCCAAATAATTTGTTAGTCTTCTTACTTCACAATGTATTTTTTTGATAGAATTCTTTTGTTTTTGTAAATGTGAATAACTATTAGGTTACTTATTTAATAATCCTTTGGTTTCTTAAAAAATGTTTGAGTTTCATTTCTCATAGTGATGGCTTTAATCCACTTATAATAATTGAATTTTGTGTGTGATGTTCAATGGGAAATTAATTTATTTTTCTGTAAGGATATCCAATAGCATCCATTTTCTTTATTTGGATAATCCGTTTTATTCTATTGATCTACAATGCTACCCTTGTTATTACCAAGTTTTCATACATTCATGGTTCTGTTTCTGAACTCTGTATTCTTGTCATTAGTCTGATTATTCATGTGAGCTTGTCCTAATTCTGCATAGTTTTAATTTCTAAAGCTTTATAATAAAAGTTGATATCTGGTAGAGTAATATTAAGCACTTTGTTTTATTTTTTCAAATTTTTCTTAGCTTTACTTGGCTAAATTCAGTGACAAGTACTATTAAGATTTGGTTTTGAATTCACAAAGTAATTATGGAAGGTTGACAGCTTTATTGAGTCTCTCCAACAGTAAACATGTTAATATAGTTTTGATTTACTCAGTTTTTTAAATAACATTTAGTAATTTTTTTATTATTTTCCTAATAAAGGGCATGAATAATTTTTATTATATTATCTTTATATGTTAAAGTTTCTAATCAGTATTTGAATAAAATCTGTATTTTCTATTGCATTTTACTGATTGTTGCACTTATATAGAAGTGTTATTTGATATTTGTATATTTATCTCGCGTCTGCTAATTTTGCTGAACTGTAGTACTCCAGCCTGCTGGAAACTACCAGTGTCCCGTGGAAGAAACCTACTCAAGACAAAAAATGCTGTCAAGAGGAAAAGGGGGAGGCCTGCTGAGGGAGGTAAAGAAAACCTGAATTTCCTTCTCCCTCAGCTTTTATTGATCAGAGGCAGAACAGAGGTAACAGGATTACGAGGGAGGAAGGCCAGGTGATAAGGGGAAAGAATGACTAATAGCCATTTTGCTGACATGCAGAAAGGGTTAATTTGGGTCAGCACAAAGGAAGCACAAAGGAAGGGGCAATCTAAAACCTCTAGGCTAATTTTCTAAAACCTCTTCACATGCATTTCTTTGTGTCTGTCTGCACAAAGGTCACTCACAGTTTCTTGGTGTTTGCATTCAAGAGACATTCACTCAGGGCTTTGAACTAAAGTTTCCCAATCCAAGTCATAGAGGATTCTAGGTTAGATGGGTGATTCCTTACACTGAACTATTTAATTAGATAAAATACAGTGATTATGGATCTCAAGGTGTTTCTAAGACAATTGTATTGTGTACAATAAAGATATTTATTATCTTCCTTTAATTTCTATTCCTATATTTAAATTTTTCTCTTTAACTGAATTATGTAGGACTTACTACAATATTGATTAGAAGTAAACACAGTTCTATTCACCATCAAATGTAATGTTTTGTCAGTTTTGATAATACTTTCATTATATAAGGATGTTTCTTTCTAATCAAAGTTGATTAGGATTTTTTTTATGTTAAATATGTGCTAAATATTTTAGATGTTTATTCTATGTTTATTGGGATAGTCGTTTATTTTTTCTCTTAGAATGTATCAGTGAAGTATACTATATAATAGATTTTTAGATGATGAACTGTTCCTGCTTCCTGAGTGAACATTACTTGCTCATGATGTCTTGAAACAAACAACAACAAAAACCCTTAGCTTTGATATACCTGTAAATATTTTATTTAGTATTTTTGCAGTTGGAACTGTTTTTACTTACATATGAGGATCATTTGAATCATAATCCAATCACTTTAATGGCTATTAGTTTGTTTTATATTTCTATTTTTTTTTTTCTTAAGTCACTTTTGGCAATTTGCATTTGTGAAGCCAGTAGTCAGGGCCACCATCACAGCAGCCCGGCCCATGCAGGTTCGCATTGGATTCGGTCGTAAAGAAACAATGGAGCCAAAAACTGGTGGGCCATCATCTTTAATCCTAGCTTGCATCTGGTGGGCAAGTACAACACACACTGGGCTCCAAAACCCATTCATTCAGTGCTCACAAAGCTACTAACTTATCCAAGTTTCCTAGAATCAAAGGTTTCTAGGTCACCAGATTTATTCACCTCTGTTCCCCATCTCCTTCCTTCTCCCTGCACAAACTCTGCACGAACTGGTTTTTCCTTCAGCACTCTGCCATCTTGGCTGCTTCCCCAGGCCTCCTCCACATGGCCTTTTTCTGCTCTGCTCTCTAATGCTAATTTCAGGAATCGAGAGAGCAAGCTCCTGTTCTGCCCCCATTTTATAGTGTAGAAATCAAAACCCTTAATCCAATATGCAAAATAGAGAATTCTCTAATACAAAGTCACTTATCTGGGGCATGATGGGATTGCACCACCCCACATCATGAAGGGTGGGAAAGGCTTAGTCCTAAAACCAAGCCCCAGGCTACAAGGATCCTGCCTGCCCACAGCCCCCCCACCCCACCCCCCAACACACACTAATATCACCTGGGCGACAGCTTCCATGTGGGCAGCACCATCTTTAACAAAGTGAGCATAATATATTTTATCTGCCCAACAGCATTTTTTCCTGAAATTTAACCATTTCAACTAAGTTTGCAAATCACTTCATTCTTTATACTAAATTATGTTTGTAAGAAGTATTTGGATATTTTTAAAGTGGTTTGGGATCTATACATTTGTTTTAATGAAGTGGTGTTAGAGAGAATTCAACACCACCTTTCCTCCACAATGTAGCTGCCAAACCCAGGGACATCTTTACATAGACTATCACTACAATTTCCATCCCATGGAAACATAACCTGATGATCTAGTAGTGTGGAGCTATATATAATTGTCTCCTTTTAACAAATAAAGAATTTGAGGCTCAAGAAGTGTAAGAAAATGAAAAGCTATTTAGTGTACAGTTACATTTTTTAAAAAAATTCTAAGTCAAGCTCTTTCCATCACAGTGGCCTTGCTCAGTGTGTGGTCTGACAACCCCTAGAGCAGAATCACCTGGGGGATTTAATTAAAAAATTCTCGCTTCTGAGCCGCACCCCAAAGACATTGGATCCCAATCCCTGGGGGCTTTGGGCCTGCAAGTCTACACTGTAAACAAATTTCATAGATGATTTTTACCCACTAAATTTTAAGAATGTCTGTATCTATAGCAGCTTTCTTTATTAAGTCACTCGACAAAGTAGAATACTTAACAAGTAAGTCATTTACTACTGAATTTCCATCCCTGGTGGCTGGCTTTCCTGGTTCAGGAAATTATAACCAAAGTTCTCATGTATTTTCCCTATTTAAGAGAGAAAAAAAAAAGGTACTGCTGACTTCAATGTAAATATTCGAAATAGGGCATTTCTGCAACTGGCTGGGAGCCCCGCGTGCACACATGGCACCAGGAAAGGAGTTGCACAAACTCGGGGTCATGGAAATATTAGCAAAGGAAATGAAGTAAGAAAACGGATGTAAGCATGGGACTATTGCAAAGCTCCATATTACAATAAGAAATATTATACCAAAGTTCCAATAAAGAAGTCTTTAAAAGTCTTTCTAGGTTCTTTATCAACTAAAAGATTTTCTCTTTTATCTGTGCTTTGGTGTTGGTCTCTCTTTTGCATTTGTTTTCTTCCTGGATTCTTGGAAGTTCCTGTATGTTGATTTTCTGGAAAAGCATTAAAGAAGAACAATCTCTCTTCTTCATTCTTTACCTTTATTGACAATTGCCACCCACTGTGCTCCTTCATTTAGTACTGATTCAATCTCTCATTCCTACTTTCATTCTGCAAATAGACAATTGAGCATTGGACATTGTATTTGCCGCTGCAGGCCTTGCCCTTGGAAATGGCATAATTTACTGGGGAAAAATCAAATAATCACAATTAAAAGTTGAATATGGTAAAAATAAAAATGTCTAAAAGAAAACATAGGCAATAAAACCTCAGACATCTCTTGTAGCAATATTTTTGACACTGGATCTCCTTGGGGAAGGGAAATAATAGAAAAAATAAACAAATGGTACTATTCAAACCATAAAGCTTTGCACAACAAAGGAAACCACTGACAAAAAGAAAAGCCAACCCACCGAATGAGGGAACGTATTTGCCAATGATACATTGGATAAGGGGTTAACTTCCAAAATATATGAAGAACTTATACAACTCACCTCCAAGAACACAAACAACCCAATTAAAAAATGGGCAAAAGGTTCAAATAGACAGTTTTCCTAAAAGAAGATATTCAGATGGCCAACAGACATGTGAAAAGAGTCACTAATCATCAGAGAAATAAAAATTAAGGCCACAATGAGATATTACCTCACACCTGTCAGAATGGCTATCATCAACAAATCAACAAACAACAAGTGCTGGAGAAGATGTGGAAAAAGGGGAACCCTCGTGCACTGTTGGTGGGAATGTTGATTGGTGCAGCCACAGTGGAAACCAGTATTGAGTTTCCTCAAAAAATTAAACATGAGAGAGACAAATATATAGTGATGGAAAATGACTTGGCTTTGGTGATGGGCACACAAGACAATAGACAATTCAAATGTTATAAAAATATTTATGTGCAACTTATGTACTCTTATTGATCAATGTCACCCCATTTAATTTAATTTTCTAAATAAAATTTTAAAAATAAATTAAAGATGTAACTACTATATGACTAGCGATTCCACTTCTGGGAATATATTCAAGGAAACCTGAAACACTAATTTGAAGACTATATGGCCCTCTATGTTCATTGCAGTGTTATTAACAATAGCCAAGATCTGGAAACAGCCCAAGAGTCCATCAGTAAATGAGTGAATAAAAAGCTGTGGTACATTTACAAAATGGAATATTACTTAGTTGTAAAAAGAGAAGGAAATCTTACCTTTTGCAATAGCATGGATGGACCTGGAAAATATTATGCTGAGTGAAATAAGCCAGTCTCAGAAAGACAAATACCATATGATCTAACTTATATGTGAAATATAATGAACAAAATAATTTAACAAACAGAACAGAAACAAGCATAGATACATAGAACAGACTGACAGCTGGCAAAGGGGAGAGTGGTTTGGGGGGGCTGGGTGAAAGTGAAGGGATTAAGCAGAAAAATATACATGTGACACATAGACATGGACAAGAATAGTATGATGATAGCCAGAGAGAAAGGAAGAATAGAGGTGAAAGTGGGCAAAGGGGGGAAAAATGGGGGTGCAATGAGACTTACTCTGGGCGATGAATGCATGGGCAGTACCCAGGTGATGTTTTATTGAGTTGTACACTTGAAACCTGTATGGTTTTATTAACCAATGTTACTCCAGTAAATTTAATTTTTTTAATGTACATATAAGATATTGTATTAGTTTTCCATAACTTCTCTAAGTAATTACCATACACTTGGACTTAAAATAACACATTAATTCTCTTATGGTCCTGGAAGTAAAAATTTGAAATCAGTTTCACTGCAGTGAAGTAAAGGTGTCAACGGGCTTGTATTACCTCTAGAGGCTCTGGAATGAATTTATTTCATTGTCTTGTCCAGCTATTAAAAGCCACTTATATTCCTTGGTTTGTGGTCCCTTTCTCTATCTTCAAAGCTCATCAATCCAACCTCTGCTTCCAATGTCACATAGCCGCCTCTCTGATTTTATTTGTCCTTTCCTGCTCTTCTAAGAACCTTTGTAACCACATGGATTCACCCAGATAATCCATGAGAATCTCAAAATCTTTAATGGCATCTGCAAAATTTCTTTTGCTTATAAGGCAATGTTAATGGGTTCCAGGAATTACACTATGGACATATTTGAAGAACCATTACTCAGCCTACCAGGAGTATTTTGAACCCAGAGAATTCATAAAATACATTCAGGGATTATGTTTCTGGGTGGTATGTTCTATAAACCACTATACATTTCCCCAGTCCTCGGTCCACCCCTGGACCTTGATAATATGTCACAAGTAGATAACTCAGCTCAAAGTTGTTATTCTTACTAATGTTTTCCAATATAAATGTTTCCCAATATTTCTCTATTTTTGTTTAAAATGTATATAAAAGTTTTTAAAAAGACAATTGGAGTAATTCTGGCTCACTGATATTTAACTCATCTAAAAATTTCACTTAGAAAAATGCTCATATTGTCACAAAACTGGAGATCTTTCTCCCTCAATTCATGGTTTAAAATGTAAAGATGATTATTATTAAGTCAGAGTTGAGAACCATGGAGAAACATATATTTCCCAACGTCTAGTGAAATTGACTTTCGTTCTAATTTTACATTTAGTTAGTCCTTAGTGAGAAATTATTTTTTTCTAAATTAAAGTCATGAGTTAATTAAAAAAAAAAAGGACCACTCTGGCAGTAATGTGGAGAATATGAATGAAAGCTATATATATTATGGATTTATCCAGCAGTTACATAAGTTCCCAGCCCTGGACCACCCTTCCATTTTATATGGTAGTAGTGTTTTGTTTTGTCTTGTTTTAAATAAGTTTACTGAGTATAATTGACATATAATAAACTGCATGCATTTAAATGGTACAGATTGATAACATTTGAGATCTGTATAAGCCATCACCATATTTGAGCTAGTAAAATATCCATCGCCCCCAGAGTTTCTCATGGCGTACTTTTATTTTGCTAATTGCATCACCCACTTGCTGTTTTAACAGTGGGGTGGAGTAGGTGGTGTGTGGAGTAAAGGCAGTGGCCATTTGTTCTATATTCTTGGCAAGACCTTGGACATCATCTCATAGACCTGTTATGGTAGGTTTCCTTCCTCTTTTGCTTACTTTAGGAATACCTAGAAGGGTATTTATGGGGCCAATTTCAACTATTCCAGAACTTTCATTGCATTTTGAAAGGTGTGGCCTACGGTTCTGAGCAGAAAGAGAGTAACCTATGTTTTATGTGGCAAATATTTCTTGCCAAGATTGTTTGATGGAAGCCCATCCAGCCATTGGCAGCTGTTTTGGTCCTGTTATAGGGAAAGTAAGCTATTTGGTTTGGAATTGCCTAGGTTTCTGACAGACAGTTATAAGCCAATTAAAATGGATGAAAGATGTGGCAGAGGGAGACATTTTTTTCCCTCTGAGGAATAAAGACATTCCAACATCTGCATCATTACACTTGGCAATAACTCCTCCCTTGAAGCTAATTAAGAAATGTGGGTGGGTTGTTTTTAACTTCCTTAATTCTACCTTTGATTCTCCTTCCACCTCACCCCTCATCCCCGAGTAGCAATATATCTTCTTACTAGGTGAGGGGAAATTCTTAAATAACTTAGTGATGTACCTTGCCAATATTATCCACAGCACCTTGGAATTTTCTTCCACCAAATGTGCTGCCTCTCCAAGTTCTTTCTCAGTCCCAGCCAGATCATGGCTTCTTCTTCCCGTACTCTGCACTCACTCTGTGAATGTCTCATGATATTTATTATTAAATAACTAGTAAACAAGATTTATTTTCTCAAGTTCAGATACATCCATCCAACTATATAACCATTTATAAAATTTTTGTTCAGTAATTATTTGCTGAACATCTATTGTGTCAGTTGGCGTCCCAGTAGGAAATACATGGCACATACAAATGGGATAATTTGAAAATAAACCAGTTTAAGGATGATGTAAAAAGTGTGAGGAAATGAGTATGGAAAACCGAGGAAGAATTTGTGTAGAACCCTGGGGATAGTAACAACAGGAATCATCACGATCCCTAGGCCTAACGGGGCAAGAGGGAAGAATTACTAGAACCAGAGAGAGGGACAGACTGACTCCCTAGGAAACTTGGACTCGTTATGGGATGAAGCCAGTCAATAGCATCTTGCCAGGAAGAAGTCTGGGGAACAGATACCCTGACCTTACTCTCTTCTTTCTCTCTTCACAATCTCTTGCCACAATTTATAGAGAAAAGGGCAAAAGAAAACCTCTTAATGCCAGTCGTAGAGGTCAAGTTTCCAAGGGACAGAGCATGGTGGAGAGTGAATCTGGAGGGCAAACACCTACACTCCTTCTTTGTGACACAAACAAAATATATTGAGCTGCTTTCTGAGCACATATAGTTAGGTATCCTATCAGAATGTCACACTCAGATGGTAGAAAAGTAAATTCTTTTATTCCCACAAAGTTGCTCTTTTCCCTCTATTACCAATCACTCAAATCAGAAACATTGTGGACTTGAATTTCATTCTATAATCTATTTGTCTTTTAGCTCTTGCTCTTCCATCCTTGGTTATGTCACCAAGAACTGCTATGTTATCCCTAAGATGTCCTCAAATTCAGATTCTCCTCTACATCCCTATTATCATTGCATCTATCTTTTTTATTGCACAAGCAACCTATTGCTCTCTAATTCATCCTCCACATGGCCACTACAGTGATTTTTCTAAAACTTAAGTCTTCTTACTTGTTTATTATGTCTCTCCCACTAAAATATAACCTCCATCTTTTGTTCACTATTCTATCCTCAGTATATATGTACAGTACTGAGTGAGTACTCAAACATTTGCTGAATTTGATTTGAATATGCCATGTCACTCCATTGCCTAAAATCTCAGTGACTCTCATTGTATATGGAGTTATATAATCACCATTAATATTAACAACTAATATTTATTGAGCAAAAGGACATGAGTAACTCTCACAAGTATGAAGTAGGTACTATTACTAAATCTAGTTTACATTCAAAGAGACTGGAAGTTAGAGGATTGACATGGTAAGTGAGGAAAAACTCAAAGGACCTAAGCGTGGGCAGATCCATGGAAGAAGCCTGGGTCTCTGAATCGGTATATGGTAGGCTACCATCCAAAATCTTGTCATTAAATGGCTATGTGAGAAGAACATGTATTTCTATTGTGTTGAGCCTACAATATTTGAGCATTAATTTTTGTGAGAGTTAACCTATCATGACTAATATAACTACTATGTAAGATGAATTTGTATGTCAGAAGACACATAGACAGAGACAACAGTATGGTGGTTAACAGAAAGGGGGTTGGGAGGTTAGTAAAGAGTAGAGGGGGCCAAATATATGGTGATGGAAGATGATTTGACTTTGGGTGGTGGGAATACAATGCCATATACAGATCAGATCATGCATTATAGAAAGGTACACTTGAAACCTATATAATCTCACTAACCAATGTCACCCTAATACATTTAATAAAAATTTAAAATATTTTTTAAAAGTCCATAAAGAAAATGACACTAAGAAAGACAGCCAACAAAATCAGCATAAGGGAGTTAATTTTCTTTGGTTTAAATAAAATAACTCCAAGAAGGTTAATAAGATCCCCAAAGAGCTAAAAGAAGAAATGGCATTCATATAAATAATAAGAAATTATTAAAGAAATGTAGAGAGAAAAATTAGGATGGGGATATAAAAAGAAATTATTAATTTTGAAATTCCAACATGGAAAACATAGCTTAATGATCCCTTAATCTAGGAGAGGACTTTTGGTGGCTTAAAAGTTTTGGCAATTATGAATAAAACATCTGTGTGCAGGCTTTTGTGTGGATATAACTTTTAAACTCCTTTGGGTGAAATACCAAGGAGTATGATTATTGAATTATATAGTAAAAGTATGCTTAGTTTTATAAGAAATTGCCAAACTGTCTTCCAAGGTGTCTATGCGCTTTTGCATTCCTACCAGCAATGAATGAGAGGACTTGTTGCTCCACATTCTTGTCAACATTTAATGCAGTCAGTATTTCAGATTTTGGCCATTCTAGAAAGTGTTAGTGGTATCTCATTGTTGTTTTAAATAGCATTTCCTTAATGACACCATGATATGAAGTGTCTTTTTTTTTCTTAAATTTATTTATTAAATTTAATGCAGTGACATTGATAAATCAGGGTACATATGTTGAAAAAAAAATCTCTAGATTATTTTGACATTTGATTGTGCTGTGTACCCCTCCCCCAAAGTTAAATTGTCTTCTGTCACCTTCTATCTGGTTTCCTTGTGCCCCTCCCCTCCCCCGACCCCTCTCTCCTTCTTCGCCCCATCCCCCCTCCCCCCCACCCCCCTCCCCTGTTGCCATCACATTCTTGTTCATGTCTCTGAGTCTCATTTTTATGTCCCTTCTATGTATGGATTCATATAGTTCTTAGTTTTTTTCTGATTTACTTATTTCACTCCGTATAATGTTATCAAGGTCCATCCATGTTATTGTAAATGATCCGATGTCATCATTTCTTATGGCTGAGTAGTATTCCATAGTATATATGTACTAAAGTTTTTTAATCCACTTGTCCTCTGACGGACACTTGGGCTGTTTCCAGATCTTTGCTATTGTGAACAATGCTGCCACAAACATGGGGGTGCATTTCTCCTTTTGGAGCCGTTCTATGGTGTCCTTGGGGTATATTCCTAAAAGTGGGATAGCTGGGTCAAAAGGCAGTTTGATTTTCAGTTTTTTAAGGAATCTCCATACTGTTTTCCACAAGACTTTCATAGGAAGAAGTAAGCAAGGAACAAGGAAGTAATACTAGGCAAAAAAGCAGATTGTTTATTGCAAGATTACTTTCTTTAGAGGATGGCAGGAATCTATCAAGCAGGTTACCTAGTTAGTACTAATCAGAGGATTCCTGATTGATCAGTTTAAAGTTCCTTTTCTTGGAGAGCTGAAATTTGATTAAGTCTTGGTTTGGGGATGTGGGCTTAGCATAAGCAATTCCATTTGGGACCTGTTGTTTTGTTATTTTCATAGATCATGATTTTGTTGTTGTACCTACATATAGCTGCTAAAATGTCTTTTTAAATCCTCATTAGATGGGTGAAGTTCTTTGGATAACATTGACTATAACAATAATGAATTAACTAAGAATATATAGTTTAGAATATATATAGAAAATATTTGATATATTGGAAAGTCTTTTATTTTTATTAAGTGAGAGGTGGGGAGGCAGAGACAGACTCCTGCATGTTTTGCTCTGACCAGGATCCACCTGGCAAGCCCCCTACCAAGCAATGCTGTGCCCATCTGGGCTGCTGCTCTGTTGCTCAGCAACCAAGCTATTTTAGTACCTGAGGCAAGGCCATGTAGCAATCCTCTGCGCCTGGGACCAATTTTGCTTGAACCATTAGAGCTCTGACTGTGGGAGGGGAAGAGAGAGAAATGGAGAGGGAGGAGAAATAGATGGTCACTTCTCCTGTGTGCCCTGACTGGGAATCAAACCTGGGACTGACACTCTACTGCTGAGCCAACCAGCCAGAGATATTGGAAAATTTTTAACATATCTTAAGTATGTCTTATAGGAATATCCTGTGAGAGTCACAAAAGGCAACACCAAAACAAATGCTGCAAAAAGAATATTTAAAATATATTGTATAAGAAATTTCCAACAAGATATGAGTCTCATATTTAAAGTGAGCTTCAACACTAATAATATAAATATAAATAAATTCATACCCATATATAGCAAAGATAAAGAAAAAATCTTTAAAGCCAACAGAATAAAAATATAGAAACATTATGTACAAAAATGACAATGATAAAATGACAATCATTTTGATAACAGATAACTTCTCATCAACAGCAACAAAGAACAAAGACAATAGAATAATATTAACATGCTGATAAAAAGCTTCTTAAAAATAAGGTATACATAAGATACAAAACCATTATTTAAAAGTAAGGAGGAATAACATAATTCCAGTAATACAAAAATTAAGATCCTTACTTTAAAAAGTAGTAAAAAAATATTGTTCTGCAAGAAGAAAGGATTTATCTGAGGGATACAAGAATAGTATAACAAAAGATTGGCAAGATATTTTTTGGAAAGAAAATGTGGACACAAAAGAAGTTCTAAATTATCGAAGAAATACATAAAGTTGGCAGTTCTCTCAAAATTAATCTGCAAATATATTTTAATACTGATTAAAAATTTCATGACTTAAAAAATATGAAACTTGGCAGGATGACTATGAAAACCAAATGGAAGAATAAGAACAGAGGAGAGCCAAGATAATTTGAAGAAGAATGTGATTGCACTTGTCCTACCAGCCATTAAGACATATTTTAAAGCTGTAGCCATTAAAACAATGTGGAATATGCCCAAGAATAGGCAAGCATAGCAATGGAACAAGTTAGGAAGCTCAGAGCAGATTCAATAATTGATGAGAACTACATATGTAACACAGATGGTGTTTCATATCAGTAGAGAAAGAATGTTAGTAATATGAATATTTTTTATATCTTCATAGTATGTATTTATTTCTTATGGCATTCTTTGTATAAATATACATTTGAACTTGGAGGAACATAATAGGAAATCTGAATCTTGTCATAGACCAAGCTCTTCTTTCTTATCAATATTTAATAATAATATGATAATATATTAAATATATATTAATGTCTAATATATCTATGAAATAAGTTACAAAGGCACATAAAACATGATCTTTGACCTAGATTGTCAGAGAAATATCTAATGAGATATTTAAAAAAATTAAAAATATGTTCAAGATATATATTTAGTACAGAGTAGAAAGTGATTTAGTTTTTAAGAGACATCAGACAAGGCTTGATAGAGAATTTGGAGAGGATAACAGGTTTTAAAGTATGATTAGAAGTTTATTAAGTAGACTGAGTAAGAAGGGACAACATGTTCAAAAATATTGAATTATAAAACAATATACTATTTCTGAAATTAAAAGACTGTTCACATATTTACTATATTAACCATAAATGCACATATGTTTATGTAAAATACAAATATAGCCTGACCAGGCGGTGGCACAGTGGATACAGCGCAGCCTGGTATGCAGAGGACCCAGGTTTGAAATCCCAAGGTTGCCGGCTTGAGTGTGGATTCACCAGCTTGAGCATGGGGTTGCTGGTCTGAGTGTGGGATCATAGACATGACCCATGGTTGCTGGCTTGAGCCTAAGGTTGCTAGCTTGAGTAAGGGGTCACAGGCTTGTCTGAAGCCCCCTGGTCAAGGCACATAAAAGAAAGCAATCAATGAACAACAAAGGTGCCACAATGAAGAATTGATGCTTCTCATCACTCTCCCTTCCTGTCTGTCTGTCCCTATCTGTCTCTCTCTGTCTTGCTAATAAAATAAAATAAAATAAAATAAAATAAAATAAAATAAAATAAAATAATAAAATAAAATAAAATACAAATATTTTTCATATGTTTTGTACTGGTTAACTTACTGCATAAAAAATTACCCCAAAACTCAGTAGCAAAAAACAACAGTCATTGCTTATTGCTCATGTGTCTGCAAGTCCATGGGGAGTCTGATGACCACTATCTAGACTGGGCTCAGGAAGGTGGCTCTGCTCTACGTGTTTCTTATTCTCTTGCGACCAGCGGGCTGCCTGAGAATGTCCTTCTCATAGTGATGACAAACATGTAGAAACACTGAGGCTTCTTAAAACCTAGGCTCTGCACTGATACACTGTCATTCCCACCATCTGTCATTGTCCCAGCAAACTACATGGCCACATCTCACGTCAAGGGGTAGGGAGTATACTCCACCCTTGGTGAGGCCATGACAAGCATGTGCATGCTGGGATTGGTGAAGAATCAAGGCCATTAATAGACACTACTTCATATCTCCAAGTATTTGCCATAGTTTAAAACAAAAGGCATGGAGGGAGATCTATTACTAAAAGATGTGTCTGAAAAAGACCATTTGTAATAGAAACCCCAGACCAAGGAGAACTGTTATAACCAGGCATGGATATACATTCTGAGATTCCTGAGAGACAAAAGAAAAAATAAAAAGCAAGAAAAAATGTTTCTTCACAAAAGGGCAAAGCAAATAAAATGTCTGAGCAATAGAAGAGCACCAATTTGTGAAAACTATTCTGCTCACAAAAGTTAGGGGATATTTTATTGCTTCATATTTGTTTTTGAAATATCCCCTAATTTTTGTGAGCAGTATAAATTCATACACATATACCTACTTATCAACATATGAAATCTATGTGCATGCATTCCCTTACATTCTGTGTAGTTAGAAAATGGAATGTTCTGTATCACAAGATAAATTTTTAATATAAATAATATTGTATGTTTCTATCATTTATTCTCATTCATATTCATTCATCCTCTCTCAGAGTAACCTTTGTGTTTGCGGTAATTGTTAACTGTAAAGAATGGACCATCCCTTTTACCTCCAAAGAGTACACTATTTTTCAGCCAAGAGAGACCAGACAAAGATAACCAGGCAGATTTTTTTCCATCTTTAGTGTCTGAGTGGATGACAAAGAAGTCTGTTGCTTTAGCCAAGTTGTCTGCCAACATTTCACTTTCTTCACTTGCTATTAGTTGCCTGGTCGCAAGGAAAAAGCAAAACAAAACAGGCTTCGCAAATCTGGACCTTTTATTCCCCACTCAATAAATATTTCAGTCTATCTGTTGCCTCACATCCTGTGTGAGTTGGTATGAGAACCAGTTGGGCGATTTTATGAGGAAACACTTAGATATGTGCCCTTGGGCTAATAGTAGAAACAATGGTGATGCTTTGTATGTGCATACTGTTTTTAACTTTCTCAAGCAAGTGGCAACATGGTGAGATGAAAATCTTGGGGCCTATGACAGCCTCTGATTGTATTCTAGTTACTTACTCTGTGTGAATGTAACATATCAGTTAATATACTTTAATCTTAATTTCTTAATTTGTAAAAGTGATGACAATAATATCTACCTCAAAGCATAGTTATAAGAATTAACACTGAGTATGTGTGTGTGTCTGCCAAGATCAAGGTGGTAGCACTGTATATTTAACTAATAGAAGAGATTCATCTTCAACTAGTTTACAGTCAAGAGGAGTACAAAGGGAGAAAAACAATTATGTTTCCTTGGATATTTGTAACAAAATAATTTAATAATTATATTTCATAAGTTGTATTAAATTACCTTGTATATTTGTATAATTGTAATAAAGCTTATAACAGAGATATGGAAACTTATCAAGGAGAAAAGAACTAAAGTGATTTTGAGAGAATAACTGTTTCCATGGTTCTCTTTCTGAGAACTCCTTATGACCATTTATCTCTGCTGGGACCTGTCCTAATAAATGTCAAAGGGTCAGATTGACAATTGTCTGAAAGGGAATTGTATATGTTAAATCTATAGCAATAAATTTAAGCTATCATTGGTTTTTAGAAGTTGTTTAAAATGAATACAACATTAAAATTTTGATATTTCCCATTAACTGAAATCTTTGATAGAAAAAATATTGTCACGACAAGTCTGTAAGCACTTTGTCCCCTCTGCCTTAACTCCTCTTTCTTCGGCTGACTTCTGCGCACTTGCCCTCAACATCTAAATTTTGGTGTTATCTCATATAGACCTTCTTGACCTTGTGGGCTTTTAATTATTTATTTGTCTAGCTTAGAGTTCTTATGCATTAATTTTCAAGTAAGAAATTGTAGAAACCTAAGATAATAGCAAATGAAAATCCCGAGGTCACAGGGCGATGTGTGAAAGCAGCAAGAGAGAAACTAGGAGGAAAAAACAAGCCCTTTGGAAAAGCTCCATGCTTCTCTGTGGCCTTTTTGATGAGGAGATAACAAACGTCTGAAGGGTGGTGAAATAGAAAGCAGTATTTATGGATTATTAGTTAATGAAAATAGAATTTATGATCACTTGACAGAACAATTAATATGTCCTGTACAGAGTTAAACAACTTCTTGTGTTTTGACAGTAATTAACCTTTGAAAATAAGCACCTAGAATGTCTCTACTTTCGTGTCATTGACAAATTCTATGCCCGCTGGCTGGAATGCTTTTTTATTTCTTGATTTTCTGGTCAACTCCATTTTATTTTATTGTTCTGTCTCAGTCAAGACATCTACACCCATGCAAGTTAGTCATTGCATCACCACTCAGACCACTCCTTGGAGCTCTAGACACACACATCCACCTTCCACATTTCTTATGTCTCAGGCACTTACACTCAAAAAGCAAATCCCTAATCTTCCCTGCAGGCTGTATCCTCTTCTGGTGCTTCCCTGCTTAGCAAGTACATACACTACCTCTCATCCAACTAAGCAAGTCAGAAACCTGGGAGTTATCTCAGACACTCTTCTCTCCTTCACCCTCACATCCTGCCCATCCTCCAAGTCCTGTCAATTTCATCTTCTCACTTTCACATCAGCCAACTTCCTCTTTCTACTTCCGCCACCACCACCAGTCCACGCTACCACTTTTTCTTGTCTGAACTATTGTACTAACTTGGTCACTAATACATTAATAGCCATTATCTTATTATCCTGGTCCATTCTGTACATTGCAGTCCAAAATATCTAGAAATGCAAATTTGATATGTCGCCTTCCTTCTTAACCCCTTTGCATATCTTCCCATTGATTGTTTTAACTCATTTCTTAACAGGCCTATGAGGCCCTGTGTGATCTGGCCCCTTCCAAACTTCCTAACTGCACCTTTTCAGAACTTGCTGTAGCATTCATCTCTTTTTAACTACTCTGTTCATCTTTCAGTTTGCTGCTACTTATAGAAATTATGCATCATATTATTAGTCTTGGCAACACGTTTCAATGAAGAGGGACAAGCAAGGCTTTGTGTCTCTCACCTTTCATCCAGGTATGCTCATGTTGCCACCTCATAAGTTCATACCATGGGAGACCCTCTGTATCAGTGTGGGCCCCTGGGGATGGCCCACCCTGGAAAGCCTTATGGAATGGGCACCTTATGCTGCAGTTGGCTAAACTACAATTGATCAGAGGAGGAAATGTTATGTAGGAGGTTTGTGATAATAACATTTCAGTTCCTTCTCATTGGGGAAGATGGCCTTGACCAGGTAAGCCTAATAGAAGAGTTTCTTTTTGGTCTGGTCTCAACTCCTCATCATTACATCATCCAAAATCTTCTGATCTCTTTCTGGGTCTTTCCCCCATAATGGACCTAAGACAACTTCATTCTGAGGTACTGATTATATATAACTGGGCTGTCTATGCAATATTACAGAAAATTCTTTGTTTTAATTAAACTTTATTGGGGTGACACTTGTTAACATAATTAGAAAAATTCTTAATCTTTGTTTCTTAGTGTTTACTTCAAACATTGAGTCTCCTATGAAGAAGGATTTTACTTGCTTCCAAGATGCTAACAGGTGATAAGCAGAAAGTTACTAACTTGTGAGTCTTGATTCTGCATACCAGATCCAACGGCCTTAGTAGTCTGTGTACTCAGGCCAGCTGCCTCATTATTTTTCTTTTAGGGTTTATTATGTGGTTTTCTGTCTCCCTGTCCTTCTTAATTACTATTTATTTTTATATGGCAGGAGGAAGTATTTTAACACTCCTTCAGTTAGAAAGGGTAAGTTCCTGACTGAGGCCCAAGATTAAAACAGACTCCCCACTGGGGAAATACCTGGACAATGTTAAATTTCCTATGCAACATCATGAAACATCTTCCTCGTTGCCCTAAATCGTTCACGATTTTATTGTTTAACCAGTTCATGCTGACAATCTTGTGGGTTACAGTTCTATGTGACTGCCAAGTGCATATTATTTTCATTATTGTACATTCTATTATGTTCTCCAGGAGAAAATGTTTTAAGTGATGCCAAGTGAGAAATTACTAATTAGGTTTCTCCCTGAATCCACCATTACTGTAAGAATTGATTTTTTTTTTCTCTCTAGCTAGCAAATTGCCATTAATTGTCACCTTCACTTTGGTATCTTGCATTTACTACCTTTCCAAATCTTACAGAATTTCTGAGACCCATCCCCCACATTTTTTAGCTAATAGAAACTGCTTACTATTTTGAATTTATAGCATTTGAAATTTGTTCACTTTTATGTCATTTTGTTCAGGAGAATAGCTAGTGTTACTTAATAACAACTAAGTAATTGTCTAGTTTCTTGAATTGATCTTTGTTTCAGAGGTGTCAATAGTTTCTTCTCATTTAAGTTAATAACTTCACAGAATAATGGTTTCCCTGAGGGCAGGAACTGGACTTTTTCTTCTATTGGATCCTCGGGATATATCAAAAAACCTGGGCACAGAGTTGGTATTTGATAAATATTTATTGCTCATTCTCACTTCAAGTAAAAAATAACCTGCCCTGGCCGGTTGGCTCAGCGGTAGAGCGTCGGCCTGGCGTGCGGGGGACCCGGGTTCGATTCCCGGCCAGGGAACATAGGAGAAGCGCCCATTTGCTTCTCCACTCCCACCCCCTCCTTCCTCTCTGTCTCTCTCTTCCCCTCCCACAGCTGAGGATCCATTGGAGCAAGGATGGCCCGGGCACTGGGGATGGCTCCTTGGCCTCTGCCCCAGGTGCTAGAGTGGCTCTGGTCGCGGCAGAGCAACGCCCCGGAGGGGCAGAGCATCGCCCCCTGGTGGGCAGAGCGTTGCCCCTGGTGGACGAGCCCGGTGGATCCCGGTCGGGCGCATGCGGGAGTCTGTCTGACTGTCTCTCCCCGTTTCCAGCTTAAAAAAAAAACAACAAACAAACCCAAAAAAACAAAAATACAAAAAAAACCCCCCATCAAATCATAGTCCTTAAAAGATGCAAAGTGATAGAAGTGGGAAGGAGGTAGAGTGGTTTGTGGTAAGTGGACAGCATAGGAAACGTACACAGGGATTAAGCACGTGGCTTTCAGAGCCAGACAGAACCCCACTACGAATCCTGACTATGCTGTTGGATGACTTTGTGACCTGGCTAAGTCAATGACAGCTCTAAGCCTTTGTCTATCCTACGTAAATGCAGATAATAACATCGATCTTATGAAGTTGTTATGAAACTGAATGATGGCCTGTGGTGGCGCAGCGGATAAAGCGTCGACCTGGAATGCTGAGGTCACTGGCTCAACACCCTGGGCTTGCCCTGTCAAGGCACATATGGGAAGTCAACTACAAGTGGATGCTTCCCGCTCCTCCCTCCCCTTCTCTCTCTCTCTCTCTCTCTCTCTCTCTCTCTCTCTCTCTCTCTCTCCTGTCTAAAATCAATTTAAAAAAATGAATTGAATACAGAAACTGAATGAGGTAATGCATTCAAGTCTAAGCACAATACCTAGCTCATAGTAAATATTTAACATATGGAATATATTATGTTAATCATTACTACTAGTATCAAGGACAATATTCAAAGAGTGATACCTCTGCATCAGCCTCTAATTGGATAGCTATTAGACTGGCTTTAGCTCGGGTCACTGCTGTGCTCTGTCACTACCATAGAGCAGCCTGGGAGAAGTGTAACCTTGGCATAAATGTCAACATAGATCTGAAGATTTAGCAGCATTGTCATCTATGCTGTGCGCAGCAGGTGTTCTTGGATGGAGGCCTGAGCAATGGCCTCCATGCCAACCCCTTGGTCTTAGTCTCATTATTCCACCTATTAGGGCCCCAGTTTGTCATGCATGACATGAGGAACACAATCAATACTCCATAGAAGGGGTGCAAGATTTCATTTAGCCGATTTACATGGGGGTATCTGAAGCATAAGGTGTTTGGAAAATGTCCATCCTTTTCCTTTCCCCCTAGTTTCATCTTGTCTTTAACTCCCATCCTTTCAGAAGAGACTCCCAATCTTTTCAGAATACTTCCAGTGTGAAGGCTCTAGCAAACGGCTCAACATTTAAAATCCTTACTTTTGCCTAGGTCATCCACTTTGGCCAAATATACTAGAAATGATTCATCCAGATAATGACTCTGGCCATCTTGTTCCTTTATCTAGATAAAAAACAGTCTGAGAGACAAAAAAGGAACAAAGAAATGAAAAGAAATTCTTATTTGCATTAAGGTCTCCCCCCCCCCTTTTCCCCCTTGTGGGAATAAAGCTTGATTCTCTTTGAGACTAAATACTTTATGGGAACACTATGTCTTGAACACTTCATCCTATTCACGTCAGTGGGGGCACATTCAAGAAACAGTACTCTAAATCAGAACACGAGCTGAGCAGGGAAGATCACTATCTCAAGCCTATTAGAATTCTCAGAAAGAAATCCTTCTGAATTGTAGCCTGCCAATAGACCACACAAATGGGCAGAGGCTGAAATAATTACATATTGCACAGAAAAATTGAAAAACATAAAACATTAATAATGCACTTGGAATTCTAGAGAAGAATTTTTTTTTATAAGCTGTGGCAAGCAGAAATATAAATACACATAGTTTTAAAATGATTCTTCCTATATACAATCTTCTAAAAATTAAGCTTGGGAGAAACCCATGTTGCTTTTGCTTCTATGATCAAAACATATCCCAAAGGTGTTGCATAGCTTCAAACTCTTTTCATGAGAAGCTTCCCCTTTCCCAGCTCCAAACACCACCAGTTTCAATTGGTTATTTTCCAGAGGTTTCACAATATTTGTCTTTGGGTGCCTTGACGTATAAACAAAATGAAAAGTTTAATATTATTCTCTTCAGAAAGTTGCTCAATAAAGCATCTTTGTTCCGTGGCTGGCTTAGCAAAGGCCCATCCTGTCTGTACCTGTTCATTCCGGATGCTTATTTGAGTCAAGTAGTGTTGAGATCTATTCTTTGAAATGGAAGAGAGAGCCTTCAGGTTTCTTGGCCTGTTGAAGCTCCATGTGATTAGATTTCCTATAAAAGATCTTTCAAAGTTTCTTTTTTTTTTTAATCTAGTGTCTCTCTCTTTTTTTTTTTTTTTTTTTACAGAGACACAGAAAGAGTCAGAGAGAGGGATAGACAGGGACAGACAGAAAGGAAAGGAGAGATGAGAAGCATCAATCATTAGTTTCTCGTTGCACATTGCAACACCTTAGTTGTTCATTGATTGCTTTCTCATATGTGCCTTGACCGTGGACCTTCAGCAGACCGAGTAACCCCCTGCTCGAGCCAGCGACCTTGGGTCCAAGCTGGCGAGCTTTTGCTCAAACCGGATGAGCCCGCACTCAAGCTGGCGACCTCGGAGTCTCGAACCTGGGTCCTCAGCATCCCAGTCCGACGCTCTATCCACTGCACCACCACCTGGTCAGGCTCAAGGTTTCTTACTGTTTACAGAAAATAAAAAAGCCAGATTATTTGGCTTAGGTTTACTTTCTAAATAATGACATATTTTAAGATCCTAAAGAATAAATGAATGTTATAATAAGCACCCCTGTATTCACAACTCAGCCTTGCAAAATCTTAACATTTGGCTATGGTTGCATCAGATCCTTTCAAAAATGACACTGAAAATGAGAGGAGGCCCTTGTGATACCCTCCTTTCTCTGAATCCTTTGCTGCCCTTTCTGGAAGTGACCAACGCCCTGAGTTTGATACACATCATTCCTGCACCTGATTTTTGTATTTCTATTATATATAAAATTACACAAAAACAATCTGTGACATTCTCCAGGTTTAACCATGTATAAATGTCATCTTCCATAATCCAACTGAAATTTGAGTTTGCACGTGGTTTGAAAGATACATTTTTATCTTTTTAAATGAATAACTAATTTCCTTATCCTTTCTGTGTATATAGGTTATAATTTATCTATCACGTTTTATTGATTAGTTTGTTTTTTAATTTCCTCTTGTGTGAGTTGTAGTAAATTATATTTATCTAGAAAATGGTCCATTTCTTCTAAGTTTTCAAGTGCATGAAAATGAAGTTGTCCCTAGAATTGCTTTAATATTTTTTTATTATTTATTATTTTTATAGTTATATCCAATTTTTCAATCTTTTTTTTTTTTTACAGAGACAGAGAGAGTCATAGACAGGGGCAGACAGACAGGAATGGAGAGATGAGAAGCATCAATCATTAGTTTTTCGTTGCGTGTTGCGACACCTTAGTTGTTCATTAATTGCTTTCTCATATGTGCCTTGACCGTGGGCCTTCAGCAGACCGAGTAAGCCCTGGCTTGAGCCAGCGACCTTGGGTCCAAGCTGGTGAGCTTTGCTCAAACCAGATGAGCCCACGCTCAAGCTGGCCACCTCGGGGTCTCAAACCTGGGTCCTCCTCATCCCAGTCTGACGCTCTATCCACTGTGCCACCGCCTGGTCAGGTTCACTCTTAAGACCTATTAACTTTGCCTACTCCCTTTGTTTAATGACCAATTTCTCTAGATCAGTGGTAGTCAACCTGGTCCCTACTGCCCACTAGTGGGCGTTCCAGCTTTCATGGTGGTGGTAGCAGAGCAACCAAAGTATAAATAAAAAGATAAACTTAACTATAGTAATTTGTTTTATAAAGACTTATTCTGCCAAATTTAGTGAAAATCCAACATAAAGTACTTGGTAAGTAATTATTATTATATGCTTTAACTTGCTGTAACTCTGCTTTCATAAATTTCATAAAGTAAAGTTACTTCCCTACTTTATAAATCACCATTACTGTGGAACTGGTGGGCAGTTAGAAAATTTTACTACTAACAGAGATACAAAAGTGGGCAGTAGGTATAAAAAGGTTGACTACCCCTGCTCTAGAGGTTTTTTTTTTTTTTAATTTATGTTTTAAAAATGAGTAACAGTTCTAATTTTTTTTTTTTTTTTTGTATTTTTCTGAAGCTGGAAACGGGGAGAGACAGTCAGACAGACTCCCGCATGCGCCCGACCGGGATCCACCAGACACGCCCACCAGGGGGCGACGCTCTGCCTACCAGGGGGCGATGCTCTGCCCCTCCGGGGCATTGCTCTGCCGCGACCAGAGCCACTCTAGCGCCTGGGGCAGAGGCCAAGGAGCCATCCCCAGCGCCCGGGCCATCTTTGCTCCAGTGGAGCCTTGGCTGCGGGAGGGGAAGAGAGAGACAGAGAGGAAGGAGGGGGTGGGAGTGGAGAAGCAAATGGGCGCTTCTCCTATGTGCCCTGGCCGGGAATCGAACCCGGGTCCCCCGCACGCCAGGCCGACGCTCTACCACTGAGCCAACTGGCCAGGGCCTTTGTAGCCTTTTTTGATGACAGTATATGCTGCCAGAATGGTTTTATGCTTGCTTCTTTCTGGAGCTACCAAAATAACTGTCTGGAATCCCTTTTCTGTTAATTTCTCAGCTTGCAGTTTTCCAGGTCACTCATGTAATAATTTATTCAAATTCCAAATGCAAGGGTAACAGGTCTTTGGTAACCAAACATCAGAAATGACAGTTTTGTTTTTATGTACAAGCTGATAAACAGGTTTTATTTGTGAATTCCTATAATAATATATAGATTCTTTTAAGACCCATACTGTATTTTTGGAGTTGTTGGAAGGCTCTCACTTTGTGGGTGGATGTAAGGTATGTAACCATCTATCTCAAATACCTCAGACCTATTGTCTCATTCATTGTTCATTTAGGCACATAAAAGCCAAGTCTTTTGTTAGCAACAAGGTTAGCTTATGCGTTTACTTGTTACTTTCACATAGTTTGGGTTTCCTATAAATTTCCTTTCTAGTTGACAGCTGTGCATTTGAAGAACATTTGCTGTGTTTTGTGAAACTGTCTAATTTGACATATTGACAAACATGAACAGTGAACTGTCTAGCCTTTCATAATCTGTTACCAATTTATCTTTCTACTCATATTCCATGTATCACCCACAATAGCTCTCAAAGTAGACCTACTTCGAGACAAGTTATTGCTTTGCTTTTTTTTGTTTTCATCTGTGTTTCTTCCCTTGCTACTTCTCTTATGTCCACATATGAATCATATATTAAAGCCTTGCTTAAATGTCGCTTCTTTCAGGAAGTTTTCCCTCACCTATCAAAGGGAAGTGACATTCTTTCCCATGGAAAGCCATTCTCTTTCATTTAGCACCGTGATTTCCACATCCATTGTGCTTATTGTTAATGCTCTTACTTTCTCAAACTCCACCCCACTCAGCATTGCACTGGAAACTTTTGGACTAGGACAGGATTGCGGTCAGTTAGTTTTGTATGTATCCCTGATGTAGCAATATGCCTTTCAGCGTCTGAGAGCTTATTAAACGCAATTGAATTTCGGCAGAGTTCCAAACAGAAGTTGTAATAGAAACATATTATAGAATGAGATTACTAGATATCCAGCGAATGCTTAGATTAGGTATCTGTAAGTCTATTACAGTTTTAAGACTAACAAGAATAATACTATTCTAAATAGTTGAACCCATTATGTTTCAGGCACTTTTCTAGTGCTTTTCTTATATGATCTCTAATTCTTATGACATCTGAAAAATAGATGAGGTTAAGGTAGCTGCTCAAGATTATAGGAGTAGTGAGAGGTGGAGCTGAAGTTTGGATCTAGATCTATCTAGCTTCCAAAGGCAATAAAAAGCTAGTGGACATAAAGACCAAAAAACAACAACAACAAACAAACCAAAAAAGAAAAACCAACTGTATGCTTTATTGGAAATAAGTATTGTTTATTCCATGTGAAGTGAATAATCAGAAATGGTAGACTGAAGTAAAGGGATAGCGATTATGCCACTCATTTGTGAGGCTCATCTGCAGGGCCACCTCCTCCAGGAAGCACTGACTCTCTCCTGTAAGCCTTCTTTATCTTAATTGTTACACCTTAATCACTTAGTTTTAATAATCTGTTTATGGGATTGACTCCTCAGTAGGCAATGACTGACTTGAAGACAAAAACTTTATTTTTTACTCTGTTTTCCCATTTTATTCCCATAAGATATGAATAGTACTCTTATCAAAATATTTACATGCCATATTGTAGCCTTGGGGATTCACAGTGCAAAACAGTAAAGATTCTAAGGCGTTCTAAAGATGTGTGTTTAGCTTTCACTAAAGGAGCATTTCCCAATCTTACTTGAACACAAAATCTTTTTTTTCTCAGAACACTTACTGATTACTTGTGCATCTAGTATTTCAGAAAATAAACCTTGGAAAATTGTGCTCTTACATGACTTTCTTGGATGTCCTTTTTCTCTTTGTTTTGGGGTAACAGGTGGATAGTCATAGAGATAAGTAGATAGGGAAAATTAATTTTCTAAGAGAGATTTTCTAATAATCTAAGAGGGATTTTCTCATCCAGTGGCTAAAAGAAACTAAGCTGAGCCCTGGCTGGTTGGCTCAGTGGTAGAGCGTCGGCCTGGCATGCAGGAGTCCCGGGTTCGATTCCCGGCCAGGGCACACAGGAGAGGCGCCCATCTCCTTCTCCACCCCTCCCCCTCTCCTTCCTCTCTGTCTCTCTCTTCCCCTCCCGCAGCCAAGGCTCCATTGGAGCAAAGTTGGCCCGGGCGCTGGGGATGGCTCCGTGGCCTCTGCCCCAGGCGTGAATGGATGGCTCTGGTTGCAACAGAGCGACGCCCCAGATGGGCAGAGCATCGCCCCCTGGTGGGCATGCCGGGTGGATCCTGATCGGGTGCATGCGGGAGTCTGTCTGACTGCCTCCCCTTTTCCAACTTTAGAAAAATACAGAAAAAAAAAAGGAAACTAAGCTGTGTAGCAGGAAGTAAATTCAGAGTTGTCAAAGGCAACTGCTTTCTTGCAAGAGAAAGTACTTGGCATCTCTGTCTCTGAGGTAAGCATACCTGTTCTAGGGATGTGGGTTGGGGGCGTCCCTGAACCCATATTTGCCCTTTGCTTTGATTTCTCCTTTGGAACGTGATTCTGTTTCTTCTAAAGCATGGACTTATTCATTTTTTCTATTCAAACACATACATCCAAGTGGCAGCTGCATTATTTAGAAATACAAAATACAGGGAAACGAGTTCAATAGTTACCTCAGTGCTCACGGCAGCCAAGGGCAGAGCCTAGCGTGTCGTAAATGATCGGGCTGTCCAGAGGAAAACATTCTTTGTAGGCACTTTTTATCCCCTTTTAAATTTTTTGGTTTTAAAGAGTGGAATATTTCAGTAGCAGAAGCAGTTGCAATCAAATTTCACCTGTTTTTTTATCTTTCACAATTCCTTAGGGAAAAAGAGAATGAAGATGACCTGGGCAGGGGAGGGGTAGTGAGGCCGAGTTCTGAGCAGTGCGGGTTTCCAAAAGAAGTAGGGTGCAGAGGTGCCTTTTTTTTTCTTTAAATAACCATTTTGGTGTCCCTTGCCCCGTGAAATGACTCTTGAAAAGTCTCTTTTTCTGCTACCATAAATGCCTCTACTATGATCCTCAGGAAAACTCTCATAAAACACATTCATGTGAGGAATTCAACATTATTCGTCTCATGGGTCCCAGGTATATTATACACACAGGCACAGAAGTATATTTAATACCAAGGCATTGGAAGCCACTGCACCCCAAGATTCTCAATGTTTAGTGTAATTATAAAACATTTGCCAAAGCAGAGTTACAAAGATGTTTTTATTCTACAATGTTGTTGTTTTTGTCTTATTTATATGGTTGGCAAGTAGGTAGACACCGAAATCAAAAACAAAAGTCAATTAAAACATATTGCTGGTAACATTTTTGTAAGGGAAAATGATCATGACTGAGACTTTATCAAGGATCAGCATTATGTATTTTATTCACTAAATTCTCACAACATCCCTATAAGGTAATTATTATTCCCATTTTATATATGAAGAAAATAGGTCTCAGAAATGAAGAGGTCAAAGAGCTACTAAATGGCTGCCAACTTTTGGGACCAGGTCTGCAACATCTCCGAAGGTGTAACAGGAGGTATTGGAGAGGTGAGGCCATTTTAGATCAAGTTATCTAAGAGGTAACTTCTTCCTTAAGATGTGAAGGACATTAACTCAGGGGCTGCGTGGAAGCCATTTCCAAAGCAATGGGAGCAAAGCAGCATGAAAAGGTGGGGTCACTAATACAGTCCATGCACTGTGCCACATTGGGCACAGTAAGCAGGAGGGTGAGCGACTCAAAAGAGGCTGGGGAGAGGCATTGTCCAGACAACACAGACTTGTGGGGTGTGCACAGGGGGTCAGGTTTCATTTTAAGGCCAAGAAGGCAACCCTGGTGGTGGTTTGGATTAGCTAGTACCGGTGAAAACAGACACCAGTGGGTAGAATTGAGATATATTGTGTTTATTGAATGGCTATAAGTTGATGACATTTTAGATGTGGGTGAAACAGGACTCAAGGGGAAACAGGACTTGAAGACAACAGTTGGGTCTGTGACTTGTGTTAGTGGTAGATGATAGGACCATCTTGTGAAATCGAGAAGAATGAGAAAGAATAGTGTATTTCAGGGGCAGGAATCAAGAGTTCTGTTCGGGGTATTGATTTAGCCTGTGTCAGATAAGAAAAGCAGAAATTATTATTTTACCCGGAGAGGAATTTGCTGCTGGGAAATGGTCACTAAGGTCAGAGTTGCATTATTCTTGGCCTAGGCACTTTTGTTGTCAAGGGTACCTACCTCTATTCACTTTTTCCTTCTAATTAAAAATAAATAATGAGCTGATGTTTTGGGCCCTAAAACTATTGTGAGCCTGAGGCGCTGTACCTGCTGGGACTAGTGGATGAGCCAGCTTTGATAAAGGCATTGAAAGGACTGGAAAGCAAAAGGGGAACTGGATATTACATAGAAATCAGGATGCTTCCACCAATGTGGACTGGAGCTCGTGAGCCACACTTAGCCACCGAGGGTGCTGGAATCACCAATTCCTGCTGCCAAGCAGGAGCCTTCATTGCCACCTCTACCCCTGCAGCAACTTCTATTACTGAAGCTGCTTAAACTGCCATTGTAGAAATTACTGGAATCGTGGCAGCTGCCATAGAGCAGAAGACATCAGGGTTACCATTGACAGAGGAGCTGCCTGGAGCTCATTGGTCTTTGGGTTTTTTCCCTTTCTCTTTTTTTTTTTTTAATTTTATTTATTTATTTTTACAGTGACAGAGAGAGAGAGACAGATAGGGACAGACAGACAGGAACGGAGAGAGATGAGAAGCATCGATCATCAGTTTTTCGTTGTGACACCTTAGTTGTTCATTGATTGCTCTCTCATATGTGCCTTGACCGCGGGCCTTCAGCAGACCGAGTAACCCCTTGCTTGAGGTGAGCTTTGCTCAAACCAGATGAGCCTGCACTCAAGCTGGCGACCTCGAGTCTCGAACCTGGGTCCTTCCGCATCCCAGTCTGACGCTCTATCCACTGCGCCACCGCCTGGTCAGGCTCCCTTTCTCTTTTGAATAGAATACCTTTTATCGGAAAACCTGATACAGATGGCAGCGTGGGAGGTGTTGTTTGCAAGCTTTCAGTTCTAGCCCTATGGGGAAAACATCAGAGAGCAAAGGCAGGCTTAATAATCCACCAGTCAACATCTGGCACATGCACGTTAAGTTTGAGATGTGTGTAAAACATGCCAATGGAAATGGAGAGGGAGATCTCTTTGAAGGGGGTGTAGAAAAAGAAGAGTTGGCCAACTAAGACTAAGAGCTAAGATTCCCAATATTTTCATCAAATAAAGAAAGAGAAACTGGCAAAGGAGGCTGAGAAGTCAGAGAAGAAAAACAGCCAACTATAGAATCTAAGAAGGGAGAGCGTTTCTAGAAAGAGTAAATGACCAGCTGTGTTAGATACTGCTAAAAGGGTAAGATGAAAACATAAAGGTACCTTTGGATTCCACATCATGGATACCATTAGTAACCTAGACAAAGTTAATTTCAATTAAGTACAGCTAGTACTCGACTTATGACCACGATTGGCTTCGACAGACTAGTCGTAACACAATTTGGTCGTAAGTTGAGTAGGCTATATATATGTACAGTACTGTGAAATGATGTTATAAAAATCTTTGAGTCAAAGACAAAGACAATTTCCTCTTGGTAGACATCTTAGGAGGGGTTTGATGAAAAATATCCAAGACACAAAACACAAATTGCTGTACTGAATCTGGGATAACAGTTGAAATGGTGCACATGGAGATGGTAGAGCTGCCAGAAGCTGGTCCGCACTGTCGTACACGCAGCTGGGCAATGCTTGCGCTGCCAGACGTGGAGCAGTCATGGCTAGTGATTATGGTCATAAAGTCGAATGGTCGTAAGTTGCATAGGTTGTAAGTCAATCAATACCTGTACTATACATGAAAGCCAAAATGGCTTCATGTTTGCTGATTTATTTTATGAAAAACCCTGTTACATATAGATTATTATTACCCTATAAGCCTACTGAGTGGTGGAATAAAATTCCAAACTCAGGTTTCTGACAAGTCAAGTTCTCTTTCTACTACCTCAAAAATGCACAAAATAATCACTGTCCTTCCTTCACAAGCAATGACATTGCAACATAGAAGGTTCTAATCCTTCCTTGCAGAAATTCTGGCCACGTGCAACTTAGTCCACATGGAATCTCAAATTAAAAAAATTTACTTAGATCCAACATTCCACGACCTCTGGGACTTCTCATCAAGAGCCACTTTGAGTGTGTACAGATGGAAACCAGGAGTAGGTATGGTCTTCCCATTACCACCTCCCCTCAACGCTTATTTTATCATTCTTCCCCTATAGAGCAGGGAAGACTATGCGTTCTGATCTTTTTATTTTAAGGCAGCGGCAGGGAACTTTAGATCACATCCGTCAGCTAAGAATTCCAAGGAAGCTGTCTGCATACTAGTCAGGCTCAGGAGATGAGAGGTCAAGTAATAACTGCTGAGGTGAGAGGAGCTGCGAAAGGGAAAAATGAAAATCTATTGAATAGCAGGGGTGGGGGTTATCGTGGAAGGCTAAACAGCTAAGAGGGGCCCCATGAGACTATCTCCAGCTGATTCTAGAGTCTGAAATCACTGCCTGGAATAAGTGGCACCAGCAGGAATATTAAGATAGAGAGAGAAAGATTTCAAGGAAAAATGATGTTTTGACATCTCTGAGGCTTTCTTACCCGGTACATTCCTTTTGCCAATGCCTAAATTCACCTCTTGCCTGGATTGTTGCAACAACCTCCTAATTCATCTTTTGTCTTTGGGATAGCTGTCCAGTATAATTCTCTACACAACAGCTAAGGCAATAATCTTCCAAAAGCACCAATGTAACCGCCTCTTGAAACTCTACAATACTTTCCTTTGCTTTTGGGATCTAGTGCAAATTCCTTAACATCTCTTACTTACTTCTCCTACCTGCTCCACCTCTTTCTCAATAGACACCCCCCCTCTAATATTTATATATAATTATAGTAGCTGCATTTCTCTAAAGAACAGGGCCTTTTTAAGTTGGAATCATCAGATCTTGTGGAAGTGAGGAGAGTTTGAAGGGGCTAACATAAGCTTACCTACATGTATACAAGAAAGTAGAAGAGAGTTACAGTGCTGAACAAATTCATTGTCCCTTTGCTGAGTCACCAAATACATGGAAGTCAAGAGCAGGTATGATGGCAGAAATGGGAGCTTCCTTATCTGGCTTCCTGAATCTTGGATTGAAGCTTTGAGGTATGTTCTTGAATTCAATAGTTTCAGTAGCTAGCCCTAATTTTCTCATTTTTTGACTTCAGTAAAAAATAGCAGCTCTGGGAGTGGGTGAGGGGTTCTTCTTATGATGTTCTGGAACATTCTTATATATACAACTTTGCCCACACTTCCATCCCCCCCCTTAACACTTAAGAAGCCTTAAGTTCCCTGCTAAAGATCTTTAAAAACCTTTTAGTAATATATGTTTCTACACATAAGTCTGAGTGATATCATTATATTTCACATATGCTAACAAACCATGAGAGAAAAGCTACATTTGTTGTTTTATTTTGTTTTTTAAATAGAAAATATTAAAGATCATTCTAGCCAGCATGGCCTATGTGTTTAGAAGGTTCAGGATAAAATTCATGAACACCTCAAAAAAACATAGAATTATATTCGATGTGAATTCTAGTGGCTATAAAGGGACATTGCTAGAAAATTAATGGACTACTTTTAATTTATGATTTTAATATTTATTAAACAGTTCAGATGAATACTTTCAAAATAAAAATTTCCATATTCACACCAATAACTTTATTTCTTGTGAAATGCATACACACACCCCTAGATGGTAGAATATGTAGTTGAAACTGATCTTATTTTGCCAAGAACATGAGGAAAGAAACTCTGTTTTAATACAAGTAGAATAGATTAATAAGTCAAACTTGACTATCAAAAAAGCAACCCTCTCCTGAAAATCCTAAACTTAAAGACTCCCCAAACTTCTATATAGTTCTGAATTTGGGAAGTTGTCTTTCCTAAAGGACTAGTCCTGACAAAAATAATTAGGCTGTGCCTTGGTAACTGCTCTCATCAAAGACTGGGGCAGTTTCTGTTTAATATCCAGTCTTTGAGTCATTCAGACCCAGATTGTCTCATCAGAGAAAGGCTGCAGAGATGTTTTCTGCCCTAGGGTCAGTGATATCAGGTAGGGCCCTGGCAGGAAAACGGAAGCACACTCAAAGGGTTAACTGAAGAGGGATTCATGAGAGGCCTATCTGCAGTTAAGGTCAGGGTTAAGGGACATGGGATGGTAGAAGTCTCAGAGACCACTAATAGTCATTTGCTACAGCTCTGCTAGGCATACCCTCTCTTCCTTGCCCATTCAGAACCTAGAGATGTTAGTTACCATACCTGCCTCTCAGATCTGAATGGGTAGGGAAGAGGGCTGTTACTAGAATATGGTGAGAGCTTTAGTCACAGGACAGGGTCTGCCAGGAAGGAGCTGTAACCATAGGTAGAGAAAGGCAGCACCTGGTACACCAGCATGACAGCAGACCTGTGACAAGAAATAAGACTAAACATCCCCAAAGCCCATTCTATATGGGGAAAGTTTCAGATATGACAGTTAAAAAACCTGAATTCACCTGACCAGATGGTGGCGTAGTGGATAGAGTGTCAGACTGGGATGTGGAAGGACCCAGGTTCGAGACCCCAAGGTCGCCAGCTTGAGTGCGGGCTTATCTGGCTTGAGCAAAAAAAAAAAAAGAAAAAAAAAAGCTCACCAGCTTGGACCCAAGGTCGCTGGCTCGAGCAAGGGGTTACTCGGTCTGCTGAAGGCCCGCGGTCAAGACACATATGAGAAAGCAATCAATGAACAACTAAGGTGTCGCAACGAAAAACTAATGATTGATGCTTCTCATCTTTCTTCGTTCCTGTCTGTCTGTCCCTATCTATCCCTCTCTCTGACTCTCTCTGTTTCTGTAAAAAACAAACAAAAAACCAACCTGGATTCAATACAACATACTGATCAAATGTTCTTAGGCATATTACTTACAGGTTCTGAAATTGTCTCATCAGCTTTAAACAGGAATAATCATGCCAATGATGTCACAGGGATCAGGGGGAAGAAAAGATCTGAGATTGATTTAAAAATGATAAAACACAATAAAATGCCATTTATCTTTATTGTTATTTTTATTGTAATCATTATATTCTTTGTTATCATGATTATGTTCATAGACAGTCATTAACTTCAAAAGACTGTTTGAAGAAGCCATCTTATGACCAAGAGATGAGTTTTCTACTGCTGTAATATTTCATAGCATGGTCACTGCTAAGGCAGAAATCGCCCTGAGCATACGTCAATTTGGCTAGGACCATTAGGTCTATAATCTTCATACAACATCAGGGTGTTAACTCTTTCGTGGATCTGCATAAAATTTATGGCTGACTGGTTTGTGAACCAGTGGTTGAAAAACATTGCTCTAGACTTAAAAGAAGTTAAAGCACAGTAACAAGACTCCTTAGCTTTTGTTGCATGTGAAACCTCAGAGAGATATTTATTCAGTGGGTCCTTAAATCAAAGGTATCAAATATGGCAAAACTGCTGCCTGTCCCCTTCATGCATCTGTGGCAGACATTACAGAGCCCAGAGAGACTTGTAGGACCCAAATGACATTAAAGTGAGAGATAACATTAGAATCTTCCTTAATATGGCTTTCCCAGCAGTCACTAGCATGTCATTGATTGGAGGTGGTACATGACATGAATTATATACTCACTATCACTAGACATTCAAGTGATAGTATGTTCAAGTTGATTGAACATATGGATCTTGGTCGGGCCTAATAGTTTATAAAGGAGTCCAATAAATTAGAGAGAATCCAGAAGAGGGTAATTGATTTAGTTGCAGGACCTGGTAATGTTTTTCTGAAAATGAGAGGGCAGCTAGGTTCATGGTGGCCTCAGAGGAAAACACAAGAACCAGTGGGTAGAACTGTCTGAAGGGTGTCTATCATCTGTTCAGCATTTAGAGCTAACCAATGTGGTGTAACTTTGAAATAAACTAACTTCAGTTGAACCTGTGTGAACCTCTCTACCAGGTGTTTTGAAATAAAATAATTCTTGATTTAGGAGACTGAGGAAGCTAGATGACTACTAATATCCATTCAAGGTGTAGATTTCCACAGTTCTAGGTCATTCTAGGGGTTCGGTGGTGCGCACCAATTCTCGGAGGACAGCTGTAAGGGAAGCTGTACTGGTTCACTTGGGATTTCCAGATGGGTGTAACATTGGCAAAGTCCCATACAATCCATTTGCCAGCTTTATTTTTATAGTGTGTCAGCCAGAACTCCCCAAGCCAATATTTTGTGCCCCAGAAAGGAAAGCCCACGACATGGTAAATTATTGATGATGCTGCCAAAAAGGAATTTTGCTCTCGGATCAAATTTGGATTAAATGTAGTAAATCCAGGGCATTAGTTTTTAATAATCAAAAAGTTCTGTCGATGTGCTTTAAGGGAATAAAATCCTCCCTTTAAAGGTCTGTTTGATGTAACACTTGAAAGTTGAGATGCAATCAATCATTAACAATATTTAATATTCTCTACCTTCTAGAAATACAATACGGTCAAGGTGCTGAGGTGTGAAAACTGGCCACAGCTCAATTCTCATATTAGATGAAACCACTTTTGAAGTATCATTTTCTTACCCACATTCAATTTAGCATTTCTTCAGTGTATTACTTTTATCCATCACTGCTTATTAAATTAAAAGACTTTACCTGATACTTGAGTCTCTAGGCACATGCAGGAGAAGAGAGGACTTAGTATAATGTACATAAACAAAGCGCAGATTAGAGTTCTCATTTTCTGTATAAAATGATCCAGCAGCAGAATGAGACTTAGGATTTTCATTTGGAATTACTAAGTATTTGTTTAAATATAACCAAATTTCTGCAATGCTGAAACTTTCTGGGGGCAACTTTGAGTGCCTGGATCCTGTTTTATCTGTTTCTTCAACTCTTAGCACAGTGCTCAGAAGCTAGTGGAGATCAACAGGTCCATAGTGCACTGGATAAAATACAAACTACAAAGTTCTCCCTTCTCTGTGCTCCTCAGACTATTTAACACATGCAATTATTTCCTTTGTTTCTTTTATATTTACCTGTCTCCCACACTAACCTGTGAAATCCTTGACAGCCCAAAGAATGACACCTGCTGTCACTGATTCCCGGTGTTTAATTCGGTGCCGGGTAGGCACTCCTTTAATATGTATCGAATGGTTGCTTTCCTCGGGGAGCTTACATGCACATACTCAGAGTTTACTGAAGAATAGCACTGGTTAGTAAAGAGCAATGGCTTTCAGAGTGTCTGTATTCCTAAATGGACTGTTTACTAACCACATAACCTGTGGGAATATATTTATCCTCTATGATCCTCAACATCCATATTTGGAAAATAGGAAGAATAGTAATTTAAATACAGTGTGTCCATAAAGTCATGGTGCACTTTTGACTGGTCACAGAAAAGCAACAAAAGACGATAGAAATGTGAAATCTGCACCAAATAAAAGGAAAACCCTCCCAGTTTCTGTAGGATGATGTGGCAGCATGTGCACATGCGCAGATGATGATGTAACACCGTGTATACAGCGGAGCAGCCCATGGCCATGCCAGTCAAGATGTGGATGGTACAGAGGAAAGTTCACTGTGTTCTGTGCCTCGTTAAATTTGAATCCGTGACCAAAGTGCAATGTGAATATCGGCGCGTTTATAACAAAGTGCCACCACACAGGAATAACATCACTCAGTGGGATAAGCAGTTGAAGGAAACCAGCAGTTTGGTGGAGAAACCCCGTTCTGATAGGCCATCAGTCAGTGACGAGTCTGTAGAGGCTATACAGGATAGCTACCTAAGGAGCCCTAAAAAATCTGTGCGTAAGCCCACATCAAACTGCACTGAATAGATATGAAACTGGGAGAGTTTTCCTTTGCACTATTTGGTGCAGATTTCACATTTCTATCATCTTTTGTTGCTTTTCTATGACCAGTCAAAAGTGCACTATGACTTTACGGACACACTGTATAAAATGCTTTACACTTCCATACATATATTAATGCTGTTTAGTGTTCACCTTGCCAGTTATACATGATGTTCTCTAGGCAAGACAGTCACATAACACTGAAGAGCAAAGGCTTTGGAATTAGGTTTCCTGGTTTGAAATGTAGATTTGATTCACTAGATATGGGACTTTGGAAAGACTATACTTTCAGGGATCATTTCTATAGTTTGATATGGGACCTTGGGGCACATTTCTATAGCTGTACCTCGACTTACTCTTTTAAAAAATGGGAGATACTAATAAGACCTACTTAATAGATTGTTGCATGTACAGCACTTAGAACAGTGAACAGTGTGTGGTGCATAGTGCATAGAAAATTTAGTTATTATTACTGTTATTGTTATTTATGCATATATCTTTTTCTTAAAATAGTACCTGGGCCTGACCTATGGTGGCACAGTGGATAAAATAACCTAGAATGCTGATGTTACCAATTCGAAACCCTGGGCTTGCCTGGTCATGGCACATATGGGAGTTGATACTTCCTGCTCCTCACTTTCTCTCTAAAATAAATAAATAAAATCTTTTTAACAAGTGTTAAAAAATAAATGAGTAGCACCTGGAAGTTTTCACGTATTATCTCACCCAACCTTTAGCAGCTCAAACCAGACTTAGTCTAGTCTAATGACAGTTTCTTGATTAAATGATACCGGCTCATCTTACCTTCTAGATTGATTTGCTGAGCTTCACAGCTAAATTTCCAAATCCTCTAGTACGAGAACGCTTTTCAAAATCACCCAGGGCCCATGTTAACTTTAAAATCTAACCTCTCTGCAGTGAGATCCATTTCAGTTTATTTCTCCTCTACCCTTTCCATCACTCCGATTAAATATTTCAAAATCATCTTTACCCCATTCGTTTAACCTCCTATTCAACATTTATCTCAACATCTTAGTCCTTCTCGATAGTGTTTGCCAAACCCCTCCCTGACGCTCCATCCCACTACGGGCACCCAGCTCACATCGCATTACCTTTTCCCTGGGTGGGCTATTGCATCAGCCTCCTAACTGACCCTCCAGCTTGCAGCTTCTTTATCTTACCCTCTATCTACCTAATGACCAGATCAATTTTTCCAAAGCACTGTTCAGATGTTCTGAGCCCCTCTTCAACGCCAATGAACAAGGCTCTGGATTGCTGACCATGTAAAGGTGAAATGCTTCAGGTTTACAACCATAGTTTCTTTAATCCGGACCCCCTTTATCTCTCTAGGTTTGAACTTCCCATAAAGGATGGGAGGAAAAAGTACTAATATTTACTTTAGAGCTTATTTAAGCTAGGATGAAGGTACACACACATTTTAAACATTGTTTAATCCTTTCAACTTCACCTTGATTCCCATATATTCTCCAGCCCACCTCTTCCTGAAGATGTGGGAACTGCCGTGGGCTCCTTTTAGAACAGAAACGGTGCCAGACTTTACTCCCCCCTCCCCAACCACCACCACCCCTTGTGGGTCTCCTTTTTCACTGCTTGTCATTTTTATGTCATATCTGCCTTCACACCTTCCTGCATTTCCTTGCCATGATGCATTGGATCAGTGATGAAATTTCAGCCTACTCAAATGGGCTATGATCTAGCATTCTCTTAAAGTACTTCTTTCATGAACTGCTTATGAACTCCAAACATAGAAATTACTTTCAAGGGGTGCCCCTATAAGCTTCTGGGACATTGCTAAAGGTGGATGCACAATGAAATTTCTAGAAGCACTGTGAGGTGGCCATTATTACTCCATTCTTCAAATGAGGAAACTGAGGCTTGAAACAGTAAAGTGCCTTGCTCAAAGATACACAGCTAGCAACTGGCAGATCCAGATTTGGAGCCCAAGTGTTTTGAAATCAAATCTTGTACTATTTTTTAAGAACATGCTTTTTGCACATGTAGTGAGCTAGGTTACTTTGTTCTATGCTCTAATGGACTTCAGTAGTAAAAAACAATGTAGCATGTTAAGTGTGGTGGTAAAAATTCATTTCTGTACTACTGTTGTCATTTCTAAACCCTCAACAATGAAGTGAGCTCTCTAAATCTTCAGAGAGAACATAGAAAAAATTCTCCCTATTCTATAGAGGTAGTGTGACATACAGAAAGAGAAAAGGCTTAAGAACCAGACCAGACAAGTCACAATGTACTAGTTTGATGACCTTGAGCAAGTTATTACCTCCCTGGAGGCTTTTTCTCATGTAGAAAATGAGAATAATATGTCTTAGTTCAGTGGGTGGTAAGAAATGAAAACCATACTTGAAACACCTAGTCAAATCAACAAATGTTACCTCACCATCTCTTCTATTTCTTAAATGATCATCTCCTTCTGAGTATTTTAAAAGAAATAATGTGTTCTGCCCATAAACTCTAAATCTTTCAATTATAATCTTTCAAAGGAGGCTGAGTTCTACTTTATTTGGAGGTTAACACCTACCTTTATATAACTAGCATCTCCTGGTAAGAATTGTGATCAAATAAAGGATCAATCTAATTCCTTTTTGTGGATTCATTATTTAAGGAAGGGTAGAACCCACTAGCTGCCAAAGCCTTGAGTAGAAGCATGATTTCAAAAACTAAACGGTCTTACCACATAAAAAGCAATACAATTCTAACCTCAGAGTTATTCAACCTCAGATGGAGAGAAATGAAGTAGAAATATGGGTTATATAACTGAGAAGCCCCAAGCCAGTTTGCAATATTTTCCAAGAATTTCTTTATAACAGCCATAGAAAAAATATTGAACAGCTATTTTGGCCCTGACAGTGTGTGTGGCAGTGCACCTCCAAAGATTTTTGATTAGCTTTTATTGCTATTTTATTTTAAATCTGTGTTTTATCAATTTTTCATAGTCAATTAGATCCAGAAGGGCTCTTAGAAATTATCTCAGGCAATATCCCACTAGGCACAGGCATCTATCTCATCCTTGGTCTCCCAGGGCTGAACACTTACTCCCTGCTTGAGGGAAGAGAAAGAGTGGGAGAGGAGAAATGAAAGGATGATGAATGGTTATAAAACAGTATATCTCATGGGGTATTACTAATATTGAGTTTGCCATACTCTTTTTTTTTTTTTTTTTTCATTTTTCTAAAGCTGGAAACAGGGAGAGACAGTCAGACAGACTCCCGCATGCGCCCGACCGGGATCCACCCGGCACGCCCACCAGGGGCGCCGCTCTGCCCACCAGGGGGCGATGCTCTACCCATCCTGGGCATCGCCATGTTGTGACCAGAGCCACTCTAGCGCCTGAGGCAGAGGCCACAGAGCCAACCCCAGCGCCAGGGCCATCTTTGCTCCAATGGAGCCTTGGCTGCAGGAGGGGAAGAGAGAGACAGAGAGGAAAGCATGGCAGAGGGGTGGAGAAGCAAATGGGCGCTTCTCCTGTGTGCCCTGGCCGGGAATCGAACCCGGGTCCTCCGCACGCTAGGCCGACACTCTACTGCTGAGCCAACCGGCCAGGGCCATTGCCGTACTCTTGATTCATCTAAATGTTAGTTGTTGTTGTTGTTGTGTGTGTGTGTTGTCTTTTTTAGAAAACTGACACTGAAATTAGTTCTAACAACACTTTCCCAGGTTACACTCCTTGTAAGTTCTATTTTCTCTGCCCTTCTGCTAGTCAGTGTCCCTGAGTAGGCTGCTGCCTTGCACCCTCTTCTCTGATTCTTCTTTATAAGCTATTCATTGTTATACTTCAACCTTCAACTCTTTGCTGGTAATTCTTAAATCTCTACCTGCAGTTCAAAACCCTCTTGAGTGCCAGGAGTCATCGGTCCAACTGATTTTGAAACATTTCCACCTGACATTACACTAAAAATTTCAAAAATAAATCTAAAACTGAACTCATCAGACTTACTCTCAGACCTCTTTCTCCTCTTGACAATTAGTGAAATAAAAATATGATTAAGTCAGTAAAGATTACTTACAGTTTTTTTGTTTGTTTGTTTGTTTGTTTGTGAGAGCAAGAGAGAGAGAAAGGAAGAAAGATGAGAAGCATCAACTCATAGTTGTGTCACGTAAGTTGTTCATTAATTTCTTTTCATATGTTTCCTAACCAGGGCTGGAGCTGAGCCAGTGACCCCTTCCTCAGGCCGCAACCTTGAGCTCAAGCCAGCAACCTTGGGATCATGTGGATGATTCCACGCTCAAGTGTCAACCCCATACTCAAGCTGGCGAGCCTGTGCTCAAGCTGAATGTGGCATGGTCAAACTGGATGAACCCACATGCAAGCAGCAACCTCACAGTTTCAAACCTGGGACCTCAGTGTCCCAGGTCAATGCTCCATCCACTGCGCCACCACCAGTCAGGCACAGTCTTTTTGTTTTTTTATTTTCTTAAACATATCTAAGTTCTGGAGTCAAAGTGGAGCTATAAACCACAATTAAAGGGAATAAGAAAAAACTCAGAAACATTGATATGTAAAGACACATGCAGCCCCATGTTCATTGCAGCATTGTTCACAGTGGCCAGGACATGGAAACAACCAAAAAGCCCGTCAATAGATGACTGGATAAAGAAGATGTGGCACATATACACTATGGAATACTACTCAGCCATAAGAAATGATGACATCAGATCATTTACAGCAAAATGGTGGGATCTTGATAACATTATACGAAGTGAAATAAGTAAATCAGAAAAAACCAGGAACTGCATTATTCCATACGTAGGTGGGACATAAAAGTGAAACTAAGAGACATTGATAAGAGTGTGGTGGTTACGGGGGGGGGGGGAGGGGGAGAGGGAGAGGGAAAGGGGGGAGGGGGAGGGGCACAAAGAAAACTAGATAGAAGGTGACAGAGGACAATCTGACTTTGGGTGATGGGTATGCAACATAATTGAAAGACAAGATAACCTGGACTTGTTATCTTTGAATATATGTATCCTGATTTATTGATGTTGCCCATTAAAAAAATAAAAAAATAAAATAAAAAAATAAAATAAAGGGAATAAGGATATTCAAAAAGTATCAGCTACTAGCAAACACCCAGAATCTGATTAATTTACAGGAACATTATTTCCCTTTTTTAAATAAACTTTTTTGAAGTATAACTTATGTGTGGCCCTGGCCGGTTGGCTCAGTGGTAGAGCATTGGCCTGGCATGTGTATGTCCCAGGTTCGATTCCCAGTCACTACACACAGAAGAAGTGCCCATCTGCTTCTCTACCCCACCCTCTTCTTTTACTCTCTTTTCTCCTCCCCCTCTCATGGCTCAATTTGTTCGAGCGCATAGGCTCTGGGTGCTGAGGATGGCTGTGTGGAGCCTCTGCCTCAGACACTAAAAATACCTCAGTTGTGAGCATGGCCCCAGATGGGCAGAGCACCGGCCCCAGACTGGGGTTGGTGGGTAGATCCTGGTCAGGGCACATGAGGGAGTCTCTCTGTCTCTCTTCCCTCTTCTCACTTAGAAACTAAGAAGAAAAAAAAACTTATGTGTAAATATCCTCTTTTTCTAGAACATAATAGAATAACAACAAACATATTTACTCTCCTTATTTAACAATTTGAAATCCAGGAAAAAAATAAATATTTAAAAAATGGTTTTCAGACATTGGACCATGGGCAGCACTGAATTAGAGAGGGAAATAAGCAAGGTGAGTCTTCAGCTGGTCAAGCTTACTGTCTAGAGTTGCAGAGCTTATAGAGAAAACTAAAATAGACCAGAGTTTAGAAGGCAAAGGCCGCAAGAATTTGAGGACTACAATACCAGAGTGGATGGAAGTACACGCAGAGAGCTCCAGAGAGATGAAGGAGAATCCTTCAAATTCTTAGAAAGAATGACAGAGAGGGCTGAAATAGTGTGTGTGCTGACCAACCAGAGTGGAAAGATATTGTAAAAGTTAGACATCAGGTCAGTCCTAAAAAGAGTATCATCATAATAATGGAGCCAAACTAACTCTCTCTATAAAGCTACTCTAAACACATATGCCTTAACCAAGCTTAAAAGCAAACACGAAAAGATTCAATTGATTCCAAATAATTTAACTGCATGCCACAACATAATCCAACAATGTATAAAAAAATATAACAAAACTCAGCACCTAACAATGTAAAATCAAAATGCTTGGCATTTGATATAAAATTTACAGATATTTTATAGGAGCAGGGTAACATAGAGCCTAATCAGGGAAAAAATTAATCAACAGAAATAGACCCTTAAGTGATAGAGATGATGAAACTAGCAGACAAGAATGTTAAAACATATGTTCCACATATTCAAGAAGATAGCAGAAAACATAGACAGGATGGAATTAAAAAAAAAAGGAAGATATAAAAATAAGACCCAAATGTAACTTACCTGGAAGATCTAACAATTAAAATCATCCAAATGAAACATAGAGGGGAAAACAAATGAACAGAACATCAAGACAGAACAAAGAGAATATCCTTCAAAATGAGGGACATTGTCTAAAATATTCAGACCAACAAAGCAGTATGACATTAATTTCCAGCAGATCTGCACTGCAAGCTATGTTGAAAAAAATTCTTTAGGTGAAAGGAAAATGTTACCAGATGGAGATTCAGATCTAAACAAAGGAATGAGCCCCAGCAATATTAAATACCTAGGACTTTTTTTTATCCTTTATTAATATTTTTTAAAAATTAACTTTATAAAACAAAAATAATAACATTAAATTCTACAGTTTAGAGCATAGATAGAAATAAAATGTATGACAGTACTATCACAAAGTATAGGAGGGGGAAATAGGGGTATACTGTTGTATGGTTCTTACACAGTACTTTAAAATAAGTGGCATAATATAATTTGAAGGCAGACAGTAATAAGTTAGAGAATATTGTAAATCCTAAAACAACCACTAAAAAATAAAAGTTAAGAGACTAAGCCAATAGTAAAGAAGAATAAAATACTAGAAGTATTTAATCCAAAAGAAGGCAGAAAAGAAGAGGCATAAAGGAATATAGAACAGCAAGGAAAAGCAGAAAACAAATAGCCAGATGAACTCATACTCCCATTGTATTGATAATTTCATTATAATTAAATGATCTAATGTTCCAATTAAAATGGAATAATTTTTACACAATAAAAAAGCGAGACCCAAATCTTTGCTGTCTATAAAAAACCCACCTTTTAATACAAATACACAGATATTCTAAAAGTAAAAGGGTGAAAAAGATCTGCCATGTTTGTTCCAAATAAAAAAAATATTGGATTGATCATATTAATATCTGGCCAAGTAATTCTCAGAAGAAGGAATCTGAAATAAGGAGAATTATTTTATTATGATAAAGAGGTTAATACATTAAGAAGAAATGCTGATACAAAAAATAAAGGCATGCATATTATAGCAGAACTTCAAAATATATGGAGCAAAAACAGACTGAATTAAAATGGTAACATAAAAATCCACATTGCAGTTGGGAGTTTCAAAACTTCACTCTCAGCAGTTGATAGAACAAGTAGATAGAAAATCATGGATATGAAAAACTTGAACAACACTTTTAACCCATTTGACCTGAAAGAAATTTATTGGACTCCACCTCCACAGCAGAACATACATTCTGCCACAAGATAAATCATATTCTGGGCTATATATCAAGTCTCAATAAATTTAATAATACATATGTTATCTGAACACAAGGAATTTAAACTAGAAATGAATGTCAGGAAGATACCTAAAAAACTCCAAATATTTGGAAATCGGACAACACATTTCTAAATAACCCATAAATGAAATAAGAAATAAGAAATGCAATTACAAACTATTTGAACTGAATGAATATGAGACATAACACATCAAAATTTTTGGAATACAGAGAAAGCCCTTCTAAATATGAAATTTATAGCACTAAATGCTTACATTAAGAAGGTGCTAACCACTGTCACCCCAATAAGTTTAATTTAAAACATGATCTAAGTTTCTATTTAAAGAACTAGAAAAAAAACAAATTTACATACAATTAAATGTTCTCATTTTAAATGTACAGTTTGGTGAGTTACGATAAATGTATACAACCCATTATATACCACTGTTATCACCCCAAAAGTATCTTTGTGTTTTTGCAGTTAAAGTATGACTATCACCACTATCACTAATATCAATCTAGGGTGACAGCTGATCTGCTATCGGTCATTATAGATTACTATTGCCTATTGTAGAATTCCCATGTAAGTGGATTAATATAATATGTAACTTTTGTGTTTATGTCTTTTTTTCTCAGCATGTTTTTGAGATTTGACCATGCTGTTGTATGTATTAGTATTTTTTTTACCTTTATTGCTAAGTAATATTCTATTTTGTGAGTATATGAAAATTTATGTATCTATTCACCTATTGATAGACATTTATATTGATATTATTTCCAGATTCTGATTACTATGAGTAAAATTGCTATGCACATTTGTGAACAATGAATCTGGGACTTCAGCTGAAATTGCACATTTGCTTGGCTTTTTTTCCTTCCCTATCCTGTTTTTCCCACTCTTTTATGGGTGTCTTCAGGCATATTTTTTAATTACTTTCACCAAAACCTGTATCTGGAAAAGCCCAACCAAAGATAGCACCTGAAGCAAATGTTTCTCAATATGATGATTATTCTTAAGTTTCACTTCCCACCCACTCATTGCCTCCAGACTGATAACCAAAGTCAAGTCTAAGTATGTATATAACCCAAGCAAAGAATTACTGCCCAAGAAATAGCTGCTTGATACTAACATTTTTGGTAACTGGGGAGCATGGAAGGGAGTATATCTTGAGGTATAGGGTCTAAGGAGGTAGAATATAAGACTAGACAGTTGAGAATTTATTGACTCAAGATTCAACATTCTTGCAAGAATATCTGAAACTAGTTCTAAGTCTCTAAGTTGGACATGATAAAGGATTTCAGAGAATGAGTTAGAGATGCAGCAATTCCTTAGGCATAGAGAAAATAGTCAGAATATAAGAAAAGTGAGAATATTAAAATAAATTTATTAGGTGAGAACAGAAATTTCATCACCTAACTGTTCCCTAGAAGGGCCCAGAGGATACTTCCCTTACAAAGTCAATACACACTGGCGAAAAGGTGATTGGCATCTTTGAGAAATTCAGTGATGATTAGTATAGGCCCTGGTGGATAGGGGAGATTATGCCAGAAGGACAGAGGCCTGAAACAATATTCAACCATTAGAGACAAGATGAACATAATGACCAAAATGGAAATTAAGCCCAGCATGGCAATTAGGATACTTTGGCTTGCAGGGATCTATGGCAATTGCTAAGATCTCATGGAATTAATTCATAAAGGTAAAATAGGTAGACAACAGACTAGAGTGATGCTCAACTTGTTTAATAAGAAAAAAATAGAAAGCAAAAAATTTTCTTCTAACTGCTACCATGGAAACTTATGGTCCCTCACCTAGTTTCCAGATCTGAGACTATTCATAGAATCAGCTCTTACTGATAGAAAAGAAGACCGAGTTCCCTCGATGTAAGTTCCTATAATATCACAGCAAGACTATACGGGAAATTTTCTGCTGATCTGTTCATAAGCATGTGCCATTTGCCTGGAAACAGGATATTGAGAAATGAATACCCAGAATGTTCAAGGAATATTGGATGATAGGTCAGAGATGACACCATGTAGCCTAAGTTTTCCCCCTAAGTAGAGCCTGTGGACAAGGGATTGCTTGTAGACAGTTTATTTGGAGAGGCAATACCAAAGAATCAAAGTGTCAGCAATGAGAATAATGAAGAAGAGAAGGAAGGAATACCAACCAGTGGTGCTGGCCCTAGTGTGAGCAACTGTGTGGCCCTAGTGTGATCAACTGTGCCTTGATCCTTCTAGGGACCTTCTAAAGAATAATTTAGAATGGATCCCTAAATTGTCCACAAAGAAATGAAAGATGGGAATATTTATCTGTCAGTTCTCCTCACCCATTTCTGAAATGTTATCCCATCATTATCAGTCTTCTCCCATTTCTTGTTTGTTTTTCACATCAGAATGGCTGAGAGAGTATCCCAAGGGGAAGCTCAGAGACTCCCTTAGACAGAAAATGAGAACTACCCAATGCAGCTGTAGCAACTGAAACTAGACCTTGTTTCATTAACTCTTTTATAAACTCTTGCATAGATTATGGTTGGATATCTCTTTGAAAGTGACTCTGAAAGATTGGACTTGTATTTTCCCTCACTCAGGGGTGAGGTGAGGGCATTATTCAGCTCCACATGGCAGTACGGGAGCCATATATGGTGGAAGGCACTTAGGTACAAGGGGTAGACTGTATCAGACATCTGTCATACACTACTTCAGTTCCCCTTGGCCTCACTTATGTCTCTTTCCAGCCTGCACCGTTCTGTGTAGTCTCAGACTGACAGTTACTGGTACAATCGAACAGAGCCTCATCTCACACTTGCACCATGTGCCTATCCTTCCCAAGGCATGAAATGTGCTAGGGCCACTCTCACTGCCCACCCATGTAACATCCAGAAGTGAGGCAAAGTTAACACCCCTTGGGGTGAAACTTTAACAAAAGGTAATAAACAGAAATAGATAAATTCTTCTCCTTATGTATCTTTATCATGGACAATGATCCTCAATCAGTCCTATGGGATCAAGCAACTAGTAATTTCTAGCCACGATATCTTTCTCTGCTTTGTGCCCCAGTGTGAAAGAGCTGCTCCATGGAACTGTACTCCTTGAACATTCTATCACATCACTCAGACATAAGACACCATCTCAAGCTCTGAATTTTGGGAAATCCTAGTTAAGCAAGGGGGCAACAATATTATTATTATTATTCAAAATGATGACTGTCTATCTGGAAGACCAAAGAGACACAGCAATAACAACAACAGAGCCCTAATAGTAGGACTCAGTACATTGTCTTATGATAAAAATACACAAAAATGACTAGTTGTTTTATATGTGAGAAATAACTTAATAAAAAGTTGAGTTAATAGAAAATGTACTAAACCTAAGGAGGATAAGATGACTACATCTGGGCCATAAAAGGCATGAATTATTAGAAGACATGAATTATATATTCCAAGATGGAGAGGCTTAATGTTATAAATATGTCAGTTCTCCACAAATTAATCTGTAAATTTAATAAAATTTCAATTAAAATTCTAATTCTTTAACCTAACAACTTAATTCCAAAAGATATCTGAGAGAATAAACTCATGAAAATAGCCAGGGACATTTTGAAAAAGAAATAAGAGATGACTAACCCTAATAAATAAGCACATTTTCTATAAAGCTATAATTTAAAAATTGTGTGTTATAGCTATAGATAGTCCAGGAACCTGGCCCAAGTAGAGACAGATGTGATATATGTTAAAAGTGGCATAAAATATCAGTGGGGGATTAGTGTATAGTTTTTAATAATATAGCACAATTGGCTAGTCACTTGGGAAAAAAATATATCTACCCCCCACCCCGACCCTTCATGGAGAAATCAGTTCCAGATGGAATAACAGCATCTTAGTTTGTTGCATGTTCTTCCATAACTTCATTTTGGCATTTACTTTTTTTACATGAAGGATTGCTTATATATAATATTCTGCAATTTGTTTTCTTCATTTTCTGTTAGTTACCTCTGGGGAGTAGGGAAGGGACTGAGTTTGAGAGTTAATAAAAAGGAGTTTATCATAAATTAATCAGTCCATTCAATAATTACTGAATATCTGCCATGTGCCAGCGCTATCTTTGGTGCTGGGGACACACAGTGAACAACGTGCTAACTGCCCGTATGAAACTTACATTCTAGTGAGGAGGAGAGAGAGACCATAAACAAGTAAAATGTCTTCCACACAAAATGGTAAAAAAAAAAAAAAAAAAGGCTACAGAGTCAAATAACGCAGAAATAAAGGATAAGGAAGGCAGATTTCACTGAGAAAGTGGCCTTTGGATAAAGATAAGAAAGAGGTGAAGGAGAGAGCCATGTGGACAGGGGGCTCTGTTCCCAAGCAGAGTGAACTGTGAGCACTGAGGCTGGAGGAGGGAGCACTGGGCATGTTCACTACCCTGGCTTGGGTGCCATTTCTTGAAGTTGTCTAGAGAGAGAGTAGTAAGGAGGGAGATCAGGAAGGTAAGGCAAACCTCAAAGGGCCTGATTAACCTTCTGAGGTCCGTGGTGTGTTCTCTGAATGACTGAGTGAGCTGGTGGAAGGTTTTGTTTGTTTGTTTTATTATTTATTCATTTTAGAGAGAGGAGAGAGAGAGAGTGAGAGAGAGAAGGGGGGAGGAGCAGGAAGTATCAACTCCCATATGTGCCTTGACCAGGCAAGCCCAGGGTTTTGAACCAGCAACCTCAGCATTTCCAGGTTGACACTTTATCCTATCCACTGTGCCACCACAGGTCAGGCCTGGTGGAAGGTTTTAAGTCAAGGACAGACATGATTTAACATGATCATGTTGACAAGATTAAGGTGGTGTTACTATATGGAGAATATCATGCAGATAAATCAGAGAGGAGGCGATTGCAGACACGGGGAGACGGTAGTGGTTGGGACCAGGGGTGTGGCAGGGTTAGTGGCATAAGGAAGTTGGTTTAAGGAAACATTTTGAAAGGTCTCTAAGGGAAAGAGAGACCTTCAGCAAAGATCTGAAATTTATTATGAGCAATCAAAAAGGTGGATTTGCCATTAACTGAGATGAGGGGGTGGTAGGAAGGGCAAGTTGTTACAGGGATGTCAGGGCTTAGTTTTGGGTCTTACATTTGAGATACTTATTAAATATCCAGGTAAAGATATCAAATAGGTGGATAAATGACTGGAGTTCAGGGGATAGTTCAGAAATGGACATATAAATTTGGGAGTCATCAGATCACATTTTAAGCTACGGACTGAAAGAGATAACAAAGGGAATAAAGGTATGTACATTTCAGTGATTCTTATCATAAATGCTTAAAATTTTGCAACAAAATTTTATATGTGTATTTCTGTATAATTTTTAAAAACTGGCAAAGCACTGAAAGAAAATATATGCAAAAGTTTATGTATTTGTCTGTGGAGTGAAATGTTCTAGGCTTGATACCAAAGATGCAGTCATAAAATAAATCATCAACAGATATGAGTACATAATAATTTTTAAACATTTGGTATATCACATATGGCATATATAAAAATAAGAAACCAATAAATTACTGGAAAAATTAGTGCCAATGTGTATGACATACAAATTACTAACCTTAATATGTAATACTTCTTGTAAATCAGTTAAGCATAACATAAATGCCTCAATAGTAAAAAAAAAAAAAAAAATTAAGTATAGACCTGAACACAAAATTCATAAAAGAAAAAATAAAAATCATCAGTAAGTATACAGAAAATATAGAAACTAAAATAACATTTTCACTTAAATTGGCAAAAAGTACTTTTATGTGATACCTCCTAGTTTCAGCAGGGGTGCCGAAAAATGTGTGCCTTTATATGTTTACTATAAATTAATATTAAACTTCCCGAGACTAAAGTGGTGATATCTAACAGAGCCTTAAATAACAAATATTCTTTGACTAGAAAGTTTGCCTCTTATAATTTATGTGAAAGATATGCTTTTGTTTATGGGTTACAATTCATTTAAAAAGAAGTAAATTAAAATATTTTAAAATAGTATAATAGTAGATATTAGCTCAATGAACAGAGTTAATAGCTAATATTAGAGAAATGACTAAATTTTACTACATCTAAGATATGCTATCATAAGCATATTGTAGAACAATAATTATTTATAGAAATATTTGAGTGAGTGTATGTGCTTTTTTGTCAAATCAACAAAGTTGATAATAATAAAAAAAAAGGCAGAGTAGATTTTTTTTTTTTTCTTTTTTTTTTTTTTACAGAGGCAGAGATAGACAGGGACAGACAGACAGGAACAGAGAGAGATGAGAAGCATCAATCATCAGTTTCTCGTTGCGCGTTGCGACTTCTTAGTTGTTCATTGATTGCTTTCTCACATGTGCCTTGACCGTGGGCCTTCAGCAGACTGAGTAACCCCTTGCTGGAGCCAGCGACCTTGGGTCCAAGCTGGCGAGCTCTTTGCTCAAGCCAGATGAGCCCGTGCGCGACCTTGGAGTCTCGAACCTGGGTACTTCCGCATCCCAGTCCGACGCTCCATCCACTGCGCCACCGCCTGGTCAGGCCAGAGTAGATTTTTATCTTAAAAAATATATACCTATGGTCCTGCAGATAGTGGCTTAGTGTCAACCCAGAGTAAGGATGTTCTAGCTTTGATTCCCAGTCAGGGCACACAGGAGAAGTGACCATCTGCTTCTCCTCCTTTTCGTCCCTCCCTTCTCTCCCTCTTCCCTTCCTGCAGCCAGTGGCTCATTTGGTTTGAGCATGGCTCTGGGCACTGAGGATAGCCCACCATTGGAGTGCATGGGCCTCAGGTCCAGATAGGGTTTCCTGGTGGATCCTGGTCAGGGTGCATGTGGGAGTCCGCCTCACCGTTTCCCCTCCTCTCACCTAAAAATATATTAAAAAATATATATACATATATTTTACATATTATAATATATATGTATATATATATACTTATAATTTGCATAGAAAAATCTAGAAGAAGATATTTGAAAATATCAAATTTGTTTTTTATTTCAGGATAGCGGAATCACAAGTGATTTTATTTTTTCATTTCTGTTTAATTGTATTTCTTCAGTCTTTAAAAAATTGTTTTTCTAACTTGGTGGGGTTGAAAATTAAATCAATATAATAAGGAATAAAACAAGAAGGTCCAAGAGTCCTGGTTGCTATCCAATATTATATAAGCCTGGAATGTTTCAAAACCACTCAGTTATGTGCTGACAGCTTGTCCAGATGTCTGGGATGAGAGTCACAGAACATCTTTGTCCCAGCAAATTGGAAGGCTGGGCACACAAACAACCCGCCCTTTATTTTATTTATCTGCACTTTAACAAGGCAGTTTTCCCTGTCTTCCTCATTTTGCTTTTCTGTTATGAATTCAAGGCACTTTACTATGTACTTAACTTATTTTATAACATCCATACAAATATCTTTCAAGTTGAAGGTCAGTATTTCAGTTGACCAACGAGGAAAACGAGATGTGTACAAATACTTTTAAATGTGAACGTAATTCGCAACTAAGGGGTGCAGCTTAATTTCAAATGGGAGTCTTCCTACCCCCAAACCTTTGCTATTTCATTATAATTTTTATCCTAAAAAGTGAAGGAGAAGAAAGATGATTTAAATGAGAGACATCAATTAAATGACAGTAAATCTTATTAAGATACAGTTTGTTCTTTTTCAATTGTATTTCAGAACTGTTTTTATCAAGAAAAACTTCCAGTTTTGTTAAGATCCTGTCTATAAACCTCTTTAACATTTTCTGATTTTCATTTTTTTAATAATAAAAAAACAAATCTAATGCTCAGCGCTTATTTAATTTAATATATTACTTTGCCTTATTGCATTTAATTTTATCTTCTATTTAGAAAAATATTGATTTTTACAGTCATAATACAGATTAAATTTTTTTTAATTTTATAAGTAGATTTTAAAATATTCAATCATTAATATTTTTTTGAATCGCAAAGTTTTAATGCAAATGCCTGGAGTTTACAAAGTAGCCAAACTACTCTGCACTGCCTCTTCTCACCATTTTAGGAGCAGGAAAAAAGACAGTTAACTTTTGTTAAGCCCTTCTCCTGTCTTGGTAGTTTCTCCATGTGATCCCACTTAATTCTCACAGTTGTTTTGTGACATTGATATTAATACACCCAGTTTACAGATTTGGAAACTGAGGTACTACATTGTGATGCAGCCCAGGGACACCCAGCTACTATTCAATACATGGAAAACTAGGATTTGAACTCAAAGAACTAGGTTTCCAAGAACTCAGTTTCAGAGCATGCTATCCAAAAGAAAAATGGTTAATTGGTTTGCTTTTTTGCAATTCTATGCAAGTGTTAAATTCGGAACATGAAGTAAATCCTAGAGAGGGTCAAAGTAGGGGTGACTATTGTGGGCCAGGGTCTACAGTCAAGGCTTTGCACAGTTGATGTATCTAGCTTATTTGGAATTCTTTGAAGGACAGATTAGCCCTGGGAGGAGATGCAAGTGCATTTCACATGGAGTAATTAAGGCGATTTCCATATCATTAAGTCTGGTTTCTGAAATGCAGCACCCTATAGCCCTACTGTTTTAACTCTGCAAATGGCGAAAAGGGGCAACATTTTAAGCTTCTATCAACATTTTAAACGTAACTGTGAATTAATTTTTAGTAGTTTGCTGAAAGTAGGTTGGAATAATGGAAAGCATTTTAAGGTCCTGGAGGTCGTCAGAGTTCAAACACTACCAAAGTGGCACTGAGGAAGTCATGAAGCTAATTCCCAAGTATGGCACCATTTTGATAATTGCCAACTCTATACCCACATGGATATATAAACAGCTTTTTATTATAGTTGCCCAAATATCAGTGGTACTTTAGGCAAAAGATCGGGACAGTTGTTTCACTTGTATAAATTTTCTTATAACATTTTTCAGTGGGATAATATCAAAATGAATCTGAAGACTTGTAGGACTTTATGGTTAAAACTTCTAACCAAGTTTTCCAGCCTATAAAGTTCTATGTGTGCCTATGAAATTCTAGTCAGGGGAAACAACAATCATTGTGGGCCTCTGCTGGCCAAGGCTCCATGTTTATTATTGGGAAGATCACTTACAGCTCCAGGGAGGTCACAGTGTTGACCCGACATGCTTCCCATCCTGTCTGTTCTTTAGCTGGTCATTTAAGACATTTAAACCTGATACCTCAGATCCTTTGTTCCTGAAAACCAGATGTGCTCAGCTGGAGAGAGGAAAGGGTTTCTCTGTGCTCAACAGAATTCAAACTCTCTGCAGTAAAGAGGCAAATTGACAAGTAAGCCAAGGGTTTGTCTTTTCTGCCCCTCTCTGACCTCTGACTCCCTTTTCCATATTGGTTTCAGTCTTCCATCTAGACAGTAAACCATGTTTTATCAAATCCAAGGTCTTAGTGGCCCACAGGATCCATCTATTTGATTTCTAAGATGTTTATTTAATATACTCCCACCTTCATATCACAATACCCTTTGATCTCATCCAATATGTCATCATTACTGCCCTAGATTATGAAATATTATTCTAATTGACCTCTTACCTCTCCCCCTCAAACTTTTTGCATTTTAATAAATATCAAAATAATAACTATCAAGAAGATAGGCTACCATTGCCTGAGAGGGAGCTGTCAGTGCACTTCAAGTGAGCATTTTACACACATCATTTCTCCAGTCTTTTTTTTTTTTCTTCCCCATATCATAGTTACCATGGGCTGCTTCCAGTTCCTCTAGTACTTTACATAGTTTATCTCTGTTATTGGCAGAAAGTCACTGTCCTCATTTGGGACTCCAACTGTGAAATGAGGAGGTTCTATAATGTCTAATGTTTATTAAGTCCTGTGAGCTTAAAATTACTGAATGGGCTTTCTTCTCCTCCTTGTAGGGATCTGCGTACTCTGAGATGAGAGAGGGGAAAAGTGAGTCCGTTTTTTTTGCCATTAACTACTTTAGCTGGCTCCTGGCATGTCTCCTTTTCCAATTTGACTCGTCAGACACCCACCTTTCTAACTAAAGTCTCCAGCTCTGGCTGCATTTAGACTAAAAGTTGGGATATACCATTGGGGTCCACATGGTTTTATATTTGTTCCAGTGACCTAATACAGCTGAACTGTGTGTCCCTATGCCTTTTAAGGATGATATGCTTTATGCTTTTTAAAATATCTATTCATAGCATCTATCAGAGATATAAAAACATCATAGTTAACATCACAGTTAAGAAAATGAATTTTGTAGCCTGGAAGCTTGGGTTCAATCAAATCCTGACCCTGTCATTTACTGACTGTATAACCTTGGGCAAGTTATTTAATCTCTAATCACAATTTTCTTATCTGTATAATGAAAAAAATATTAGCTACTGTATAGGTTACTATGAAGATTAAGTTAGTTAATGTAAGTGCTTAAAATAGTGCCTAGAATATAATTGTTATAATTTTTGGTATTATTTACTAAGAATTTTTTTCACTCCAAGAATTATGCTAGAAGCCCTAGTAATAATGATAATAAAAATAATAATAGATACTAATTATTGATCACTTGTGAGATGCTATTTTTTTATGATTACCAATTCTTGACAGCAATGTATCTCATTTTATGAATGATAAAACTGAGGCTGAGAGTATTTGAGAACCTTGTTCAAATATGAGAATCAATACTTTTTAGAAGCTTAGGCTGAGACCAGGTCACTCGGAGTCCAAAGTTCATATTGTTTCTATCATATGAACCATACCAGGATTGCTCCTCATCTAATTGTTTTCAGTTTTTGTTGCTGCTGAAACATGCATAGGGAATGAAGTGCACCGTTTGGCATTCTCCCTGGGGCTGAGCAGGGAGATGATACAAATAATATCATCTGTGTGTTATGCCCAGTTCTCATCTCCTCACCTCATGTACCCTAGCTATAAAGACATCTCTTTTCCTCCCACTCAGGAAAGCATTCTGTAAGTTAAGTACAGTGGTATTTTTACAGGGTTAACCTTGACTCTACCTGATACATCGTTATGTAAGTGATAATCTTCCAGCCTTCTCTTACTTTAAGAGTCACATTCTTCAGAGTATGTTGAAAAAGAGTGAGTTGCCTTAGCACACTACTTAGTTTGCCACTCACAGTTTTATATTTGTCCCACCACTGAAAGCCCCTGCTCATTCCGAAGTGTTTTCCACCTGAAACTCCTGGACCACACTCCCTCCTGAGAGGGTACTACAGGCCACACTAGAGGGCGGTGGGTAAGCCACATTTCCCTGTGCAGACCTTCATTTCTCTTCTCCATTCTACCATCCCAGGAGGCCTCACTAAAGGTTGAACATAACCAAATTAATTACCATGTTGAAGGGAAAGCCTGCTTTATAAAATTGCCCATTATAACCCAAGACAAAATTACCAAAAAAAGGTAAATTCTTCCAGTATTGTTGCCTTAAAAATAAATTATTGACACTCTTTTGTACTAAGACAGCAGTGACAGATCCTTTGTGGGGCACCTCCGAGTTGACTGAGCTGTACCGGGTGTTGTAATTTTGTGTTGAGATAGGATGTCTCACACCAACAGGATTCAGGCCCTGCTTTCTTCTTTCCCACTTGTCTCTGTTGCCATAGATATGTTCTTCTGAAAGGATGAAAATGTTTTCTTTTTTTCTTGTCTTTCTCATTTAAGTTTTATTTTAGAGCATCTTGGAAAAATTGGCACTTTTTATAGTTTCACATCCTCTTCATAAGCATATTTATAATTTAACCTGAATAAAATCTCCCTAATCATAGGATTCGTAATAAAAGAATTGAAGACATTTCACTCTTGTTTGTGTTTGAAACTCTAAGGAAGGAATATAGTCATCTTCATGCTGTTTCCTTTGATCTATATTTTAAATAGCTGATAGCTGAAAATAGTGTCTCACTCAAATTTGCCCTGGAAAATTTTTAAACAGAATGTTTTCTTCAGGGCTCTGCTATGTAGCAAGCCTCAGGTTCCCTGTGCCAACATTTACCTTTCTGGGTTTCATGTGTAGACTTGTGGTTTCTTTTGCCCTTATTATTGTTCTTTGTAATTAGAGAATCCCCAAGTTTGCAAAAGACATAGGAGTTGTCCAAACTTATATAATTCTCAAAGTCTGATAAGGGCTATTCTCATTTTACATATGAGTGAGCAAGCTCAGATATGTTTTGTTATTCTCTTAATAAATTTAATGTGAAAGCGTTGTAGTCTTTATCTGATACATCAGTAACATCCTCTAGTGTTGGAGAACTTTGTACGTTGGTGTCAGTATTGTTTATTGCTGGATTGTACTTAAGGCTTTAATAATTTTTAGTTAATAGTGACAAGAAGACTGTTTTCCTAAAACTTTCATTCCTGGATCCTATTTCTGACCTTGAAGCAACATCATAGAAGTTTACTTAACAAGTGATAGTAGTTTATTTCCAAAAATGTGAGAGACTGCTTTTATTTGTCTCATTAGAATAACTTATGGTTATATAGAGGCACCATATACATAAACTTATATAATTCTCAAAGTCTGATAAGGGCTATTCTCATTTTACATATGAGTGAGCAAGCTCAGATATGTTTTGTTATTCTCTTAATAAATTTAATATCAAAGCATTGTGGTAGATGAGGGTTTAGAACATTATATGAATAAACATGATCTCTTACCTGCATGAATTTTGCAACCTAGTAAAATCTTAAAGAAAGACATGCCTACATATTCAGACAAATATGTAGGCCAAAAAAGAAAAAAAAAGAGCAAGGTTCTCTTAAGAGAATTTCTATTGTTTAGAGGCAATTGCTATAGACTGAGTATTTAGGGAAGGATCTTTCTAAGTTAAATTTCAATGTGACATGAAACACATGGGAAGAATGAGTCAAAGACTGAGCTAGAGAGAAGGACAAGCAAGTAGAAAGACTGAAGGTGTTAAAGAGTTTGGCATGAGAAAGGCCAAAGAGATGGAGCCTACGGACCAAAGGGGAGAGTTGGACAGAAAGAGGTTAGAGATAGGCATGCAAGACATCATAAGGTATTGAAAAAAACAAAACAAAACAAAATGTTGCTCAATTTAAGACCAATCAAAAGCAGGGTTTTAAGTAGGGAAATGACCAGATCTAATTTACCCTGTGAAAAGCTCACTCTTGCAGCACAGTGGAGAATGGTGTGTTGGCAGAGTGATTGGAGGGAGACCAGTTCTAGGAGGCTAGTGTGGTAATTCAGAAAAGAGATAATGGTAGATTGATTGAACTACAGTGGCAATGGAGATCAAAGAAAGTTCATTAACTAAGAGATATTTGCAATGTAAATTTTATCAGTTTTGACAGTGAGTTGAAGAAGAATATATGAGCAATCAAGAATGAATCCTAAGTTTCTGGCCTAACCTGCTTCTTCAGCAGTTGAGTCACTTACTGTAATGGGGGAAAGATTAGAGGAAGAACAAGTGTTAGAGATATAGAATAAAAGTTTACTTTTCAGAATGAATAGTTCTTAAGTAAAATCCATTCTACTTGGATTCAAACTTAATTGTTTGCAGTCCATTGATTTGTTCATTTCAACAATATTTTTGAGCATCTTCTTTGTTCCACAAATTATGCTAACCAATGAAAACAGTATCTAAGACACAATCCTTGTGTGTAAGAAGTTCACTATCCAGTTTGAAGAAAGATGGTAAGTCAATGAGTATAGTGTGCTAAATGTTATGATAAAGATATATAGAAGATGCTATGAACACCAGAAAAAAAAATAGGTGATTCTAACAGGTGTCATAAAAAACGTATTTGTTATCAATGTGACAACTCAGCTTAGGGATCTCATGAATGGCTTCATAGGAGAGACCTTAAAATATGAATAGGACATCTCTTGCCAAAAAGACAAGAGATGCAGGGATAGTCCAGGGGAAAAAATGCAAGAAGGTTCAAAGGGCTTGTTCAGGAAACTATAACTGGTTCAAGATGTTGGAATGTAGGCAGCAATGAAGAAAATGGAAGAACAAAAAGGTAGAATGGGATCCGTTTTGCAGGACTTTGGCATAATATTATGAGGTTTGGGTTTTATCTTTTAGGCAATGGGGAACCATGAAAGGATTTTAAGAAGGCAAGTGACATCATCAGGGTTTTATGAAAAAATATTGACCTCAGTGTATATGAAAGATGGGTAAGTATAGGGAGACACTGGAGGCTATCGCAGATGAAAAAATAATAAAAATAAATAAATAAACTAAATATCAGTGGGCAGTGAAAATAGAATTAAATTGGGAGGTTTTCAACTCTAAAACATTTGTTCATCACTGAGCTATAAGGATCCAAAGAACAATGAAAACGTTGCATGATACACATGGCAGTCATGGAAGGGGTTGTAATCTGTGGATCCGTGATCACAGACTCAAACTATGGAGTCTCGGTGGTATTCTAACAACTGCCTTGGCCTTTTCATCTTTATCTCTGATCTAGTCTCCTGTGGTTATTGCTTGAAAGACTGTTGGCTGAACCTACTTCATGTAGGCCCAATGGCTCTGCAGCAATCTTTTCATAAAGGGATTCCTGGATTATATAAAGATCTTGTCTGTCTGAAGATATCCATGACACTCTAAGGAGCTTGAGAACCAAATGTCTTTATTTCTTTGTGCTTATTGGGTGGAAGTATTAATGAATTAACATATGCTCAGTAGATGTCTTGATTACCTACAAATCTGCTTAAACTCATGATAGCAAAGACAAGTGAATTCTGAATTTCTACTTTGAAGAAAACTCAGTCCCCAAAAGAGTACTTTGATCTTTAAAAGTGATTCTTCCAGTATTGAAGAAAAGTACCAATAAAACGCATTTGATATTAATCATTCAAGCCATTTTTTTTCTTGCCCATACATATCTAAAAGTTATTATGACTGGAAAAGACCACATGTGATGTGAAATAGAGAATTAGAACTACCATCTGCTAATTATATCATCTGGGGTGAGACATATAATTGCCTGAGCCTTATTTTTGTCATCTGTAAAGTAGATAGGACCATTATGTTGCTGCTCATAGAGTTTTGCAATATCCCAGACATGAAGGTCAAATCACCACCATTCCTTCACCACACAGTTGTTTTGTGACTTCTTAACATTTTTAATGCTGCATTAATAGCAAATGGGTTATATCAGTTGAGCTGCTGTCAGTAGTTAGAGAACATTTGGAGGTTTGGTTGAAAGAGTGAAGCCTTTAGATCAGGGGTCGGGAACATTTTTGGCTGAGAGAGCCATGAACGCCACATATTTTAAAATGTAATTCCATGAGAGCCATACAACGATCCGTGTACATTACATGCATTATCCAATAAAAATTTGGTGTTGGCCTGGAGGACAGCTGTGATTGGCTCCAGCCACCTGCAACCATGAACATGAGTAGTAGAAAATGAATGGATTGTAATACATAAGAATGTTTTATATATATATTTTTTCTTTTTTTTTTTTTTTTTTTTACAGAGACAGAGAGAGAGTCAGAGAGAGGGATATACAGGGACAGACAGACAGGAACAGAGAGATGAGAAGCATCAATCATTAGTTTTTCGTTGTGCATTGCTACACCTTAGTTGTTCATTGATTGCTTTCTCATATGTGCCTTGACTGTGGGCCTTCAGCAGAACGAGTGACCCCTTGCTCAAGCCAGTGACCTTGGGCTCAAGCTGGTGAGCTTTTACTCAAACCAGATGAGCCCTGGCTCAAGCTGGCAACCTTGGGGCCTCGAACCTGGGTTCTCTGCATCCCAGTCCGATACTCTATCCACTGCATCACCACCTGGTCAGGCAAGAGTGTTTTATATTTTTAACGTTATTATTATTTTTTTTATTAAAGATTTGTCTACGAGCCAGATGCAGCCATCAAAAGAGCAACATCTGGCTCGCGAGCCATAGGTTCCCAACCTCTGCTTAGATTCCAGCAGATTTCTATTCCTGATTTCAACATCTTTCAGCTGTGTGTCTTCAGCGGCATTACCTAACTTCTCTAGTCTCATTTCCATCACATGTATAAAAAGTCTTAATTACTGGATTATGAAGTTTAAAAAGGCAGCCCATGTATTTTTATGTAAACTAAGATCTGGTTTCCTTCTAACTCTCTCTCTTGATTATCTCCTCCTCCTTCTGATCAATGTCTCTTTTCCAACTTAATAAAGAGGTCTAGGGAGTTTGTTTTCAGCAATTTTTATGAAAGACATTTATTAGGCCATAAAAAAACAATGTTAACATTTTTACCCACTTGTTGGGACATGGAGTTCTACGATTTCTTTTTATGGGTAAGCTTATTTTTCTTCATTTTTTTTTTTCCTCTCCTGCACTCAAAGTCGGCCCAAATATGGTCACAGTAAATCATTCAGACTGGGTTAATACATGCCGTTATAGGGTTAGCTGCCTCTCAGTCCCTTTGCTCATCTCTGACACGGAGAGGGAATTAGCCAGACCTTCATTAGAATCATTGCCTTGCACATTAAACCCTTGAGTACGGTGTAATGTGATCTGTATTTTCCTTACCTTTCAAATCTCTGGCTCCAAAGAAATCATAGCTCTGCTGGTTTTTGTGGAACAACCACAACGATGTTTTTTAACTTTACTTAATTTTTCTTCCATCTGTTCTTTCCTCAAAAAGGCATTTGCTTCTCTTTCTCTTTTCATTAGATGCCAAGTACGGTAGGTTTGTTTCTTCCTTTCTTCATTTGGTCAAAGTGCCTCCTCTGCTTGGAGCTTTGACCAGGCTTTGTGGACTCAGGGCCATGATTCTCTCAGGATTTCTGAAGGCATATGATTTTATTTATGTTATGTGGTGAACACTTACTTTTTTAAAATCAGCTTTGAAAATGTTCCATCATAATGTAAGTTTTATTAAAAGCTGGAATAACTGACATTTCAGTGTCCTAATCCTTTCTTTTTTATGTTTGTATGGCCAGAGGGAGGCCATATTAGACCATATTTGAATAATTACTTTAAAAGAGGCAACTTTATCTGCTACACACTCTCTGGACACCTTGATCCTGAATACAAATGTGGGTTGGATCAATATCAAGAGAAATTCCAAAGTGTAAATATCTCAATTAGAAGACATGGTTCAATATAGTTCAATGGCTTCCCATCTCTGGGGTGTTTGATGTCCTTCAGCCTTTCAAAATGGCTGAAGGTAGTTCACAGCAGTAAATAACATTGAATCACACAGTGTGAAAGTTACCTCCTTTTCTCATCTCTGTAATAATTATTGGGGATTATCTCTAAGTATGTTACTGGTCTTGAACACCTCTCTGGATTTCCTAATCCTCTTTTTTTAACAAAAAGACAACAACTCAGAACCTCTACAGAAAATAACAGCATGTAGTTAGAATTTAATAATGTTCCTTTGTTTAATTGTACTCTTTATGGTTTCCATTTGCTCTTTATGATTGCCTTTATCATTGCACTGATCTTTGATTCACAGTAGTGATTTAAAGTGTCCTTATAAAATATGTTTATGTGAGCTAATAATATATGAGCCAATGCAAAGAAATATATTAAGAAAATATCACTCTAAGCGGCACCCATATGTTGTAAAAATTATGAAAGTGACTCACAAATGATTGAAGTTAGAAAAATATTAGTATAGTTGAATGAGTACGAATCTTGGTAAGTCCTGATTTTAAATTCTACCTCTCCTTCTTATTACTTGTGTTTGTAATTCAGTAGTACTTGTAGTACTTGTAAGTAAATTACTATTTTACCCTGAGCCTTTGAATCCTTATTTTTAAAATAGGGGGATCATTTAAAAATAAAATTATACACACAGAGATACATACACACACACACACACACACACACACACACACAATACGTGGCTAGCATAGTACCTGATAGAGAGTAGAAATTCAATAATTGGTATCTTTCTTTTCCCTTTTATTGTTATTCTACATTTGTAACTTAAAAAATTAAACATTGGCTAAAAATAATAGACCTATGTATCATTTTGTAGATAATATATAATTTCATGAGTTAAAAAATATATAGCTGTCACTGAAACATGAACCTATTGTTGACTACTGATTACTGATACAACTTCAAAGAGCATAGGAAACATTCTTCTGCAAAAGCCACTGAGGAAAAGGCTATGTTTGGGTTACCAATTAAGTCAATGTGACCCACCTCTAGTGTTAAGTGCCTTTTTCTGCAACATTTTTTATCTCTGAAAGTTACCTTTGAAGTGCTTTCTGTCTTAGAGTGGCACTGTCAATCACCCACATCTGCAAATCAGAAAGTTGAGGGACAGACCCTTCTTTCTCTGTCTCTCTACTTCCTTCCCACCCTCCTTCCTCTACAAATCTAGGTACAATTCATGTTCAACTTGTGTTTCATCAATCTTCTAAACATTCTTCCCACTGTCTACATTCACCACATGCTCTGTATGATTTGTTCCCTGCCTTCTCCTCAATCCTTATTTCAAACCACTTTCTCGTCATTCTTTCCTACCCATCTTTTACACACACTAATTATTTTCACTAGGCAGCTATAGATCTTCCCAACCCTCCATCTCAGCTTCTATTCATCCTGCAAAACTCAGATCAATGGCTCCTTCCTCTGGGTAACTTCCCTGGCCCTTGTCCAAAACTTTTAATTAGACTAAGTTTCTTGGTTTTATATTTTCTTGATAGGATTTTATCTGTGGTTAAACTTTTTAAAAATTATTTATTAATTTTCTGTCTCCCTACTAGACATAGTTCATGAGAGGATGATAATTTCTGCTTTTGCTCAGCATTTTGTCCACGGTACCTAATCAGTGACTGACACATAGTAAGTAGTCAGTAAATATTTTTGTAAATGAATAAATGAATCAGTTCTCCTCACTACATTGGGATTTTTGTTTGTTTATTATTTTAATATTTAAAAAAATTATTGTTGTGCCTGATCAGGTGGTGGCGTAGTGGATGGAGTGTTGGCCTGGAATGCTGAGGGCCCAGGTTTGAAATCCCAAGGTTGCTGGCTTGAGTGCAGGCTCATACAGCTTGAGCATGGGCTTACCAGCTGAGTGCAGGACATTGGCTTGAGCGTGGGATCATAGACATGACCTCATGGTTGCTGGCTTAAGCCCAAATGTCACTGGCTTGAGCCCAAGGTCGTTGGCTTGAGCAAGGGGTCACCAGATCTGTTGAACACCCCCCTCCCACCCTCATCAAGGCACATATAGGAAAGTAATCAATGAACAACTAAGGCAGCACAACTATGAGATGGTGTTTCTCATCTTTCTCCCTTCCTGTCTATCTGTCTGTCTCTCAACCTCACTAAAAAAAAGGAAAATTGTAGTAAAATACACATGACATAAAATTTGCCATTAGTAGCATTTAGTATATTACAATGTTGTGCAACCATAACAACTGTCTAGTTCCAGAAACTTTTTATCACTCCAAAAGGAAACTCCATACCCATTTGGCAGTCACTCCCTATTCCCTCTACCCCCAGCCTCTGGAAACTAGTAATTTGCCTTCTGTCTCTACAGATTTGCTGACTCTGGATATTGCATGTAAATAGAATCATTACCACATTGTTTTGCAGCTGCCAATGGGAGTGTCTGTTTCCCAATCTAGACTTGCCTTGATCAGTTCTTAACCCATCATTTAATGCCTTGCATGTAGAAGGTGGGGAATAAATGCTTATGAAATAAAAATGTTTTCTTTTAAAGTTATATCAAATATATACACAAAATATATTTTTAGTTATGAGGGCAAGACTTTTATTTTCTTAGTAGGAAATTCAACTGAAGAAGTACATAACATCCAATGTATTGATTTTTATTGTTGTTTTACATACCAAATTTGTTTCCACAAACAATTTGAAACTAAGATACTGATTTAAAAAATAGTAAGATATTAAAACAGAAACAGAGTATCAAAAACTGTAAATACAAATTACCACAACTAAGAATATCTCTGAGCTTCCTGCAGATCAAAGGGAAAAAAAATACTATCATATGACCTTGAAAAAAATCATATGTATTTTAAAGTAATTTCCTTTCATATTCTAAAAGAAATTTATAATTAATTTATTTATTCTTAAATATGTGTAAATAACAAACTAGTATTTGATATTACTTTGTAGTGTAGATATAAAGATAAGTTTTTAACCCTACTTTCTAAGTATGTCTTGTGTAATGATATTCATAATGATGTATCTACTAGTGTGAAAGAAAGAAGAAAGAAAGAAAGAAGGAAGGAAGGAAAGAGAGAGAAAGAAAGAAAGAAAGAAAGAAAGAAAGAAAGAAAGAAAGAAAGAGAAAGAAAGAAAGAGAGAAGGAAAGAAAGAGAAGGAAAGAGAGAGAGAGAGAGAAGAAAGGAAGGAAGAAAGGAAAGGAAGAAAGAAAGGAAGAAAGAAAGAAAGAAAGAAAGAAAGAAAGAAAGAAAGAAAGAAAGAAAGAAGATGCTAAGCTTCAGAGTCCATGCATGAACCTGGTGGATCTATTTATTTACTCATTTATCAAATCCCTGTTCTATAAGCTTGTCAGTCAAGCCACAATTCAAAGTAATTCCAGAGCATCAAGTTTGCCGAGCCAAGAAAATTTGAAACTACCCACCTTCAATCACAGCAGTGGGTGTAGTTTGGAAATGGGTTTCTATGAAGGCTGGTTTGAACCACAGGTCAAGTAGAGTGACCTGTGATCATTTATATATAGGCACTATGATCATTTGTCATTATTTCATACCACCTGGCAAAGATTGAGTCCAAAATAGCCCACCTGGTAGACATTATATTTTGATCAAAAATCAGATCACATAGACTGGTGCTTGATTAGAAAATTTATCCATGAGTCTGCAAAAATGGAGTTGAGTTAAAGCTATTTTATATATTTGTAAAACACAAACTTTCCTTTTCTGTAGCTTGGCAGAATGCAAAAATAATGGAAGGTTCTCATGGGAAACTATCAGATTTGTTAAGCATTTGATCTTAGCTAAAAGCACTCTGAGTCAATTGAGAGGAGCTGAAACTGCCCAAATTAGAGTTTCTGGTATACTTACAAACAATTGCAAGGTTATTTTAGGGAAGCTGGTCTGTAAGGTTTCCTGATTTTTATTTCTTTGTTTATTTATTTATTTATTTATTTTTGTCAGTACTTCACTCCGGCCTCAGGGCTGGATTAATTAAGGCCCTACATGCACACGTCCCCCTGCGACCCCATTCTAAGAATGATGGTAAAGGTCATAGCCACTAAAACCACAGAGGCCTCAGTGGCATCCTATTTTAGTGTTAGAATTCCAAGAAGGCTTTTGCTAAAATAAACACTAAGAGATTTTAAATAAACTAAACTGGTTATTAGCTGGCATGCTTTTTTTCCCCTTGAAAGTCATCCATTGAAATTCAATTCCTTTGTATCCATTCATTCAACAAGCATTTACTGAGCACCTACTAAGTGATAGGCTCTATATTTGGGACCAGAGATTCAATGATGAAGTTTGACAAGTTCAGGGCACTTGGAAGCTTATGTCCTCGAGTAGTCATGCATTCACTTCGTTTATTCAAAACATATTTGTTGAGTGTCTACTATGTTTCAGGCACTATTCAGCCAGTTAGGATATATCACCGAACAAAACAGAACAAGTCCTTATAAAGCCTGCATTCTAGTAGGGAGAGTAAGACAATAAATAATAAACATAATTAATAATTAAACTATATTAGTCACTTATGCTAATAATGTTAGAAAATAAGTGCTATAGAATCAAGACAAAATGGCAATTGGAAGAACAATATTGAATAACGTAGCCAAGGTTGGGTTCATTGAAAAGGTGCCATTTGAGCAAAGACTTGAAGAGGTTGTGAGGAATGGGGCATGCTGATAAGAAGTGAAGAATATTCCAGGAAGTGGAAATTGTCAGTGAGAAGGCCCTATGACAAAAGCAAGCCTGGAATACTTCAGGAATAGTAAGAAGGCCGGAGTAGATGGAGTGGTGTGGGCAAGGTGAACAGTGGTAGGAAATGAGATTAGAAAGTAAGAGAGGTGGGTAGGAGACTGAAAGGGAAAGTGATAGTTTGTATAAAGCTTTGTAAGCCATCAAAAAGCCTGGGGCTTTCATCCTGCATGAAATAGAAGCCAGAGGGGGGTTTTGATCTGATTTCTATTTTTAAAGGAAAAATCTAGCTTTCATGTTATGAATAGAGGGACCACCAAAGATCAAAACACTGAGAAGAATTAGGAAGCTAGTAGAAAAATCTTGGGTAAGAGCCAGGATGGCTTAGACCAAGTTGGTAGCAGTGAAAGTGGTGAGAAATAATCAGGTTCTGGAAATATTTTAGAGGTAGAGCCAATAAATCTCTTGATGGATTGAATGTGAAACGGGAAGTAAAGACACATGACTTCATTCATCCAACCAATCTTTCATTCCTTGACTCATTCCTTCACTCATCAATTAATTTACTCAACAAAAAGCAGCTGAGCTCTTTCATGCCAGGCATTGACAACATTGAGGGGATGCAGGCTCAGCCTCAGCTCTAAAGTTGCTCAGTCTAATGAAGAAGACAAGCGTATAAACAAAATATGCTATCACAGATACATGGGACCAAGCAGGATTGTAGGCACAGAGGAAGAGTTACTTGGGTTAGGTCTTAAAGTAGGAGTGGGGATTTGTCAGTGGGTAAAGGTGAGGAAGGATCCCAGACAGAGGGTGCTGCAGAGAGGCAGTAGATAGTTTTTACAAATTTGAGAAACCAAAGGTAGTTTGGGGTGGCTCATAGAAAGGGTGCAAAGGTGAGAATGTTGATCATAAAGCCTGGTGAGGGATGAGCCATTTCAAATGGCCTTAGATTGCAGGCTAAGTGTGATGATCATTTTACTTTCAGTGAAAAGAGGGTATAGTAGAGGTTTAAATAGTGGGATGACATGACCAGATTTGTGTTTCAGGAAAGTCATAAATGAGTAAGACAAAGTACACTGAAAGTGTTTGTAGAAAGGTATTGGCAGCACAGAAGGAAATACAATTTTGTGAGATCCAATTTGGAAAGAGTACAAAATCATAAAATAAATCTTTTTAACTCTGTGTATGTCAGGGTTCTCCAGAGAAACAGAACCAATAGAAATATATAGGCCCTGGCCAGTTGGCTCAGCAGTAGAGCATCGGCCTGGTGTTTGGAAGTCCTGGGTTCGATTCCCGGTCAGGGCACACAGGGGAAGCATTCATCTACTTCTCCACCCTTCCCCCTCTCCTTTCTCTCTGTCTCTCTCTTCCCTTCCCGCAGCCAAGGCTCCATTGGAGCAAAGTTGCCCGGGCACTGAGGACGGCTCCATGGCCTCTGCCTCAGGTGCTAGAATGGCTCAGGCTGCAACAGAGCAACACCTCAGATGGGCAGAGCACGTCTCCTGGTGGGCATGCCCAGTGGATCCCGGTTGGGCGCATGCGAGAGTCTGACTGCCTCCCTGCTTCTAATTTTGAAAAAATACAATATACATATATATACATATATATAATATCTTTATATGTTATATAAATATAAACTTATATTTCTTCATATCTTTTATGCTATATCTATATATAATAAGGAGATCTATTATAAAGGATTAGTTCATACTATTATGGAGGCTGAGAAGTTCCATGACCTATTGTCAGCAAGCTGGAGAGACAGTGGTGAGAACCATAAGCACTGATGATGTCACTGAGAACAGGAAAAGACAAATGTCCCAGCTTAGCAGTTAGGTAGAGAGAAAGAGAATTCTCCATTTCTCTGTGTCTTTGTTCTATTTAGGTCCTCAAAGGATTGTATGATGTCCACCCACATTGGTGAAGGCAATCTGCTCTACTAGTCTACCAATTCAAATGCTAATCTCAGATGGAAACACTCTCACAGACACACTCAGAAATGGTGTTTAACTAAATATCTGCGCAAGTTGACACATACAGTTTTATCAAAAAACTCTGTTATTGACATAAATGTCAATTAGAATAAGTAAATAAAGCTGTCTTCTCTCAGAAAGCTGAGGATCTCCACTTTAATCTAAACTATATTTTTACATTTATAATATGCAAGGCTCTGTTATAAGTTGCCTTTGTAAGACATAACAATAAGTAATATATTGCTCCCCTTCAAGGGCAGGTAAGTCTAGAAACAGGTTCTGGATGCTGAAAGATGTGGCTATAAGTTCCAGATCTTTCCCTTCTGAATTCAATTGTCCTCTAAGTATTGTTCCCAAGCACCTTGATTTGACAAAATATATACAAAAGTCGCAGTTGAAATTTATCAAACAAAAAGCTCTGCATGCAGAACCCTGGAAACTATTTATTAAGCACTGCAGATAATGGATACACACAGTAGAATAGCTATGCAACCTCAGGTAGTTAATTTTCTGAGCCTCAGTTTCTATATCTGCAAAATGAGTGTGATGATGGTATGTACCCTATAAGAGTAGAGAGAATTAAGTGAGATGATCTTTGGCATAATTTTAAACAGTGCATGAAACTTAGTGGGCACTTGATAAATAATAATCATACTCTAGTAACTAAAATATAAGGCTGAATATAATTAGTCTTTAATGATGCAACAGCAATAACCAAAAAAAAAAAAATGCAATTATAGACCTGAGGAAAAAGAGTTAAATTCTGAAATGAGGGAGAGTTGAAGAACCATCATAGAAGGTTCCAACCTTTGTTCTTGTTCCTCTTGTCTACAGCACCACCTTTCCTTACCTTCTGTACTACAGACAACTTTTAACATGACACCAAACCCAGATCCTTTCTTCCAGCAATAGTTTCATTCAGGCTGAACAAGGCAAGCCTCTTCTGAGCCACCACACCCCCCTGCCATTGCGTGACCCCATGCTGGGGGTGGAAAGGGGTGTCAGGATGGCATGTCTTTGCCATGTGAACATGCTCTGCCCATGTCTGTCTCCCCATCTAGACTGAGCTCTTCAAGAAAAGGACATATTATTCTTTCATCTTTACATCTCTAGACCTATTGTACTGTTTGCTACAAGTCTAGGCACTCCTTACTAGCTGCTGACCTGAACTGAGATCAAACTTCATTATGGGCCTGATGATGACTTAGGAATCTGAAATGGTGTGATATCTGAGCTGGGTGATAAGACATTCCACACAGGCTGTGCTATGGCAATGAACAAAGGCATGGAAGAGGAATGGGGTGTGTTTGTAGAGGAAGCAGTGCAGAAAGATAATGTCTAGTTGTATGTGGTCAAAGCACAGCATGCATAACAAAGTAGACTATGAGATAAGCGTAGGTAGAGATGATGGTTAAGAAGTTATACCCTATTGATAATAATTATTTATTGATGGGTTGGATAAAGGGTGGGGTGATCAAAGATTTCTTTGGAAAAGAGTCTGGAGGTTTGGAGTGAGACTAGAATTAGGCAGATGAATTACAGAAAAACTGCTCAAGCAGAAATAAGAGCCACCTGTTGAAGCTTGTCAATGGACATCAGATCTGGTACAAATTAGCTGGCCTCTACTCAAAAGCTGTTGCAATGGCACTAAATGAAGACTAAGAATGTTTCTTGGAGTCTCATTCATTTTGTTCCATCAAGTTTTGCAATTATCACTGTTTATTGTCTTCTTATAAAAACAGCCAGTGCAGGGTGGGTGAAACCATTGGATTTTTCTTATTCTGTCAAATAATATCTGTCATGTAATCTTGAGACTATATCTGAGAAGCTGGAAATTACTCAGGTGTTTTTTCTTTCCTTATTCTTTTTTTTTAAACAACAAAGACAATATTCTGCTTTTATTTATCAGAGAAATTCCTGCTGCTACTAGTCTGTGCATACAGTTTATCGAAGCTTGAAATTCAGCACACAGGGCATTGTTTAAATTATCTTGGGGCATCATATCCTCCTTGGCGTCTTGCCGAAGGAAAGAATTCAAGAAATATTTGTTGAAAGAATAATTTAATAATTTATTGCAACATTCCTTGCTGTAGTTTCTGCCTGAACTTTGACTTCAGATCTTGTTTTCTTTCTCTTTTTCTTTTTTTTTAATTGTAAATTCAATTAGGGTGACACTAGTTAACATAATTATACAGGTTTCAGGTTCCCAACCCCACAACACATCTCTGCACACCATACTGTGTGTTCACCCACCCCAGTCAAGTCTTTGTCCAGCACTATGTAGCACTCCCATATCCTCCTCCACCTCACCTTCTCCTCCAGCAATCACCACACTGTTGTCTGTATTCATGAGGTTTTTCTTCTGTCCTTTTCTTTATTCTTCCACCTCCCTCACCCAACTTACCCCTTCATAACTGTCAGCCTGCTCTCTACATATGAGCCTGTCTCTATATTGCTTTGTTAGGCCATTTTATTCATTAGATTCCACGTATGAGTGAAATCGTATGCCGCTTGTCTTTTTCTGATTGGTTTATTTTCCTTTGTATACTGATCTCCAGATCCATCCATGCTGATGCAAAAGGTAAGATTTTTTTTTTTCTGGCCTCATAGTATTTCATTGTATAAATGTATCACAACTTTTTTATCCATTCATCTACAGATGGGCACTTGGGATGTTTCTGGATCTTGGCTATTGTAAATAATGCTGCAATGAACATCAGGGTGCATACCTTATTTTGAATTAGTGCTTCAGGATTCTTAGGATATATTCCCAGAAGTGGAGTTGCTAGGCCAAAAAGCAATTCCACTTTTAATTTTTTGACATAACGCCATACTGCTTTTCACAGTGGATGCACCAATCTGCATTCCCACCAACAGGGCACAAGGGTTCCCTTTTCTCCACACCCTTGCCAACACTTACTGTTTGTTGACTTATTGATGATAGTCGTTCTGATAGGTGTAAGGTGATATGTGATTGTGGTTTTAATTTACATTCTCTGATGGTTAGTAATGTTGTGCACCTTTTCCTATGTCCATTGACCATTTTTATGTCCTCTGTAGAGAAGTGTCTATTCAGGTCCTTTGCCTATTTTTCAATTGGATTGTTTGCTTTACTAAATGTTGAGTTTAATAAGTTATTCATAAATTTTGGGTATTAATCCCTTATCAGATATTTTGGCAAATATGTTCTCCCATTCAATGAATTATCTTTTTATTTATTTTTTTGATGGTTTCCTTTGCTGTACAAAAACTTTTTAGTTTGATATAGTCTCATTTGTTTATCTGTTCTCTCATTTCCCTTGCTCGAATAGATACATCTGAAAAAAATACTTCTGAGAGAAATGTCCAAGATTTTATTGCCTATGTTTTCTCCTAGGATTCTTACAGTTTTGTATATAATATTTAAGTCTTAATTCATTTTGAATTTATTCTTCTGTATGGTGTAAGAAGGTGGTCTAGTTTCTTTTTTTTTTTTTTTTTGCATATATCTGTCCAATTTTTCCAACACCATTTATTAAATAGACTATCTTTACCCCATTGTATGTTTTTGCCTCCTTTGTCAAATATTAACTGACCAGATAGGTGTGGGTGGATTTCTGGGTTCTCTACTCTGTTCTATTTATCTATATGTCTGTTCTTATCCAGTACCATGCTGTTTTGGTTCCAATGGCCTTGTAGTACAGTTTGATATCAAGTAGCATGCTTTGTTTCTCCATCTTTGTTCTTTTTTTTTTTCAAAATTTTTTTAGCTATTAGAGGTCTTTTGTGGTTTCGTATAAATTTTTGGAATATTTGTTCTAGTTGTGGGATATACACCATTGGTATCTTGATAGGAATTGCATTGAATCTATAGATTTCCTTGGGTAAAATGAACATTTTAATGATGGTAATTTTTCCTATTTGTGGACATGATATATACTTTTACCTGTTTGTATCTTCTTCAATTTCTTTCTTCAGGGTCTTATAATTTTATGAGTATAGGTCTTTTACATTCTTGGTTAAATTTATTCCTAGGAATTTTGTTTTTGTTTTTGAAGAAATTGTGAATGCGATTTTTTTCTTGGTTTCCCTTTCTGATAGACCATTATTAGTGTATTCAAATGCAACTGATTTCTGGATATTTATTTTGTATCCTGCTCTTTTACTCAATTCATTTATCAGTTCTAATAGTTTATTGGTGGTATCTTTAGCATTCTCTAAATACAGTATCATGTCATCTGCAAATAATGACAGTTTACTTCTCCCTTCCTAGTTTGGATACCTTTTATTTCTTCTTGTCTGATTGCTGTGGCTAGGACTTTCAGTACTATATTGAATAAGAGTGGTAACAGCAAACATCCCTGTCTTTTTCCTAATCTTAAGAGAAATGCTTGTAGTTTTTGCCCATTGGGTATGATGGTAGCTGTGGGTTTGTCCTATATAGTCTTTATTACATTGAGGTGTGTTCCTTCTAGTCTCACTTTGCTGAGAGATTTTAACATAAGTGAGTACTGGATTTTGTCAAATGCTTTTTCTACACCTATTGATATGACCATGTAATTTTTGGCCTTCAATTTGTTTATATGGTATATCACATTTATTGATTTGTGGATTTATACCAAACTTGCCTCCCAGAATAAATTCCACTTGATCATGGTGTATGACTTACTTAATGTATTGCTGGATCTGGTTTGCTAATATTTTATTGAGGATTTTAGCATCTACATTCATCAGGAATATTGACCTATAATTTTATTTCTTTGTAGTATATTTGGTTTTGAAATTAGGATAATGCTGGCCTTGTAAAATGAGTTTGGGAGTTTTCTTGTACTCTTGAATTTTCTGGAATAGTTTGAGAAGGACAGATGTTAATTCTTTTTTGAATGTCTGGTAAAATTCACTGGTGGAGCCATTCAGTCCAGGATTTTTTTTTTTTGGGGGGGGGGGTTGATTACTGCTTCAATTTCGCTGGCTGTAATTTGTCTATTCAGATTCTCTGATTCTTTGAGATTTAATTTTGGGAGATGATATTTTTCTAGGAATTTATCTATTTTGTCCAAATTTCCCAATATTTTGTATATAGTTGTCTGTAATATTTTCTTACAGTGTTTTGTATTTCTTCGGTGTCTGTTGTTACTTCTCTTCTTTCATCTCTGATTTTTATTTACTTGAGTCCTCTTTTTTTTTTCTTGATGAATATGGTTAAAGGTTTGTCAATCTTGTTTATCTTTTCAAAGAACTAGCTCTTGGTTTCATTGAACTTTTGTAATATTTATTAGTTTTTATTTTATTCACTTCTGCTCTGACCTTCATTATTTCCTTCTTTCTATTCACTTTTGGCTTTGATTGGTATTTTTTATCAAGTTCCTTTAAGTGTAAGGTTAGACTGTTCATTTGAGAGTTTCTTTGTTCCTTGAGGTAGGCATGTAATGTTATAAATTTCCCTTTTAGGGCTGCTTCTGCTGTGTCCCATAGATTTTGTGTTGTTGTGTTCTCATTTTCATTTACATAAAGGTATCTTTTGATTTGTTCTTTGAATTCATTGTTAACCCATTCATTGTTTAGTAACATGTTGTTTAGCCTCCATGTCTTTATGTGTTTTTCAGTTTTTTTCTTGTGACTGATTTCTAGTTTTATACTATCATAATCAGAGAAGATGCTTGGTATGATTTCAATCTTCTTGATATTATTGAGACTTGTTTTGTATCCTAATATGGGGTCTATCCTGGAGAATGTTCTAAGTATATTTGAAGAGAATGCATATTTTGCTGCTTTGGGGTAAAATGCTCTGAAGATATCAATTAACTCCATTTGGTCTAGTGTGTCATTTAAGGCCACTCTTTCTTTGTTGATTTTCTATCTGGATGATCTATCCATTGATGTTACCACCCAATGGGGTTTTGAAATCCCCTGTTATGACTGTATTGCTGTTACTCTCTCCCTTTATCACTATCAAGATTTACTTGACATATTTAGGTGTTCTTACATTAGATATGAAAAAGTTTACAAAGGTTATATCCTGCTGTTGGATTGTTCCCTCTATCATTATGTAGTGACCTTCTTTATCTCTTACTATATAGCCTTTGCTTTAAAGTCTATTTTGTCAGATATAAGTATTGCTACCCTAGCTCTTTTAATTTTATTTCCATTTACAGGAAACATCTTTTTTTCATCCTCTTACTTTTCGTCTGTGTGTATCTTTCATTCTGAGGTTGGTCTCTTGTAGATAGTATAGATGTGGGTCTTGCTTTAACCTTTTAGCTACCCTATGTCTTTTGATTGAAGCCTTTAAGCCATTTACATTTAAAGTGATTATCAATAGGTACATATTTATTGACTTTTTTCTCTCTCTCAGCTGTTTCTTTCTTTTTATTCCTTTTTCTTTTTCTAAAAAAAGGTCCCTTGCCTGATCAGGCAGTGGCACAGTGGCTAGAGCATCAGACTGGAATGCCAAGGACCCAGGTTCAAGACCCTGAGGTCACCAGGTTGAGTGCAGGCTCATCTGGTTTGAGCAAAAGCTCACCAGCTTGGACCCAAGGTCGCTGTGTCGAGCAAGGGGTTACTCAGTCTGCTAAAGGCCCACGGTCAACGCACATATGAGAAAGCAATCAATGAACAACTAAGGTGTCACAATGCACAACGAAAAACTAATGATTGATGCTTCTCATCTCTCCATTTCTGTCTGTCCCTCTCTATTCCTCTCTCTGTCTCTGTAAAAAAAAAAAAAAAAAAAAAAAAAAAAAGAAAAAGAAAAAATAAATAAAGTTCCCTTAACATTTCTTATAATGCTGGTTTGGTGGTAACAAACTTCTTTAGCTTTTTCTTGTCTGGGAAGGTCTTTATTTCTTCTTCAATTTTAAATGATGTCCTTGCTGGATAAAGTAGTCTCAGTTGTAGGTTCTTGCTCTTTTCATCACTTTGACTATTCTATGCCAATCCTTTCTGGCCTGAAATATTTCTGTTGAGAAAGCAGATGACAGTCTAATGGTGGCTTTATCATAAGTAATTAACTTTTTCTCTTGCTGCTTTTAAGATTGTCTCTATGGGTTCATTGTAAAGTGCTTGCTGCGCCAACAAAGCTCTTGGCTTATTAGTAAATTAATTTTAAAAAGATTGTTTCTGTGTCTTTAACCTTTGGTATTTTAATTATGCTGTGTCTTGGTATGGGCCTTTTTGGGACCATCATGTTTGGGACTCTATACTTCCTGCACTTGAGTGTTTTTTTCTTTTACCAAGCTAAGGAAATTTTCAGTCATTATTTTTTCAAATAGTTTCTTGATTCCTTGCTCTCTCTCTTCTCCTTTTTGTATCCCTGTGATACAGATGTTGTTGTACTTCATTGTCCCAAATGTCCCTTAAAATCTCCTCATTTTTTTTAATTCTTTTTTTTGTTGTTGTTGTTGCTGCTCTGATTGGGGTTTTTTTCTACCTTGTCTTCCAAATCACTGAATTGATCCTTGAATTTACCCAATCTACTGTTTATTTCTTCCAGTGTATTCTTGATGTCAGAAATTATATTCCTTATTTCTGACTGGTTTCTTTTTATGGCTTATATGTCTGTTTTTTATGCTTGGTATCTCTCTGTTCAAGTTCTCACTTTGTTCTTTGAGCATCCATAAAACCATTACTTTGAATCTTTTTTTTTTAATTTTTTTTTTATTTATTCATTTTAGAGAGAAGAGTAGAGGGAGAGAGAGAGACAGAGAGAGAGAGAGAAGAGACAGACAGGGAGGAGGAGCTGGAAGCATCAACTCTCATATGTGCCTTAACCAGGCAAGCCCAGGGTTTCAAACCGGCGACCTCAGCATTTCCAGGTCGACGCTTTATCCACTGCACCACCACAGGTCAGGCATGAATCTTAAATCTGATAAATCTCTATCTCCATTTTGGTTAGCTCTTTCTCTGGAGATTTTTCCTGTTCTGTTATTTGAGGCTTGTTTTTTCTTTTTTGTTGTTTTGGTTTTTGTTTGTTTGTTTTTGTCCCATTTTGGCTGCCTCTTTGCTTTTGTTTCTATGTATTAGATAGATCTACTATGATTCTCAGTCTTCATGGGGTGGCCTTACATCGTAGTTCTTTTGTTGGGTTCAGTGGTACAGTCTCCTTGATTACCTGAGCTGAGTGTTTCAGGAATAATTTTTGTGTGGGTTGTGTGGGCCCTTCTATTGTGTTGAGACTTGATTGTTATTGGCCTGCTGTGTATCAGTTTGAGCTTCAGGCTGGCTGGCTGTGAGGCTCTACCCTGAACAAAGTGTGTGAGGTGCAGTGCAGGTGCTAACCACAGGAAGCCTAATTTGCTTCAGCTGGGTTTGGTGCTTGACGAGATTTCACTTTAGGTAGGCTGTCTATGAAGTTCATAGATCCTGCTCTGATGGTGTCTTAAGCTGTTACCTGGGTATGATGGTTCTGGGCTGCTTGGGAGGAAGGCTGGTGAAGGCCAATGGGAGATGCTGCCTGTGACTGGCCTACTGCAACCTGTTTGGAGCTACAAGCATTCCATAGTTTGTGACTGCCTCTGCTGGACTTAGGTACATACAGAAAGAACAAAGCTGCACACTGAGGTTGGCTTTTGTCAATATTGGGTCTGGGGATCAGTCAGCAAAAGAGCCCACTTACTCTGAGATCCACCTCCAGCTGCTTCTGCCTGTTAAGCTCAGTCATTAAAAGAGCCTTTGATAGAGTTGAGATGATGGGGCTAGTGGCTTACCCCTCAGGCTTCAGGGAAGGTGGTGAATGAGGTTCCATTTCAGAGCCTTCAGTCTCAGACTGTCCATTTGCAACCAGGAGGGTGGTTCTACTGAAACTTTTGTGAAGGGAAACACCTGTCAGATTTGTGAAAAAGTAGGGGGAATATTCCCTCACCTTAATGCTGGATAATTGAGTCAATCACATTCCCTAAGTCTGTCCAGACCTCTACTCTCTGGCCCAGGCCACTGACTTCTCAGCAGGGCCCAATCTGTACAGGGTGGGACAAAAGGGAATCCAGAGGGTGAGACAATTGGTTTTCCCTAAGCTGATGCCATTTGGAGGGGAATACTCCACCCAAGAAAGATGGTGCTCATGGCACTGGAAAATGATTCAGCACAGGAAACCTAGTGGCTATACCCTACCCCTGCCTCTTCCCAGTGCTGCAACCCCCAAAGACTCCCCTCTTGCCTCTAGTCAAGACCCTCTCTTCCCCAAACCACAGAAAGTCCCAGCTCTGCTCATTTCTCCTGTTTCCTTGCATGCAGTAAATTCAGTTGCACCTGTGGGCTCAGCAAGGGAGAGTGCTGATTGTGTGCTTGAGGCAGTGGTGATCAGCTCTCCTTTCAAAGTTACAAAAACTCCTGTCTGGATGCCGTTCTCCTGTCTCACTACAGAGGGGAAATTCAGCCTAGGATTCCTCCAGGTGGGGTTGAGGGAAATGTGAAAGCTATGTGTTCAAGATGGGCGAGACAAGATTTTTTTTCAAAGCCTTCCTGCCCAGTCACTGTTTGTATCTCCCCAAAAGCCTCCCCTAAGAGAGAGCATCCCAAATGTCACTGCTGGTTGCAGCCTGCAGAACCCTCTGAAGGACTGGGAATGGCAGAGTGGCCAGGGCCATCAGTAGGGGGTTTGAGAGTAGGAAGTGTACTCTCCATGCTGATACAGGAACAATGAGAGGGCTCAACATTGTGCAGGTGGAATCTGGACGACCCAGGCTGACCAAATTGCCTCTGGTGTAAATCAACAATTGCTTTGCAGGCTCCTCTTCCCACCTCTGCTGCTCTGGACCAGGGATTCCTGCCTGGGGTTGAGCGTCCCCACTCCTGCGGGGAGGGAGTTCTGCCATTGTAACTGCTGCACCTGGGCAAGGGGACAGCTCTTTCTGAGTCTCTGCCTTTCTTATCAGTCTCTATATGAATTCTTCTGCAAAACCTTGGTCCAATATCTCAGTTTAGCTATTCTTCAGTTGGTTATTCATGTTGGTTGCACTATAATTTAGCTGTAAATCTGGTTTGGGCCTGACAGCATAGGCAGGTTATGTTTTAAACTATCCAACCTGTTTCCTGATTTTCCCTGGGCTTGTGCTGGGTCCTCCTCACCTTAACCAATCTCTAGATTTTCTGTTCTGGATTTTCTAGGTCCTGGCCCCATTATCCAATCTGATCCATTTCCCAGGCTAGACTCCTCCCCTCTTTGATCACCATTTTGGCTCTTACTGTGCATGCCCCAAAGTTCTGCCTCATCACCTAGCTTCTCCTGCATATGCCTCATAGTAGAAGGACCTCCTCCTCTATCACTTGGCTTTTACTGTGCATGCCTCAGCAAAGGAGTTTTCCCCTTTACTGTTTATCCCTCTCCCACAGGTAGATCAGACAAAGGCCAGTTGTTCCCCAGGGAGTTTAGATATCAATCAACCTTCTTGCCTGCCCTGGGATTAAATCCCCTTCAGTAGAGGATGTGGCTATCCCGTGGGGTATCTGAAAAGCTGTAGCTTCTAGGCTTAAACTTGATTAAGTGGAACTTCCCAAGTCTGTCAAGCTTAGCCAGTTTAACAGCCTTTCTCTTTTGTTTTATTTATCTAGCTGCCTGCCTATGGTAAGAATAGTATATATTGGAAATATCCAAAATTTCTATAAAATAAGAGTGCTTAATGTTTTTCAAAAAAAAGTTGGCCCTGGCAGGTTTGCTCAATGGATAACCTGTTGGCCCAGTGTATAGATGCCCTGTGCTCAATTCCCAGTTAGGGTGCAAAAGAGAAGCAATCATCTGCTTCTCTCCCCCTTTCCTTCTTCTTTCTCTGTTCCCTTCCTGAAGCCAGTGGCTCAATTGGCTTGAGCTTCAACCTGGGCACTGAGGATAGCTCAGTTGATCCCAGTATGTCAGCCTCAGGTACTAATAATAGCTCTGTTGATTTGAGCATCAGCCACAGATGGGGATTGCCGAATGGATCCCAGTTGGGGTATATGCAGGAGTCTGTCTCACCATCTTCCCTGCTCTCACTTAAAATAAAAAAGTTAAAATAGGCTTAAATATGAGCAAGGGATAAGAATGTTGGGAGGGTGATGGCTAAGCATATTTGAAAAAGTACCAAAAATAATTTATATCAATAGTATGGAAAATGTAATTACTAAACTTAAACCTTCAGTGAATAGTTAAAAGTCAGATCATATGCAATTGGGGAGATAATTATTGGATGAGATGATAGAACCAAGAATATTACCCAAAGTGTGGCCCAATAAAACAAAAATTAATAATAATAAAAAGAAAAATATAAAAAAAGATTAAAATACATAGAAGATATATTGGAAAGGTCGATGATCAGAGTTCTAGAGAGGAAACAATAGAAAGAAAAGAAGTAATATTCAATTGTTTAATGGCCAAACAGTTTTAGAACTGTGAAAGTATAAAAAACATACTTCTGATAGAAGTAGGAAGTTTTGTATACATTTTGGTATAACCTAATAAAGTTAAGTGTGATTATGCCTTACAACTCATCAATGTACTTCAATGGTATATATCTTACACAAATTCTTGCACATGTACATTAGGAGAGATGTGTAATTCTGTTCTTGGGAGTGCTGTCTGTAATAATTTATGGGTATATTCACACAGACAATGAGATACCATACAACATTAATATTTTTAAGACTTTATATATTCACTTTAGAAAGAGAAGAAATAGAGAGAAAGAGAGAGAGAGAGAGAAGGGGGAGGAACAAGAAGCATCAACTCCTGTATGTGCCTTGGGCAGGCAAGCCTGGGGTTTTGAATTGGTGACTTCAGCATTCCAGATAGATGCTTTATCCACTGCTCCACCACAGGTCAGTCATTTTTTTAAAAAAAACATTTTTAAAAAATACTTTTTTCATTTTAGAGAGAAGAGAGAAAGAGAGAGAGAAGGAGGGAGGAGTAGGAAGCATCAATAACCATACCATAAAACATTCAAAATAAATAAATCAATACTGATTAATTTTAAAAACATAAGAAAGCAACTAAAAAGAATATATACCATATTATTTAATTTAATAAAATGAAAAACACTAATTTTATAGAGTTCTATTTATAAGATGACCCCCCATGCAGAGAACACCAATGTGAATTATTAGTGCATGTCTACCCAATCTTAGTTCCATAGTTCCATAAACATATCTACACATTCACTACACAGCACATACTACATACCCACACACATATTATTATAACCTGCTTGCTTTAGTTAGAATAAATTATAAACAGTTTCTCATATAAAAATGTTTATAAATGATTTTATTGACTACAGAATTCTAGCAGATGGATATGCCATATTTAACCAATCTTGTACTATTGAACCTTTAATTGATTGAAACATTTTTTTCATAATAGTATTGCAATAAAACATATCCTTATACATAAATATTTATACATAATATCACTGTTTCAGCATAATAAATTTTTCTCCTTAGAATGGCTTGTTGAATGGTTATTGTATTATACCACCAACGATATGAGAGTAATCAGGCCTCTCTTAGCTTTTATAAATACTAATGCTCTATTCAATTTTTTTATCACTTTGATAGGTAAAAAAATGTCATTGGGGTATTTTAATGTACTCTTATTTCTAATGTTTGAAACTTGTCATATATGTATGAGTCTTTTCTATTCTTTTCTGTTTATTCTTTTATAAATAGCTTATATACTTATATTAGCATAAATTTGTATATTTATCTTTTCTATTTTTCTGTTTGATAGACCACTTTTCAAAATAATTTCTAAAACACACATGTATGTATCTGCATTTGCTGCAACTATTGTGAAATAGAGTATCTTTTGCAGCATTGCCTTTGGCCAGGCCTCCATTCCTAGGAAACCATGGAATTGTCACTAGTCTTATTCTGAGTGCTGCGCCCTCCGTGCCCTTCTCAGGGCTTGCTGAGATCTTCCAAATACCAGTTAGCAGAGCAGAACTTCTTTCTCACGCTGTAGGACAGAGGTTGGGAAACTATAAAAAGTGAGCTGAAACTGTCTGTAGCCTATATTTTATATGACCTTCAAGCTAAGAAAACATCTTAAAGGTTGAAAAAATTTTTTTTAAAGAATCATTTAATGCCCTGCACAGTGGCTCAGTAGTAGAGCATTAGCCCGGCGTGTGGAAGTCCTGGGTTTGATTCCTGGTCAGGGAACACATGAGAAGCGACCATCTGCTTCTCTACCTCTCTCCTTCCCCTTCTCTCTTTCTCTTTCACTCTCCTCCTCCCGTAGCCATGGCTCAAATGGTTCGAATGAGTTGGCCCCGGGCACTGAGAATGGCTCCATGGCCTCGCGTCAGCTTGGTTGCCAAGCAACAAAGCAGCAGCCCCAGATGGGTAGAACATCTCTTGGTAGGGGCTTGCCAGGTGGATCCTGGCCAGGGCACATTGGGAGTCTGTCTCAATGCTTCCCTGTCTCTCACTTAATTTAAAAAAAAGAATCATTTCATGATATTAAAATTATATAAAATTCAAATCTCAGTATCCATAAATAAAGTTGTACTGGAACACAACTATATTCATTCATGGACAGATCAACTATGGTAGCTTTTAGGCTACAGTGGCAGGGTGAGTAGTTGCTAAAGAAACCCTGTGGTCAGCAAAGTCTAAGATATTTACTCTCTGGCCTTTTACAGAAAAAGTTTGCTGCTTCTTGCTGTAAATTTGTAGTTTCAAAAGGGATTCCAATCACACGTGCTATAGCTAATATGTCTCTTTCCCACTGTTACCTCTTACCTATGTTAAGGCTGTCACTGGGATTTGGCCAGAATCTTTTTTACTTCCTGCTATAATGCTGGACATCTTTATCAGGAAGGGTAGATTTGAGCCCTATCTTTTTTTACTCCAACTCCAGAAATTCCTTGAGGTATCTAGAATATGAATGCCGTTCTTCTTTATGTAAATTTTTTACTCATTTTAAATTCCTTTGGCCATTTTAATAGTGATTTGGGAGTAAGGAGAAATAGATCTTTACTCAAATTACCTTCTTAATCCAACTCATGGTTATTTACCTTGTAATTTAAATGAGGTTTTAACCCAGCGTGGATCCCCCTCCCATCCCATGATAATCACTATTGTTTAAGAATGTGTTTGGAAATAGAAAACAATTTATGAAGCCATGATCTAAAGTTTCAGTGAAAGAGAAATATAGTTAAGACTTGATTCTTTCTCCAAATTTATCTCATTAATATTTTGCAAGGGAGAAAGTAAAGCATTTTTTAATCACTGGCTAGCAATTGTTTTTATTCCACTTTTAAATCTAATGGCTAGCCTGAGTTTAAAAAGAAATACAATATCATTAATCCATGACACTTACTACCTCACTGTTTAGTAAAGCGCAAGTCCCATTGATGTAATTGGTTTAAGCAGAACCATGCAGGACTGATGTCACCTGGTTTACCAATCTGTAAGAAAACTAAGACATCAATAAGGAAGAAATGAGATTAAGAAAATGTTACCTACAAGCATTCATCTCTGTAAGGTGGTCAGCAATGGGGAAAGGTCACTTGAGACACCAGACCCGGGAACTTGACTAGAACCACCTTCATATCCATGTGTGCCAAAAGAAATTTCCCAGGAGTCCTTTGGAAAAGAGCGACTGTTTGCCAGCCAGTGAGATTTCACCACGTCATATTAGCTCAACCACCCTAGAGACCCTTTAAGTATCCCCCATGTGACTCACCCCATGCGACTTTCCTGGCCTCTGTCCCGGGATCAGGGAACATCGTCGGGCGGGATGCTTTGTACTAAATAAAGCTTTTATTATTCCACACTTCGTGGCTACCCCCTTCCTTCTTCCTCAGCAGGGAAAAATACCTTACATTTGGTGCCGAAGCCCAGGAGGAGTCAGAAGTCCGAAAAAGAACCAGGATCTCTGACTTTCCACCCACTTCGGTGCACGGTGCGGTAAGTCCCCTGCCTCCAGCCTCCTCTCAGTTCTTTCTGCCGAGACTCCCAGTCTGAAACTGCAGCTGCGTCAGGAACCTCTTTTTCATTCTGTTCTGAGTGTGTGTGTGTCCATAGAGATGTCCCGGTCACATCCACTTTACCTATCCGTCCGGTGGCCAGAGCTTGAGTTGTGGGATGCCAATTTTCAACTCTGACCACTCCGAGGACTGAGGGTGGCCATGGGGGCACAGGAATCTAAACCTAATCCAAAAACACTCCTGGAGTTGCCTTATCTGAAATCTCTCCTTCCCTAAGGAAGAAGAAACTGTTCTTCTTCTCTGCTGTGGCCAGGCCACAGAACCCACTGGTAATCAAACCAGGTAGCCTCCTAAGGGACTTTTGGTTTTAACACCTTCACCAACTTAACTATCGCTAAAAGAACTGGGAACTGGTTGGAGATCTCTTACATTCAGGGCTTCTAGTTATTCGTGCTCCCGTCCTAATCTCTGTGCCTCCTGCTACACGGCACAGGCCTTTTTTTGGCCAGAGAAACCTCACCTAAAACCTCTGCTCCTAATCTTTCCTTCTCTGCTGAACTCCCAACTCTCTTCCCCTCCTGCCTGACCCTCGAGGGCGCCCCTCCCTCGGGACCCCTCTCTGGTTCCTCTGCGGACTTCTTCACTTGGACCTCTTCCCTCCGAGAGCCCCCTACCCTCCCTTCATGGAATCCTGTTTCTCATTCACTTGCAAATACCAGTCTCTCTTGCTCCTCCCCTGCTGGCCAGGGGCCCCTCCCTTCTCCACTGTGTTCTTAAGCCCCTCCTCCATCAGGCCATTCTCAGCCTGCCACTGGCCCTTACACCGGTTTGCAGGATGCCCAACCCCAATTTTCTTGCAGGAAGTTCTGGCACTGTCCTTCCTCTGGCTCCAGCGTTTCCTGCCAGATCTGGGTGCTGGGCTCCCCAAGAGCCCCCTTCTTTTTATTCTAACCCCCAAACCCCTATCCGAGACCTGTGAACATGGCATTTAAAATTTTTAATGGTTGGGAGGAAAAGGCCAAGGCTGTTCACCAGGCTCGCATGCAGCAGAAGGTAACGCTCCAAACCCAGACTCTTGTGGCAGACCTGAGACTGGCAGAGCAACAGGGGCAAGGCACAGGAAGTGCCCGACCCAAGTCCAAGCCACAAAGAGGAATCCCACCAGCAGCTTGCTTTAATTGTAGCAAGCAGGGTCACTGGTCCCAGCAGGGCCCCTTCCTATGGCTGCCCACTGAGCCCTGCCCTGAATGCAAGCAGCCCAGTCACTGACAGAGCGATTGCCCCCTTTGGGCAACAGGTTTTTCCTCAGCACCTCTACGTGGAGGACAAGCCACCCAAATAGGAGGCCAATCCAGCCAGGTGGACCCACCGCTCAGACTCGTAGACATCATGGACGACTGACATGACTGGACTCGGAGACCTCCCATCATCCTCACCAAACTCAGGGTAATGCTGCAAATAGTGGGTAAGTCCATCCTTCTTGTGGACATGGGGATACCTTCTCTGTTTTGCCATCACACTCTGGACCTCTAGTTTCCTCATGGGTCTTGGTTATGGGAGTGAAAGGACCCCTTCCTTTCCTCTTCTTACCCCACTCCTGACATGCAGTTTTTTCCCTTCATATGTCACTCCTGGCATACAGTTTTGCCTCAAGTTTGCTGGGCCCTACCCATCTCCAGCTCACCAAAAGGCAGAGCAGATCCCCCTACTACTCCCTCTTTTTTTAAAAAAAAATCCTTACAGGACCGCATCTGCAAAGTTTCTCCAGTCATGGTCAAACAGATGTTCCTCCCAACTCCTCTCAAAGCCACCACCTTCCGATCTCCCCCTCCCCACAATGCCCCTAACCAGCAGGAAGTAGCCAGACAAATAAGCAGTGCCATTATTCAACACAAAAGATTGAAATATAAGGTGGTCAGCAATGGGGAAAGGTCACATGAGACACCAGGCCCGGGAACTTGGCTAGAATCTCCCACATCCATGCCCGCCAAAAGAAACTTCCCAGGAGTCCTTGAGAAAAGAGCGACTGTCTGCCAGCCAGTGAGATTTCACCACGTCATATTAGCTCAACCACCCTACAGACCCTTTAAATATCCATATCCCCCATGCGAATCACCCCATGCGACTTCCTTGGCCTCTGTCCCCGGGACCAGGGAACATCGTTGGGCAGGATGCACTGTACTAAATAAAGCTTTTATTATTTCACACTTCGTGGCTACCCCCTTCCTTCTTCCTTGGCGGGGAAAAATACCTTACAATCTCAAAGAAAGTACTTAATGTGGCTGAAAGTAATATTTTGATAAGCCACCTGAGTCATTGTTGAGTAAGAAAACAGGATTACTAAACTTCTGCCTGTGGATAGTGGGTCCAATTTGCATGCAGCATGAATATTGTTTCATAAGGGAGTTCTGTGAGTGAATAGCTGTAATCCTTCTCCTCGCCTTTTTCCCTTGAGTTTAAAAATGGCCTTTAAAAAGATATTGATATCAGTTTAAATGAGCACCAGCTTTTCAGCCTTTAATTCCAGTTGGGGTTGGGGGTGGTGGAGACTGCAAGCTGACAAAGCCCTTGCAGTTTAAGGCTTATCAAAAAGCTAAGTTCTTCCCCCATACCTCCATATTGGCTATGAAGTTGAGTATTTGTACTCATCCCATCCCCCCACTTCACTTGCTTGCTTAGGTTGCTAGAAGCAATTTACATACCCTTCTTCTCACCCTTTGTTTGTTCTGATGACGGTTGACTTCAGTTATGCAGGGAGAAGGGTTTTCTGCACTTGGGAGAATTCTTGGGTTGCCTTGGAGATGTGTGACTTTGTATTGGAGACTGCCTTATTTGCATATGGTTCTGCACTATTTAATGAAGCAGGCTTGCCATCAGCTTGCAGAGGCCTCCCAATCCCATCCTTTTTTCTCTCTGAGTTTATTTCTTTGTTCCACACCGTTCTCACTCAGGGCCTGGACAATTACTAGCTGCACTGGTCTGTGGTGGGTGGGTGGGAGGGTGTAAATATCTTCATACAGATACAATGAAATACCCATCCTGGGGTTTTACCATTAGGGAAAAGGGCTTGATGTGGTATTGTACCCCATAGAATTATATCACTAAGTATTTTTTTAAATAACATTGATCTCAGGGGATATTTAATGGTGTTACATGAGAAGAATTATGCCCTGGCCCAATTGGAAATCAATTTTCATTTTTACCACTTCCTGCAAAATCAATATCTCTAATAGCAAGGAAATCATTAGCAGAAAAGAAGAAACAGAGAAAAAAATGGATTCCTAGAGTTAATATATAAATCATGCAGCCAAGATTTTATGAAGCATGTTGAAGAGAAATTAAAGACTCTGCTTAAAGTCAATCAAATGCTACAATAAGGAATAAAAACTGTCAATATACATGTGTGTGCATGCTAGATACAGAGAAAGATATAGATATAGATACAGATGCACATACAGATAAAGATAGATGGAAAAAGAGATAGAGGTAAAGGTAGAGATAAGATAGAGATGGATAGAGACATAGACATAGTTCTTCCATAACAAACTAAAATCCAGCAAGACCTAGTGGGAAACACGGCAGAGGATTAAGACCACAAAAGCTAGACACCCACAAAAAAAAGAAGATCTATATTAAATAAGGACAACCTATTTTTTTGTTTCATTTTTAGTCACACTGGTTAATGGTAATCAATTAAACATAAGGGAAAACCAGAAATTTATTTCAGAATTCCACTGAAAAGAAAGAATTCTAGAGAAAAAGAAGTAGAGAGATTTAGAGAAAGATATCTTCAGATTTGAGTTAATTAATGGTGTGTATTTTTAAAGGTTTCACTAAAGTTTGCTCAGTTACTTCTAAGAAATATTTCATCACCCTCATTATGTTCCAGGTTAAAAGATTTTGCTGACAACAACTTAAATGTGAATTAAAGGGCATTGCTTAAACAAAGTGTGGTACATCGAGTCTAGATTTTAGATAATGGAATACCAGTCCCTTCTGAAGAATCTAGTCTTAATGTAATTTCTGGTTGGCCGTGCTACATATTTTACTGATACTTTTGAGATTTACATATATTACATGTTCAATATAATCACTATATATTTAGGATAAAACAGATTTAAAAAATTATTTTTGTCTTATGACATAACACTTTGGCTGAACTTAATTTTCTTATACCCTCTTCTACCTGCTTCCATCTTCTGCTCTAAAATCAAGTTCCAACTTTCTACAAGTTCTCATGAGCTAGCACTTCTGTGAGCAGCTGCATGTCTACATAAAACAACTGGACTGTGAAATCTGGGTTATCCTGATTGCATGTGTTGCACCTGCACAGCTTTTAACACCTGTAAAACTTTTTTTTTTTTTTTTTTTACAGAGACAGAGAGAGAACCAGAGAGAGGGATAGACAGGGACAGACAGACAAAAATGGAGAGATGAGAAGCATCAATCATTAGTTTTTCGTTGCGACACCTTAGTTGTTCATTGATTGCTTTCTCATATGTGCCTTGTCCACGGGCCTTCAGCAGACCGAGTAACCCCTTGCTCGAGCCAGTGACCTTGGGTCCAAGCTGGTGAGCTTTTGCTCATACCAGATGAGGCCACGCTCAAGCTGGCGACCTTAGGGTCTCGAACCTGGGTCCTCTGCATCCCAGTCTGACACTATCCACTGCACCACCGCCTGGTCAGGCAACACCTGTAAAACTTTTTGACTGGCTCATATTTGGAGTGCTTATCATGACAGACCAAGAAGACCAGACTTCATAAAGACACCAGATTCTGTTTTTTTTTTATTGTGGAAACTTGGGAAAGTAATTTGACATCTTGAACCCTCATTTCCCTGTCGGAAAAATACCGAGCTGGAAGAATGGCGTGTGGACTAAACAAGATCTTCTATGTGTGACACCCACCACAGTGCCCACCTGATTGCTGATAGCTTTTTGCTCATTTACTCTAAAAAGATTGCTTCCTCAAAGCCCTAAAACTGGGGTCCTAACATGAAACAATGAATTGCCTGACAAGGTCAAGTTCCTTCTGACTTTTAGCACTACTTGCCTCCTGAAAACCCACATAGACTCCTGAGAATTTGCTCAAATGAAAATTATTATTTACCTTTGAGGAGTAACAGGAAAAAGTTCATTCACATTTTCCTTTCATCTAGACTGTGGTCTACAGAATAGAGGCTGTGTCTATTCTTCTCTTTATCCCTAGCAAGTGGCTACTACACATTATTAAATATCTGCTGAAGAGTAAATGCCATTTTCACCTTATCAATGGAAGTTCCATGACTACTGATACTTACCGGGACTAACTTCCATTCTCCATAGCCCTCTAAATATTGAACATTATATCACTGACCATCTTAAGATGAGTCCTAGAGGCAGATCACTTTTCTGATTCACCCAACTTTTTCTGTACCCATTTCTACTTTCTTTCTTTTTCTCACTTACCCCATGTTGCCAAGACCCTAGTACAACTTTAAACTGACTTTATTTTAATGGCATCTCTCTATGATCTTCCCCATCCTCTACCATGTAATAGAGGTATTTCTATATGTATTTCAACCCAATATTAAGTAGAAAGTTCTTTGAGGTCATGACTGGGCCCACATTTAAAACAGTTTTTCAATAAATAATTATTGGATTTTGATATTCTTGGCTTGGGGCTTTGCCAGAGATATTATTCTCCCGGAAGTCATTGACAGATTAGCTCTGAAATTAGAATTAATTTAGTGAGATTTTGACCATATGTGGATAAATGGGAAAGAAACAGAGTTTTAAGGGGAAAAAATATCACAGGCAAAAGAGAAGTATTTGCACAAGATGTTAAAAAAAAAGAAAAGAAAACAGGCTTCTAAGGTCAAATAAAACACTGGTTAAACAAAATTAAATACGTTTTTTATGACAGGATACCTCAAATTCTATCGGATAACAAATCTTATGCTATCATGGATTGTGAAAGACACAGTTTCCTAACATAATTTGGTCATGCAAGCTTTTGATTTCCGTGGAGACTCTAAAGGGATCAGTGAACAATGCTGCTCTGTGCATCTTTCCTGTGCATCGGGGCTTCCTCTTGTCTGCCGGGGGAAATTTTAAAAAGATTAATTAATTTTTTTTCTGAGGAAATTCTTGTAATATCTCTCTTGACCCTGTGTGTCTCAGTTCACCAAGTGGTCTTTGTAGCTAATTAAACCTTAACTAAGTCTTTGCTGCCATTATTTTTCCTTCATGTTATCTAGGTCAAATCCCTGTACCAGATTTAAGTTCTAATTAGATGGGAACAACCAATATTATTAAAACCAACACAGACGCCATTATTTCCCTACATCATAAATGTGCTTCTTAGTTTTTGTTTACTCTAGTCCATCAACTTGAACCACAACGGTACAATAAGCTTTTAGCATTTTACCTGAAGGACCCTGAGATGTTTTCTCTTTCCTTATTCATCTATTCAACAAGTATTTATTGAAGACCTACTGTATACCAAGCATTGTTTAGGTTCTTGAGATATATCAGTGAATGATGAGGAACCACTTCTGAAGCATGATTTTATGCAGAGTTGTTTTAAATGTGACACCTCTCACTCAGCAGTGTGGGAAAATCCTAACCATTTACTGCCTCAGAGCTTCAGTTATTCCCATGTGATAACCAGAATCAAGGAAAACAAAGCACAGGCAATTCCCCCACTTTTTGCAAGTTCACTTTTATGAAACACATACACTTAGTACCTGTTTTCCTAACCAAAATAAATCTGAAGAGGTTTTTCACTTTTCTGAAAAGAGGTGAAAAGAGAAAATAGCGTTGGGCACTTGTTTTGCAGTGGAGCTGTAAGAGACAGTGTGCACCGGAAGCCAGGAGAACAGCCCCTTCCCGCCCCACCCCTCCCGCAGAAACTGCGCTCTCTGTCTCAGCATCAACCCCATCAACCTGCTGTAGCTCTGAGCTGTGCCTGTGAGCAACAGCGCTTTATCCCCCTTTCTTTCGTGCATCTGTTAGCAAGATAGGTCCTCAGGTATCAGAAAAGCCTGAGAGAGTCCATAAGAGTGTTTTGTTTATGATAAAATTGAGCATAATTAAGTGCATTTAGGAGATTATATTGGGGGGTCTGGGCACCCTAAAATTTTTTTCCGTGTAAATTAAAAGTAATCCTTCTTCATTTAACACCATTTCGGCTTACCTAAGTTTTCGTAGGAATGCTCTACTTTTGGAGAGCAGGGGAAGCCTGGATTTGAAAGTGGCTTAAAATGATAATAAATAGAAAAATTATAGGAGCCTAGATCCTGTAGGTTGATTTATAAGGGAAGCAACATTTTAATTTGTGGATCTGGACTTTTACATGCCGTCCTTTCCCGTGGGAACTGCAATTGAGAAAGAGCTGCACAGTTGAAGGAAAGGGAGAGGGACCCAGAAGTGGACTTTCAGGCAGGCATCTCTGCAAAAGCCAAGAGACGGAGGAAGCGGGCGTCTAGCTTTCCACGTAGGTGGCCAACTCATTGGCTTCAGCATGTTACCAGTCATGAGGCTGAAGCTGAATGCTTTGTCAGGGTCTGCCCCTCCTGCAAGAACTGCAAGGAAACCACAGCGCCCACAGGCTCTGCTGAAAGACTTTTGGGTTTCAGCGGAAAGAGTGAGCCGTGTCAAACAAAGTTGAGCCCGGCAGATGCTGATCCTTGTCCTCTAAGTGTGCTGTCTGTCCAAACCTGACAGCTCCGTTTTGCAGTCTGGAGGCTCCTCTTGCCCTGAAAGCCTACCCTTCAATTTGAAAACGTTCTCAAAGTTTTCCTCAAAATGAAAATATTTGTTTAAATCCTCAGAATGCAATAAGAAAATATCCTTCTAGCAAAAGCAATGACTTAGCATGTTGGGGGTTGGCACAAAAATAGGAAAACATTGCACAGGGACTCACACACAGCCTGTCTGGCTATTGGCTGGGTCTTGCTTCTAAGGATTAAATCACATTATAAACTTGGCTTATTTTTTCTATTGATGGTTCTTGGATAGTATTCCCAAGATTTCACATTTTTATGTGTCCTAATTTACTTGGAGAATCTTAGATATACTCACAGTATTATACCACAGAGACTCGTTTCGACAACCTCTTATTTTTGAGATGGGGAAACTGAGGTTCAGAGGGGTTTTACGATTTATCTCCAAGGACAAATAATTAGTGCCAGAGCTGGGAATAAAACTCCAACTCTTTCAACGACCCCTATTACCTTCTTTTCTCAGAAATTAATTTTCTATTACCCTTTTTATTCCTAGGTCACATGATAACATTTGCTTTCATGTTAATAATGTTCTTGGAACAAACTCCAGGGAAAGTATTCTCAAGTATGTGTTCTTTAGGGAAACATAATACATGAATGGGAAACTAGGTGGTCTGATAGAGGAGATGTAAATGATGGCACTTGTTCCAAGTTCTCAGGCTTACAGAGTGATAGGAGCCAGCTCGCTTAACCTCTCTGTTTCCATATTTGCAAATTAAAGGATGATCTGTTTCCATTTAGTGGTTTCTCTGTGAAATATCTGAAATCAGTGATAAGGGTGAGTGGTGTTTGGGGCTGGGTAAAAGAAGAGTGTCTGCCCCTCTGTTTTGCTCTTAGTATCTGTAATTTTGCTGTCCTCTACCAGACTCTCCCCACGTTAAAATTTCAGTTCCCGCCCTGGCCGGTTGGCTCAGCGGTAGAGCGTCAGCCTAGCGTGCGGAGGACCCAAGTTCGATTCCGGCCAGGGCACACAGGAGAAGCGCCCATTTGCTTCTCCACCCCTCCGCCGCGCCTTCCTCTCTGTCTCTCTCTTCCCCTCTCGCAGCCAAGGCTCCATTGGAGCAAAGATGGCCCGGGCGCTGGGGATGGCTCTGTGGCCTCTGCCTCAGGCGCTAGAGTGGCTCTGGTCACAACATGGCGACGCCCAGGATGGGCAGAGCATCGCCCCCTGGTGGGCAGAGCGTCGCCCCTGGTGGGTGTGCTGGGTGGATCCCGGTCGGGCACATGCGGGAGTCTGTCTGACTGTCTCTCCCTGTTTCCAGCTTCAGAAAAATGCAAAAAAAAAAAAAAAAAAATTCAGTTCCCTCCCTTCCTTGTAGTTAGAGCCACTACTGCCCATACAAAGTGAAGAATTTATTTTATTATATTTCCTAACAAGGTCCTTGCATTGGGTAATATTTTGTGTACTTAATTCAGTCGTTTAACAAATATTTGTGTACTAGAACATTGTGTTAAGTGCTGAGGTCACAAATGGTTTCTTAATATTCATTTAACAAAAACTACTACATTCAGTCAGTGTTTACTCCATAGCAATTTCTGTGCTGAGTGCTGAGAGTGTAATGTTAATTAAGATGAAAACTTGACCTTGAGAACCGTATCTCCAGTGGGAGCTATAAGGATAAACAAATACTACTTAAACTAAATTTGTGTTAAACATTATATTCTCATATTTTTTATGTAAATGTTCCCACTGAGTATACGAGCATAAATGCCATATTTCCAAAACGAAGGTAAGGAAGCTATGATATTAGACTGGATCTAGTCTACCAACTTGAACCACAATGGTACAATAAGCTTTTAGCATTTTACCTGAAGGACCCTGAGGTGTTGTCCTCATTCTTTTTCTCTGGTTATTACAATGCTGTAGAACATTCATGGACCTCATTTCTACTTTTTCAGGAGCAGATGAGGAACCACAGCTTTATATCGAGCTACTGCTAGGACTCAAGCCTAGTCCCCAGCCCTACAATCCTTCTAGCATCAGATTCAATGATGCCATCACTACTATCCCCTTTTCAGATAGAACTGCTATTTTAGTCACTTTAGTGACTTCCCACTAGCTTGAGGTGACATAGTATCTGTCACCATGGCCTATGGATATCATGTTGCACCTGCCAAGCAGGGTCCCTTTTAACTTCCTCCATGCTCTCTGCAGTTAATGAAGCTATGCAGAACTGGATTCTAGGATATGATGTAGCCTGCAAAGAGAGGTGGACATGGGGAATGCTATCATAGTGGACTTCAGGAACATCAACTGATAGCTCCTTTTCATAGTCAGAAGGTTTTCTTCCCCATGGAAACATTAAGCCGAGCAATAATAGGACAGGAGGAATATGAAAGAAGGTATAGGCGACTGAATCTGGTGTTATGCATCTCATAATTGCGCATTAAGAAACTTCTAATCCTGTAGACTTGTTTTTAATAGAAACCAGATACTTTTGAGGTTTTATCTCCCATGATATCTTCCAGCATTATAAGAAAATCGGTTACATAGCAAGGAAAAGCGAGGCGTTGGAGTCTGAGCAATAGACTTGTATCAGCAACAGTGAAATGGCTTTAAGGCTTAGAAGTCCAGATTTTTCAAAATCAAGTGAGGGTATTTATGAAGGCATTAGAGGGATCAAAGCAGGAGACAGAGCAAGAGCATTCAGGATGAATGTGTGGAAATGTCTTCGGAGCCAGATTGTGCAATAATGCAGAGACATGGATCACACAGTCGAAAAAACCTAGCCCACATTGTTTTGTTAAGGGGGTGAAATTCCCTGGGCAGAGACACCACAGGGCAGCTATGTTGTTGGTTGTTGTTGCTTCCCAAGCTGTGTGAATGTGACCCTAGAACCAAAGCAATATTTCTACTTGGAGTGAAGTTTAGACACATGCTCAGAACAAAAGTCGAACAAAAAGCTTTCGCTCTAATTCTTAGATTTGTTTCTCCCAGAAGCAGACCCTGAAACAGGGATTCAAGTACAAAACGTTTATTTGGGCCAAGCAGACAACAGTGGTAGGTAAATAAGGAAGAGCAACAGAGGAGGGAAGAGAGTGGGTAAAAGGTAGGGTATTAAGCCGACCACAACCAGGAGATGAAGCTTACTTTCCTGGTACTTCCAGCCTGGCAGGCTGGACAGGGGGGTCTCCTTTGCCTCCCGAAATGAAGAGATGCAGAAATGGCGTGCAGAATCTGGGAGACTGCACCGAATAATGCAAGGAATGTGCATCTGTGGTGGGGACAGGGCGCTTACAGCCTCGGCTGTACTGGCAGCCAAGAGGTCTAGAGGGGAAGTGTCGTGCCCACAGAGAAAGGGAGGCTCTTCTCTTAGATCCAAACCCAGACACCAGTTCCCTTCTCAGACAGAGTCATGTCCTTAAGTGAGTAAACTCTTCACTTCAGACTCAGACAACAACAATAATAATTATAAACATGTACAGGCATACATAAAAAATATTGTGGGTTTGGTTCCATACCACTGCAATAAAACCAGTACCACATTACAGCGAGTATTGCAACAGACTGAGTCATATCTTTGTGCTGGTGGAGGGTCTTGCCTTCAATTTGTTAAAAAAAATATAACATCTGTGAAGTGCAATAAAGCAAGGTATGCTTGTATTAGGGAAGCTAACACATTAGGACTATGGAGGTTTCTTCTCTTGAAGGCTTATGGACTTCTACCCCAGGGGTTGAGCTTATCTGGTAACCCACAGCATAATAAAACAGGGGAGAGAGAATGGACTTTCAATTCAGATAAACCTGAGTTGAAATTTCAGCCCTGATACTAATCATATAAGTGATTCTGGCTTTCGGAGCCTTGGTTTAACTCACCTGTCAAATAGAGGTCTGGTCAGTTCTAGTGCAGGGTTCTTGGGAGAATTCTGAACGCCTGCATCTGTGAAGTATCTACCATGGCTTGTGACACCTTGTAGAAAGGCCACAAGTGTAAATCAAAGAACAATAGCCCCCTCAGATTCCCTGGGGTCTCTCACAGGTACTGATACCCACACTGTTTTAGTCTCTATCCAAGCTGTGCTTGTACAAACCACCTTACTACACTAACCTTACTGACCCAGGCTGGTCTGAACTGAGGCAGAGCCTCAAACACTCTGAAATCACACAGGGAGCTTCTCTAATGGCCTCTGACAGGGTTCACAGGATATTGTTTCAAAGGCAACATCCTGCAAAGGAAAAAGGAAAATAAATAACTTTGGACCTGGACAAACCTGGTTTTGCTGCTTCCTATTCTGCTATTCACCAAATGTTTATTTATACATAGGTATATTTTATCCAAGTCGCTAAATTAAGGGCTACATAATCTCAGGAAAATCCAGGAAATTCTGCCAGAGACAAGACATTTGGGAAGCAGAGGAACAAGCACAGGGCCTGTCCTTTCGGAATATAGAAAAGGGCCTCCTCCCCCAAGCCCAGCTATCCAAGAGACTGGCGAAAGGGGGCTCATGAAGACATAATCTCCCCCAAAGGGTTTGCAGAATTGGAAAAAAAAAATATCTAGGGTTACCCCTGAATCACAGCTCTCTGAAATTTAAGACAGCAGAGATATTAATTCTAAGCCCTACTAGGTGAGAACTGAAGTTGATTTACCAACATCCCTCCCTTTCACTGACTCCTGGAGAATGTCTGCACACTTTCCAAAGGCAACGCGTCTGACCTGCACACTTCAATGGGTGGTAACTGTCTAGAGTAGGGATGTGGGCAGAACGGTGCCCGGGAATAATCGTTTTCTACTGACCTCAATCAGGGCAGCATGGGCGGCTAAAGGGAAAAGTTAGGGGGCGTGCTGACTATTCTTCATTTGCCCTTCTAGAGCCGCACTCCTTCCTTTTCCACCCTGGAAAGTTGACCCCAATGGGTAACAACAGCAAGTTCCCTGCCGGATTGCCATGGGATGGTTTTGTCCTTCAACAAAGACTGTCCTTCAGGGGACCTTTCCCACGCAGCCAGCCCCCTGTTCTCTCCCTGACCCTTTGGGCCTCATGGTGAGATCATGACTCCCAGGGGTAAGATAGAATATAGCACTGCTCTATCCTTTCTGGTTTCCATAAATTCTAACACATCTTTGTAAATAATCCCTTTATTAAATTTTCCTCCTCATCCCACTTCAGGTGTGCACCATCCACTTCCTGATGGGGTCCTGCTGGACAGAGACCTATGCACAGAGCAGCAGGGACCATGTGGTGACCTTGTCCATTTGTTAAGCCCTGGCCAGTGTAACTCACAAAAATTAGGGGATATTTCAAAATGAATATGAAGTGATAAAAAAAAAGTATTTGATTTTCTTTTATTAAACAAGAACATCAGAAAAGCAAATGACAAGTCAAAGAAAGTTGTTTGTTTATGCAAATGAGATGCAAAACCAACTTTTATTTCATTGGTGAAAGAAAATGCACTATGCAAAAAGCCAAAAGTACTAGAGTATCTGTGTGCTCCCTGATCCCCTAATTTTTGTGAGCAGTATACTTTAGTGAGATGCCTCCAAGGACAACTATGACAGTTTTGTTCTTAGGCTAACATGTACCAACTACATTCTGTGAAATCCCCCTTTTAGGTCAGGATGCAAAGTCCTTAGCGCATTCATCAATAAGACTCCAGAACTTTCAATTACTCTCAGTTGGCTAAGAAAATCTCATCCCATTTTTTAAGATAGTACCATTTATCTTGAAACTTCAATCTCATACTTGTTATAATCCTCCCTTCTCACCCCATGCAGGCGTGGCTAGTGGCTCTAGTCCCTGAAGGCAGGGGCTATGGTCAACTGGCATCTCTGTCCCCTCACCCTCCTTTTTCCCTGTGCTTCCCATATAATATTAGGGGTGAAGTATAGGAAGCAGAAAGGATACAGTGTTTCCCTTAAAGTGACTGTCCTAGGGGAGGTTGCTGGATCCTCTGAGCGGCATTATTGTGCTTTTCTATGCTGACTGAGCACTGATCTCATGTTTGTAGGAAAAGCACTCTTATAGAAACTTCTTGACTTGAAATGACTGGTTTGTACCTCACCTCTTCTCCTACCATTCAGTAAGTACCCCATCAAGGGCATCCCAGTCACACTCTCTTCCTTTTGGAATATTCCACCTATTAAATATTCTGCTTCAGGGTTGCCAGCAAAATAGCTCAAGAACAGCCACTACCTGATGTAGAACAATCCTCCGACTTCTCCTGTCTTCCTGACATCCCAATAGCATTGACTTTCTGCTGATTCATTGGCTAGACAACTGGGAGAGGGACAATTCCCAGCTTAGAGAAGGAGCACGCTCGAGCATCCTCACTCTTTATGAACACTTTTCTTGGGTTCCTTTTTCCCGTGCTTCAGGGAGGAAGGCACGTGGAGAGGTGAAGGGAGACTGGCACTTCCCTGTACTGTGACGCCCTTTTTCTCCACCTGTCCTTGGTACGGTGACACTGGGAAGGAAGGGACAGTGTTCTCAGCAGGCTCCCTTGGGAGTACACTGCCTCTCAAATTTAGTAATTCTCTATCTTAAAATATAAATGTAGGATACTCAAAAGCACTTCTTATCTTCAGGTCTTATTAGTAATTCTCAGAAAATCAAGAAAAGTCTCAGCCTCTAACATTCACTTATTCCATCATATCTTGTTAAAGATTTTATTTATTGGTTTTTTAGAGACAGGAGAGGAGGAGAAAAGGGAGGGGAGGAATGGGAAGCATCAACTCATAGTTATTTCTTGCATGTGCCTTGACCAAGCAAGCTCGGGGTTTTGAACCGGCGACCTCAGCGTTCCAGGTCAACACTTTATCCACTGTGCCACCACAGGTCAGGCTCCATCACATTTTGATATGTCCCCCATACTTATTACTTCAGTTGCTTCTCAGAATAACTCTGTGTATTCTTAGGGCTCATTGAACCACACTTTATGGGGGGGGGGAAACTAAGGTCTGTGGAATATAAATAACTTGCACAAAAAAGTAATGTAGTGTAGATTTGAAAACAGAAACAGGTTTTTGGGCTCTTTCTGCCTTGTGATTTTCCTGATAGCAGATTAGACTGTGATCTCCTTGAGGGCCAAGACCATCTCTTATTGATTCCTTTAAACTCTTGATGAAAGTAGTATATGTTCTGAAAATATTACCTAAATGGAAGAGCAAATAAAATGATTTATTTCTACACTGTCCATTGAGTCCCAGAATCACAGGCACAAAGAGATGTTAAAAGTTATCTAATCTTGCTGTTAAACCTTATCTACCTTTTTCCTCAATACACTATTCAGTTTCTTAAAACCTGTAATCCTAATCTCTAGGCATGTCCTCTCTCAGCCAAACACCTTCAGTTACTGTCATGACTCCGTAATGGGTGTGATCTTGACTCTTCTATAGGCCACAGCACAGTCGCCATCAGCAGCAGCACGACTAACCAGGTGCTGGGCTAACTCCTTTACTTACACTGTCTTATTTAATCCTCACAAGAAATCAATGCAGAAGGTGTTATCTCTATTTTATCGTAAGGAAACTGAAGCTTAGACTAAATTACTTTTCCAGAGACACAGAGCTAGAAAATAATAGTGTCGCATTTGGAACTCAGGACTGTCTGATTCCAGAGCCTGAGGTTTTACCATGACAGCTTTCAAACATGATCCCTAGTTTGTGGTCTGACCAGGACAGCATACATTGGAGACATTGATCCCATCACTCTAGAATACACACTTAAGGCTGCCGACACCATCTAGGAAAACATTCTCATGTGTAATGAAAAACAGATTCTTGCTTCACTGTACTGTCCTAAAAATACAAGTTAGTGGCATTCTGCGTTTTCATGTGTGTTTCTATTGCAAGCACTCCCATTCCAGGGAGCTGTGGGTTTTAAGAAACCAATGTACATATCTCTCACCATAGACACAAGGGGAATGAAGTGTGAGCACGCTGAGGCAATAGGCATGTCGCTGCTGTCGGTACAGGAAGGCTGCTTCTGAGATGATTCATTCATGCTGCTTCGAATATAGCAGCAATAGATCTCTCGCTTCCTTTCCCATCCCCCACAACACTGTGCCCACAAGGTATTTCTCCAGAGGCTGCTATGACATTCGGAGACCCTCTGAGCTCTTTAGGCATTCTAACTGCAAAATCATTAACTTATTAAATGGAGAGAAGCTTTAGAAATCATTCAGACTGCTTTCCTCCTTAAATGGAAGGAGAAACAGAGATATGGAGAAGGGTAGTCACTCACCCAGGGTCACATAGCAATTTACTAACAAGCATAGAGAGCTCTAGTTTTCTGATCTCCAGGCTTTTGAATTCTTGTGACTTGACAGGTTAGACTGACTAGCCAGAAGGCAGGTGAGAAACCTCACTTATTGAGCACATACTTTATGACAGTCATTGTGCATTTAATCTTCATTAGACATAACTACATTGAAATCTAGTACTCATTTTATAGATGAGAGAATTAGGTTCAGGAAATTTAAGTAATTTGTCAATATGCACAGAGCAGGAAAGTTGCAGAACTTACATTAAAAATTGGGTTTGTTCAATTCCAAAGCTTACGTCTCCTCCAGGAATGTAATTTCCATAGCTGAATCCCACTCTTCTCTCTCTCCTCTCTTCTTCTTCTGTCTTATTGTCTCCCTCTGAGCACTCTCTCTCTTTCTCTTTTTTTCTTTCTCTGCAGGGTCCCTTCCCCAGTAAATAAAACCACAAATGTGTTTCAAACCTTATATCTAATCAAGCCCTAAGTTCTGTACATGCTACCTCCTAAAAATCTACTGACTACTTCCACTCCCCCCGTCACTACTCTTCATCATGAATCACGAGTCACCACCGGGACCACTACGGAAGTCTTCTCATTTACTTCCCTAGCTCCCTCTTTACACTGGAGCTAGAGGAACCTTTTAATCTGTTGGTACCTCTTCTTTATCTAAAAGTCCGTGATGGTTTCCCATGGCCTTTGGGACAAGGCTCCAAATCCCTAACAGAGTTCGCGAGATCCTCTGAGAGCTGGGGTCTGTACCCCTCTTCAGCCCACATGACCCCTTGCTCTCCAGGGTGCCTCCCAGGCCTCCCATCTCTATCTACTTGGCTAAAACAAAGCCCTCAGGTCTCGGCCTGAACTTCACTTTTGTAAGTTTACCTTCCAGTTCAGGCAAGCTCCCCCTTTTATACACTCCCATGGCAACTTTTCCTTCATCTTTAGTGTCATCCGACCACATAACACATGTTCCATATATATCCTCCCTGGTGGCCATGTGTTCTGTAAGAGCAGGGCTGACTTTCTTCAGTTCTCTGGTAACCCCAGCAGAAAACCCAATGCCTGGCACATGGGGAATGTCCAGTTAATACACAGAGAATGAGTGAGTGAATTAAACAATTAACTCTCCCACTGAGAATGAATAATGTATGCAATCTGAGCATTTCTGCTACAGCCTCTAATCTACCTGCTTGCAGGCTGCTACACACGGGGAAACAAAGAATCCAGGCATCAAGTATGGTTTGTCTCGTGTTATGCAATATTTCTTTGCTTTCCCAAAATGAATGGTACCATAGTAAACAATAGATGACCCAGAGTGGGTTTTGGGATTCATTAACATTAATGAATTTAATAATTGCACACAAAATATTGGCTTCATTTTTTTTTCCTTTCTGTTGCCAAATGTGGGCTGGCTTAACCTCCTACCACCAATAGTCCTCTTTCAATGAAAAATAACCTCTGGGGCAAGCACAGGTGTCTGAGCGTTGGCAGCAATTATTTATATATAAACACAATGTGCCTAGATGTTGCAACCGAGAACAGCAGAATGCTTGGAGGGATTCTGATAATCACAAAACACAGCCCTCTTACCTCCCAGATGTGAATATCAGACTTCCAGGTCAAAAGGGTAGATTAAGTACATGGTAAAATGATCCCTTTCACAGTTCAAACTCATAGAAACTCTGGCTAAAACTGTTTTTAAATAGATAAACAGAGTACAAAGCAAGGAAGGGAAATCCATGCCAGAAACTTAGAAGGAACACGGTGGTGAGTGAAACGGCAGTGCAGAGCTCCTATGGGGATCGGGTCTAAAACAAGTTTCAGGAACTGAAGTTTCAGTGCTCACGTTGAGAAGGGACTGAGTCCTGAGACACAGATCACTATAGGGATCTGGAGCGAGAATCTCTGCATGGACCTAGGAGTTAGATTACACTTTCTGTCCATTGAAGAAGATCTGAAAATCTTCCCCACATAACACTAGGCTGGCACCAGAATTAAGCCTAGGTACCCTGGATGAGGGTGGAATCAAGTATAAAATGGGGAATTTAAAATGGTCCCTTATCAGGAGCAAATATGACTCATCTTATCACTGTGGAAAACCACAATGCTAGAAACTAACACGAGAAACCATTTAGAGACAATGAACTCTATAGTGTCTGGTCAAGGACAGCTATCGTAGGTTTTGAACAGGAAACCAGAAACCACTTCAGGGAATTTAAAATCTTTACAGTCTTTGGAAGGACTTGGGAAACAGGATTAGGATGGCCACTGGTAGCTTTCAGGATCCAGAAGTGCAGGAATAACAGGCAGGCTGCCCCCATGATACTCAGTTGCCTAAAGTAAAGAGTCTGCAGATTAGAAGTCAGAAAACTACAAGTTGTGAACCAAACCCGGATCATGGACTGCTGTTGTACTGCTGGCTACCTAAGAATGATTTTTATATTTATAGAGTAATTTATATTAAAAAGAAGAGGGCCTTATACAACTTGCAAAGGCTGAAATATTTATACTTGGCTCCTTACGGAGAAAGTTTGGTTGGCCCCTGCGCAGGAGGCTCGCTGGGAGGCTGACAGCCCCACCTCGCATCTTCTTGCAGCAGCAGTGGCCCAACAGCAGTTTCTCCACTTTCCAAATCTTCCGTGGGTGCTTCTCATTGTCAGAAGCTACCCAAAGGATTCTGGGAAATATGATCCTCACACTTCACTCTTAGATGCAGCAGCAGAGAATGTAGAAAGGGCAAAGATTATAGTGAGGTGACAATGCAGACGGGAAGCTCACTGCTCAGTCCAAATGTGGGAGAAAGATCTCGTATATATAATATAGAATATATGTATTAAGCACGTAAGAAGGGTCACAGATCTTCCAAACAGAAAATTTTAAGTATGACAACTAGTGGTAAAATTGTGATCTGAATTGGAATTTAATAAACATGCTTAAAATGTTCAAAGAATTAAAGAAAAAAAATGACAACAATAGGAAAAGGGAGATTTTGAAAAGTAGGTATAAAAAAGAACAACAAAGTAACTACTAAGATACTACTTCATACTCACTTTACTGTCTTTGCTGAAAAAGAAATATCTATTAGATAGAATTAGATATAAGAAGTAAAAAAAAAAGAAAAATGGGCAAACTAATTGGTAAATCAAAAAAGTATACATGTTATATCATTATATTTAATATCATACTTATTTAATATTTAATATATTTATATAACATAATATAATATGATAAAATAATTCAAATGGTAATATTTATACAAGTGTTTAAGCTGTTTAAAATGAGATACTATCATCAGTGGTGGTCGGGGTAAGATGACTGAGAGATGATAAAACGTGCTTAGGTCCACATTATTTCTGAGAGCAGGACACAGACACCGGTTAACTTTTGACTTTATTAGAAACTTGCGATTTAGATATGGTGCCAGTTGGGTACTGAAAATATCAGGGGAACACTTTGTAAGTTACATGATTGTCTAACCACTCTGCTGTACACCTGATACTAGTATGAAATACCAGTCAACATAAGCCATAATTAAAAGAGAAAATCCTAAGAATGACTATCAAATGAATAGTTTTGTATAATTTCTAAATACAGTAGTAGAAGTATAAACAACAGAAAAACTTATTATTCGAACAGAAGGCAGAAAAGGGTAAATAAAAGAGGAGCCAGGGGCTCCAGGAAGAGTCATGGAGAAGCCAGTGCTACCCCACCAGCTCATGGTCAGGCCAGGACTGAGCCCTCAGGGTATGACTCATCCCTTATCAGTATCCCATTTACACCAAAATGTCTGTCTTCATTCATCACTGTTGATTTTTGCAAAGGAACCATATGAATTTCATTGCCAAATTTTTGTGCCCCCATTAAAATAATGAGATTTGATGGTATTATGAGACAAAAATGTACTTTATATTTAAATATACAGGGGTTGGCAAAAGTAGGCTTACAGTTGTTTGTATGGAAAATAATACAATAATCAATAAATAATAATACAAGAATAAACTTAGTATTTCATGTACTCACAAGCAGAAACCTACCTTTGCCCACCCCTGTACATATGTAGTTTAAAATTCCAGCTATGTTATCCACTGGCTGTACCCTTGAATAAAGTATTTAACTTCTCAGCTTTAAGCTCGTCGTTTGTTGAATTAAAGTAGTAATAGCTATCACACAGAGCTAATGCAAACAAATTATTCAATATAGATTAAATAAACACAAAGCACCTGGTTTAATTCTGGATGCTTAGCACAAGTTTAACGAACGTAGATGGAGTGAATGGCAGAGGAATTTGCAAAGCAGGAAAAAGGATGTCAACGCTGGAGAGGTAGTGTTGAACATCAGCTCTCAGGAATGTGACAAAACCATTAACAACAGCAACAGAAAAGTTAATTGACGATGAGGTAAAATGTGAAGATCAGGAGACCAGGGACGGGTGGGGAAGCCTAGTGCAAAACACATGAGGGCAAGGCCTCCGGAACTGGGTCTGAGGGAGAGGTGGATCGCCAGAGGCTCACCTTCATATGCCAGTTATGAGGCATGAAGACAGCCCTGACAGCTTAGCAGAAGTTAGCCCACAGGCCGATGCCTGGTTTTGTAGATAGTATAATTTTAATGGAACCCAGACGCACCCATTTGTTTATGTATTGTCTATGGCTACTTTGGCAATGGCAGACTTAAGTAGTTGTATCAGAGACTGTGTTTCCAGCAAAGCATACATTTACTGTATGGTCCTTTTAGAAAAAGTTAGCCAATCCTTGACTTAAAAAAATATGCATGTCCCAACAATCTTCACCACCTTTAAAATGATGAGGCCAATCTTTTGTCTTTAAAACAGACCAACTTATCATGTAGCTGGGTTAATTAAAATGAGCTCAAACTTCTTTCAATCTACTTATTACAAGTGCCTTCAACTCTCTTGTTTTGGGCCCATATAATAATGACCTATCTTCTTAGTTGTAGCTTCATCTCTAATTTCTGATGTATGCTTACCTATTGAAACTGATAGTTAAACTTTACTTTCCTAGTTTAATCTCTGAAATACTCTCAAGACCTGGGCTGTTCTCCCCCTCTCTCTTCTTGTTCTGTGTACTTTGTGTAATTGTCCTGTCTTACCCAGATCTAGTCCTCCACGAGAAGGCACCAGAACCTCTCTGAGAACAAGGATCATGTGTTACCTCTGTCTTTCTCACAAATTCCGACACATGAGAGAACCTGAGAAGTTGTCTACTGAATAAATAAGCATTGTCTAGAGAGGAAAAGTCATAGAGAACAAGGCGGCCAAAGGAAAGGAGGCAAGAAGAAAATAAAATGTACTTGCCTTGGTTTCATCGGAGCCAGTTGAGATTAGGGAACTGGAGAAAGATGAGATAGGAAAAGCAGGAAAAGCTCAGCTCAGAGAGGGCTGAGTGTGCACAGTAGGGTGTTTGGGTTTGATTTCGAAGGCAGCTGAATGATTTACAGTCAGAGCTGGGATAGACTTTTGTAACCTATCATGCTAATTCCATGTCTTAGAATCTGAAGGTAGAGGGATAGTAGGGATAGGAAAAATAGAAAGGAGAAGTTTGTGCTATCTACTCCCTACCCTGCTGGGCCTTGTAGTGCAGGGAGCTACCCTGCGAAGCTCCACTTCCCAGGCTGTCAGGCCGGCTGGCTTCAGTTCAGTTTGGCAGTGGGAGGCACTAGTGGAAGGTTGGAGGGTGGGAGGAGGGGAAAAGCCAGAGTATTTCTGTCCTTCTCTTTCTGTTCCCAAGGTCAAAGTGTCTCCAACCATCTCTGCCTGTCCTTTACTGTCACAGTGCCTATGGCAGCCCCTCTCTGGTCCCACTTTCTATTCAGTGTTCTGCTTTCCGAGGTACCGGTAACACTCATTTCCCCTAGTCCCTACCACTCTAGGGTTGGAAGCAGTTTTCTCCTAGGTCCTTAATCTCTAGGTTGCCTCACTGTCCCCACTGAACAAATATGTCACCAGTTCACTATGTTAAATTGTCCCCATTAAACATCCAGGGTGAGTTCTGATTTTCTGACTGGTCTTGGATTGAAACAGGAATAAAAGAAGACAAAGGAACTTGTTTTTATTTATCTCCGCATTCCCGATCTTTGGCATTGGCTTGATACTAAACAAACAGTAAATACTCATTTAGTGAAACTGTCAAACAAAATGAGAACTCTTTCTTTCTTTTTTCCAACTCTTAGTACCGATGAATCCAACAAGCAAGAATGAAAGTGTTAGCAAAGAAAATGTTCTGGCGATTCTTGAAAGTGAAATAATACAGTGAGACAGGCTGATGTGTTGCGGGCTGGCACTCACACCAGGGCCGTGAGAAGAAACCCTCCTATAAGACTTGGTCTAGACACAGCGGCTGACATACAGAAGCCTCTCCACTTTGCCTGGGAAGATCACATTTAAATAAAATGCTGGAACTCTAAAAGCCTTGTGGTTCAAGTTCAGAAGATGGGATAGCAGTTAATAGCTGTGAGGGCTCAGCAGGAGGTCGGGAAGATCTAAGAGCAGAAGATACCGGCTCATGCTTTCCAGTGTGGTATCCTGTTCCTAACCTCTAAACAACCCCTGGAATATTTTTTTTTCTCCAGTCTTTCCAGGACCCCATGTTTTGATGAATCTTTCCCTAAGCAGCAGCAGGACATGCTGAAATGAGCAGAGAACTTGGAATGTGAAAACAGGATACTGATTTTCACTTTATTGCGTAATAACCTTGTGAGTTAGTCAAGATATTCAACTCTATAAGCTGCAAAGGTTTTTTTTCCTCCAATCTATAAAATAAACATTATAATAGCTACGTCTTAAGGGACTTGTGATACCTAAATGAATTTATCTAATATTTAAAAAATAGAGTACAGTGGTTAAACAGATGTGCTATGAAGTGAGTTTTTGGTTAGTTTCTGTTCTGCCCTCGTTAATTTCTCTAAACCACAGTTTTTCCACCTATAACATGAGAATAATAATAATGTCTACTTGATAGTGTTGTTGTAAAGATTAAGATAAATAATGACTGTGTTTCACACCTGAAACTAATATAAAATAATATTGAATGCCAACTATAATTGAAAAATTAAATTAAGAAGAAAAACATGTTATAACTTGCTCAGCAAGAAACCTGGTAACTTATAAACACTCCACACTATCAAAGTCTGTATGTCCTGCCTTGCACATTGAAGACACAGGTTTATGTGCATTTTTTAATGTGCATTCTTTAATCTCCACAGCACTCTATGAGGTGAATATTGCTGTTACTCTCATTTTAAAGATGTGTATACTGGATTGTTTAGATTCAAGATGGCAGTCGGGTAGGTGGGAGGTACATTCACCTCCTCCCAAACTGGGATTACAGCTGCATTATAGAACAATTCTCCTGAATAACCAACTGAAGACTAGTGGAACAGGAGTTTTAGGACTAAGGATTTATGAAAGAAGCCACATCCAGACTGGGAGGCAGGGTGCAGAGGGGAAAAGGGCGGGCCCTGCTCCCATAGGCAGCAGCTGAGACTCCAGAGGGGTATCTCAGGTGCATCGATTTCTCCTGAGGAGCATGGGGTCTCGACCCCAAGCCAAGCTCCCCAGCTTAGATCACCAGAGTCGGGTAGAGGTGCCCACTTAATGTCTTTGCTATAAAAATCAGTGGTGGGGATTATGTCCGCCAGGGAGAGACAGAAGTCTGCTTCCCCCGGGCTCAGTGCTGGTGCACAGCTTGTTCCTTCCCATGCACGCTGAGGCTCCAAACAGTTGACTAGGGCCAGCTGTCAGAGGGAGGGGTTGGGGGGCTGGGTAAAAAAGGTGAAGGGATTAAGCAAAAACAAAAGCAATAAAAAAAAAACCCTCATAGCTACAGACAACAGTATGGTAATCACCAGAGTGAAAGGGGGCTAGAAGGAGGTAGAAGAGGGTAAAACCGGATAAATGGTGCATAAGGAGACTTGACTTTGGGTGGTGAACACACGGTACAATATACATAGAGTATGTTATAGAATTGTATACCTGAAATCTATATAGTTTTATTAACCAATGTCACTCCAGGAAATTCAATACAAATTTCTTTTAAATATTTACACTGAGGCTTAACTTGTGTAAGATAACATAGTTCATGCTTGTTTAGGATTACCATATTTCCCCATGTATAAGACACAGCCTTTCTTGAAAAATTTGGGGTCTAAAAACTGGGTGTGTTTTATACAGTGGTTGTATTGTAGATTTTTTTTTTTTACTTGCATTTCTCGCTTTTTTGCATGGATGAGGAGTTGTATGAATTTTATGATGAATAAAACTTGAGTTCAGTAACTTTATCTAATACATTTTTTTTTCAAATTTCGGGCCCCCAAATTAAGATACATCTTATCCATGGAAGCATCTTATACATGGGGAAATATGGCCCATAGTTAATTACATAGTCAGAACATATATATTATCTCTGAATTATTAGTGATTAACATTGTGGTTAATATTATTGGAACCTCTATAAGGTGACTAACATAGATTAGCTATTTTTATCTTATTGTTTCTTACCTTTCTGTGTAAAGAAACATATACTACCACCAATGTTCTACTCCACTGTGGGTGAGGCTCAAGAGTTATTTTTGCAAGTGAATTAGGCTCATTTTTTTATGCTAATGTACAAGTAGGTTTTTTCTTCCCCTAGGTACATGAAAGACTCTTTATTTTAAAAAAATTTAGTGGAACATCAGAATTAAAGATGTTGTATATTTTGGAGAGTTTTAATAAAAGTAATACATTGTTATGTTGATTTTTCTTTTTACCATAAGCCAAGGAGAAGAGCAATAAACTTGGAGTAATGGACCCAGGAGGTTAGGTCCAGCTCTGTGACCTGAGCCCACACCCAGATCTTGCTGCGCCTCAGTCTTCTTATCCATAAACTGAGAGTATTGAGTGATATGACTTCTGGCATCCATTCCAACCCTAAAACTATGAATGTTATTTTACCCACAATGTCAATGCCTTCTATAATGATGATGGCCACAGAAGAAATGTACTTAACTGGGCACCTAAAAGCCTTCATCTGATAGCATGAATGTGGGCTCATATCCTCTCATACTTGGCTTGCAGCAAAGTGTTAGTTTAAAATTACCTTTCCTTCAAATCACATTATTTCTATGTATAAACTGAACCCTAACACTTCAAGTTTGAAATTTTTATGATTTTGGCCAGAGTAGGCATCCTTATTTTCCAGGGAAAACGAGGGTTTTAAAATTCACTTCTCTGCAATTCTACTCTTTCAAAATCATATTTTGATGACTTAAGTGCAATGAATCAAAAACATACGGACTTCATTTTTCTTGAAATTCACAAGGGCTAAAAGTCGGGGAAGGAAAGAGAAGGTGAGGAGAAAAAGAGGAGGTGTTACATAGTAGAATAGAGGGGCTCCACAGAAGGAAACATTTTGACAACAACTGCCAAGTAAAGGCTGTACAGATTCACTGCCACCCTCTGATAACTAAAGGGGCTCTCATGTGCCTAAGGTTGGACTGCAAATGCAGCAGGATGAGAGGAAAGGGACAATGGCTTTGGAACCAGGTCACAGGTTGGACCATTTTGTTAGTAGCGTAATTCTATGCAAGTCACTTACCTTAGGAGCTCCATTTCTGCAAATGGGAATAGCAATACCTAGGACATCTGGTAATTATGAGGTTTATTAATAGCATCTATCAAGTTCTAAAGAAGGTATCTGGAAAACAGTAGTATCCAGTATTTGGTCTTACTTCTCCATTATTTGGCACCCAACCTAGCTACCAATGGTGAAGGGATTTCTGGTGGAACCATCCCAACCTGGTCATCTGTGAATGCACTCTCAGTTCCGTCTTCCTTGGGTTCTTCATTTCTGTGAAAAGCCAGCAACCTAGAAAAAGAATTGTATGTGTGTTTTATAATGACCATGACTGCAAAGCAGTATGTGCACAAATGTGTTGTATCTGAGGGTAGGGGACACACGCACAGAGGGAAATCTCCATGTTCCTCGCAGTCTGTGGTTAGGACAAGTCCCACGTGTGGGTCTTTCTGGGATGTTCTTGGCCACCTCATCCTTAGGCTTGCTCCCTGCTTCCACTCAGTTCCCACAGCAGTTTCCAGGGTTACCTTTTATTATTGTTTCTTTCCCAGGCCTCTGGGGCTGGTTGGAAGGAAGGAATTAATTAAGGCCAAGTCTTCTTTTCTCTCAGGCCTGAGGCCTGCTCTGTCCTTTCTGTGCTAACACTCAGTTCCACCCCTCCCCCTCTTCGGAGCACCTACCCCACTCCAAAGTGGGAGGAAGGAAGCAGTAGCCTCACACTGTTTTCGCTGCTGCTGTTAAGTGGACTGAAGTTTGAACTTACTCCTTAAAACATTCTAAACCAAGGACCAAATTACTTTCCAAGAACCAATCTTGACCAAGCTGCAGGTTCTGTCCACACCCAAGTATTCTATGGTTTGGTGTTCTTATCTTCAATATGTTTGTAATAAATTAAGCTTACCTAAGTGCTAGGTCTCCCACATCAGACACTGTGCCTTAATGAGATGTGAGGTATATAGACCCCAGACCTCTGATCTCTATGGAGTTTCTAAGCAGCCAGTGCAACTAGCAAATGATCCAATGGGAGACCAATGGACATACACACATTACCATTTTCTCCTTACAACTCCACAAGAACAAACCTATATCCTTGTTCCCCATTAGTCAGGAGAGAAGTTATTATCAGAGAAATGTATAATAAAAACAATAAAAAACAATGTCACCCACCCATTTCCTGAGAATCTACTATGTACCAATACCCTATGATGCTTTCAATGCATCATCTCCCTGAATCACAATAATTATAGAAATGCATATTTTATAAATCCCTACAATTGACGAATAGACACTTGGAAGGGTAAAAGAACTTGCCCGCGGTCACACTGTGGGCTTGAATGCAGGGCAGCACCAAGCTGTCTGACAAAGAACATCTTTACCCGGAGCTGCCGAATTGAGCCACTCGCATGTAAAAGTGACTTTGTGAGCTCAGTTCTAAAACTGAAAGAAAACTTAATGGCCAGGATGGATCAACAACTCAGTTACTCCTGGCTGAGGCCAATCCCACCATCATGAATGAGCCTCCCCTGTTCATCTGTTCATCAGAACAAAAACAGAAAATTATAATTCAAAATGTTATTATTAATACTATTAGTAATACAACATTGTTGTGATATCATATATTGAGTTTCTACTATATGATAGCACTAGACTAGGCACTCATTAAATTAATCTCATTTAATTCTCATAATAAATAAGGTCAACAGCATGACCCCTTCAGGGGTTTAGAAGTTGAATCCCCTTGTCTATTTACTTAGTAAATAGTAGAATAAGCATTTGAACAGAAAGTTCTAAGGAATACTCTGCATGAGACTGTAAGTATGAGGAACTGGATGGATATCTTGAATAACAAAAACAAATAACAACAACAAAAAGTTATGGAAACCTTTGCTTTACTCCCTCGGAAAAGGGAGAAATCCTTTCACTGATGCTAAGAAACAGTTAAGTGTATATACCTAGGGAAGAGTCTCTAGCACAGCAGTTAAGTCTATGGTTCTTTGGTTTTTCTGAATCTAAAGCAATTAGCTTTAGTTCCTGGTACATAACAATCCAAATTCCTTTTATTCCTTCATACCCATAATTTGAGCAAAGCATGAGAAATGGGGGAAGGGAAAGAATATAATCTTATTGGTCTCACCATTACTAAAATGGATTTCAAAGCACTTTGCCATTATTTAAACATTAACACCATTGTCTGCCTTTGATTCCCTGTATGGACTGGCCAGCTTCTGCTCTTCCTTAAAATTCATCTTACATGTCCATGTCTCAAAGAAGTCACTTCTTTGGGGTCATCACCCATTTCATTCCACTGTTTCTTTTTCCAACCATGATCAACATGACTGTAGCTCCTGGGGCTCACCTGCTATGTATCTGCCATATTGTTTCCATTGCTGGTTTTCTTTTTTAGATTCTCACTTCCTTGAGGAAGGACCTGCTTTTTTATCTTGGGGTTTTAGTACCTAGTAGAGGACTTACTAATCAATGAGTAAAGGAATGGATTCATAAATTCTTCATTAGGGCTTAAACTTGGTTTCCCTGTTAATCCAGAACTCCATCCAAACAAACCCATCCCTATGCTTCTGAGCTGTTTATAATTTACCTGCCATAAGCAATGTAAAATTCTATGTGCATTCCTTAGGTCAAAATTACAACCTGGTAGCCTCCATAAGAATTCTAATTGAGAACATGAACTGCAAAGGTGAGCAGCTGGCATTTCATTAGAAAGGTTGTAATCCAGAACCAGCTAAGACTGCATTAGCTAAAATCAATTTGAAGACTTTATTTAGCAAAGTGAATGCCATAAATGTTTCAATTGGTGAAACTGGTAGTTGGCTAATTAGCAAGACAGACCTTAAAAATGGGCTCCCAACAGTGAAATGCGTAAGAATTGGCTAAAATATTTTAGAGATTCTTCCCCACTCTTACTTTGCACTCTCCTCACTCCTATATAAGCAGAACGTAAAAATCCAGCAGGGACTATAAAACTGTGCCTCCATTTTGTGCCCTGGTATTGACTTTAAGGATCATGGAAGCCTGCCTCTGGAAAGTTGCTAGGTTCACCCTGAGGATCACATTTTAGTCACTTTAAAAGACAAAGAGCTGGAACTTCATCAAGTTCAGAAAATGTATGTATAAATTCTTTTGTGTCAGCTCAATAATAATATATATATATATTTTTTAAGAACTGTTTATATGTATGGAAGAATTTGGTCTGATATTAGCTTTGAGAATAATCCTGCAGCAAGATTATGAGAGAGCAGCTAAAGTTCTCTTATATCAACCTTTTTTTTCTTCTTTTTCTTTTCCAAGTGAGAGGAGGGGAGATAGAGAGACAGGATCCTGCATGCACCCCGACCGAGATCCACCGGGCAACCTCCTGGGGTTGATGCTCTGCAACTAAGCTAATTTTAGCCCCTAGGCAGAGGCCCCATGGAGCCATCCTCAGTGCCCGGGGCCAATGCACTTGAACCATTTGAGCCATGGCTGTGGAAGAGAGAGAGGAGAGAGACAGAGAGAGAGAGAGAGAGAGAGAGAAAGAGAGAGAGAAGGGGGAAGGGGAAGGGTGTAGAAGCAGATTGTCACTTTCCCTGTATGCCCTGACCAGGAATTGAACCTGGGACATGCACACACCAGGCCGACAGTCTACCACTTGGCCAACTGGCCAAGGCCTATACCAAACTTTTTGAACCTACTATTTTCTATCAGAAAAAGAATTCAAAATGTGTGTTTAACCCAATTGGCTTAAGTCAGTTTCTAATACATGACCTCAGCTTCTTGCTCTAACCAAGACAATATGCACATAGGAAGTCAGGTTTCTGAATGGAAAAATAAATTTTTATGCAAAATGCATAGAAACAAATTAGTGCCTCCACTGGAAATTTCCAGATTGCTTTAAACCCAGTTCAGTTCTGTCAGTAGGGGGGTTTTACACTTGCTAATGCATAGCTTCTTTTGCCTTTATGAGCAACAGATTCAAGAGAATAAAAGTGGACTTTTATCTAAAATCTGATCCTATATTACATAAGTGGCCTTTTACTCATTGTTTTTACAAAAGTACTTTCAGAAGTGTCACATGAGAATATCACTTCCCCCCTCGCCTCCCAAAAAGTCTTCTGTGATTATATGGTCAAACTTTTTGTTGCAGATAATAGAATCCATATTAGCTAATTTGAACAAAAAAAAATAAAATACGTTTACAAAAATGGTATTATATAACTGAATATTAAATGTTAAAATGCATGCACTGAGGATGTTTAGCCACATCCTAAGTATGGACCATAGGACTCTAAGTGAGTGTTTCTCACATTTTCATATGCACACAAAGCATGTGGGACCACTTAACATAGATTTTGATTCTAGGCTCTTGGGGATGGCCTGAGCTTCCGTTTGTCAAACAAGCTCTCTGGGGAGGCCTGGGTAGGTCTGTGAACCACACACTGAGTAGTGAGGCTCCAGCGGGATCCCCACTGCCACACCACTGCTGCCTGCCGAAGGGCACTCGGGATGCTGAGACAGGAGGACACTGCAGTTTCTGCCTCAAGTTCTCAAAAGAACCAAACACAGCCCCATTTTCTCTTCCAGAAGATCAATCACCCTAGTAGGCTGCTTCCTTTCATTGCCTCTTTTTTCTTCTCAAACTTGTTTAAGTACATTTGCTTGGTATAAACAAGGTCAAATACTGCCCCTTAGCTCAATGTATTAGATGTCTATCAAATACAGCTTTTAGATTTCCAGCCAATGTAGGAAGATTCTTATGGAAAGGAGCTGGCATGGGTGTTGAGTGAGCCAATTTTCAGTATTTTCTAAAAATACTAATAATATTAAGAATAACATTAATAATAATATTAAGAATAACTAATAATATTAAGTACCAGTACCTGATTGGGGTGTAGACTGTCATATTGTAATCCTTACATAAAATCTTGAAATATAAACACTCCATGCAGCTCCCCCCACAGAAGAACAAATATAATGTCTAACATTTATTACAAACTAACTATATACCAGACATTATAATAACACTTTTCTTGTACTATCTTATTTAATCTCCGCAAAAACTCCATGAAGTTAGAATTGTTATCTACTTACAGATTAGGAAACTAATCTGTAAATTAAGAGGCAGAGCTGTTAGACTTGTCCAAGGTTACAAAATAGTCAGTGATAAAGAATTTGAAAATAAGCGATCAAACACCAAAGCCCACACTCACTACTCTGCCATATTGCTTCACATAGGACTGAAAAATTATATGACCTTTTTAGGAATGCATGGCATAATAAACTTTAAAGTCACAGAAAGAAAAAAGAGAGAGAACTCAAATAAATAAAATTAGAAATGAAAGTGGAAAAATAACAACTGCCACTGCAGAAATACAAAGGATTATAAGAAAATACTATGAAGATCTATACGCCCCAAAATTGGAAAACTTAGGTAAAATGGATAAATTCCAAGAAACATACAATCTTCCAAAACTCAGTCTGGAAGAGTCAGAAAACTTAAACAGACCAATTACAACAAATGAAATTGAAACCTCCCAGCAAACAGAAGTCCTAGACCAGGTTGCTTCACAGGCAAACTTTACCAAACATTCAAAGAAGAACTAACACCTATCCTTCTCAAGCTATTTCAAAAAATTCAAGAGAAGGGAAGACTTCCAAACTCCTTTTATGAGGCGAGCATTATCCTCGTTCCAAAACCAGGGAAAGATACTGCAAAGGAAGAAAACTATAGGCCAATATCCCTGATGAACATAGATGCTAAAATTCTCAAAAAAATACTAGCAACTGGATCCAACAATATATCAAAGAGGTCATATATCATGAGCAAGTGGGATTCATTCTGGGGAGGCAAGGCTGCTACAACATTCACAAATCAATAAATGTGATTCATCACATAAACAAAAGGAAGGATAAAAATCACATGATTATATCAATAGATGCAGAAAAAGCATTTGATAAAATCCAATACTCATTTATGATCAAAACTCTTAGCAAAGTGGGAATACAGGAAACATACCTCAACATGATAAAGGCCATCTATGACAAACCCACAGCCAACATCATATTCAATGGGCAAAAATTAAAAGCAATCTCCTTAAGATCAGGAACAAGGCAGGGGTGCCCCCTTTCACCACTCTTATTCAACATAGTTCTGGAGGGACTGTTACCCTATAGAGAGAGTATCCAACATCTCATTTCTCAGTTAATAAATGGAGGGGGAGGGAAACAGAAGGAGGGGGACAAAGGGGGTGTAATGGGGGACACGAGGGTGGAAGGTGAGGGTGTTATATTGAGTGGGACACTTGAATCCATGTTAACACAATAAATTAAAATTAATAAAAAAAATTTTTAAAAATGGGGTTTTCCAAAGAGAGACCATGGTGGCGCACTGAAGAAAATCTGCATTGTTTGGCATAGGGTGAATAATGATGAAGGTTAAGGGGCAGGTGAGAAGTGAGTCTGAATTGGTAGGCACGAGTTAGATCATACAAGAGTTAGATCATCTGTGCTAAGAAATGTAGACTTTCTTGCCAAGAATACTATGGCTATATAAGTATAGACATTCAATGCACAGTAATGGTGACTCAAAATCTCTAAAAGTTCTAAAAACTCTAAAAAACTAAAATGTTTAGCCTCAGCAAGACATCAAAACATACTTCAAAATACTTTTTTAAAAAGTTAATGGATACAGATAAAAAGTACTATTAGGCTTTCTTTTATCTTTCTTGTGTCTCAGAATGCTAAGGCTGTGTTACCCTATAGAGCAGGGGTCTCCAAACTTTTTACAGAGGGGGCCAGTTCACTGTCCCTCAGACTGTTGGAGGGCCAGACTATAAAAAAAACTATGAACAAATCCCTATGCACACTGCACAGATCTTATTTTAAAGTAAAAAAACAAAACGGGAACAAATACAATATTTAAAATAAAGAACAAGTAAATTTAAATCAACAAATTGACCAGTATTTCAATGCTCTGACCACCAATGAAAGAGGTGCCCCTTTCGGAAGTGCAGTGGGGGCCGGATAAATGGCCTTAGGGGGCCGCATGCGGCCTGTGGGCCATAGTTTGGGGACCCCATCTCAATTCTCAGTTAATAAATGGAAGCACAGAAAGGGAAATAACATGCCCAAGGTCACATAACAGGTACATATAGAACTGGAGCTGGTCCTTCAATTTCTTCCCTTCCCTAGTCCAGGGCTTAGATACATTCACTCCACTCACACACTCCCTTAGCATGACAAAGCTGCTTTACTGAGTCTTATTTTCCATAACTAAGCCTTATTCAAGCTGCTTTTTTATAAAAATTCCTGTTTCTAATAATTTTTATTAAAAATTTGGAATCTTGTTGACTAAGAGGGGGAAATTTCTTGTTTAAAGACAATATAAAATTGCTCTGTCATTAAAATCACCCAGTTAGAGGCATTTTGCTCTTTGGGACAGTCAAGTCAGAAAAGAAACTTTGTTAATGTTTTTGGACCATAATCATGGGGGAGGGGAGTTTGCAATTTGGAGTCAAGTGGGAAGAGGGATTAATTACACTGGAAAGGAGTCACAAATTATCCCTGCACAGTGGCTAGGATTGGGTTCCAAAATTTAAAGGTCTACAGGAAACACAAGCAGGCTGTCTGCCTGCACAAAACCCCTGGATGGAAAAATTTCTCTGCATCTGTGTCTGGCTTTTCTCATTCTTTCCTTTTCCTCACTCAGTAGCATTTGAGTAAATTTAGAGAGAAGTCTTATACCACAGCTTTTTGGGGACAAAGTTGAGAATAAGCACAGAATTCAAACCACTAAAGAGTGCTGAGCAGAAAAACTGTGGGTGTTGATCAATCTTCTAGAAATCCTCATTCATTTTCTAGCAAGCCAACTACGGTCCTACACTTGGTCCTCATGATGTGTGGATTCCATATTTGCAAATTCACCTACTTGCTAATACAGTGGTACCTTGAGATATGAGCAGACCAACATACAATTTTTTTTTAAGATATGAGCTACGACTCAGTCCGTATTTTTGTTTGAGATACAAGTCGTGATTCGGGAAGCTGCCGCTAGTTGGTGCGTTGGCTCGGGGGTCCAGTATCAGCAGCACAACACCAGCATCTCATTCTTTCTCACGTGTTACCTGCAGAATCAAGTCGAATCTTGTGCGCTGTACTCATTCTTGCTCCATTTTTACATTTTTTACTAACTTTTTTTGTGTGCTATCATGGGGCTGAAGAAAGTGAGTGTAAAGGACAGTGGTGAGAAGAAGAGAATGATGTCGATAGAAGTAAAGCAAGAAATAATAGAAAAATATGAGCGTGGTGTACAAGTGATTGAACTGGCAAGGCTGTACAACCGCAATACATCTACAATTTGTACCATCCTTAAACAAAAGAATGCCATCAAAAGTGCAAATCCAGCAAAAGGAACTACAATTCTGTCCCAATTAAGGACAAATATCCATGAAGAAATGGAGAAGCTTCTGCTGGTATGGGTGAAAGAGAAAGAGCTAGCAGGAGATAGAGTGATAGAGACTATAATATGGAAAAAGGCACGTGTTATTTACGGTGACTTGAAGAAGAAAGAACCATCAACTTCAAAAAAGGCAGTAGAAGATCCATTTAAGGCAAGTCACAGCTGGTTTGAAAATTTCAAGAAGAGATCTGGCAAGTGTGGTGGTGAGGCATAGTGTAATCTGTGAGTGCTGACGTTAAGGCAGCTGAGGAGTACATCGCATGTTTTGCTACGCTTATCGCAAAGGAAGGCTCCATTCCCCAACAAATGTTCAACTGTGACAAAACAGGATTGTTTTGGAAAAAAATGCCCCAGAGGACTTTCATCACTGTAGAGGAGAAGAAGCTGCCAGGCCATAAACCCATGAAGGACCATCTGACTCTTGCATTGTTTGCAAATGCTAGCAGTGACTGTAAAGTAAAGCCACTGCTAGTGTATCATTCTGAAAATCCTGGAGCCTTTAAGACTCACAAGATTCTTAAAGAAAAACTGCAGGTTATGTGGCACACCAATGCTAGGGCATGAGTTACATGGCAGTTTTTTATTGAATGGGTAAATCTTGTCTTTGGTCCTGCAGTGAAGAAATATCTTCAAGAAAATAAACTCCTGATGAAAGCATTACTGATCCTTGAAAATGCTCCAGCCCACCCACCTGGTCTTGAAGATGACATTCTCGATGAGTTCAAATTCGTGAAAGTCCTCCACCTCCCACCCAACACAACTTCAATCTTGCAACCTATGGATCAGCAGGTCATTTCCAACTTTAAAAAGCTTTACACAAAGCACTTGCTCCACCGCTGCTTTGAGGTAACTGAGAATACAAATCTAACCCTTCAAGAGTTTTGTAAAGATCACTACAACATTATGATATGTTTACGCATTATTGACTTGGCAGGGCAAGATGTTACAAGAAGAACCTTGAACTTAGCATGAAAAAAGTTATGGCCTGATGTTGCAGACAGGGACTTCAAAGGATTCGAACCAGAGACCGAGACCAAGGTAGAAGCGTTGGAGGAGATTGTGTCCCTCGGAAAGTCAATGGGTCTGGAGGTAGATGAGGGTGACATAAATGAGCTCATCAAGGAACATGAGGAGGAACTCTCAACTGAGGAATTGAAGGAGCTACAGATGATGCAACATATGGAGCTTCTCCAAGAGATTAGTAGTGAGGAGGAGGTAGAGTCGGAGGAAGTGATTTATTTCTACAAGTGGAATTAAAGACATGCTGGCAATGTGGGAGAAGCTTTCAAGTTTCATTGAAAAGAAACACCCAGAAAAAGTTTCAACTGGTCATGTTTCAGCACTTTTTAATGACACTTGTTTGTCACATTTCCATAACATTTTAAAAGGCAGGCAAAATCAAACCTCTTTGGATAAATTTTTATTCAAAAGTCCTGCAAGTGAAAGTGCTGAAAGTGCAGCCAAAAAGGAAAAAACAGGTGAGGATTAAATGAAAAATACGTAATGTTAAGCTTAGGTTAAGTTTAAAGTTAAGAAAGTGCTTTTTTTAAAAAAAATTAAGTTTTTGTGGTTTAATTTTAAGTAAAGAAAGTGCAGTTTTAGTTTACATTTAGTGTTAAGAAAGTGAAGTTTTAGTTTATGTGTTTACAATGCCTGCATCCCTTCTTCCCTCCCTCCTCCTCTGCCATTCACCTCCGTTAGTCACACTCGTCTGTCTCCAAGGTAAGAATTACAGTACTAAATAACACTTTTTTCTTTTATTTCATATATTTTGTTAAGCATTGGTAAAGTATACATGCATGTTTCTTAATTAAAAACATGTCTTCTTTCATAATTTAGGATGGTTTGGGGATGTTTCACAGTGCTGGAACGAATTAAATCTATTTCAATTATTTTAAATGGGAGAAATTTGTTTGATATATGAGTTGACTGACTTATGAGCTCAGTTACAGAACGAATTAAACTCATATCTCAAGGTACCACTGTATTTACTTGTAACCCCCCAAATTAATACGTGAAGTGTCCTCATAGTTATTCACAGACATGCACAAGGTATTGAAAATTTGAGATGCCCATTGCACATACCCCCAGTTGAGTTTGAACAAGGTGACACTCTGCCTTCTTGTTTTCCGTTCTTGTACTATAAACATGTGTCCTTTTTATGACCATTAGTGCCATATTTTTTCACATTTTTGTGCTTTCTGTTAGGGATTTCACTGTTTAAAATGGTCCCCAACTGTAGTGCTAAAGTGCTGTGTTGTGTTTCTGAGCATGAGAAGCCTGTGATGTGCCTTAGAGAGAAAATGTGTGTGTAAGATAAGCTTTGTTCAGACTCGCGCTATAGTGCTCTTGGTCATGAGTTCAATGTTAATGATTAACTATATATATGTATGTATTAAATAGAATGTCTTTAAACAGAAACACACATAAAACAGGGTTATGAATTGATTGATCAGTTAACAGAGGTGTTGTGAACAGAGGCTCATAGGAACCTAACACTGTATTTCTCCTGGGATCAATGGTTCTGTATTTGTTAATATGGCATTTGTGATAAATGTATTAAATATAACTCCACAAATAACAAGAATTGACTGTAATTCACTGACAGCTCAAAAGTTTCCATTCCAGAGAGACTTTGTCTAACCTCTCTCTGTAAACTAGCACAACCCTCTCCCCAAAGTCACTTCCCACCATTGTTTTTCTTCATGGCACTAATTGCTTTTTGATATTGTGTGGCTTTTCTTGTTTATTTGTTTGTTTATCTATCTCCCTAGGATAAAAGTTCTATGAAAGCAGAGATATTTGTCTATTTTGTTCAATGCTCTAAGTTTAGCACTTACAATAGTGAATCATACAGAGTAAGTATATAAGAAATGGTTGAATGAGAATACACATATCAAGACTTGAGGTAAGCAAAGAAAAAGAACTCATAGACACAGACAACACTATAGGGATTACAAGAGGGAAAGAGGGGTCGGGGAGAGGTGGTAGAGGGGGAAGGGGGGCAAAGAGTGATGGAAGGAGACTTGACTTGGGATAGTGAATACACAATACAATTTACAGATGATGCATTACAGGATTATTCACCTGAAACCTATATAATTTTATTAACCAATGTCACCCCAATAAATTCCATAAAAATTTTAAAAAAGACTGCTGAGGGAGAAAGAAACACTAAACCTTGTTCCTCCTCCTGACTCTATTAGTATCTGGATGACTATATTACTTTACCCAACATATATGCCTCCTTTGGGTTTCATTTATAAAATAAAATGGTGATTTTCAGCATTTGTGGATCAGGTTATGCTTTGAAAATATGAGAAGAGCTATGGATACTCTACCTAGAAAAAAAACTTTTAGATTTATGAACAACATTTTACCTATATTTTCAAGTTGTTCGCAGGATCCTGTCTATAGTTTGTGGATCTCAATATTAGAAATGACTTGGGAGGCTCTCTCCTTCTCAGTAGCTGTCAGCCTTTCCTTCCCCCACCCCCTACACCCTAGGCACATTACCTTTACCTTTCTTTCTCCTGTTATTTCTCTATCTTAAGCCCCTCCTTGTTTCACTGTCTCCAGTTTTAATAAATGTATTCTCAAAATAAAAAGAAAGAAAGAAAATGACAACCTTGGACTAGAAAGAGTATCTAAGTTTTTTTTCAAACTCTTAACATTGACTTTCTTATTCATTCCCTAAGGAAAAAGAAGTTCTGAGAACTTACCACATACATGCATTGGGTTATGTGATGTAGGAAGAGCATAAGAGACATACTAAAGGCCCTGGCTGGTTGGCTCAGTGGCTAGAGTGTCAGCCTGGTATATGGCTGTCTCAAGTTCAATTCCTAGTTAGGGCACACAAGAGAAGTGACCAACTGCTTCTCTCCCCCTCCCTCTCCTCTTTCTTTCCCTCTTCCTCTCCCACAGCCAATGGCTCAGTTGGCTTGAGCATTGGCCTAGGCATTGAGGATAGCTCAGTTAATCTGATCAAGTACGTCAGCCTCAGGTGCTAAAAATAGCTCAATTGATTTGAGCATTGGCCCCAGACAGAGGCCTGGGGTGCATGCAGGAGTCTGTGTCACTTCTCCCCTCCTCTTACTTGAAAGAAAGAAAGAAAGAAGGAAAGAAAGAAAGAAAGAAAGAAAGAAAGAAAGAAAGAAAGAAAGAAAGAAAGAAAGAAAGAAGGAGCCTGACTGGGCAGTGGCGTAGTGGATAGAGTGTTGGACTGGGATGTGGAGGACCCAGGTTCAAGACCCCAAGGTTGCCAGTTTGAGCATGGGCTCATCTGGTTTGAGCAAAGCTCATCAGCTTGGACCCAAGGTCGCTGGCTCGAGCAAGGGGTTACTTGGTCTGCTGAAGGCCCACGGTCAAGGTATATATGAAAAAGCAATCAATGAACAACTAAGGTGTCTCAATGAAAAACTAATGATTGATGCTTCTCATCTCTCTCCATTCCTGTCTGTCTGTTCCTATCTATCCCTCTCTTTAACTTTCTCTTTGTCTCTGTAAAAGAGAGAGAGAGAGAGAGATACTAAAAATAAGACTTGAATCTTAGTCCCAGTAGTATAGCAAAAGTCAAATATACAAGAAAAGAATTTCAGGTGGAGGGCACATCTTGGGCAAAGGTGCAGATACAGAACATACCCAGGAGTAGTTGGGTCTTTATCTGGGAACTCCTTGCTGGCTTAAATACATATGCAGGTCAGGGGAGAAACAAATCTTTACAGTTTCTCAGCAACAGCACGTAAGCACTGTCCCCATCTGCTCTTGAAGCGTTAGTGAAAATTTATGTGCCATCTCTACCACCTTCTGCCGCCCAAAGAAAACCAGTGTTCAGCCCTCTAGTGACCAAGAATTGGTTTTTTTTCTTTCCTCCTCTATTACTCATTATGCATACAACGAAGTACCTGAACTCTATAAAATACTTTCACATATATTGTCATATTTCTTCACCTCTTGTTTCAGATGAAGAAGTTCAGGCTTATAAATGTAATGTGGCCAAAATCACTCCTCCTGTAAATGCTAGAGCCAGCATAAGAATCTACATATTCTGACTTCAAATCCCTTGTCTTTTTTCCTGCACTGTGCTGCTTTTGCCTGGGCATACTGATCTTTAATTGTAGTTGGATGCAATTTGAAAGGATGTACTAGGAGAGTGCAGAGGTAGGAATGTAGACTGAAGGAATTTGGAAAGAGGTGATGGACATATATCAGAATGTTATGCCAGTCAAAGACACCAAAATTATACACCAATGAGAATAAACAAGGAGTTTACATCATGCTGCAGACCATACTACACTAGCATTATGACATCATATCTCAATTAAACATCTTCTCATCCAATGTTTAATTATATCATTAAAGAATATGAACATTATTTTTACTTTATAGATATGAAGACAGGAGCTGAGAGACAAATGATTTGAGTTTTACGGCTGGTCAGGAAAAGACCCAGAGTTTGGAGCCCAGGGTAAATGTCTCTATAGCCAGTGGTTACCTACCATGTAACTCTGCCTTTCTGGTTTGATCACAGTCTCTGTTGTAAAGAGAGACCTCTCCAGATGACCATTCCCTTCCGTTCATAGGAAAGTCTTTCAGGGTTAGGTTGAGCCAACTGATAGCAAATGATTATTTTGAGTCAATGCCTCCGCAATTCCCAATTTTCAACTTGTTTTATAAACATCTTTTGATTCCACACATCTCCCTGCTTTTATATGAGGACATCTGGCTTTCCAACTGGAATTCTCTGTCCACAAGTCAGTGAACCTTGCTTGGATAGGAAATTAAGTTTCTTCCCTGTAGTTTACATACTGGCCAGCTGTCCCCTAAACAACGCCCCCCATCCCCACCATTCCAGTCCAGAGAAGATGCAAACAGAGGCCTTCTCTGACCTAGTCAGAGAGAAACAGCTTTGTTACATGTTGGTTGAACCTGAAGAATGGTTCCACAGGAGTCTCTATGGTCACTCTCTTACACACATCCTACTCTCTAGGTCCACTCAACTGATTAGTATTTCTACATCAGGGCACCAATGTGCCTCATCTAGGTGCCTCTGCTAATTTTATTTCAATTCATCTGCAACTCCCTAAACTCAAGTTCTCTTGCTGAAAGCATTTTTATCTATTAAAAAAAACCTAACTAGCTCAAATGTTACTTTCTCCAAGAAGTCATCATTAAGCTGCCCCAGTAGATACTAATATCTTCTTCTTATATCACCCTCAGTTCTTTACCTCTTATTGGTACCTTATATTATCACAATTTATATAAGTGTTTTGTCTTCTACTTAACTTCCTCAACCTCTACTTTCTTATGGTAGGCACTATATGGAATTAATTTTTAATTCCCACAACATAGTGTCCTGAATGTATTAGTTAAATGTCTCTCCAAAAATTATCTTTGTCATCATGTTTACAATTTAATGAGTGTTTATTTGAGCCAAGTATTTTTTTCTGTTCCTTATAATAACAATCATCTTCATTGTTCAAATGAAGAAACCAAGATTTAGTCAGCCAATAGTAGAGGAGCCAGAATTCAAACTTGAGTCTATGCTTCTAGTGTCCATTGATCTTGGCACTACAGTTTGGTGCTCTTGAAAAATGAACTCTGAATAAATGAGGCACTATGTGCATTCACTGAATGCTCTGAACAGTAACCCTTCACACCTGTGTCACCCAGAACAAAATTCAGATCAGAAGAAAGGTCTCTGACACTTAAAATAGTTGTACAAAAAGACTTTCATTTTGAGAACAGTATAGTATGCTCTGAATACACATTCTGGAGCCAGGTTGCCTCAGATTAAGTGCTGACTCTGCCATCTGTGAGTTGAGGGTTCGCAGGAAACTATTTAACTTCTCTGTGCCTCATTTCTTCATTTGTGAAGTGGGCATCATCATCATCAGCATCATCATCATCATCATCATCATCATCACCCATTCCTGCTGCCAAAGGTTTGTTGTGAGAGTGAAATAAGTTATGGTATATAAAAAAGGCTCTTAGAAATGTGCTCAATAAGTTTGTTTAGTCTAGTTATTATTATTGGGTCAGCAGTTGCAAACTATTGGCTTGTAGGTAGCATCTAATATGCAGATTATTTTAAATTATAATTGTCCCACATAGTTTATTTTGAAGCAGTGATTATTAAACACACACACACAAATGCAGATTCTTAGCCTTTCTTGGAAAAATCAGAAAATCTAGGAACTCTGAGAAGTTATTTCTACTTGGCCATAGTCCGCTGGTGCTGATTGCTTGCCCCAGTTAACAAAGGCATGCACACCCCAGCGCATCGTCAGGGCCCAGATCCTCTGTTGCCTTATACTCAAACACGTCTCTCATTTGTGTTTTGTGCTCTTGAACTAGTGATCCCTGTGTTACACCCTTGCTCAGAGTGTTTTGAACTTTTATCTAATCTACCATATGTTTCAGTGAGTTAAATTATCAAATTTTCCAGTCCAAACACAATTTTAAGCAGAAAACTAGGTAAGCATTCATATGAGCTGGCTGATAGAAAAATGGGTGTTGGAAAAGATAGAGCTGATAATCAGGAGGAAAGAAAAGCCATCAGCAGACAGAGCCCTCCATCACAATTAGCATCACATTCAAAACCACAGTCAAAATGTAGTCCCAATGTAATATCTTGATATAAAAATGCTTGCTTCCCCTGCCTCCACCCTTACGGCCACTCAAATATGTATTATATCTCCTAATTGATAAGGTCTATTCAACTCTCTCGATCATACTTTTTATACCACCAGAAGGAATTTCTTATTTCCCTATCACACAGAGAAGAATTTGAGAAATTCTATTTTCCTCCTACTCACTGCCTTCTCCGCCAAATTATGAGTCCTTGGGACGCAGGGGTAATGCAGAATTTGATTGTGTGCCCTTTAGAGCACATGCAGTGCCTTGGAGTTATTTGATAAGTGTGTATTTAAGGAAATTTAAGAAAATTTTAAAACATTCATTTCAAACCTACTTAAGCAGAGGTATTAAATACAATTTTACACAAATATCTTAAATACAAAAAATTGAAACTGTTGGGCACATAAATGAGTTTATTCCCATTAGAAACATTTATTTGTGTTACTTTGACCTTAGAACTATACATGAGTTGGCTTCCACATTTGTGTGTGTGTGTGGGGGGGGGCATGGCAGGTGACTTCAACTCTCTAAATAAATTTTCTCATTTTTAAAATGGGACTTTCTCTTTGTCCATCAGATATTATCTTGGACCTCAGCTCCTCTGAGAAGTATCTCATAACATCTGAGAGGAGAGCCACATGCCCTCCTGTGAGTGCCCAAGGCCTCCACGCTCTATCACAACCTTGAATTTCCCAAGACTATCGCTTCCCTAAAGGCAGAGGTCATGCCTCATTCGCCTCAGGATTCCGTGAACAGGCTAAGTGCTTAGAAAATATTTATTGACTGAAAAAAAAATAATGGTTGAGTGAATCAACAACTGAGTAAGTATATACTTTCAAGGTAGTTGTAAGAACCCAAATCTAAGTTGTCATCAGCAACATTCAACATGGGGGAGCTGAGCTGAGAAATCTGCTTTGAACAAAACTGCTGTCCCTTGCTCCCATCTGTCGCTGTCCTGGGCCCCAGCCATCTCCCATTACACTCCCATTGAGCTTTCCTGCCACTGACCCCATGCAGGCAGGGCTGGGGGTGTTTTCCAGCCTCACCAACCTAATTGTTCCTCATTTCCTGCCCATAAATGGTACAAGGTGTGGAGTTGCACCTCCCAATGTCCCAATTTCAATCATTTGTCTACATTAATCGACACTAATGGCTTTTACAAATGTAAGTCTTTAAGCTCCAGTAAGTTACATGTGTTTGAGGAGGCCACTGAAAGAAAGCAAATTCCCTGCTCCTGGAGCTTCCAGGGAAATGTTCTCCAAATACCCCGAAAGCAGGGGCAGAGCCCAGCATTCCAGAGCCCCGCGCCTTTGCTCAGCAGTCCCTCAGAGACTGGGTTGTTATTATTAATAAAGTGTGACTTTCTCCAAATGAAGGAACAAAGCCCTGTGTGTTACCAACTGCATGGAAAAGACAGGGACAAGGAGACTGGAATCGCATCAGTTTATTTGACACCCAGAATTGGGTGTATCACGTTCATTTATTTTAGAAATTATTTTTAAGGACTAGATCAATATCAGGTAAGATTTTTTAAAAATGTTCTTGTCCTTGAGCCCAAGACTTGAATACTGTAGCTGTGACCATCTTGGAAGAGTCACTGAAAGTTTTTTTTTCTCACTTACTGTATTCAATATAATGAAGTTGTTTGTTCTTTTCATTGAAGGTTATAAAATATATATATATCTTTTAAATTTTTTATTTATTCATTTTAGAGAGGAGAAGGAGAGACAGAGAGAGAGAGAGAGAGAGAGGAGGAGAGACAGACAGAGAGAAGGGGGGAGGAGCTGGAAGCATCAACTCCCATATGTTCCTTGACCAGGCAAGCCCAGGGTTTCGAACTGGCGACCTCAGCATTTCCAGGTCGATGCTTTATCCACTGCGCCACCACAGGTCAAGCTAAAAAAATATATTTTTATGGTTATAATTATTATTTTAAAAGCTAATATCATTTATTTTAATACATAGTTCAATCTTCTTAACCATTGCCTATGACTAAACAGTAAAATATAACACCAAAATTTAAAAACATTAGTTTAGAAATGAATCAACAGACTATGAAAAACTACACAGCAAATATGAAAGATTATAAACAACTCCTCCCCCACCTGGGCATTAGCCATCTGACCAGTAGCCTTTTAGAGAATTCTCAAATATCATCATTCTAAGAACCAGCCATAAAAAGGCAAAAGTCTAATGTTAACAACGAACAGAAGGAAAGAATAAAAAAATTGTCTGAAAGCCATAAGTGCTATCATAAATGGGGATATTTCAAAGTCTCATAATTAAAAGGCAGTCTCCAATTCACCAAAACATATAACTAAAAATCTAATAATATATTATTTACCTAAACAGTATCACTAATACTGTTACCTGATGCAACTAGAGGACAATTTCAAAGTTACATTGCCTTAGCCTGACTTTTTCCCAAAAGCAGATACTAAGACAAAGGCTAGTGCACAGATAGTTCATTTTGGGAAGTGATTTCTGAAAGTTCGAATGAGGAACACACAGAAAGAGAGAAGACCAACACGGGATGAATGGTTATTGACCTGGGCTCCACTGTGGGAGTGTGATGCTTGATCCTGTTGGACTCCTAAAAAGCCTTCTAGAATGCATCTCAGAACTATTCTCCCAGGGAATGAGCAGAGAAAGAGTTTCTTCATTGGCTCTCAATTGCACTGGTCAAGCATAACCCTATGGGAATTGACTCATTCAAACACAAACCTTTCCTGGCTTGGTCAGTTAAAATAACACTGCTCCCTATTGATTTGAACTGGTTGTCACAGCAACAGTTGAAGTAAGAAGTGATGCTGAGAGGGTTCGAAGTGGTTCACAAGAGATACCTAATGCAGTCCATCCTTAGCATCACTCACATTTGCTCATGCCTTCCATTAAGTTCATTTCCTTTGAGGAGGTGACTAGCTACCATTCTGCCAATTACACAAGCTAGATCTTTGCAGGCACAGCTGTCCCAAGCCTTAATTATGATTCATCATCTCCCTTCTGCAACACCCTCCACAGATTTTCTTCACTCCCAGCCAACACTTCATCTGGCCTGGGCTGCTTTCCTGGTGAACTGCATCAGGACATCATCCCGAATGGGGTCTAAGCTCTTGGCTGCTCCTGTGCATGGATGCTTTGAGTTGTCATCTCACCATTATCACCATGCACGGAAGATGAATCCCCTGAGTTCCTGACATACTCAGCCCTGCCTTAACTCTGTGGCAGCAACCCTAGTTTCTCTTGCTAATCAGAGTCCATTACCCCCACCAGCAACTCCCTTTTTTTGCCTGTAGATTCAATGATAGAGGAGACCAAAATGGCTAGGTGAAGAGAGTTCAAAGTTCAGTGGAAACTTACTGTGTCCTGTTGGAAGTGCCCCTGCCCCACAGCTTGGGAATTAGAGCCTTTACTCCGGAAGATACTAGAGATCACATCCCCAAATCTCATTCTAAAGGTCTATATTCTAGGATCTTCAGTAACCAACTTTCTTGAGCTGGGTTCCCTCAAAAGCAGAACCTGGGACAAAGTCTTGAGTGCAGGTAGTTTATTTAGGAAGTGATTCTAGGAAGGCCTAGATGAAGGCCATGGGAAAACAAAGGAAAGAGAAAGGAAGGCGAGAAAGCTAATGCAAGGATGCATTGTTAATTTAGCCACTGCTATAGTAGACAGGTGCTCAATAAATGCATCTTGAAACTGTCCACCCAGGAGTCAAAGAGAAAAAAATTTCTATCAATTTGTGGTTAAGTTTTTCCTTTGTGTAGAGCTAAGTCACTAATAATTGCCAAAATTCCCTTTCTTTAAACCCCTGTATTCCCAACATGCAGTGCAGGCTAATTTTATTTTATTGTCTAAGTCAGAAGACATTTTCCCGTATCAGATGTCATTTTCTATTTTTCTTGCCCAGAACTTCTAAATTATTCTGCCTTGAAGCTCCAGTATTGGATTTCTCTCAAGTTCCAGGACTTCAGCAGTCCTCCTCTCTGTTTAATGTAACTTCCAATGGCTCACGTGGTATCCCTGTCTCCAAAGGGGCTTTGCTCACCCCTCCTCTCACCCTCCCCTCCCTGCCCCCCATGCATTATGGATGGATGTCATGCTTCACCATCCCCTTCACCCATTAGTAGAACAGAACATATTGTGATGATAAAAATCTTTGCCAAAAATTCCTGGCTATGATCACATTGAGTTCTAAAAAAACACATTTTATTTTTCAGATAGATTGAAACAAGCAGTAAATCCAGCAAGTGAGTTTTAACTTCTTCCCAAAGGAGAAGCATTTCTGGTTGAAGGGAGCACTGGAGGCAGTCAGAAGGTCTGAGTTTGAGATTGGCCAGGGCACTTACCTGATAGGAGACCTTCACAAAACTGACGCTCTTAAGGTATAAGATCATTTCCCAATCTGTGCTTTGAAATGAGTGTGATGGTCATTGCTTCATCTCCTGAGTTGCTGTGAAGATGAAACACAAAAACATTTTCATAGCTTATTATTATCACCTACATAATGTGGCTGTCATTGCTTAGTGTAAACTGGTAAAAATGCCTGCTTATTGATCTTTTTCAACACACATTTACTGAGAACTACTATTTATCAGGTTAGAATATAAATTTCAATGTCTATAAATAAAGGTATTTAGCAAATCCTAATTAAACTTCATTCTTTCTGCATTTGTCTGCTTAGGCTACCATAACAAAATAATATAGACCGAGGGAGTAAAACAGAGCTCTTTTCCTGGCTTGTAGATGGCCTCTCTATGGAGGGAGGGAGGGAGGGAGAGAGAGAGAAAGGGAGAGAGAGAGAGAGAAGAAGGAGAGGGGAAGAAGAAGAGGGAGAAAAAGGGAGAGGGAGAGGGAGAGGGAGAGGGAGGAGAGGGAGAGGGAGAGGGAGAGGGAGAGGGAGAGGGAGAGGGAGAGGGAGAGGGAGAGGGAGAGGGAGAGGGAGAGGGAGAGGGAGAGGGAGAGGGAGAAGGAGAGGGAGAGGGAGAGGGAGAGGGAGAGGGAGAGGGAGAGGGAGAGGGAGAGGGAGAGGGAGAGGGAGAGGGAGAGGGAGAGGGAGATGGACAGGGAGAGAGAGAGGGAGAAGAAGAGCGAAAGGGAGAGGAGAGGGAGAGAGGGAGAGGAGAGGGAGAGAGGGAGAGGAGAGGGAGAGAGGGAGAGGAGAGGGAGAGAGGGAGAGGGGGAAGGAGGGGAGAGGAGAGGGGAGGGAGAGAGGAGGGAGAGGAGAGGGAGAGAGGGAGAGGGGGAGGGAGGGGAGAGGAGAGTGGAGGGAGAGAGGAGGGAGAGGAGAGGGAGAGAGGGAGAGGAGGAAGGAGGGGAGAGGAGAGGGGAGGGAAAGAGGAGGGAGAGGAGAGGGAGAGAGGGAGAGGGGGAGGAGAGAGAGAGGAAGAGGGGGAGGGAGGGGAGAGGAGAGTGGAGGGAGAGCGGAGGGAGAGAGGAGAGGAGAGGGGAGGGAGATGAGAGGGAGAGGGGAGGGAGAGAGGGAGAAGAGAGGGAGAGAGGGAGAGGGGGAGGGAGGGGAGAGGAGAGAGGAGGGAGAGGAGAGGGAAAGGGGAGGGAGAGGGGAGGGAGAAGGAGAGAGAGAGAGATTTCTGGTGTTTCTTCCTTTTCTTATAAAGACACCCAGCCCTACTGAATTAGGACCCCACCTCTATGATCTCATTTAACCTTAATGCCTCCCTAAAGGTCCTAACTCAAATAAGGTCACATTAGGGTTTAGAGCATCAACATAGGAATTTGGGGAAATCACAACTCAATACCATGCTTGAACTATAAATAATAAAGTCAGAAAAAAAGTGACCCACCCTCCCACGTTTTCTTCAGGGTATTAGAAAGACCCCTTCCACCACACCTCCAAGTCCTAATTCCACCCCCACTGCCACACCCTCACCCAGGGAAGCCACTTGGCCATGGCTTTGTTTATCCCAGGCCTCTTTTGGTCTTCACTTTGAGGGATGCATTGCATAGCTTTATGGTATATATACCTTAGTCCTAGCACACAAGCAGGCTCTTTCTGCTTTCTTTGTTATAGAATATATTTCTAGAACAAAAACAAAACAACTTTCTTTGTCTTAGTTTCTGAATCTGACCCTCTCTTCTTGTTTTAGCTCTGAGTTTTCCTCTTCCTGACTGCCCTCCCCTCCATTCTTCTCTTTTTCCTCTTTCTCTTTCCAAGGTGCCAATATGCTATGAAATGTTTGAAAATACAAGGAAAGTAATATATTTATTTGAACTTTTTAGATTAGCAATTGGACCCAAAACTTTAAGTATAAAGTTACTTCAGCTGAAAAGGTATTGAGGTTTAAGAAAAACATATTAAACATATTATTTGAGGCCCTGGCTGGTTGGCTCAGCTGTAGAGCATTGGCCTGGTGTGTGGAAGTCCTGGGTTCAATTACCAGTTAGGACACACAGGAGAAGTGACCATCTGCTTTATCACCCCTCCCCCTTCCTCCCTTCTCTCTTTCTCTTTCTCTCTCTCTCTCTCTCTCTCTCTCTTCCCCTCCCACAGTCATGGCTTTAATGGTTCAAGCAAGTTGGTCCTGGGCACTGAGGATGGCTCCATGGCCTCACCTCAGGCACTAAAATAGCGTGGTTGCCAAGCTGCAGAGCAGTGGCCCCAGATGGGCAGAGCATCACCCAGTAGGGGGTTTGCTGGATGGGTCCTGGTTGGGGTGCATGAGGGAGTCTGTCTGTCTGCCTCCCCACCTCTCACTTAATAAAAAATAAAAACATTATTTGAAAGAGCACATAATATACCATTTAAAAATAAGCTTACTGTATGTCTTCTGACTTTTGTGTATTCCACCTGTGTCTGCTTTCCCCTTGACTCCTCTCTTCCCTCTTCCCTTGCCCTTTCATCCTGCCTCTGTGTATCTTCCCTAGACCAATGTCTCTTTCTGCTCCTCTCTCTGATCTCTCACTGACTTTCATCAGCTCTGTCTTCTCATTTCTCCATCATCATGCCTGTGCTCCCCTTTTTTTCTCCCTCTTGCTACAGCAGGTACTATGGCCACCTAGCTGCCTCCCAACTGAATGACTTCTTATTTCTCACCAGGGTTGTATGAGAAATTTAGTTCACCTGGTCATTCCCCCCAGGACAGACAGGTGGCTTGGAAGAGCCACTGTGTGATTTACCCTCTGCCTCTCTACTCTGTACTAATAAGTTTGCTTTATAGCTCTTTCAGAGTCCAAAACATAAAGCCAAGAGGAGTCTCTCTTTCCCCCACCCCACTCAACTAACACCTCCTCCTCCTCCTCATTCTAGGATGATATGCAGAGAGGGTTCAGGGCACAATCTGCTCACCTCTTCTATTTCTGTCTTGTCTCATCTTCCTAGTACCTGTCCAGCTGGAAGGCTTAGGCTTCAGGATTCTCACTTCCTGCACATGTGCTCTTCCACCGAAGGCAGCCAGTCTCAGGGCCTGGATGTCACTGGGGAAAGGAGTGACTCCTCTACAAGTACAGAAGCAACTCTGTGATCTAGAATGTTCACATGATAAGGGCATTTAGGAAATCCTCTCTGTAGTCACAAACTAATTATACATCCTCCTGTTCTTCTTTACTATAGATCCTCCGTATCATTCAGGTTCACAACATGCCCGGTAGAAAGGGCTCTCCTCCCTTGATTCCGAGGCTGCTAGCACCACACATGTGACCAGGTCTCACCAGTGAGATGAGTAGAAGGCACTGGGGTTGGGGTGGTGGCAGTAAGGGGGAAGAGTTATAAAAGAAACAGCCTTGACTGGTGTTTGTTTATGGTTTCTGCCCTTTTTCTTTTCTCTTTCTTCCTATCAGGAATGCAGACACAGTGCCTAGCAGTTGATAGCCAGCTTGCAAGGACTAAGTACAGTCACAGAAAGTTAGCCGGAGTCATGTTCTGTGTCAGGAATGATTGCACTAGTGCCACGAACCAGCGCAGCTAGTAATTCCAGGTCCAGAGTGGGAACGGCACAGAATTAAGAAAAATAGGCTTAGAGATAAAGGATGGGCTCTGGAGGCCTCTGCAATGCCGATGGCAAGAACAGAGCATGCTCAACACTGCTTCTTGCTTTATTTATAAGGCAAAGTAAGGCCATTAGCAAATCAAAGAGATCTCTTATCACATTTCCAAGGCAACCCAAGAATTCTACCAGTGCAGAAAATCCCCACCATCCACAACATCTTAACTTCACAAGACAAAGGATAAAAGAAGATTGCCTCCAGTCTTTATGGAGGATATGGGGGGCAGGATGAGTATAACAATCCAGCACCATAGCAAAATGGCCTTTAGCAACTTCACAGAACAAGTGAAGGGGGGGTTGGGCAGACTGTCAGCTTACTGCCAGTTCCCCACCCCTCTGTCCCCCAAAAATCTAAACTGCAAAGACCGTGTTGGCCCTCAGTCCCCAACACACTAGAGAAGCAGAACCAGTGGTAGAAAGAGAGGAATAAATGGATTGCAAAAGATTGACCTACGTAATTGGGGGGGCTGTCTAGGCAAACCTGAAACCAGTGAGATAGGCTGGAACTGGGGGTGGGGGCACAGGATGACCCTGCTGTCTCTCTGTTCTAGAAGCGGAATTTCTTCTGAAGGGAAGCCTCGACTTTGCAATCAAGGTCTTCCAATAGGTTGAATCAGGCCCAACGAGATAATCTAGGAAAATCTTACCTAAAGTGATTATAGCCCTTAATCACACCTACAAAATATGTTCACAGCACCGGATTAGTTTATGAGTGAATAACGGGACTATAGCCTAGAACAGGGGTCCCCAAACTACAGCCTGTGGGCCACATGCGGCCCCCTGAGGCCATTTATCCAGCCCCTGCCACACTTCCGGAAGGGGCACCTCTTTCATTGGTGGTCAGTGAGAGGAGCATAGTTCCCATTGAAATGCTGGTCAGTTGGTTGATTTAAATTTACTTGTTCTTTATTTTAAATATTGTATTTGTTCCCATTTTGTTTTTTTTACTTTAAAATAAGATCTGTGCAGTGTGCATAGGGATTTGTTCATAGTTTTTTTTTATAGTCTGGCCCTCCAATGGTCAGAGGGACAGTGAACTGGCCCCCTGTGTAAAAAGTTTGGGGACCCCTGGCCTAGAACCATCGCAGGCTCCCAACGGCACTGTGTTGACACCACACTAGCTATGGACTACCTGTCTCTGGGTTTGTTGTTAAGTAAAAAAAGTAAAGTAAATTTTATCAGTTAAGCCTTAGTAACTAGCTTTCTGTTATATGCAAACAAAAGCAAATCCTAACTGATATATATATATTTTTTCTCCACAGAACTCAGTTTTAAGTTCTTGCTATGGATTCAAAGAGATAGATATCTAATTTTTAAGTAAAAACTGAGTAATAGCTCTTTTGTTTCAGAGAGGTATTATGCTTCTCCCTACAGCTCTGAAATTCATTGTTTCAAAGACTGAGAAGGCCCACAGGCAACAAGATTGATGAGATATAAAACTACAACTGAAAATCTTTAACAAAAACGTATCCCTGTTACAATACATGTGTAGAAAATAAGTAATCCGATTAAGGTTGGATCTCAGAACTGCTTGAAGCTAAAACCTATCCCCTTTGTCTTGGCTGTCCCACTTGGCTGTCTGTGGGAAAGAGAACTATCTATTAGTGAATTCTCTTTGGAAGTTCATACCAATCGGAATAAGCATCATAAAATTAGTGCCGGTAATATTAATGAAATCCGATGTAACACTATTAAGTTGCTCTCTCATCATTTCTAGTAAAATTCACGCCATATATCTCATTCAAAATGACAAAAGTAGGCTAATCTATATTTGTATGTATGTATTTATATATATATATAAAGAATATTAAAGCTTATCATTTTATAAGGCAAGCTGTCCAAAATAATAAAACTGCACTTTGAATAAGCAGGATGGGCAGGGGTCAGTGGGTCAGCCAGCACTTCTGTGGCCGTAGTTGTTCTTGTCCAGTGAGCATGTCAAGATGGGACTATTAATTGTGTAGTCAGTTTGATTTTGAAAACGTTGGTGCTAATTTGCGAACACAACATTACCATCCCCTACCTCTAGAAGCCTCTGATAACAAAGAGTTCTTAATATTTGCAAAGAGTTTCCTGGGCTCTTCCCTTTCTTTGCTCATTCAGTTCCCAAACAACTTTCAGAGGTGGGCAGGGTGAAGATTTTTATCCCCATTTTATGCCTATGAGGAAACAGCGTCAGAGACACGAATGACTCAGTTGAGTTCACATGGCAAGCAAACCACACAACCCTCCATGATCCCTGGGAAAGAAAGAGGGGAAAAATCAACATCTTAAAGTATTTAGAAACATCTTTTGAAAATGGCATAGAACTTGGACCAGAATGTCTTGCTTATGACAAGAGACAAAAGAATGTAGACGAGCATGGCCCTCTGCTTCCCTGGTAACTGGCTGACTAAGATTTACAAAATCTGCCCGGACCAATGCACTGCCCACTAGTCCAAGTATTACTTTCTTGTGAGGTCATGGAGAGATGGTTTCAGGGAGGCTGGGGTGTCTGCCTGGTTAGCCTCTAAATGCTATTAAATTTATATCTGCATTGTTCTCTGGCCATGTTTATTTTCAGGTTCCATCACTTTGGGGGCCAAGTTGGGGTGTGGCAAGTAGAAACATATTTACTAATGAGGTTCCCTCTGGTTGGCCATGAATGGTGAAAAAAGGAATAAAAATTTATTCTCTTCCACAGGCTAAAAGGAAATTAGACTTACCCCAAAGACACCTAATCCCAAAATAAGCAAAAATATGTCTTCCCACTTTATTTCCTTCTGATCATGTCCTAGAAGTAGAAGATAATTATTAGCATTTACACCGCAAATGATGATTGTAAAAGCTGCCAGTAAGATTTGCTTAAAATTAAACTTTTTCACTATAAAGCCAGTAGGCTTTCCTATCTCTATTGAAGTTGAATCCCAACATATATATCTTCTTCAGAATGACAGGAGTAGATTAACCCATGACAATGTATAAAATAAGTAAAAGCTTAAATAAGTAAGCAAAAAAAAATTGTTTTAAAGGATGAATTTTAGGGAAATAGGAATAGGGTGTTAGGGTGTTTAAGATGATGAAGAGAGGTTAGCCAAACTTTGAAGTTATAGTAGATAGAAATAGAAGCTTTGAAAATATATGTATTCGATTTGGATGTCTATACATCAACTCATTTTGGATTTAATTAAATACATATTAATATGTATTTAATCATGAGTATATGATGATGTTACTTCAATATATATGAAACTGAATTGACATATAGCACTCTTAACTATTTTATTGTCATCTATTTTATTCTCATGCCTCTTTGTTTCCAGTGCCTACTACAGTTCTGGGTGCCATTGTACTTCATAAATAATTGTTAAGTAAGTTAAAATCTGTCTCCCTCCTTTTCTGCTTCACATGATCTACTTCTATTGCTGCCTCAATACTGAACACAGATGTCAACACATAGGAAGTAGTTCGATAAGGACTTGATCAACTGAACTGAATTGACCCCTTCAAACTTTGTTTTCTGAGTTCAAAGGCCTTCTCTGTCAACACCAGTTAGACAACCTAGGAGTTCACCTTCCTATTGCCAAAAAGGAGAAGGTAACACGATGCAGAAAAGTTCCCATTCTGACAAGTCTGTGGGAGAGTCTAGTTTCATGGTCGGAGACCTAGCAATCAATTAGAGGAAGGGAAACGGTTGCCACTGGAAACCTTGAGGCCCTGTAGCTGTCAGAGGGAGTGAAAGGCTGGAAGCTAATCAGGCATAATGAGTTTACAGTACCATAGATCATGTCAGCTAGCATTCTTATTAATTTCTTGCCCAACGGCCATGCACAGAGAACTGATTCATCCATCAGTCCTTCCTCAGCCGGGGATGCTAAATCACTTGTCAAACCAGGAATGCAGTGATGAAAATACAGGAGTGACATAGTGGTAAGAATATCATCCATCATTCCCCTGTATCCCACCTTCGGAGAGCATCTTACCCACACTTCTTTCTAAATGGGAGGGACCAGACACTGAGAATGTGAAACAGTCAAAGACCAGAAAGATCATGTAGCTCAAGGATAGCAATGAGATTAATTACTAATAGAAAAAGTTGTGCTAGGTCAGGCACATGCACTGCCACTTCTCCTTTCCCATGTCCTTGACAGACATTGCAAATCCATGATTGCATTCCATCCTGGACACAACTGCAAAATCCTCTTCACCATAGCATATCAAGTATCTACTAACAATGAACCCCCAAAGGGGTAATATGGGGGGATGATTGGTAATGGGCAAGCAAAGGAAAGCTTTATGTGCCCCATCTGGTTCCTTTTTTAAGTTTCTGTTTAAAATATCTCTACCCTTTTATTTTAATACACATGTTCTTGCCTCTGTAGTCTATCTTATCACCTACAATGATTTTTTTTTCCCTCCCAAACCTAGGGAAACCCATTGGGTTAGGATGAACCAGGCATGAGTGTCTTACATTGGGGGTAAGCCCAAGTATAAAGATTTGGAGTATGGTTTATCCTGAAAGGAGGAACAGGAGGGAACCAGAGGATACTTTCTCAGACAGAAAGATGAGAGTTTAACTGGGAGCATTGCTATGCAAAGTAAGAAATGCCAGGACCACGGAGAGAAACAAGATGAGCGTCCAGATGCAGTTCAGGGAGAACCATTCAGGAAGTCTACATCCCAGTGCGTCTCCTCTGTAGTATCCAGACAAAACAGAGAGCTGAGGGGCACAACATGTCCTTCAAAGGGGCCACGTTCAAGGAAGTAACACATAAGCAGAGTCCTGAGAGGTAAGGGAAGATTTACCAAGAAAGAGGCAGTAGAAACCGGGATGGGCATCTCAGACAAATAGAAAGCCAAGTGCAAAGATGCAGAAGCTCCAAAGCATTTCAAAGTGATCTCACTTAAGTTAGCTCATTTGGAGCCCCAAATATTTTTTCATCACAGGTGTTATAATCCCTCTTTCAGAGTGTAGGGAATGAAGGCCCCGAGTAACACACCTAGCTGCACAGGTAGGTAATTAACCTAGGTCTCTTGATGAAGATCCCAGGCTCTTTTCAGTAGATTCATCACCTCTAATGGAAGGATTGATAACAACCTTTCTGATCATCTTGGGCAGAGAGGTTCCTAATGACTGAAGAACCAATGGAGAAAACAACATCACATCAAGCTAACGGTAAAGAAATAGTGAGGATATGAGATCAGTGTTGGCAGGCAGCCTCTGAACTGGAGGGAAACATTTTAGTTCAAACATGTCAACAATTTAATTCGTGTTGACTTGGCCTTGCTATTGTAAGACCCACAGTAGCTTGCTATGAATGTTAATAGGTAATTTCCTTTTTGCTAGTTGAAACTAGTGCCTCCACAAAGGATTGAGGGAGATTGGTTAAAACTTTCAGTACTATTTTTCTTTCTTCTGTTCATTCTTGCTTTTAACAAAGATAAACTGAGTATTCCCTTGCACCAGTCACTGCACGCAGTCACTAAGCACTGAGGATATAGAAATGAATCAGACACTTTCCTTATACTTAAGAGCTCACAATGTAATGTGAAAGTATAAACCAACAGATACAACCCTACAAGAAACATGGATGAGGAGAGGAAAGTACATAACCTAGTGACACACAAAAGAGAAAACCACCAACTCAGCCTGAGTGGACTGGACCAGGCTTCTGAAAGACGGGGGTTTTGAAATGAACTTGAAAAATGACTAGAGGTGGCCAGTGATGCAATACGAGAATCAAAATAAATACATACTATAAAAATTATAATTCAATGAGTTTAAAAAGGACACATACATGAGTCCATATGAATCTAAGCAAATGGTGAGTGAAAGCCCACTAATAAAAATAGAAAAAATATTGGATTTAGAAAAAATCACCGTTTGGCAATTATAACCATAATAATGGATTTAGGCAAGAATGATCAATGGGTGCTAAAACTAGTGGGCAAAAATTTGAGGAGTAACAGGATATTTGCATAGTTTCAAATTACCTCCCCTGAAGTCACTTAATTACAAAGAAGAAAATAAAAACTTTACAGCAAAGAAAATTGGCAGACACCACCTCAAACCAAGAGATCAAAGTTATTGTCATCAGTAATGGGACAATTTGACACCGTGAACCTCCTGACATGAAGCACCAAAAAGAGCACATTTTTCTGGGGCAGTTTGCCAAAAAAAAAACAAACCATAATCTGAATAGCATCATGAGCAATCATTTAGATAAAACCAAATTGGGGAACATTTCACAAAGCAACTGAGCTATACATTTCAAATCTATCAATGCCATAGAAGACAGAGAAACTGAACAAAATTGCTTCAGTTAAATAAGACTGAAGGGACATAACAATTAAATGTAATATGGAAGCCATGATTTTCTTTTGTTATCAAGGACATTATTGGGACAGTTGGTGAATTTAGAATAAAGTCTATAGCAGGGGTCCCCAAACTACGGCCCGCGGGCCACATGCGGCCCTCTGAGTCTATTTATCCAGCCCCTACCGCACTTCTAGAAGGGGCACCTCTTTCATTGGTGGTCAGTGAGAGGAGCACATTGACCATCTCATTAGCCAAAGGCAGGCCCATAGTTCCCATTGAAATACTGGTCAGTTTGATTTAAATTTACTTGTTCTTTATTTTAAATATTGTATTTGTTCCCATTTTGTTTTTTTACTTTAAAATAAGATATGTGCAGTGTGCATAGGGATTTGTTCATAGTTTTTTTTATAGTCCGGCCCTCCAACGGTCTGAGGGACAGTGAACTGACCCCCTGTGTAAAAAGTTTGGGGACCCCTGGTCTATAGATTAGATAATGGCATTGTATCAATGCTAATTTTCTGATTTTGCTCATTGCACTGTGTCCAGGGAAGAATGTTCATGTTTTTTAGGAAAAACCACTTTGAAGCATTTAGTAATAAAGGAGTATATGCTTGTAACTTATTTTCAAATGTCTCAGAAAACATTGGAGAGAGAAAGAGAAAAAAACATGTAGTAAAATACTAACATTTGGAGAATGTGGAAAAACGGTATAAAGGGTGTTTTGGACTGAATGCTTTCCCCTCAAAATTCATATGTCAGACACCAATTTACATTCCTTACTCTTTTTTAACATTCATCTGAGCAACAGTGTATTCTAAGCTCCTGTAGTAATAATGTTCATTTTGACCGTAGGTAGAAAAAAATTACAAGTGAGGACACCAATCAAGAAGCAATATGGAAATAACTTCAATAACAATTTTATTGTTTTTTGTCAGGTGTTATTTAATATTTGTTATTAATATTTTAAAACTCTTATAATCTAGTTTTGTGAACTGCTTTTATTGTTCTTATTTAAGTATTAAATGCACAAAATAATAAAATACCTCTCGATATATCAGTTTTTTAATATTTAAAATGGTCATTAGGGCAGAGAACCAGTTGTTAAATGATTTGAATCCCACCACTGCTTTGAACTATAGTGATTCTACAGTCAATTGATTTCAAAACAGGAATACTTGTGAATGAAAGGAAATGTTGCTATAATTATGTAAAAACAAGTAGCAGAAACTAAGACCGTTCAGGGAAAACTGAAACACATGGTTGTTGTACTTAAAGCTGAAATGTACCCAACACGCTCGGGGAGTCCAGCACAGGCTTGCCACACGTCTGTCATAACATTGTATTTGATCTTCACAACATCTGTGCTAGGTAGTGTGTCTTTCATTCCAGTTTTACAAGTAAGGAAACTGAGGCTCACGGAGGTCAGGGAACTTACAATCTGCTTCCAGAGCATGTTCTTTCTAACATGATGGACTGAAAGGGCCTCTGGAACAGGTGAATATAAACAAGAGCACCCAAAGCAGTGACAAGCATCTAAGTTACATACAGGAGCTTCAAAAGCCTAACAGAGATCATATTCTCCATTGGAATAAAACTATCCCACAGTGACTATTTGCCACAGAAATGATTACATTGCTTTGGTTTCAGCCAGGAGGCTATCAGTTTAATGTAATCGCACCATTTTGTTCCTTCTTGTTAGAGGCCCTGAATGGAAGGTGTATATGCCTGTGATTATTAAAAATGGGAAAGCTGGGAGCATTTGAGATTTTGCTCTCTGGCACATGTTATTAGTTTGGCTCAAATAAACTCTTGTAAAAATTAAATAAACACATAAATAATAAAATAAAAACGGGAAAGTCAATTGGTTATGATGTAGATTATTGAATCAGTCTGGACAGTCTAGATTATGCTGTGATAACAAACAACTCCATAATCTCAGTTTTTCTTAAATAGCAAAGGGGCACTGCCCAACGAAGGCCGCCTGTCCAGAGTCACCCTAGTCCCCACATCAGGACGCAGGCTGACCAAGCAGCCTGGCTAGCCCAGTGCCTGCTCCCTATGGAGGGACGTCAGGACTCAGGATCTTGCATGGAGATGCAGCATGTAGCCTTTCTCTCACAGCTCCCTGGCCAGGATGAGTCTGGGAGCCTAGCACAGCCACGGGGGGCCTTGGCAGTGCCATCCTACTATGTGCCTAGAAGGGAGAGCATTTCAAATATTTGATAAAGAGCACTAATGACTATCAATCAAGCTTATAAAGTTTTGTAAATTTTAATCTCTTCCACAAATAAATAATAAAGACCACCAGTGTTGTGCCAGGGATTGTATTAGGTACTGAAGGTAAGACATAGTCCTTTAATTTAAAAAAACTCAATGGTGCTTCAGCTCAATGATTATATCAAATGGTGCCTTTGGTGATGGGAAATTTAAAAGCTCCAGCTCTTGATCAGCTTCTTCTTTTGCAGAGAGGGGAACTAAAGCCCCAGGATGTGCCCAAGATGACCCCACTGGAAGAAGACTGGTTTCCAAACCCCAGCACTCCATTAAAGCCAGTGGGAAGAGGAGGTTTATAGACATCTCCGTGTTTAGAGAGCTCTCTTGAAAGTTGCATAAGTGGGTTGGGGTGTTCTGTTTATATGAAAAGACTGAGGAATGTGGACAAAACAGCCACTTTGAGGGGTATGACAGAGGCCAGGAAGGCCACGGACCCTAAAGGGACAGGAAAGCTGTGGTCAGCTGCTCTGACTGGCACCAGGCCAATGCCAGGCTCTCTGTACAGAATCACATTGTCATGCTCAGCCATGTGCAACAGATGACCCTTCCATCTGTAGGAGTGGAAACCTTGTATAAAACAGTCTCAAGTGTATGTGGTTGAAAGAAAAAAACACTTTATTTCAAGTGTCTGAAAACAAGACTAACATATATCAACTTATATGGTGCTTTCTTTGCTCTCATTAAACTCCTATGGAATAGAGCAGTCGCCTGACCATTGCCTTAAGAGCAGCATGGGGTAGGGAGAAGAGCTTTGGACTTCAGTAGTTTTGTTTTTGAATCTTAGCAGTCTCTCTCTTACTCACTGTGCAGTTCACATCACTTTTCTCTGTTTCAGATCCCTCATCTGTCAAACAGGGATCATAATCTGTAGCATCATGGGCTTCCAAGACAAATTATATGGGAGGAATTAAGCAACACACCTGGCACTTGCCAAGTATTAGTTCTGGTACTTAGCACAAAAGGAACTCTAGTTTCCATTACCCCTCACTCAGCTGAACAAGTGATCGTATTTTTCTGGATTCAATTTGTTTACATGTCCAACATTGTGTTGGGCTCGGCTGTGGTAACGAACAGACAAGATTTCAGTGACTTAATGCAATTGAAATGTATTTCTTGTCCACCTAACAGTCCCGGGTAGATGTTGGCAGGGCTACTCTCCTTCATACTGATGGAGGCTTGACATATTTACTTTCTAGCTTCCAAGGTTTTCCTAGACATCAACATCTATGTGGGCTAGAAAGGAAGCAAATGTGGATGTTTGATGTGGGCCAGGCCTGGAGATGGAGCCATCCCCTACGCTCAAACTCCCTTGGAGAGAACTCAGTTACGTGGTCACACCCAACATGGGGGAGACTTGAAATAGCATCCAGCTGTATGCTAAAGGGGAGAATGGGCTTTCATGGACAGTCATCAGTCTTGATTATTAGTCAAAAACAAACTGTGCTCCCTTGTAGTTTTCATCCCCGGGGAGAACCCATCCGGGTCCATAGGGAAAGGGGAGCTGCTCTGGGAGGTCCAGCATGGCTCCGAGTGAGATCTGATCTAACCCTTGAGTGTTAAAGACAGTACTGCACAATGATCCTAACTATTCTTTTAACCAACATTTATTTAACTTTTATTAGGTATCACATGCTTGGGATACCACCATGGGAAGAGAAATAAACAGTGTGAGCTGGAAGGAACAGAAAATAACTACAGGTCAGTGAACAGAGCATGCTGAAATGCAGTTGTTTTATTAAATCACAGTTAACAACAAATAAAGCCAGATCATCTATTGAATTTTCCATCAATAAATATTATGTTCAAAACTATTGCCCAAACTGTTTTATCACACCTCTGCATTTACTACAACTGCCTAAAGGGTCACATATATGACTTTAAATCTATGGGGGAGGAGGAGGAGGGAAGGGAGTAAAGAGGGAGAAATACACGGTGATGGAAAATGATCTGACTTTGGCTGGGGGTACACAACATAATCAACAGTTTAAATGATATCGAAATGAAACCTATGTACTCACATTGATCAATGTCATTTTTAAATAAAAATTTTTAAAAATAAAAAATAATAAAAAATACAGAAAACAAAATTGTTTTTCTTACTCTTGAAAAGATTACATTTCACAACTCTGTAAAAGCAGTTAGTACAGTTTTGTTTTCAATCAGCTAAAAAAATTTATATAGTACTCTAAATTGTTGTCTTCCACCTTATATTGTCCTAATTTTACTATTTTTTGATTTGTATTTATGACTTGAGAGAGTAACTTTTTTGAAAAAAAATCAAGAACCCTACAATTGAAAGGAAGAAAGGGAGGAAGAAAGAGAGGGAGAGAAAAAAAGCACTAGCTATCTGAGCTAGGCTGAAAGTATGAATAAAGAAAAGAAGCTACTTTACCTGAAATAACTCTGTGAAATAGTTACCATCACCCATTTTATAGGTGAAAAAAATTAATGATTATTATAATGATAGCAGATTCTTACTTAGTATTAACTATGATTGAACACTGTTCTAAGTGATATGTGTATATATATTTGTATAAATATAAATGTATATATAATAAAGTTATAAATGTAAATATATATATTTATGTATGTATACATACACTCATATAAGTATATATACATGTTTGTTTATGTGTATATATTTGTACTTATCTAATGTATATGTGTATATAGATATACATATATTTATTATCACCTATTTAATCCTTATAACAAGCAATGGTTATTTGTTTTCTAAGTATGAGGAAACTGAGACAGAGCAAGGTCGGTATCATGTTCAAGGTCAGAATTAATAAACAATAGAGTTTGGATTTAAAGCTAGACACTGTGGTTCCATCATTCGTGCTCTGAAAATCATGTTTACTGCCTCAAAAATGTCAAAATATTTAAATACGTGCCCACGGTCACACTGGGATGCAGTAACAGAAACAGGACTGCATGCAAGTTTGTTTGACTCTGAAGTACCAGTTTTTTGTGTGCTCCAAACTGTCTCTCAGCAGGATTGACGCGTGGAGTTAAGAGGGAAGAAGGCCCTTTCACTGATGGGGCAGCATGAGCAAGCACCAAGAGAAGAGAGGAAAAGCTCCTAAAACATTCACCTTTGCACTTGCTGACCTCCAGGGCCCAAATGCCAGTGGCTAACTTCATAACTCAGTGGAATTCTCCCTTGGTTCCATAGGCCACAACTCCTGGTCCAAGACACATACTTTCCATCAACATGTTTATTCACGTGGAGAGAGTCTTCCCTCAAGTTGGTGCCTGAGTTGTCATGGAGACAAGAAAAGACAAGGAAAGCCTTGACATGCATTCAGAGGCCAAGAAAAGCAGGCGACCCATAGCAATCCTGGTACCACTATAGATCCCTAGAACATCAAACCCAGAACATGTCCTGTAGCTCACCTGCAGAAGTCACTGAGCTTCAGGCAAGTGCCAGGCACTGTGCTAAATCATTTTCTAACAGGAACTCAATTTCCAGAGGAGAAAACTGGGACTCAGAGATGGGATGTGACATGGCCAAGATGGAACTATGATTCAAACCTAGAACATATTCTAGGGCTTATGTTCTTAGCTGCAAAGCCATATTCCCTAAGGACTATGAATTGCCCAACAATCACACAGCTATCTGAGTGGCGGAGCCAGATCCAGGGTCCTGTCCCCTCTGTCCTCTAAGGTCCTCAGATTTCCCTGGCTCTCAAATAGCGAGACTATCACCCACATAGAGATAAGCCATGTATTTCATCAGAACCTCTTAACTAACATTCTGCCCTTTATGGTCCTGGAATGGGTCTAGTTCAAACTTCCCTTCCACAGCTCAATAAATAAGCAAACAAAAATAAAAAGCTTAGCTTTCCACGAAAAGTCAGTGTAAACATCTGGCAGTCTTCCTGGGTCTTGGCTTCCTCTGGCTGGGTCTCTGTGCACAATGTGAGTGTATTTGGGTTTCAACAGAAGAGGCCTAGCTAGACATTACTCACCCACCTCACCCCCTGCAGAAGCAAACCAGCTCTAAAACTTAGTGATGGAAATACAAGTGCTCTTGTTTGTTGACCAAAAACTAAACAAATCGTTTGAGGTTTGGGGTTCAAAAAACTTCCAAAAAATGCAGTTCCCACATAGTCAGTTGGGATATGTGTGAGTTATATGTGTGTGTTTGCTTAAATCTTGTCTGGAATAAGATGAAGTATAAATATAAATATGTGCAATTAACTTAAGATAAATAAAGTCAAGGAGAAAACGTCCTTTGTTTTCATTTTATAAAATAAAATGAACTAAATTAGATCTCAAATATGAACCGGGCTTTGATAAGATTGTCAAGTGGGTCAAGTTTTTTTTAGTATCTGGGTGACATTGGGAGTCACTTAAGTTCTCTAGGCTGTAATTCCTCCTCTGTAAAATGGGGATAGTATTAGATAGTGTAAAACTGGCCATGGCGAGGATGGATTTAGAAAATGATGTGAAAGTCTTACATACTGTAAAGTCCTACACTAGGGGAAAAGGCTGTGTTCACTGCTGTTTTCTTTGGGAGGCACAAGCCCTATTGTGGCGCTTTCTCCATGACTCACTACCCCAGCTGGTCTCGTGCTGACCCTGGGCCTCCCAAGGGACCAGAAAGACCTCCTCTCCATGAGCCACCGCTCCTCCACAAACACCAGAGATTTTGAAAGTTATAAGTGATAGGTGAATTTAGGTATAGATGGAAGGCAAAAGAAAATGGACATCACTAGATTCAAGCAAACATAAGTTAATTAGCCACTGACAGTACGAACCAGGTTAATTCCTCCCCCTAGAAAGGAGGCAGGAGAGGAAGTCCTTTCTAAGTAGCAGAGAAGAACATTCATCTTTATGGAGGGCATGGTAAGAGGAAATTTATAGCAGATAGGTGTATCACAGGTGGCAAGGGCAAGAGGGAGAATTAACCCATGCTGGATTTTCTAACAGTGACATCACGGAGGAATACCTAATAAATAATTAAATTCATGAATGAATGAATAAATGAATGAATGAATTATTTTAAATAAAACAATGTAAGAAAAGTTTAACTCTGGTCATCTCATCCAGGATGTTCTAATCCAAAAATGAAGAAGAAACTGATTTTAATTTCAGCTAAACTATCAGTTTTGTGTTTTATGGCTTAATCTTATTTTATTTTGAATTACATAGGAGGGAGAGATCCCATTTCATTTTAGTGCTTTAGACCAGTGGTTCCCCAATCTTTTTTGGGCCACAGACCGGTTTAATGTCAGAATATATTTTCACAGACCGGCCTTTAGGGTGGGACAGACAAATGTATCACGTGACCGAGACAAGTGTCAAGAGTGAGTCTTAGATGGATGTAACAGAGGGAATCTGGTCAGTTTAAAAAAATAAAACATCATTCAGACTTAAATATAAATAAAATGGAAATAATGTAAGTTATTTATTCTTTCTCTGTGGACCAGTACCAAATGGCCCATGGACTGGTACTGGTCCACGGCCCGGGGGTTGGGGACCACTGCTTTAGACACCCAGTGGTCCAGGAGGCACATGGGTACAGGATATCAACAAAAGCTACTAAGAGAAGATCAGATCAGATTGCTGCGGTTTGAACCTCTGACATGCCAACACCAGTGAGCGTAAGAAATGCTTTAATGGGAAATGGGGCAAATAAAAGTGGCAACTCTGTAGAAGGGACTGATGTTCAAATCACAAGGCTAGGTAGGGCTGGCAGATGAAGCACAGTTCTAGGGAAGGCTAGAATCAACAGGAACGGGAGCTTGATCTCAAGAGTCTAGGTCTGAGAAGGCAGCAGCTCCAGAAGGAACAGAATCAGCCATAAAAGTTGACTGAAACACAGAAGGGAAGCTCAGGAAGAGATTCTGGGCACAGGACTGGCAAGAGACAGGAACGGTAGTGTCCAGCCTGCACTCCCAACCCTGAGTAGACACAGAAACACTGGCTATCGGTATCTCAGAGCCCTCTAAGCAAGAAAACTAGTACACTGTCCTAATGTATGGGCATCTGTATGTCACTGAACTTGAGGGAAAAAGAAATGGCAGTTATACAGAGAGACCTGGAATGGAAAAGACTAGGTGAATGTAGTGCCGGGTTCAAAACCAGCAGCAGAGTATAAAAGAGTAGAGGAGAAGGCCAAATGATCTAGAGCTACAGAGGAATTAGAATGGGTAGAATAACAAAGCCAAGGGTATGGACAAAGTAAGAGATTTCACAAGACCTTTTCATGCACAGGTGCTAATAAGTGTGGGTCAGATTAGCTGAAGTACCCAGGTCAGTATGAATACCAAACAAAAAGGTGGCCTAAACAAGCCCAGATTAACCAAGCTTGACCTGTCACCTGTTATCATTGCTGAATTGTCCAAAAAGCAGCCAAGTGAGAGTCTGAGATTCAAAATGAGGAGCAGATAATAGATGAGAAAAAAGATGCTATTGTTTTAACAGCTGGAACACGACTTTCTCCTAGAGAGAGTCTCTCTTTATTAAAATTCCTTAAAATAGTTTAAACTAAAAGTACCATTTAGAGAAATGTGTAGGAGGAGATAAAGCATCAAAAGAAAGAACTAATGTACACTACATCCAAGATTAAGAGGAGTGTGGGGGTACAGGAAAGAGAGATTAGTGAGAAGGAGGGGACATGGAGATCAGTCAGTTGAAATGGCATGAGACTAGGCGACTACATAGAGAGAAGAGAACAATGGAAAGTCCCCAGTGACAAGATTGACAAAAGACATTTAAAAACTATGAGGCCTGCTCTGGCCTGGTGGCTCAATGGATAAAGCGTCAACCCTCTGTGCCAGAGGTTGCAGGTTCTACTCCTAGTCAGGGCATGTACAGAACTAAATGGGACAGCTAAATGAAACAATGAGATGATGCTCCTTTCTCTCTCTCTCTCTCTCTCTCTCTCTCTCTCTCTCTCTCTCTCTCTCCCCCTTCCTATTTCTCTCTCAAATCAATGAAAAACTTTTTTAAAAACCCACAAAACTATAAGGCCTAATGTTAATAATTTAGCAGTTGCAATAAATGTAGAGAAACACCCCCCCCAAAAAAAAAACTACTGACCTCAATGTTTGAAACAACAATAAGTAATTATTTCTTGCTCACATGTCTGTGAATCAGCTGAAAGTCTGGGATGAGTGAGGCTCATGAATTTGTTTTAGGTCTATGACACATGGTCTCATTCTTCTGGGCCCAGCAGAATACCTGGTGCACATTTTTCTCTTGGCAATAGCAGAATGACAAGAACCAGATCTCTCTTCATAAGCACATTTCAAGCCTTTGCTTATGTTGGCTGAAGCACATCAGGTGACCAAGCCAACCATCAGTGAGGTGAGGAGAAAGCCTCCTCTGATGGAGGAGGAGGTGGCCGTAGGAAGTAGATATTTGCTGAACCATGGATTAACCTACCCAAAACCTCATGCTAACTTTGAAATTGTTTGCACTGCTGCAGTATAAATTTCTTTTTGGACCCCTCGGTCAAGCTTTAATAAATGGACCACAACTACAATTTGTTTGAGCTGATTTTGTAAAGGATTTCGGCAGAGGAGCGGCATGATACAGAGCAGAAAGCTGAGGGAATAGTGAGGTGATCCATAAGGGAAGAAATAGAGTCAAGGCTGGCCAAAATTTCCCATCCTCCTGGAGGTCACAGGCATCTTGGCAAAGGCAGGGAAAAGAGGATTGAAGTCGAGCACTGTAGATCTCAAGGAGAACTTAACTGTCAATTGTCTAAGAATGTACTAATGGCCATTGGTGGATGAGGCTAGCCTGCCATTCCAGTGTCTGGCAGGAAGCTATGGTCTGGACAAGTCAAGTCCCAGAAGCCTTGGGGCTAGCTCAATATTTGGGAAGAAGGCACCAACTAGGTCGAAATAGGAAAAAGAGTACAAGATGGAGTTTTTTCCTTAAAGAATAAGATAAAAAGACTAAGGCTTTAGAAATAAAAATACAGTCATTGCAGAATTATCAGATAGGCTAACTTGAAGCTTAATTACCATATACACATAACTAGGGCATTTCCCCCCTGAAGTGGACCATTGAGGGTTGAACTTCAGGGCAAGAGAGGTAGAAAGGGAAGAATTACTGTATTAAAACTGGCTTGAAATCTGGAACTAGATCTACTACTTAATCATCTGATTTAATCTGTACAAGCCCTCTTCTCCCTAAAGGTAGAAATGATGATTCCTATTTTATGGACCATGAAATAGGATCAGAGTGGCGGTCCCTTTTCTAATGTGAAAGGCTATGTTACACATGTCAGGGATTACGAATACACTCAGCTCTAGTGAGAAGAGAAACATGGAAGCAAAAGAGACAGCAAATCGCATACAACTCTTGTTGGATGAATTTATGAGGATTCTTGTCATACTTGAAAGAAAGAAAAATCCTAGATGCGCTTGTATGACTATGAGTCATGTGATGTTCTAAGACCTTAAAGCCTTTACAGTTGCAAAGGAGATAAATTCTGATATTTGGGGCCAGAATAAAGAAAAAGATACCTAACGTATGCATTAATCTCATGCTCTGTTTATCTTTGCAGATTTCTCACCCTATCTCCATGGCCAGAAAAGGAAAAGGGAGCTGGGCAAGGGAGAGCACTGACATTTAATAAATACTATCCTGTGCCACTTACTTATAAGTCAATAGATTTAATAATGCTAATAGAGATGATATAAGATGACACTACAACAGGTTGGTAAATTTAGGAAAAAAGTTAAAGTCAGAAGGAAATTATAGTGTTGGCTTTAACACAATTACCTGTGCTTAAGGTCCCTACATTACCATCTTCCATAAGTTAAATGAACACTTTTGACACCAAAAATCCAAAACCAAAACAAAATAAGATGAACAACAGAAAACCCAATGATCCTAATGATATCTGCCTGATTACTTAGTCTCTGTCTTTAGTATGACTTATAATTAATGTAATCAATGGTGACATGTAGAGATCAAAAGACAACTTTCTCAATATTATGAAAAGCATCTTTCTGTGCACAGGAATAAATCTCAAAATACAACTTTCTCAATATTATGAAAAGCATCTTTCTGTGTACAGGGATAAATCTCAAAAGACAACTTTCTCAATATTATGAAAAGCATCTTTCTGTGCACAGGAATAAATCTCAAGTTTCATCGCTTTTCTCATAAGTTTACCTTGAGATTGCTTAGAGAAAGCTAGTAATAGAACATTTTTTAGAGAAGGCGGGGTGTGCAATTCACTTTTATGTTCACTAGACAACAGTAAACATGTACTTTTTGGAAGCCTTTGAATATGCATTCAAATTTGAGTGGCAAATCTTTCTAGTCTCAGTTTGTAGAGCAGCTTGAAATAAATCCAGTACTCAGTAGCATTGATATTTTTTAATATGCCAAAAACTATGTTCAGTTCAAACAAACAGAAACAACTAATAGAGTTATGGAGAGAAGGATGAATCTCTCCCCAAAGGCAAAACACAGTTTTTCCTCTATTTGCTGTCTCCTCTTAGAGAATGCACTTGATATTAAGTTTATCGAGATAACAGAAAAGGCTCAGAGAGAGACTGTATTCACATTTGTTGGAGATGAAATGTATTTATTGCTGCAACTGTTGTAAAGTGACAAAAGCTACAGAATTAATATTAATATTTTAGGAAATTTAAAGAACATTTTATTAATTTGGGCTAGGCGTGCAGAAAGGTTTTGTAAGTGTGATTTCTATGCTTGTGTGATTAGCATAAGACGAAGGTGGCATTGCCTTGTAAATGCAGAAAGACAAGGAGACTTGAATTTCCTGACCTTCCCCCATAACTATGGGGGAAGGGTCAATGGCTAGCCAGGTGTAGGGAGAAAAGAATTAAATCTTTTCTTAGGCTGATGGATCATTTGCAGGCATTTGTTCCCATGGAAACCACCCCTCCCCTCCTGAAAGCATGTAGTTAATGTATGTATCTGTAAACAAAAGGTATAAACTTATGCCGTGATGTCAGGTTTTCTCCCCTCCCATGTATAATTATGAGTATATAAACAGCCCCCGAACTGTTTTTGGGGGCTGCACAATTTGGGTTTGTTGCCCTGTGTCAGCTGTATGCAGCCGGCATATTTAATAAATTTCCTCCTTTAATAAAACTTTTCAAAAACTTATTTGGACTATGTGCCTCTACAAACACCCACAGACTTGTGGATTTAGGTATTTTACAACACAACAAAGGTTCCCATCTTTTTCTGCCAGATTCATTTTGATTGCTCAAGCACCAATAGAGCTGGTAGCCAGCTACTTGTGTGCATCAGGGTCTAACAGAAATGGTTTTTACAGCAGGATTCTGGCCTTACTCTGATCTGTACTTACCAAGAGCTATTCACCCAGACTTACCAAGCTTAACTTTAAGAAAGATGCCTGCCTAGTAAAAGAATATTATTGGGGATATTATCAAGGCAAAGCAGTATGAATTTCACATTCTATTTTATTACGCATTCACAAATACGTTAAATGAGGGGGAGGGAAAAAAACTTACATTCAATGTTTTTCTCCCTTAGACAGATCTTTGACCTTTTAGACATTTTAAACATCTCAATGGATAAATATTGTGTCCAATGTTAAATGTATATATTTAGCTTCCTTTTTCACTAGCCTCTTGGATTTGCCAGCTTGGGAATATAAAACCTTCCCTCTTCTAATAATGTTTGAGTTCTCTGCCTTCTTGCAGCCACAAGAACCCCCACTCCCACTCAGAGCACAAGGAGGAGATCTTAGGTTGTACTTGGATGTAACTGAAAGCCCCTGGTTTCTCTGAGAAGAAACAAGGGTGAGACCATCTGGGATACTGGCTAGTGAATAGTCTCTTCCTTCCTGTCTTCCTGTAGTGTCTGAAATAGGGAAGTCATGTGAAATTGTGGGTTTGTGTCAGAATTTCTACCACACAAGCACTCTGACGAGAAGAAAGGAGATGTTCCTAGAGCCCTTCATCCCTTCCATGAGCTCTGCATTCACTTATTACTGGTTTGACAAACCCGACACAGAATCACCAAATGAGATAAAATATGAGAAAGCAAAGAGTACTCAGGAAAGTTCCAACCAAGCCATGTTGCCTTGAATCACCCCCAAATCATCTGGATAGCAGACCGCAAATTGAGAAGTTTGATTTGTTTCCATTTATTTGTTTGTGTCTTTGTTTTTCAGTCAAGGAGCCCATATGATGTTTTCAGAGTCTGAATTCTTGGTGCCCTAGAATGCCCTTGCTTTAACTCTTAATTTCACTTTCAAAAGGAAACACTCTTGCAACTCCACAGGGTTTTGACACTTTGCAATGGATTTGAGGGCGGAGGACCCCAAGGGCTGAGACCATGTTTTCGAAGCAGGATGGAGGATGGTGATGAGATTGGGTAATGGAAGCTATTTATTTACCACCAGCTGCCTCCAGCTGTGACACCCTGCTAGGCTATGGAATAAAGCACAGTAAATAAACACTGCGAGGAGACATGCTGAAGCATAGCATACATGGAAATCCATCTCCTCGCAAATCCTGGAAAAATATGTACTCAGTGATGAGCATGTCCAAAATAAACCATCCCAAGCCAACGATTTGGAAGGATTTCCATATTGCTGCACCAAGAGCAAGTCAAACGAATAAGCCAGGATTGCTAGGGTCATTGCTCTGAGCAGGTACATTGTCTTTCACCACCCCTTACAGGGCAGACTCCTATCTATCCCTCAAGACAGCAGAGATATCACCTACCTGGCAACAGCTTCCCTGACATCTGCCACTGAGTCACTTCCCAAGTTTCCACAGTTTCTGGGCTTCCCTTGTCACAGAATTCCTCGTATTTTATTAAAGTTAGGTACATAGTCTCTTTCTTTCCCTCTAGACCAGGGGTAGTCAACCTTTTTGTACCTACCGCCCACTTTTGTATCTTTGTTAGTAGTAAAATTTTCTAACTGCCCACTAGTTCCACAGTAATGGTGATTTATAAAGTAGGGAAGGTAACTTTACTTCATAAAGTTTATAAAGCAGAGTTACAGCAAGTTAAAGCATATAATAATAATTACTTACCAAGTACTTTATGGCGGATTTTCGCTAAGTTTGGCAGAATAAATCTTTATAAAACAACTTACTATAGTTAAATCTACCTTTTTATTTATACTTTGGTTGCTCCGCTACCACCCACCATGAAAGCTGGAGCGCCCACTAGTGGGAGGTAGGGACCAGGTTGACTACCACTGCTCTAGACTGTAAGAGACAATGGAATCATGGACCACATTCTGGTCATTTTCATATCCCCAGCACTTAGTACATTGCTGCTTGTAGCTACTCAGTAAATGTTTGCTTAGCTAAGTAAATTCTCTTGGGAGCTTCATTAGTTGTTGGTCCTTAAATTAAAAAAAAAAAGAGTAAAAAGTGCTGGAAGGGACTTTAAGCATTACCTGGAGTTTATAAACCAAGGACACCAAATATCCCTACCTTTATTCTGCCCATTTTTGCTCCTTAGCACAGTGATTGTTCAGTTTCTCTCTTCTCTAGCCTTCCTTTTATCTCCCCTCTCCTTAGAGCCCATGATGAAAATGTAACCAATTTGGCAGTCCACAGTTAGGAAACACCAATCCCATCCTACCATTTTATTTTACAAATGAGCAAACTGAGTCTCAGGATATCTGTACTCCTATTTCCACCTTTATTTCTCATCGGCTGCCCATTTAATTTTTACCTTTATGAGAACTCACTTTAATCCTCACTCAGCCCCATATACAATGAGGAAAATATATCTAGATGTTGACATTCTCTGACAGTGTTGGCCCATTCTCAAAATGGATAAAGCTTTCAGAGAGGTTACAATATTAAGTGAATATGATTCTGATGCTTTCTCTATTGTATCTCTTCTCCCTGGTTGTTTATCAATCAAGTCTAAAGGGAACTATCCCATACACCCAAGTCTAAGGTGATCCAAGTCAACTTATAGGAAATACATACTTTCCAATAATAATAAAAGATTAGTAACAGAATTACCTTTGTGGAACACCTAGTAAGCACTCTGCATTCTAGTGGATGTTTTGCACCCATGATCTTATGTTATCATGACAAAAACTTGACAAAGCAGATATTATTCCCATTTTATAAATGAGAAAGTAGAATCCTGAAGAGGTTAAGTAGCATGCTGAGAGTCATATAGCCAATGGGTGGATGAGCCAAGATTCAAAACTAGCTCTCTTGTTCCAAAGCACACACTTGTTCTGTCATTCAACAGGGAAGACATGTAAAGGGAAAGTTCTGTTTAGATACAGCATGTAATTTCTGTACCCCTTTCTGAAAGCTATTTTCTTTCCTCCTCTATCCCTCTAAGATAGCTCTAGGAAAAGTTGGTTACTGGGTAGGTGAGGAGCCCCAAACCACAGAAGGGCACAGATGCAAAGCCAAGGATCAGAATCCAGGAGCTTGTTAAGAAATAGAATCCGGTAATATGGGACAGAGTCTCGAGGACAGTCAGTCCAGCATTCTGTGAACCAGGAGAAGGTGGTTCCCTCCAGGTCAGAAAAGCTTTTAATGGGCATCCACACAGCCTACAGTTCTTGTCCAGCAACATCTTAAAAGCACCACTAAACACCTGTCACAGGGCTCTCCGTTGGCCTTGAAGGATTGCCCTGTGGGTTTTGCAATTGTTATTAAAACTGTGGGAACTCAGTAACTTCCTGGAAATTGCAGATTTAGCCATAATGAAGTGACTATTTTAGCCAAACCAAATTAACTTCCCAAATAGTATTCCCAACTAACCCCAAACAGTCCTCCGGCTAACCCGAAACCCTGCAGACTTTAAAGCAGAGAATAAAGACCCTGCAAGGCTACTTTATTCCTTCTCAAACATTTTCTTTTTCTGACATCCAAATTTATGATCAATTTTTATTCTTTGATTTTACTTTTTCAAAGCAATAACTTAAAATCAAAATGGTTGTTGATTTTGAAACCAGAACTAAAAGTTCAATGATGATTCAGCAAACAGTGTTATTCTAAAAAACTTGGTGCAAGGATTATTGCAGGTGACTTCTCACTCATCCAGTCCCTCATTTATCTTCACAACCCTGTTGAGTACAATTTTACCCCTGCATTGAAGATGAGAGATTAAGTACACCACCTAATGTCACACAACTGAGAAAAGGCTGAGAAGAATTCAAACCCAGAATTTGATTTTTCTTTTGTTTGTGGTAAAAACAGAACAAAACAAAAAACAGTCTCCCAAGCTGAAGAAGGTGATCTACACAACAATGTATCAGTTAGGAAATGGCAAGATGCCCATCACAGGCATTGAGACACAAACAGCAGAGGATGTGTGACTCAGTGCACTTCAAATAAGAAATTTTGAGAGTAATAGGATTGGAAGTCAGAGCCAGATCACTGAAAGCCATATTAAAGCACTTCGGCACTGGGCAACGAGAAAAGTTTAAATAGATTTAAGCAATTAATTAATCATTCTTTCAACAAATATTTTATGTAGTACCAACTATGTGTTAAGCCCTAGAGACAAAACTGTAAACTGAACAGATGTTTCCTGTCCTCCTTGGACCCACAAATGTTTCCTGTCCTCATTGGACTCGCCACTCAACAGAGAGAATGGATCATTTCAATAGAGAGGGGAACGGGTCTGGATGGGCAATGGAGAGGGTGCTAGAGAAGCATTACAAGAACCAGGGAAGGGAAGGCTTCCTTCCCTGATACCTCAGTCAAAGCTTGATGGAGGAGGAGTGTGGGGAAGAGGTGGTCAGGGAGATTGTTAGAGGCAGTGGAAAGATTGTGAGGAAGGCTAATGGTGAGAGATACTAAGAGGATAGAGCGGTGGATTGGCATGCCTAAAGATGAGGCTGGAAATGTAGATGGGGCAGAGGGGCAAGATCAAAACCCAGGGAGTGTTATGAGAAATTATTGTTTTAGAAAACCACTCTGTGGTGGCAGCTGGAGGCATAGATTCAAAACTCTCTGTATTTAAATATTTTATTTATTAATTTTAAAGAGAGGAGAGTAAGAGAGAAGGGGGGCAGAGAGAAGCAGGAAGCACCTGATAGCTGCTTCTCGCATGTGCCTTAATCAGGCAAGTCTGGGGTGTCGAACTGGCGACCTCAGCATTCCAGGTCAATGCTTTATCCACTGTTCCACCACATAGCAGGCTCTCTGTATTTAAAAATACCATGAACCATGAAAATGTGGTTCAAAAAGTTGAAGGGACCTCAGAAAGCAAATATTGTCACCTTTCCCGATCAAGATGATTTCAACTATAAGCTACAGAAATTCAAATGGAATTAAATAATACTAAAACAATATGTACATAAAAAGAAATTTAGAGATAGAGAACACACTGTACAATCTGAGGCTCAATGATGTAATCAAGAAAATTTTGGGGTTTCTATTTATCTCCATTCAGCCATCCTGAACATAGATTCATCCTAAACTTGACCCCCCAAGAGACTGCAGAATGAATGCCAGAAGCAATTGAGGCTATGTGTCTCTTTGTTATTGTCCATCAGGAGAGAGGGGAAGCCCTTTTGCTCAAGCATGGAACCAAGATCCTTCTGATTATACTCACAAATCACTCCTGGATTACTGATCATGGGGAAATGCTACGTGTTTATTGCCTTAGATGAATTGAGATCTACCTTTGAAACTGGGAATGGTGTCAACTCTCCCTGTGTCTCGTCTCTTAGTGGTGGAGGATATTGATACCAGGAAGAAAATATGGTTATGTTAGGAAGGAAGAAGTGGAGGAACGGGAGCAGAGTCTACTATACTACACGGGTACAAACTGGGCACGTCTGCTTTTGAAGAAGTGACCACAGACATGATCAGGTCTACTGGAGCTGACCAGCCTCAGGCCAATCTCTCATCAATTATTTATTCAACAACAAAAAAATGATAACTCTTATCTCCTAACCTGATAAATTGAACTATATGGAAGTAATTGTGTGCCTAAACAACTCACATATCAAACATAAGCAATTCTAGATAAAATAGAAATTTACCAACTTCATCTTCATATTCTCATAAATTTTAAAAAATGATACTATCTAGGCCAAGCTCCCCCTTTTTTTTTTCCTTCAAAGAATAATGTTGAGGATCAACTTCTCCAGCTTAACATCACCAGCCTTGGCAGCCGCTCATATTTGGAATATAAATGATGTCATTTGGTTGGCCTTTTCCCATCACAAACAGTAAATCTCCGAATCTGGAGAGCTCTTTTATTTGGTTACACATATTGTACAGCATCGAGGGGTTAGAACACATGTGCTGAAGATTATTAAAATCATCTGGAGGAGAATGGCTCGTTATTGGAAAGCCCAGAACTTACGACCCTTTCATGTCTGGTATCTCCATCAACTCTTCTTTTGCTCCTGCCTTTCAAAGCAACAATTGTGGCCTATTGGATCATGAACCTTTGCAGACTAAAGTTTTGCTGGTGCGCTATGCTTTATCTCCAGAAAAAGGTATCCCCAACGTAGCATAGAGCAAGGAGGACAGGATTAAGAGTTGGAAAGCCAGCCTTGGCTCCAATAACACACCAAATATAAATGGCTTTGCACAAGTAAATTTAAGCTCTCTTAGCTTAAGATCCTCATCTGTAAAATGGAGATGGGGGATTACCCATTTCACAGGATTGTTTGAGAGAAATAGTAAACAATTACTGAACTGACTATTTGCTTATTGCTTTATAATTTGCTAAAAATCTTTCAATTACACTAGTATTAGACCTACTTGGTACAGAGAAGACACCCCACTGATGTTTGCTGAATAACATGAAACAAGGCAGTAATTCAGTTTGATGGATTCTGAGTCATCCAGTTATTATCTCACATCTTGAACTCAGTTCACTTCATTTGTAATGTGCATACAATTTTATTTTCCTTTATAGTTGCTTTGGGAAATAAGCAAAATAACACACGAGAGGTATTAGTGCTGTGTCTTGCACATCGGTGTGCACAAGAAATAGAGGTTCCCTTTTCCCTGATCCCTTTCTCTTTAAGAGTGTCATGCTTCTCAACCTACAGAATCGGTGATTATACTGATGTTCTAGCTATTAGAGGACACAGCTGTGGAGCAGACAGAGCAGCGAGCGCAGGCTGCGGTCCTAGCTTTCCAACTTCCCCCTTATTTGAACTTCAGCAGTTTTCTCAGGGTCTCTGTTCCCCCATCTAAAAATGAAGGAGCTGATCTAGATCTGAAGTTCTCAAACTTTTGAAATTCATAAACAAAACAAGTAAGCACAACAACCACAAACCAGAAGCCTCACGTAGAATGGACAACTTTTTGACTTGATAAAAAAATATTTTTCAGATAACTGCCACTGACCATTACAGTCATTTCAAATAAAAAGAAAAGAAACATGCCCTCCCCCCAAAAAGGAAGAGCAACATTTCAGAATACAAGGCATCTCTTGAAATAAAATACATTAACTTGGTAAAAGTGACCATAGAAAAATTGCGGAATTGTCTTATTGTCCTTGTTTTTCCCCTCATTTATCCACAGACTTGTGAAAATTCATCAGGACCAACAAGGGTCTTTAGGATAGCGTATGGGAACCAGTAGGCTACATGACCTGGAATGTGTCTTCTAGCACAAAGAATCTGTGATGCTATCATGATTCTACTGTGATAGGAAGCTATGCTGCTAAAATAAGTGTGTTCGGGTAAGATTCATAAAACAGTGAGCCAATCTGAGAAGAAATAAATTCAAAAACTAGTTTTGCTGAACTGAATAACTCTGGTAACTCTGGGTTGATATAGGGAGTTTAATTTAGCAAAACAGTCTAGGATTTTAACACATTGATCAACACATAGGAATGTCCCAGACAGAGGTCCTCAAGACATGTCCTTGTCCCTAACATTAACCCTTCTGATAGAGGTTCTGTTTTCTGCTGACTGTTAAGTGGTGATTATCACACTTGCACTTACCTTCATCAAAATGTGAAAGAATTGTGAGCAGGCCAAGTACATCCAAAGTATTGCTAGCATCACATGTTCACCATGAGGTCAATTTTTCTAACACCTCCTACTCTCTAATCTCTGGCAAAAAAAAAAAAAATCTTTGGACTCTACCATGGCGCTCTCAGGGCCCCTGCATGAATACTACATATCTTATTAAAGAGATTCTAAATACAGACTCTCTGATTAATAGTTATCACTCCTTTTTAATAAGCTAATTTATCTGGTTTTGACCAAATTAGAAATAGACAGGCAGAATAGAGGTAAAAGAAGCTATTAAGACAAAACAGTGGTTGAGGCTAATGCTTGACCTCTCAGGAGATAAAATAAAAAACAAACACAAGCACAAGTAACAGTACTATTTACAACAATAGCAGGTGTTCCTAACTTTGAATATAAGTCATCAAGAAAAGTTTAAACTATACCCTATATCTATCTATCTATCTATCTATCTATCTATCTATCTATCTATCTACTTATATTAAGTGGGAGGCAGAGAGACAGATTCCTGCATGCACCCTGACCAAGATCTACCTGGCAAGCCCTCTATGGAGCAATGCTCTGCTCATCTAGGTCATTGCTCTGTGCTCCGCAACCGAGCTATTTTAGCACTTGAGGTGAGGCCATGGAGCCATCCTTAGTGCCCAGGGCCAACTTGCTCAAACCATTCGAGCTATGGCTGTGGGAGGAGAAGAGAGAGAAAGAAAGAAAAAAGGGGGGCAAAGGAGGGGTGAAGAAGCAGTGGTCACTTCTCCTGTGTACTCTGACTGAGAATCAAACCTGGGACTTTCACATGCCAGGCTGATGCTCTACTTCTGAGCCAACCGGCCAGGGCCTTTGATAACCTTTAAAAAAGTAAATGGTTATAGATTTTAGCAAAATTGGCTAAAAAGATGCTAGAGAGGCACCCCTCAGCTATCAGCAAATTCACCTAAGGTATGTGGATTCTCCTATAATCTATGCCATCTTCCTAAATCTAAGTAGTAATAGCAATGGGAATAGCAACCTTAATGACTGTTGTGTTATACTTTGCCTCTTACAAAGTGCTCCTGACTGATATTTTTTCATTAATATTCAATCTTGTGAGGGGAAAATAAAAATTATTATCAGCCACTCATTTCTCCAAATGAAAAAACTGAAACTCAAAATAGGTAAGTAGCTTGCCCAAGATAGCAGAGTGAGTGAGTGGCAGGGTGGGAAGACCCAAGGCTTCCGACACTAAGGTTGGTGCCTTTCCCACCCTCTGCTCCTCTCTCATCCTTATAAATAGCTGTAGGACTAGGAGGTTCAAGGAAACTTCCTTCTGGTTCTCAGGCCCATTATAAATGCCACTTGCCCTGGGGAGGAAAATAAAGTCCATGCTTTCTGCTGGCCTATGTGCTAAGTCACTGGTGCCCAGAAATAAACTGGAGACTATGGGCCTTGTATTTACCACAAAGCAGCGGGTAAATAACTGGTTGGTGTTTTAGTGTTTTGTGGTCACTTAATCTGTTGTGTTCCTTCTCAAGACTCTGAAGGTTTCCTTTTTCAGTTAATTTTTATTTACGTTTCTGAGGTCTATGTTGTTTGGGGTTTGGTTCATTGGATGTTTTTCTTGGAATGTGTTGCCATTGGCTTCAGGATGTCCCTGCTTTGCTATTTCATGGAATTTTCCCTGCGTGTGGATTGCTATGTATTTCTTCAGGGCAGTGAGCCAAGGCAGTGCTGGTATGTAATCTGTTCCTCTGGCCAGAGGACTTCTTGTCACCCATCCACATGGTGCTTGATTGTATTTCTCCACTGATAATTCCCCTCCCATCTGTTCATGTGCAGCGACCTTGGAGGTTAGCCATCTTGTGTGTTGTGCGTTTTTGGCTCTGGATAAGTTGCTTCTGATAGAGATTGTGTCAACGGATTCTACCAGTTTGCTCTTTCAGCCCAGAGTTGGAGAAGGAGATACATGCCAAATGTTATGGAATGAGGGGAGAAGACTCAAAGGGTTAACGCTACAGACCAGGCAAGTGTGTGAGGGAAAACACCCAGCCCTCCTCCACACAGCACGGCGCCCCAGTCGGAGACAGACCGGGATGCCAGGTGCCTTGCGAGCACCACATGCTCCCATGACCCCTCAGCAAGCCTCTCTTCCTTTGTCTTTGACAAGCCCATAAATGATGTGCCAGAGAAAAATAAAAATTTGTTCCATATCAGAAAGTTTTGTCCTTTGGATGTTTTCTTTGTGTGTAGAAAAAAAAAATGAGAAAGGTCAAGTAGTGTTTGGTCATTTGAATGGTATGTTTCTCTGAAGGCTTTCAACCCAATGAGGATGCGGAGCACCTGTTGAGGTAGAAGCTCGCCCCAGATCAATACTTTCTTTGGCTGTTTTATTTATTTTACACCATTTCATTGTTTTGTCTGTGTTCTAGACCATTACTCTTTTCACAAGGAATTTAGGATAGCTTACAAAAATACATCAATACAAATCATTAGAAAAAGCAGGGTAAATGAATAATATCACAGCTGTGTATATGATTAGTGCCTATAATTTTATAACAAATACCTTGGAACATTGTTAAAAGTGAGTCACAGAACTGACTCCAAAGGCCTACTGTCTATCATTTAAAGTTTTCCGTGGCTCTTTATTTTTTTTAATTTATTATTTATTCATTTTAGAGAGAAGAGAGAGAGAAAGGGGGTGAGGAGCAGAAAGCATCAACTCCCATTTGTGCCTTGACCGGGCAAGCCCAGGGTTTTGAACCAGTGACCTCAGTGTTCCCAGGTCGATGCTTTATCCACTGCGCCACCACAGGTCAGGCTTTCTGTGGCTCTTTAATCTGTAGTCTATACTGGGTGCCTCTAAGAACCTGCACCACTCAATTTAATTTTAATTTGGAGGTGGAGGAGGTCAACTTCAGTCTCCAGCTGACATTAAGTACTTGGCACACCTCTGAAGGCTAACATTTTCTTCTTTGCAAGGAAACAAAAGAACTAATATTTACCAGGTACCTAATATATACTAGGTATTGTATCAAAAATTTGACATTTAATAATCCGTTGAGTTCTCACAACCAGTCTATGAGATAGAAATCCATTGGAAAGATCACATAACCAAAGCTGAATAACTTAACCAAGTTCACCAACTAGCAGGGACAAAACCAAAATCAGTACAGGAGTGTTTGACTTCAAAGCCAATGTTCTCATTTTATTAAACTGTTTGCCTGCGATACAAGTAAGAAATTGTTGAATGTGTTCACCCCAGTGGATGTGTGTTAAAAATTTCACATAAAGGTGGTTTAGTTAAAGGTAGCCTCCAAGCTATAAGCTGACCAGAAAATAATCAATAGTTTTTGAACTACTGATCACATATCTTAATGATTAAGGTCAGCAAAAAGGAGTATTGTGGTTCTCTGTGGATACTCTCTCGGAACTGCCCTACAAAAGTCTTCCAATGAGTCTAGCTAGAACATATTCTAAGCTTCTCTAAATTAGAGGCCATAAAACAGGAAGACTAAGAAGTTATAGTTCTGATATAGGGGAGCAATCCCACACTCAGAGAGAGGACAGCCACTGGTATATTTTGAATTGACAGTCACTTTTAAGAACTGTGAAAGAGACAAGAAACAATACTGTCACTTGAAATAATAGCTTCCACTCACAAGGTGCCTATTAGGTGACAGTCACACTCTGTGTTTTATTGCTAATCTTCATAATGGATCTCTCTACACACTATTGATTCTTTTTTTCTCTTCTGCTTTTCCAAGTGAGAGGAGGGGCGATACAGAGACAGACTCCTGCATGTGCCCCAACTGGCATCCACCTAGCAACCCCCATCTGGGACTGATGCTTTGCCCATCTGGGGCCATGCTTGCAACTGAGCTATTTTTAGCACCTGAGGCAGAGGCTCCATGGAGCCATCCTCAGCAGCCAGGGTTAATGTGCTCAAACCAATCAAGCTGTGGCTGCAGAAGGAGAAGAGAGAGAGAGAGAAGGGGGAATTGGAAGGGGTAGAGAAGCAGATGACTGCTTTTCCTGTGTACCCTGACTGGGAATTGAAACCAGGACATCCAGACACCAGGCCAATGCTCTACCACTGAGCCAACCAGCCAGTGTCAATAATGGATCTCTCTGCACACTGTTGATTCTTATCCCCCCCCTTTTTAAATGAAGAAACAGAGGCTCAGAGAAATTGTATAGATGGATATGGCAAGAGCACTAACACAGTGCAGAGCTAAGGTCTCAAATGTAAGCCATGCCTGATTTGAAAACCCACATGTTCTCTACTGTGTTTTGTGCTTTGCTGCTGTTCTTGTAACAGCCAAGTCAACCTGAAAGGCTAAAGCAAATTGAATAACATTGATGCCAAACAGCAAATTTGGAAGTAACAACAGCATTTACTGTTGGAGTCTTCTTGGCAGCAAAGAGATGTCTACAATAGCAGGAAATGTTGATGGCCTCTGGATAGCACATGACCTACAGCCCACTGCCAGGGAAAGGAAGGGGAGAGAACTGGGACCTTCAAGATGCTCATGAAGGGAGGGCAGGTGTTTCCTACTCCCTTAATGCCAGGGCTCTTTCTTAGGCTGCTGAGGCTTGGTGATGCAAATCATTTTACCAAGCTATTTATAATGTAAAAGAACACATTGCAATTGAAATTAAGTCTCTCTATTAGTTTGAGCTCAAGATGATATAACAAAAGATCACAGATGTAGTGACTTAAGTAACAGATATATATTTTCTTACAGCTCTGGAGGCTGGAGGTCCAAGATCAAGGTGCCAGCCAATTCATTTTCTGGTGAGAGCCCTCTGTCTGGCTTGTAGACCATTGCCTTCTTACTGTCCTCACCCGGCCTTTTCTACGTGCTTGTGTGGGGAGCATGCTCTCTAGTGTCTTATCTAAGGACACATCCTATTGGATCAGAATCCAGCCCTTATGATCTCATTTAACCTTAATCACCTCCTGTGAGGCCTAATCTACAAATACAGCTGCATTGGGGGTTAGGACTTAAGCATGTTAACTTTGGGGATTCACAAACAGCCATTCCATAACACCCTTCCGCACCTGACCGTTAGTCAGCCTGTTTCCCTCTCCAAAGGTAATCACTGTTACCAGTTTCTGACTTTTCTGCCCAAAACCTTTCATGCATTACATGTGTCTGTACAAAGGAAGGGACACTGCATGCTGTGTTCTATATCATCCTTTCTTTCTCCCACAAGTACAAGGTGAATGAAAACCGTCTCACATGTGTGCATATAACTTTCTGTTCCATTCTTTCCCATAACTGCATAGTATTCCATTAAATTACTGTAAGTCAAGTATTCAGTCCCATACCTGTGCATACCAAGTTTATGTTTAGTCTTGGGCTTTTACAAACAATGTTTTAGGGAACATTCTTATTCAGATATCTTTGTTAATGTGTTAATATAGCTACATATCTAGAAAAAATTGGGCTAAAAGTGTATATGCTTTTCAAAATGGACAGATATTACCAAATCACCCTCTAAAACAGTTGCTGCAACTTGCAGTTTAACATGAAAATATATATAAGTAACTGTGAATAAGAGGTCCGAAAATACTTTCTAAATATTAATTTAATAAGCCAGTATTGTTAATCACCTAAAGAAAAAGAAGGTTGGAGAATGTCTTTCTCAGCTTCCTGACCTTTGCCCATCCCCTCACCTTTAATTCATTTCTTCAAAGATGTCAGAACGTGAACTCGATCTTGTTACTCCCTGCTCCTCAGCACCCACAACATGAAATCCCAGCTGGCATAGAATCCAGCACAGCTGGTTAGTTTCTTCCCACTTCTTCATTTCATCCCTGACCACCCATCCCCTCCCGTAGGTTGGTTATAACTTCAGTCAAGCAAATCAGGAACACTAGGAACCCTCATGATCTCCAGATCTCGTGCACCTCTGAGTCTTCTCGAGTGCCGTCCTCTTGTCTTCCCATAGTTGTCTCCCTGGCAAAGTCCTACTTATTCTCCAATCTCTCAAGTATCCCTCCTTCTGTGAAGACTTCACTCTTTCTCCCACGTGGCCTGAAGTACTTCGTCTCCTGTAAAACTAGTAAGTTATGTACATTCACGTCATAAAATGCTTATTACTATCATTTGTATGTATATGTTTCTGACTTCCCCTTGGCTCTTGACAACTGTGTGGGAAAAAACATAGTTTTCATCTTCCTTTTTTAATGAACTCATTTAATCTTCAGAACAACACTTAGAAGTACTGTAGATATTTTTACTATTATTATTATTTTATGGATGAGGAAAATAAGACATAAAGGTGTAAAGTAACTTGTTTAATTACAGGGAAAGTAAGTGGCAGAACTGGGACTTGTACCCAAGCACAGTGGTTCCAGAATCTCTACCATATAAAAATTCTCATCAGACTTGTCTGAAACCCAAGCCTCCTCCTCTTACTCTTCTTCCAGAGTAGGTTCTTCTTGTTCTCTTCTTTACTAGCCTGCCTCTCTCTTCTCTCATTACAACTTGATTTCTTCCTCCCACAAACCGTATTGGTGCTCTCTTAATCTCAGAGATCAATTTAGCCTCCTCCTGTCTCTAGCCTCAAACTTCTCCTTACAACCATCTGGGTACTCAGCCTATAAAAGCTCCTATCCCCAGCTACCAGGGCCCACCGACCTTAGAAGAAGTGGAGAGTTATAGATAATAATTATAATATTAATGAAGCATCTAATTCAGGTTAAGTTCATCAGAAACTAGACTCTCAATTGACGCTTAGCATTCAGGACTTTATTCAGAAGTACTTTGGGGATGACACTATGGAAGGAGAGGGAAGAGACACAGGGTTGAGCAGAGTGAAAAGTTGAGCTGTGATATACTTCCAACAAGCCCTTAACTGATCCCAGGAGGAATTCTGGCATTGAGATGGACATTCAGAGCTATACTAGGTTGCAATGGGATACAGTGGTCAGCAAACTATGGCTCACGGGCCACATGCGGCTCTTTGGCCCCTTGAGTGCGGCTCTTCCATAAAATACCACGTGCCGGTGCTACCTCAATAAGGAATGTACCTATCTATATAGTTTAAATTTAAAAAATTTGGCTCCCAAAAGAAATTTCAATCGTTATACTGTTGATATTTGGCTCTGTGGACTAATGAGTTTGCCAACCACTGGATAGCCAGATCATTGATCAGCCGTTGGAAGCAGGCTTCCCCTTGACAGGAGGCATGACATTGAGCTAAGCAGTTTTCTTCCTTCTCCAAAGAGGATTGAAGTGGATTTTCATCTTCAGCAGCACTCCCTGCAGCTGGGGAAATAGGTCCATTCCTGAAAAGGGGCCTACAGGGCTCATCAGAGCCTCCACTCAACATTTCATTCTTTAAATGCCTAGCATCATAACATAAGCACTGTGGCTTTATTTTTCAGATGGCACAATTAAGGCTTAGCAACGTAAAGTAGTTGGAAGAGATCATGTATACAGTGGCAACTGAGCTGGTATGGAACCAAGCCTGGCTGAGTGCAAAGCTCATGTTCCTCCTCTACATTAAGCTAACTCCCTCAGGCACATTATAAATTGTATGACAACATGTATGTGGTAATTTTTTTAAGACCAGAAATATGCACTCATAGAACTGAATTCCTTCCAGAACTGTACTCTCCCATCATCCCCCAAACAAGCAACTCCCTCTGAGCCCACACACCCACTGGTTCTCATTTTCCACATGTTTACTTGGATGTAGTCATCAATTACATACGAGGCAGATGTCATCTGGAAAAGAGGCCATGGTCATTGTCAAAGAAAAGTCGGAACTGCTTTCAAGATTATGCTTGATGTCTACTCCACAGCTGAGGCTAGCTCACCTTTAAAAACAAAAGATATTAGCAATGTTTCTCAAAATGGGGACCACGAACTTTGGGAATACTCAAGATTCTTTCAGGGTGTCTGTGAGATAAAAATTATTTCAGTAATAATAGAAACAAGTAATTGCTTTTTCACTGTGTTGACATTTGTGCTGACACTGTGTTGACTGATGGTGCAAAAACCAGAGGGAGTAAAACTGCTAATGCTCCAGCATGTGTCAGGGCAGTGCCACCAAACTATTTAGTAATTGTATGCCTTTGACAACATGTACTCACAGTTAAAAACATAAGTAAAGGCTAATTTTACTGAAAAATATTTTTGATGAAGCAGTAAAAATTATTTTTACAGACCAACTATGGTTATTCAGACTCGGGAACATGTTATACATTTTCTTAAAACATGAACAGAAAGAGACTATCACGTCAAATAGAAACAACTCATAACATTTGTTGCCAATGATTAAGGTCAAGTTTTCAAGCAAAAATTTCAATTTTGAAAAACTGGTACTTGCCATTGTGAGCTCAATAACATCCTAAGACAGATTTTCTAAAAAACTGGTGGTGATAAATAAGGAATTTGATTTTTTAAAATATATTATATAATGAAATGAGTCAACGTTTTAAAGATGTGCATAATTCAGTGAACTGGTATCGCCCATATGACCAATGTTACAAAATTAAGCATGAGCTTAGAAAGTCATTCAAGAGGAAAGACAGAGCAGTGGATTTCTGTGTAGCAGAATATAAAAACCTTATTGATATGGTTTTAGATTTCACATTGCAGGTAAGCTTTAAGAAATTACCACTTGTCAAATTTTGGTATAATATCAAAGAAGAATATCCACGACTATCTGAAGAGATTCTTAAAATTAATTTTGTACCCAATTACCTCTCTGAATTTTCTTCATAGACTCTAACAAAAACAAATATTGCACAGATTCTTCTGCAGAGCAGATATGAAAATTCAGCTCTCTTCTATTAAATGAGATTTTTTAAATTTTTATTAATTTTAATGGGGTGACATCAATAAATCAGGGTACATATATCTAAAGAAAACATGTCCAGGTTATCTTGTCATTTGATTATGTTGCATACCCATCACCCAAAGTCAGATTGTCCTCCATCACCTTCTATCTAGTTTTCTTTGTGCCCCTCCCCCTCCCCTCCCCCTCTCCCTCCTTCCCTCCCCCTGCCCCCCGTAACCACCACACTCTTGTCCATGTCTCTTAGTCTCGTTTTTATGTCCCACCAATGTGTGGAATCCTGCAGTTCTTGTTTTTTTTCTGATTTACTTATTTCACTCTGTATAATGTTATCAAGATCCCACCATTTTGTTGTAAGTGATCCGATGTCATCATTTCTTATGGCTCAATAGTATACCATGGTGTATGTGTGCCACATCTTCTTTATCCAGTCTTCTATTTTTTTTTTACAGTGATTAAAGCCTTTATGCAAATTCTTGGCCAATACAGCAAGAATCCATGAAAGAGTAGTGTCCTTAACAAGTTCACCAAGTCCAAGTTGGCCCCAACACCATACCAAGTCCCTGATAAGTGCAACCCAACCCCAGTTCAGTCTGTTAGGAGCTATCCCATGGAGCAGGAGTCCAGGAAAAGTCCACATCCAGGAAAAGTCCACATGGCATTGGAATTGTTGTCACAATTCTATACTTTGCAGCCCGTGTCCAAGTCCCAATGACCACTGCTTCTAGCTGGTAATGATTCAGGTAGACTGGAAAAGCCATCTGTAGCATGTGTGGATATGGAGCTTCTGTTCTCCTCTGCCTGGAGAGATAAGACAAGGCTGCTTTTCCCTGGAGCTCTGTGACTATGGCTTGGTAAAGAGAACCTTGGGATACACTAAGCTGGGTGGCAAAAGTAGATTCATAATAGAAGTTGGCAAAAGGGGGAAAGAGAGCTCTAAATTAGGAGTAGGTCCCAGTTAAATGAGATTTTTTGAAAAAATATAAAACAATGCCACACTTCTCATTCATTATTTTTATTTTAGAAAATATAGTTATTTCTCATAGAATATCTTTTTTGAAAACATATAATCAATTTATTATTGTTAGTTTAAATAAAATTAATATTCTTATATATTTTTTAAAATTTCTAGTATTAATTGATATTTCCCACATAAACAAAAGTGCTTTGGGTTTCTCAATAATGTTCAACAGCATAGTGGGTACTCGAGACAAAAAATTTTTGAGAACCATGAGTCTAGGATCACTTAACCTATATTTATATGAGAAAGCAGAGATAGAATTTTTCCAAATGAATTTTTAGTTTAAAATACTGAGTCAATAAATAGAGTAAATATTTTTAACTGAATAAATGAAGACAGGGAAAAAGAATGAGTATTTGAATAACTATATGAGGAAAGTCAAAGAGAGAGCTGAGTGAAATGAACTGTGTGGGGCTATAAATCTGGAATATGAAAACAGGAGAACTGGAAGATTCCATAGGTAGAGAGGCAAAATATGATTTGCTTAATATCTACCAAATGACAGACATGTTCACATTTGCCTGCCTTCTTTTACAATGACTTGAAGAGCCAGGTATGATCATTCCCTTTCATCCAGATTGAGACTCAGGGAAGTGACATGACAAAGAGAACACATGGCATAGCTAGAATTCGATCCCAGAAATGTCTGATTCCACATTGTCCCAGTCTGTTTCCCCACACTATTGCTACTTCCCACGTGATTCCCAACCTTTCTTCACCCCTTATTTTATAAAGGAGGTAAGACTCAGAATAGATAAATAATGTGTAGAGACAAAAAAGAACATGGCTGAGTGGCTCTTTCCTATATAAAAATCTTCATCAGACATGTCCGAGCCCCTCTTCAACCCCCAGACTCGGGCTCCATTACCCTCACAGTAGGTGCCTATAAATATTTAATAAAGGAATTGATAGCACTCCTTACTCCTGCTTTTTTTTAAATTATTATTCTTTTTCTTTTGGCTTCTGTAGAAGAATTAGGCACTTCACTCCATCCATGCTCTAACTTCCTTCTCCAAAACAGATTTCTCTTGTAATTTGTCTTGGGCTCCTCAACTCTCACACCTGGGGAGCCCCTGATCTGTATGCAAATTGGCTTCCACTCCAGAGGATTTCGTCCTTGGTTCTTGGTCCATGTGTTTCACATCTCTATCTGACTGTACCAACGCTGTCTTGAGGGCAGAGAACTGGACTTTTCCATCACATATCATTTTTAGTCCTGATGAAGCCCTCTTGCTTTTTCTGTGCTGTAACTGCTACCCAGAGGCTCCAGTAAAAGTGCAGGGGCATCTTTTTTCCCCCACATGGACACGTTTGTAATGATCCCTGTGTTTGTATTTCCCAACCCACTTAGTTAGACTCAGAGGGGAAGAAATAAAGAGGATTCCATGGGAAAGGGCAAAACCCGAGCACAAAAAGTCAGGTGTGGGGAAGACGCGGAACGTGTGAGTCAGCTTTCACACGCGAGTGGGTATCGGAGCCCTCTCGTCACACTCCTCCTCAACTTCCTCTTTTCTCCACTCCAGCCGGATACATCCTGAGCTGCAACAGCTGATGGAAACCCAGTGCAGAAACTCATGGAAATAATCTGAAAGGACAGGATAAATCTTGAGCCAGGTCTCTCCAAAATCCAAAATGAAGGTGACTGTGAGGGGACTTCCAGCTGCCATTAAACTGATAGAGTTACAGCCATTTCCTCCAGTGTCTGGTCAAGTCTTTTCTGAAATCTTGCTCCATCCATCATGTCTTTCCAATACCCCCTTTCCCTTCCCTTTGCAGTGTTTAACCCTGATCAAATCTCTTTCACTCAGATAATATTCCTTTTTAAAGACTAGGACCAAAAACAAAAAACGATGAAAAATTAAAATCTGCTCCTGAATTCTTCCTTTTATCTCATTTCTTTTCTTTCTCATCTAATTTTTCTTAAAGGAATTGTCTACACTTTCTGGCTCCATCTTCTCGTTTCCCATTCACTTTTAAATCCACTGGAGTCTCCTTATGGTTTTCCTCACTTTCCTAATCACAGGCCTTTATCTTATTTAACATCTTGGCAGCTTTTGACCCTCTTGGCCATTCTTTTCTTCCCATTGCCCTACTTTGACTTTGACTCTGACAGCACTATGCCTTATTTATTCATTTATTTCTCTCTCGCAGGCCACTCTTTCTCAGAGCTACTTACTGCTACCCTTACCCTCCTCCAAATACTTGTGTTTCCTATATTTTATTCATTTCATTCTTGGTCAGTTATTCCTTTTTTGGTCCTCATTTATGAAATACTTTTGAGTACATTTTATATCAAGAATTGTTCTAGGTAACCAGAGATTAGCAGATAAGCTCCCTGTCTTATGGAGTTTTAAATATAAAGGGGACACAAGGATGTCCTACTTTGCACACTGTTACTAAAAATTTCCTCAGCCGTCATATTTCTACCACCAACATGCTCTTAACTTTATAATTAATGGTTTCAATTCAGAACTTCAGGCTATGTTCCAGACCAGGGGTTGGGAACCTTTTTGGCTGAGAGAGCCATGAATGCCACATATTTTAAAATGTAATTCCATGAGAGCCATACAACGACCTGTGTACGTTACGCATTATCCAATAAAAATTTGGTGTTGTCCCAGAGGACAGCTGTGATTGGCTCCAGCCAACCTCAACCATGAACATGAGCGGTAGAAAATGAATGGATTGTAATACATGAGAATGTTTTATATTTTTAATGTTATTTTTTTTTATTAAAGATTTGTCTGAGAGCCAGATGCAGCCATCAAAAGAGCCATATCTGGCTTGTGAGCCATAGGTTGCCAACCCCTGTTCCAGACTCATACATATACCTCAAATTCCTTTTAAAAAATACTAACCCAAATTATACAAAACATTATTTCTGTGACATACAAGAATTGAATCAATTTTGTTTATTTAAATAGTAATTTATTTTCCTCACAAAGCCTATTTCTTTTCTTTTATTCTCTGTCATTGTAAATGGCACCATTGCCCAACCAGCCCTTTGGCCCTAAGATTAGGAGACATTAAAGAGTCTTCCTTATTTCATTCACCTTTCATCCAATCAGTTTTCAAGTTATAAAGATATTATTTCCTAAATATCTCTTGCTTTTGCACCTCTCTTTTCCAGCATCCTTGTAAATACCCTAATCAGGTCACTATCATTGCTTCCCTCCCTTTAGATTAAGCTCTTATTAGCCCTATGTCGATTCATCCCTTTACAAAGTGTGCTTTCTAACACACAATATTGATCATGTGCATGCTTAAAGCCTTTCAATGGGTTTCTGTTTTTGGGTAGAGGCAAAATGTATCAGCTTGCAAGGTTTTCCATGCTTTAGACCAG